>NC_091980.1:72817977-73505083 GCF_044704955.1 Pristiophorus japonicus | reverse complement strand
AGAGAATAAGAAAACAAGTGGTAAAGTTAAATTTGTAAATATGGGGAAAAAAGTATATCCTGTGTTATGTATAAACATGAAAGTTATGTATGATTGTTATGATGACTTCTTCATTAAGGAGGGAGAAGAGTAATGTCTGTAAGCTTGTAATGTTTGTAGCTCCACACTGTGGATGTGGACATATTGTGTACTGCAAGTGCAGGGTTAATAATAAGCAGAACCAGGCAGATTTCCAGAGACTTCCGAGAGAGTTGCCTGCCATGTTGGGAAGCTGTGTGTGCTGTGCTCTGTGAATATATCACAGGTGGAAGGCAGGGGAGATTAAATGACAAATGGGATGATGTTGCAAAGCAAAAGAGGATGGTAATGTGACAAGGAAAGAAACAAAAGATGAGTCTAGCAGAGGAGTAAATGGCAATAGCAGAATCATTAGTAAGAGCTGCTGTCTGAAAAAATGGGAGCATTGGTTATGATCTGAAATTGTTGAACTCAATGCTGCCTAACCTGCTGAATATTTTCAGCATTTTCTGTTTTTATATCAGATTTCCAGCATCCGCAGTATTTTGCTTTTTTTCTCTGTTAGAGCAATATGGGTAGGGCAAAAACATGCAATCACTTTCGTCACAAATGCAATTTAATTAAATAATATTAAACCTTATTTTGTGTCATGCCTGTTATTTTATCTTGTATTTTTAAATTGTAAACCAGCTTAGCTAACCTCACACCAAATCTTGGGTGTTTACCATGGAACACCAAAAAGTCTGACAGAATTCTATTTGAACTCCCAACTTGAAATGTAGAATCAACCAATGCAAAGAAACAGAATACGAGAAGAAAAAAATCATAGACAATTCATTGTATATTTATTTCAATCAGCAGCATCTGAGTTGCTGGATAATATGCAGAGGAAGCTATAGAGCCTGCTCCTGGATTCTCTGAATCCTCTCTCAAGTCGCAGAAAATAGACCAGGGAGTTAAAACAGGAAAGGAAATGTTTGGGAGATATGTTTGTATCGGAAAACCCTGTGGCACAGAGGGATGACATATCGATTACTTCTGGAAAACACAGCATCATGAATGAAATGCGAAAAGTTTATCACATGAATTGAGGCACTCAGTGATAAAAAAATCTGATTTCCAGAACTGCGTGCTGAACATTTCTAAGGTAGGAGCAATTTACTACTTTGAAAAATGTTTTTAACTTTATGACTCAAGCATGAGGCAGAGTTCTGCACCAAACTAGATGAAGTCTTCTGCATAACACATCAATGACAAGAACAACATCATGTTATTTTTAAGTGAATTTTCTTCCTGTGGGAACGTGCAGAACAATTATATTCTCTATCCATGACCTGTGCTGGGTAGCTATGGAGGAAAATTACAGCCTGCAGCTTAAAATATAAACATGGCTGCTTTGCACCCGTTGCCCCTCCCCATCTAACTTAAAACCGGATAATACATAAACATAGCTGCCTTGTACCCATTGCCCCTCCCCATCTAACTCACAACATGTTAAAACACTCAGCATAAAGTGCCAGTGGCTGAAAAGCAGCTGATGCTATATCTACAATTCTCATCACAACAGCTGTGGCAAATGGCACTTATCCAAACCATTAGCTCCCCTCTGCTGGATTTAACTGTGTGCGCACGTTATACAAGCCGAGAGGATGGGACTGCGAATGTTGCAGGTACAAGGTAGCCGAAAAAGAAGGGGTCAGTCAGAGATAGGTAGAAGCTGAGTGGAAAATTAACTTCCTCAGCTTCCAGTATGCAATCCGAAAATAGTGGGGATCGCCACCACCCACATGTTTAGATTTATGAATAGAAAATAAATAGTAATCATCATCTCACCAGCTCTGCATTTATGCCAAAATGCTACCTGGCAATCAAATTAAATTGAATTGCTTTGATCTTAATTGAAGTAATGTTATTTGAAGGCATGAACTGAAAACCACATAAAATACTTATTTTCAGCTCATTCCAATAAAGAGCCTCACTGTTCTAAGAACAAGCAATCACTTTAACTCCATGAAAATTCTTATTTATCAGACCCAGAATTGTCTAGTTGACCATTCTGTCAAAGGTGCTAAACTTTTAGATTAGTCTTGGAGAACTCAGTTTACTTGCAGAAAGGTACCTTCCACACCCTGAAATAACCTCCTGTACCACAAAGCAGCATAGTTCCAATACTGTGCAACAATATCCGCCCCCCCCCCCCCACCCTCCGTACAATGACAAGGACATTTTGAAACATCTGCGCAAGCCAACACAAGCATAAGGGTGTTAAGTTGCAGTAGGTGAGGTTTAATGACAGATGCCATACAATTGGTATGATTCAAAGATAACTACAACATAGTGGATGTCATGTATGCAAACTCTTTGTATTCACTATGTAACTATGTACGATGTACCACCTGAGAGCGTTGCTGTTGGAGGCCCAGGGGTTTCAGACATAATAATTGGCAACGGGAATACGGACTTTCACGCGATTATAGCTACCTTTGGCACACAAAGACTTTGCAGAGGATGATGATTGGGATGCCTTCACGGAAAGGCTCGAGCAATATTTTGTGGCAGTGGAGACGGACACATTGGCGGAGATGCGCAAGGCTATACTGCTGATCCTGTGGGCCCAAGGTCTACCGCCTCGTCAGGGACTTGCTGGCACCCAAGCAGGCCAAGGATAAGACATACGATGAGCTGACTGGACTAATTTGCGATACCATACAGAAGACTTCCCACCAGAATCGGAGCTCACTGGAAAGTACTGTACGTAAAATAACGCCGATTGCAGGCAGAATTGTAGAACTAATAAGAACTGTACAGAGCAGAGCCGACATGCCTGCTGCTGCTAGGTCGCCAAGGGGTGTAAATGTGAAATCATTAATACAATGCTGGCGTTGCAGGGGTAATCATGGGGTCCATCAATGTCGATTTAAAGACTATGCATGCAAAAGCTGCAGAACAAGGGGTCACCTCCAGCGAATGTGCAAAAGTACTGTGACTCACCATGTGGCAGTGGAGTCGGCAGAAGAGTTCCGATCCAGTGTAGATCACAAAGGACAAGCTAGAGAGGCAACTCAGCTCGAGGGAGTCCTCCCATGATGATAAAAGTCAAATTAAATGGCGTTCCAGTATCCATGGAGCTGGACACGGGGGTGAGTCAGTCAATTATGAGCCAGAAGGCATTTAAAAGGCTGTGAGGCAACAACAAAGCGATGAGGGAGAAAGTGGAGATTGAATTGGACAGACTTCAACGCGAGGGGATCATATCACCAGTCGAGTTCAACGAGTGGACCAGCCCGATTGTTCCGGTACTGAAGAGCGATGGCACGGTCAGAATCTGCAGCGACTACAAAGTAACGATCAACCGAGTCTCGTTATAGGACCAGTACCTGCTACCCAAAGCCGACGCCCTTTTCGCGACATTAGCAGGGGAAAGGCGTTCACCAAGCATGACCCATGAGCTGGTTGAGTCGTCGGAAAAATTAACACGCACAAAGGACTATTCGTGTACCACAGGTGCCCGTTCGGGATTCGCTTGGCTGCAGCCATATTCCAAAGAAACATGGAGAGCCTGTTGAAATCGGTTCCACGCGCTGTCGTATTTCGGGACAACACCCTCATTACTGGCCGCAATACCTCCAAACACCTGCACAACCTGGAAGAAGTTTTAAGTCGACTAAACATCTGATTCAAATGTGTCTTCCTGGCGGCAGAGGTAGAATTCCTGGGGAGGAAGATTGCGGCAGATGGCATCAGACCCACGGACTCGAAGACAGAGGCCATCAAGAATGCACCCACACCATGAAATGTAACGGAGCTGCGTCGTTCCTGGGACTCCTCAACTATTTCGGTAACTTCTTTCCAGGGTTGAGCACCTTGCTGGAACTATTGCACAAGCTGTTACGCAAGGGAGACGACTGGGCTTGGGGTAAAAATCAAGAGGCCGCCTTTGAGAAGACCAGAAGCCTGCTGTGTTCGAATAAGTTGCTGGTATTATATGACCCATGTAAACGTCTAGTTTTAGCATGTGATGCGTCGTCGTACGGTGTCGGGTGTGTTTTGCAGCAAGCCAATGCAGTGGGCAAGCTACAGCCGGTTGTATATGTGTCCAGAAGCCTATCAAAGGCCGAAAGAGGCTACAGCATGGTCGAAAAGGAAGCTTTAGCCTGTGTTTATGGTGTAAAAAAGATGCACCAATATTTGTTTACACTCCGGTTCGAGTTACAGACAGACCACAAGCCCCTAATCTCACTGTTTTCGGAAATCAAAGGCATAAACACCAATGCTTTGTCTCGAATTCAAAGATGGGCACTAACACTATCTGCCTACGACTATGTGATCGGCCACAGGCCAGGCACTGACAACTGCGCCGATTCTCTCAGCCGACTACCGAAGACAAACGTAGGTCCCTTGCAATGAGAATCAGGTGAATTTATAATGGGGAACAAAGAAATGGCAGACCAATTGAACAAATACTTTGGTTCTGTCTTCATGAACGAAGACAAAAATAACCTTCCGGAAATACTAAGGGACTGAGGGTCTAGTGAGAAGGAGGGACTGAAGGAAATCCGTATTAGGCGGGAAATTGTGTTAGGGAAATTAATGGGATTGAAGGCCGATAAATCCCCGGGGCCTGATAGTCTGCATCCCAGAGTACTTAAGGAAGTGGCCCTAGAAATAGTGGATGCATTGGTGATCATTTTCCAACAGTCTATCGACTCTGGATCAGTTCCTATGGACTGGAGGGTAGCTAATGTAACACCACTTTTTAAAAAAGGAAGGAAAGAGAAAACAGGGAATTATAGACTGGTTAGCCTGACATCAGTAGTGAGGAAAATGTTGAAATCAATTATTAAAGATGAAATAGCAGCGCATTTGGAAAACAGTGACAGGATCGGTCCAAGTCAGCATGGATTTATGAAGGGGAAATCAAGCTTGACAAATCTTCTAGAATTTTTTGAGAATGTAACTAGTCGAGTGGACAAGGGAGAACCAGTGGAGGTGGTGTATTTGGACTTTCAAAAGGCTTTTGACAAGGTCCCACACAAGAGATTGGTGTGCAAAATTAAAGCACATGGTATTGGGGGTAATAAACTGATGTAGATAGAGAACTGGTTGGCAGACAGGAAGCAGAGTCGGGATAAATAGGTCATTTTCAGAATGACAGGTAGTGACTAGTGGGGTGCCGCAGGGCTCAGTGCTGGGACCCCAGCCATTTACAATATACATTAATGATTTAGATGAAGGAATTGAGTGTAATATCTCCAAGTTTGCAGATGATACTAAGCTGGGTGGCGGTGTGAGCTGTGAGGAGGACGCTAAGAGGCTGCAGGGTGACTTGGGCAGGTTAGGTGAATGGGCAAATGCATGTCAGATGCAGTATAATGTGGATAAATTTGAGGTTATCCACTTGGCAAAAACGCAAAGACAGAATATTATCTGAATGGTGGCAGATTAGGAAAAGGGGAGGTGGAACAAGACCTGGGTGTCATGGTACATCAGTCATTGAAAGTTGGCATGCAGGTACAGCAGGTGGTGAAGAAGGCAAATGGTATGTTGGACTTCATAGCTAGGGGATTTGAGTATGGGAGCAGGAAGGTCTTACTGCAGTTGTACAGGACCTTGCTGAGGCCACACCTGGAATATTATGTTCAGTTTTGGTCTCCTAATCTGAGGAAAGACATTCTTGCTATTGAGGGAGTGCAGCGAAGGTTCACCAGACTGATTCCTAGGATGGCAGGACTGACATATGAAGAGAGACTGGATCGACTGGGCCTGTATTCACTGGAGTTTAGAAGGATGAGAGGGGATCTCATAGAAACATATAAAATTCTGATGGGACTGGATAGGTTAGATGCAGGAAAACATAGAAACATAGAAAATAGGTGCAGGAGTAGGCCATTCGGCCCTTCGAGCCTGCACCGCCATTCAATGTGTTCATGGCTGAACGTGCAACTTCAGTACCCCATTCCTACTTTCTCGCCATACCCCTTGATCCCCCAAGTAGTACGGACTACATCTAACTCCTTTTTGACTATATATAGTGAATTGGACTCAACAACTTCCTGTGGTAGAGAATTCCACAGGTTCACCACTCTCTGGGTGAAGAAGTTTCTCCTCATCTCGGTCCTAAATGGCTTACCCCTTATCCTTAGACTGTGACCCCTGGTTCTGGACTTCCCCAACATTGGGAACATGCTTCCTGCACCTAACCTGTATAAACCCGTCAGAATTTTAAACGTTTCTATGAGATCCCCTCTCATTCTTCTGAACTCCAGTGAATACAAGCCCAGTTGATCCAGTCTTTCTTGATATGTCAGTCCCGCCATCCCGGGAATCAGTCTGGTGAACATTCGCTGCATTCCCTCAATAGCAAGAATGTCCTTCCTCAAGTTAGGAGACCAAAACTGTACACAATACTCCAGGTGTGGCCTCACCAAGGCCCTGTACAACTGTAGCAACACCTCCCTGCCTCTGTACTCAAATCCCTTCGCTATGAAGGCCAACATGCCATTTGCTTTCTTAACCGCCTGCTGTACCTGCATGCCAATCTTCAAGGACTGATGTACCATGACACCCAGGTCTCGTTGCACCTCCCCTTTTCCTAATCTATCACCATTCAGATAATAGTCTGTCTCTCTGTTTTTACCACCAAAGTGGATAACCTCACATTTATCCACATTATACTTCATCTGCCATGCATTTGCCCACTCACCTAATCTATCCAAGTAACTCTACAGCCTCATAGCATCCTCCTCACAGCTCACACTGCCACCCAACTTAGTGTCATCCGTACATTTGGAGATACTACATTTAATCCCCTCGTCTAAATCATTAATGTACAGTGTAAACAGCTGGGGCCCCAGCACAGAACCTTGCGGTACCCCATTAGTCACTGCCTGCCATTCTGAAAAGTACCCATTTACTCCTACTCTTTGCTTCCTGTCTGCCAACCAGTTTTCAATCCACGTCAGCACACTACCCCCAATCCCATGTGCTTTAACTTTGCACATTAATCTCTTGTGTGGGACCTTGTCGAAAGCCTTCTGAAAGTCCAAATACACCACATCAACTGGTTCTCCCTTGTCCACTCTACTGGAAACATCCTCAAAAAATTCCAGAAGATTTGTCAAGCATGATTTCCCTTTCACAAATCCATGCTGACTTGGACCTATCATGTCACCTCTTTCCAAATGTGCTGCTATGACATCCTCAATAATTGATTCCATCATTTTACCCACTACCGATGTCAGGCTGAGCAGTCTATAATTCCCTGTTTTCTCACTCCCTCCTTTTTTAAAAAGTGGGGTTACATTGGCTACCCTCCACTCCATAGGAACTGATCCAGAGTCTATGGAATGTTGGAAAATGACTGTCAATACATCCGCTATTTCCTAGGCCACCTCCTTAAGTACTCTGGGATGCAGTCCATCAGGCCCTGGGAATTTAACGGCCTTCAACCCCAACAATTTCCCCAACACAATTTCCGACTAATAAGGATTTCCCTCAGTTCCTCCTTCTTACTAGGCCCTCTGACCCCTTTTATAACCGGAAGGTTGTTTGTGTACTCCTTAGTGAATACCAAACCAAAGTACTTGTTCAATTGGTCTGCCATTTCTTTGTTCCCCGTTATGACTTCCCCTGATTCTGACTGCAGGAGACCTACGTTTGTCTTTACTAACCTTCTTCTCTTTACCTATCTATAGAAGCTTTGGCAGTCCATTTTAATGTTCCCTGCAAGCTTCCTCTCGTACTCTATTTTCCCTGTCCTAATCAAACCATTTGTCCTCCTCTGCTGAGTTCTAAATTTCTCCCAGTCCCCGGGTTCACTGCTATTTCTGGCCAATTTGTGTGCCACTTCCTTGGCTTTAATACTATCCCTGATTTCCCTAGATAGCCACGGTTGAGCCACCTTCCCTTTTTTATTTTTACGCTAGACAGGGATGTACAATTGTTGTAGTTCATTCATGCAGTCTCTAAATGTCTGCCATTGCCCATCCACTGTCAACCCCTTAAGTATCATTCACCAAACTCTCCTAGCCAATTCACGCCTCATACCTTCAAAGTTACCCTTCTTTAAGAATGTTCCCGATGCTGGGGAAGTCTAGAACCAGGGGACACAGTCTAAGGATAAGGCGTAAGCCATTTAGGACTGAGATGAGGAGAAACTTCTTCACTCAGAGAGTTGTTAATCTGTGGAATTCTCTACCACAGAGAGTTGTTGATGCCAGTTCATTGGATATATTCAAGAGGGAGTTAGAGATGGCCCTTACGGCTGAAGGGATCAAGGGGTATGGAGGGAAAGCAGGAAAGGGGTACTGAAGTGAATGATCAACCATGATGTTATTGAATGGTGGTGCAGGCTCGAAGGGTCGAATGGCTTACTCCTTCACCTATTTTCTATGTTTCTATGTTTCTATGTTGCCCAACACCGGAATGGAAACGGCGCAGCCCACAGACCTGCTACTGGCCATGGATACCTTTGATAGCAAAGGGTCACCCGTAACGGCCTGCTAAATTAAGACCTGGACCAGCCAGGATCCTCTGCTATCCCTTGTAAAAAGTTGCATCCTCAATGGGAGCTGGTCAGCAGTCCCTAGAGACATGCAAGGTGAGATCAAATCGTTTCACCGTTGTAGAGACGAAATGTCGATCCATTCAGATTGCCTCTTATGGGGCAGCCGCATTAACTTGCCAAAGAAAGGCAGGGAAACCTTCATACGTGACCTACACAGCACCCACCCAGGCATAGTCATGATGAAGGCTATCGCCAGGTCCCACCTCTGGTGACCCGGCATTGATTCGGACCTGGAGTCGTGCGTGCACAAGTGTAACACCTGCTCACAACTGAGCAATGCTCCCAGGGAGGCTCCACTTAGTCTCTGGTCCTGGCCCTCGAAACCATGGTCCAGGATCCATGTGGATTAATTTCTGGGAAAGATGTTCTTGGTTGATGTGGACGCCTACTCCAAATGGATTGAATGTGCTATGATGGCATCCAGCATGTCCGCAGCCACCATTGTAAGCCTCAGGGCCATGTTTCCCACCCATGGCTTTCCCACCCATGGTCAACAACAATGGTCCGTAATTTAGAGCTCGGAATTCAATGAATTCATGACCCATAATGGCATCAAGCATGTCAGATCTGCCCCGTTCAAGCCCGCATCCAACGGCCAAGCGGAGCGGGCAGTCCAAACCATAAAGCAGAGCTTGAAATGTGTCACAGAAGGCTTCTTACAAACCCGCCTGTCCCGGGTACTGCTCAGCTACAGGACACGACCCTATTCACTTACCCGGGTTCCCCCTGCAGAATTACTAATGAAACGAGAACTCAAAACCAGGCTCTCCTTAGTACACCCTGACCTCAGTGATCGGGTGGAAACCAGGCGTTATCAGCAAAACACGTACCATGATCGCGTGGTTGTATCACGCGACATCACTGTAAATGACCCTTTGTTTATGCTGAATTACGTTCAGGGCCCCAAATGGATCACCGGCATTGTATTAGCCAAGGAGGGGAATAGAGTGTTTGTTGTCAAATTGCTTAACGGTCAAATGTGCAGAAAACATTTGGACCAAACCCAAATTACGATTCACAGATAACCAGGAACCACCGGAAGAGGACCTTATCTTCAGCAACCCACTGACACACGCCCAATCGACAACAGACCTCACTGCCAACCATGAGGATGATCCACAATTCAGCCCAACCAGTCACGCTGCAAGACAGCAGTGGCCCAAGCAACTCATCCAGGCCAGTAGCGACACACAGATGGTCAACCAGAGAGCGCAGGGCTCCGGTTCGCCTTAACCTGTAATCAACTCGCATCAAAGACTTTGGGGGGGAATGATGTCATGTATGCAATCTCTTTGTATTCACTATGTAACTATGTACAATGTACCACCTGAGGGCGCTGCTGTTGGAGGCCCAGGGGTTTCCTGCCATGGTGTGCAGGGGATATAAAAGGCAGCCTGCCATGCTACTCCTCACTTTGCTGTCATATTAAATGGACTGACGTCATACAGCTCTTACTCACAGTACAAGGCCTCGTGGAGTTGTTCGATGGTAATTGCAGACATAATAGTGGGTAATGGTCAGGACAAATGCCACATAGTGTGTGAGGTTCAGTGGCCAATACCATGCAGCAGATCAAACAAACGCCACCAGGAAAAGCATAGGGCGTAATGTGTTTCTAGTTGTGGTGCCAGTAAATGCACCAGGATCAATATGAATTTTGCTTGTTCTGCCTGAACTGGATATTATCATAGAATCTTGCAGCACAGAAGGAGATATGTAACCCATCGTGCCTGTGCTAGCTCTTTGAAAGAGCTATTCAGTTAGTCCCGCTCCACCATTCTTTCTCCATAGCTCTGCAATGTTTTCCTTTTCAAGTATATATCCAACTCCCTTTTGAAAGATACGACTGAATCTGCTTCCACCACCTTTTCCGGCAGTGCATTCCAACTCGCTGCATAAATAACATTCTCCTCATTGCTCCTCTGGTTCTTTTGCCAAATATCTTAAATCTGTGTCCTCCAGTTAGCAACCCTCCTCCAGTGGAAACAGTTCTCCTTATTTACATTAAAAACCCCCAAAATTTTGAACACCCCTATTAAATCTCCCCTTTAACCTTATCTGCTCTAAGGAGGACAATCCCAGCTTCTCTGGTCTCTCTACATAACTGAAGTAATTTCTGGTAAATTTACCAGGCATCCTTTCTAAGTTATAATATTTTGTAATGCTAAGTTCAGTAATTTTTCAACAAAAAAACACTCTGGATGCTATGGTGATCTGAATTATTAATTAGCTATTCAAGAGGAGAAATTATTGTGTACAATTTCAAACATTTCAAAACCATTGTGACAATGGCTCCATTGCAACACCTAAGATCTAGGTGTTGTTCTATTCTATTCCCCCAGCAGGGGACTTAGCTAAGATATATGCACGGAAGCCTCCTGCTCCCATATCAAAGAGTTGGCACTCTCCTTGGTAGTAACTTTGATTGACAGCTTGGTGGGCTGAACGCCAGCCACCCACCCTCACCCACCCACCCATTTCACAGACTGGCTAGAGAAGTCCCTCTTTCACTATGCCGGATGCAGAGTAAGCTTTATTCCAACAGCAGCGGTAGAAAGCTGTCTGCATTTTAAAATATCTGAACCAGCTACCACTGAATAGCTTAGCTGGAGAAATAAGCCTAGATTTACAGAGTTAGTAAGTCATATTTTTATTATTTTCCATAACTAAGAAGCATCGAGCAATTGATTGTTCTCAGTGGGAAAACTGTATATTCCTGCATTTTATGTAAAATACATAGTTGTTGGATTGAAGATGTGCCTGTCTTAATAAAGTGCTTTTCAGTTGGCCTTCCATAAAAAGCGGAGAACACACATGGCAGAACATCCGATATTTCAGTAACTGATATATGGAGCAAGGGTTCTATGTTGCGCTGGTTCATTTAGGCATTGGGCAGTAAAAGGTGCACCCCAGATCATAGGGGATATGAGCTCCTATTATGGGAGTGGCTGGCGATACTGAATCTTGCGCAAAACCAGAAAATTGTGACAGCACCTGAAACGGGAAACTGTCAATCACAAGAACTTGGCCATTTTTGCTATAATGTCACTGGTACCTGATGACAGTATAACAATCCTGATGGCTGTTTTTGGAGTTGCTCCATTATTCATGCGTGACCCTTAAGCATTGGCAAGCTATTCGACTGCTAGAACACCACAGTCAAGCCAAATTTTCTCCTCACACAATTCAAATAGTAGGGATGGCTGGATAGTGATTATGAGTTGGAACACTTGTTGATTTTACCACAGGGAGGCCAATTGCAGCACCCCCACAACTGCATTAATTGAGACAAGCAAAATCAGCACAGAGGAATTACCTCAGACCTTCCCGATTTGTATTGCTCAGCTACTCACCAAATAAACGTCAACCATCCTGCTGCCAACAGTACCGGGTAAGTTATAGTGGGGGCAAAATTCAAGTAGCTCCCAAAATGGTCCCTTTAAGTACCGCTGGTCAAGCAACTGAACGCCTGATAAAACTCTTTTAAATTATAACTTAAGCCAAGTGCCCCCTTTGATAAATGGGCACAACAACTAGAACCCGCAAATTAACAAATAAACATTAAAGGGAACCTTAACAAATCAAATAAAAATTCTGTTCTCTGTTGTAATGATGCACTCCAGTCCCTCCGGTGCCCACCTCTCGCGAGAGGGCCTTGAGCATACCAGTAAATGCCCCTTGCTCCAGCTCCTGTGGCAACCTAGTGCGAACATAACCGCGGAAGAGAGGAAGGCAGACAGGTTGAACCACCCCCTCAACCGCCTGCTGCCTGGACCTGCTAATGGCCACCTTGGCCAGGCCCAAGAGCCGTCCCACAAGGAGCCCTTATGATCTGCCCACTCCCTTCCGCACTGGGTGCCCAAAGATCAGGAGCGTGGGACTGAAATGCGGCCAGAAATCGAGGAGCAGCCCCTTCAAATAATGGAAGAGGGGCTGCAACCTCACACACTCCATAAAAACATGGAACACAGACTCCCCCAGACTGCAGAAAATGCAGACGGCCTGGGATTCCATGAACCGACTTAAAACCTTATTGCACAGGACTGCCATGTGGTGACAGAGGTGCCCTCCACCTGCACCCCTATAGCTCTCACCGTCCTTCCGCCTCACGATTTTCAATTGCTGGCCGCCAATTATTTTAGACGAGTAACGGGCAGTAAGCAATTGAAAATCACTCCCAGTATGCCTTTATCATTTTGTTAAATTTAACAATGGAATATTCCTGAACATTGGAAATGGTTTCCAGTGGGGGAAAGACTCACTGGAAACTCTTCATTTGTCCTGCAAAAAATATCATTAAGCATAGATAAGATCATCACTTCAAGCTCTTGGCTTGTGTTGTCTGGTGAAGCTTGTGTGCAAATGGGTTTGCTAGGTGGGTTTAGCCTATTTGCATTGGCTCCTTGTACACAAGAGTTTGTAGCAGACACTTTCCAGAGTCGTTGTTATATTCTGTGCGATGACACTGAGATCTACCTCCCCCAGATAACAGCAGCTGGTTTGCTGGAAGCAGCCCTGTCAGCCCATGCAAGCAGATGTAATGTATTTTTGCGCTGGACCATGCTGTTCTCATTTAAAAAGTGTGAACTTATAATTATCAGAATTATGCTTTTAATTATGTGGCAATTAGCCTCCTGCAATGAGCTGAGAGGGAACGTATAGAATTATTTATTGCCTTAATTCATTCCAGTCAAAATTTTGTGCGGTGGATTTTTAACCCTAGATATGTCACTGGGTTGAGTAATGCAGTGGTCAATGGCTATGGAGTTTCTATAAACTGCAAAACGAGGAGGGGAAACATGCACTAAATAACTTTGAGTCCAGTGAAGGAACAAAATATAGATGAAAAGAAAAAGAAAGACATGCATTTATTTACATTGCATGGCCTCAGGACATCCCAAAGCATTTTTACAGCTAATGAAGTACTTTTGAAGTGTAGTCACTGTTGTAATGTAGAATGTAGATCTGCACCAGTAATTCTTCAATCTGTCAATCAAGTTTGAGGAACTTTGGATATAAAGAACAAGAAAGAAAGACTTGCATTTATATATTGCCTTTCACAACCACCAGACGTCTCAAAGTGCTTTACAGCCAATAAAGTACTTTTTGAAGTGTAGTCACTGTTGTAATGTGGGAAACGCGGCATTAGCACAACAAGCTCCCACAAGCAGCAATGTGGTAATGACCAAATAATCTGTTTTTGTAATGTAGATTGAGGGATAAATATTGGCGAAGATACCAGGAATAACTCTCCTACTCTTCTTTGAAATACTGCCATAGGATCTTTTACGTCCAGCTGAGAGGGCAGCTCATCCAAAAGATTAATGTCTCATCCGAGAGACGGCACCTCCTACATTGTAGCACTTCCTCAGTACTGCACTGGAGTGTCAGCCTAGATTTATGTGTTCAAGTCCCTGGAGTGGGACTTGAACCCACAACCTGCAGACTTAGAGGAAAAAATGCTACCCACGGAGCTACAGCTGACACTGCTCAAAGTCAATGGACAAGGTGTGTTTGTAGCAGGGGGTGGAGGTGATGTCCAATTATTGGGCCCAAGTTTCCACATGATTTGCGCCTGATTTTTAGGAGCAACTGGTGGAGAACGGACTATCTTAGAAATCGCAATTCTCCACATTTTTTTTTCTGCAGTTCTGGTCAGGTAGAACAGTTCTACTTTGGAACAGAATTTTTTCTTCAAAAGGGGGCGTGTCCGGCCATTGACGCCTGATTTCAAAGTTTCCACAGTGAAAACGTACTCCAAACTAACTTAGAATGGAGCAAGTGAAGATTTTTGTAGAACTGAAAAAACCTGTTCTACACATTAAAAAATCAGGCGCAGGTTACAAATTAGGCGTCCAGAACGTGGTGGGAGGGGAGGGGGGGGAAGGGAAGTCATTCAATTCTACAATAAATCCTTATTTATACTTCTACAAATATTATACAAATAAATCCAACCTGAATAAACATTTATAAGCAAAGAAAAGATTAACTAAACCATCTTCCTACCTGTGTGAAAGTGCTTCAGCCAGCCTCACAAGTTCGTTTGTTTGTTCCCGATGGCAAAGGGGGAGGAGGAAGACATTCCCGACGGCGGGCGGGCCCGACTGCAGCGGGGGGGGGGGGGAGGAAGATGTTCCCGAGGGGGGAGGAAGACGTTCCTGACGGCGGGCGGGAAGGAGACAGTGAGAAGGCTGCAGGACACCTCAGTGCTGATGTGCTGATGGCAATGTGCTTTTATTAAAAAATGTTCAAAAATTAAACAGCTACAAAAATGGCCGAGTGCCAATGTTTCCTTCACACTGCGCGTGCGCGAATGCTCCAACGCGCACGCGCAGCGTTGCCGGCAGGAAAAAAACTAATTTAAATAGTACCCGCCCCCTCCTACTTACAAAATCGGCGCGAGTGTAGGCTCCGCCCCCCTGGGCGCCGCGCCAAACAGACAGGGAGTTGCAGGGCTCTCCAGAATCGCGAGTTTTTTTTCCGGCGCCGTTTTAGGCGTGAAAAACGGGCGCCCAGCTCGGAGGGGTGCACGTTTTTTATCGTGTGGAAACTTGGGCCCATTGTACTGTCATTAGCATTTAAATACAAGCCTCTCCACCTAAGACTGCTGTGATCTATAATGGTTTATAAGAACCATAATCTTCCTTTCGGGATAGGCCTTCTGGACAGGCTCAGCACCGTGAGCAGCCTAAATTCTCAGCCACATCGGCACATCTTCACTACAATAATCGGGTTTTATGCTGCATGCCTAGCAATGTAGCGCCGGCCGAGTGGAAACATCTCTGAGGAGTTTCCCACCCATTGTAAAATTTGATAAAGCACATAAGCGGGACATTTTAGATTTTGCCAGGATTGCAGAATAGGGGCTCAGATATTGGAAGCAATTACATTGTTTCTTGTTTCCCATGTCCTTTTGACAAAATATATGAAGCATTTTAAAATAGCCAGCGTTACTTTACATATATAAAGACTGTGGGCTAGAATCTCCACTTTTGCGCTTATCACCCAAAAATGGCCGTTATTTCCGGCGTGGATGTTAAAAAAGGGTTTTCTGATCGTCGGCTTCTCGCCCATTCTCATCACACCTCATTTACATTTTTGAAACTGGGCGTTAACATGAGCGATATCAAATAAGCGATAGCGTTAAATTTTTCTGACCTTCTGCCGTAAAGTGTGGCCGTCCTTAGCAACATTATGGAATCCCTCAATTCCAGCGATTCACGAAGTATCATCATCCAAGAAGATGTCGCAGGAACCAGGATACCTATGGAAATCGATACTGGTGCATCGATGAGTGTTGTACCGGAATCGCTATATCTTGATAAGTTGCGTAATTTTTGACTGGAGAAATCGAAGATAGAGCTGCGAGGCTACACAGGAGAGCAATTCCCTTTTGTAGGAAGTATCATCATACCGGTGAAATACAAGGATCAGTTTCTGAGCTTGCCTCCTATAGCAGTGGCAGGGGACAAGACTGCCTTGATAGGTAGAAATTGGTTGGGATCACTGAAGCTGGATTGGAATTAGATTTTTTGTGTGGAATTGAGATTTTCATCGAAAGATGACACCAACAAGCAGTATCCAAAGCTGCTCCGTGAAACACTTCAGTCCAATCCAAAACTTCAAGGAGAGTGTCAGGGTGCAGAAGAATGCAAGACCAGTTTACTGCAGGCTACATCCCGTACCATACGCACTCAAGGAGACAGTTGAGCAAGAACTCAAAAGACTAGAAACTAAGAACATTATCTCTAACATAGATCTAAGTAATCGGGCAACACCCATTGTTGTTGTACCTAAGTCAGATGGTAAGGTAAGGTTGTATGATGATTATAAAGTTACCGTAAACCAAGTTCTAGAGTGTAATCTACCCAATACATTGCCAAATGTAGAAGATTTGTTCACAATGCTTTCAGGTGGCCAGATCTTTTCAAAGTTAGATCTAACAAATGCCTACCTGCAACTTGAGTTAGAGAAAGAGTCCAAATCATGCTTGACTATAAATACTCATCTAGGCCTATATTAGTTGAATAGGCTATCATTTGGAGTGTCTTCCGTCCCTGCCATATTCCAAGGGTGATGAACCAGATTTTGCAAGGGATTGAAGAGTAGTGTGTTATTTAGATGACATACTCATTTCAGCACCACCCAATTATGTTCCTCCCAAATTTGGCTACAGTGTTACAGCCATTGAATGAGCTGTTGAAAAAACAGGTCCATAGGAAGTGGTCAGAAGAATGCGTCATTCAAAGTGTGTAAAAGCCAATTAGTAGAGAGTACGATGTTAGTTCACTACAACGTATCTAAGGTGATGTATCTCCGTATGGAGTTGTACGGAGAACTCTCATGTACTATATAGTGGAGAGGAGAGACCAATTGCTTTTGCTTCATGCACTCTCAGTGCCAGTGAGCAGAATTATGCGCTGATTGAAAGGGAAACTTTGGCATTTATTTTTGGCATCAAGAAGTTTCACAACTACTTGTTTGGTCATAAGTTTACCATAGTTACTGACAGCAATCTTCCATCCAAAGTCTCCAGTTTGAACATTAGCTGCAGCCCGAATGCAGAGATGAGTTTTGATTTTGTCAGCATATACTTATGACACTGAGTACAGATGATCAGTTGATCACAGAAATGTTGATGCTTCCAGGTTACCATCCCCATCACAAATTACACCCAATAGGGAAGAAGTGTTCTATTTTTCATACATTGATGAGCTACTAGTCATAGCTGAAGAGATTGGTAAGGCAACCAGACATGACCCAGTTATGTCAAAGGAGTAAGAGTACATAACAAATAGCCAAACCAGGTATCTGAGGAAGATATTCATCCATACTTCATTCACAGGAATTGAATTGTCAGTGGATAAAGATTGTATCATGTGGGGAGATAGAGTTGTTATTCCAAATAAGTTCAGTTGCAAATTATTAGGAGATCTTCATGAGCAGTACCTGTGAATGTGCTTGACCAAGAGTTTTGCCTGCAGTTACTTATGGTGGCCAGGTTTAGATAAAGAGATAGAGTACATCGTCAGTCAGTGTACAACATGTCAATTGGTGAGCAAGAAACCACCATCAGTACCATTACAGCCATGGAAATGGCCCCCCAGGGTGTGGCAAAGTTTACATGTAGATATTGCTGAGCTCGAAGGACAGCAATTGTTCATAGTGACTGATAGTCATTCGAAGTGGGTAGAGGTGTTTCCAATGTGGAAAACAACAAGTAAAACACAAGACAATTTGCGAAGATTGTTTTCTTCACATGGCTCCCTAAGAAATTATGTCTGATAATGGGCCACAATTTTGTTGAGAAGAATTTGCACAGTTCATGAGCAGAAACGGTGTGAAACATATCAAAGTTCCACCATACCACCCTATTTCAAATGGTGCAGCAGAGCGCACAGTACAAATTGAAAAACATGTCCTCATCACGCAAATGTTGGATCCAAATCCAAGGAAATGGCAGTTGTCGTTGGACCACAAACTGGCTAATTTTCTGATTACTTATCGGAATACTCCTCATACTACTACTGGTAGAACACTAGCATAGTTGTTTCTCAAACGAGTTCTCGTTAAAGCCAAACTTGACAGAGTAGTAGAAGAGAAACAATCAAGGCAGAAAGAGAGTCATGATAGAGATAGAGTAAGAGAGAGAAGTGTGAAATTGAATCAGAAGGTTAGAGATAGGAACCATCACCATAAATGGTTAAAGTGGCTACCAGAAAGAGTAGTGAAGATATGTGACCCTCGCACATATTTGGTCAAGATGTTTGATCATGTAAAGGTTAGGTTTGTTCACATTGATCATATTTTACCTACAGATGTGGAAGGAGTTGAAAGTGGGGATGATTCGAATTATTCTCTTGATTCAGATAGTCTTATTACAAGTAGAGTACCAGTAGCAAATCCTACATCAGATGTACTAGAAACAAGTCCAAGAGAAAGACAGATTTTAAGTCTGAGTCTGAGTCAGGCAGACAAACAGTCTGAAGGTATAGAGGGTCCAAATGTAGATCAAGGTCAGCCCTTGGAGAAAAACTCTCCTCAGGCTCAGCCTAGAATGAGTCCAAGTCCTGTTCAGAATGAAGGTATTCTCTTTGAAACAGAAAACCAGTGGTTAAGTTTGATTTGTAAATATGGAAAAATAAGTTCATATTTTTTGTTGTGAATACCATACAAGTTATGTATAATTATTATTTTATAATGATTAACTTCTTCAATAAGGAGGGAGAAGTGTTGTCGACTAGTGGACTACTCCCTCTAATGGACTACTGATATAATAACTACTGATGTAATAAATCACAGTGCAGATTTCGTCCACTACAAGGTACAACGGACATGATTTTTATGGCGCGACAGTTGCAAGAAAAATGCAGGGAACAGCACCAACCCTTGTACGTGGCCTTCTTTGACCTTACAAAGGACTTTGACACTGTCAACCGCGAGGGACTATGGAGCATCTTCCTCCATTTTGGCTGCCCCCAAAAGTTTGTCACCACCCTCTGCCTGCTCCTCAATGACATGCAAGCTGTGATCCTGACCAACGGATCCATCACAGTCCCAATCCACATCCAGACCGGAATCAAGCAGGGCTGCGTCTTTGCGCCAACCCTCTTCTCGATCATCCTCGCTGCAATACTCCACCTCACACTCAACAAGCTCCCCACTGGAGTGGAACTAAACTACAGAACCAGTGGGAACCTGTTCAACCTTCGTTGTCTACAGACCAGATCCAAGACCGTCCCAACCTCTGTTGTCGATCTACAATCTATGCACATTCAGAGACTGAACTTCATGTTATAGTCAACATCTTCACTGAGGCGTACGAAAGCATGGGCCTTACACTAAACATCCGTAAGACAAAGGTCCTCCACAAACCTGACCCCGCCACACAGCACTGCTCCCCAGTCATCAAGATCCACGGTGTGGCCCTGGACAATGTGGACCACTTTCCATGCCTCGAGAGCCTACTGTCAGCAAGGGCAGACATTGACGATGAAGTTCAACACCGCCTCCAGTGCGCCAGCGCAGCCTTCGGCTGCTTGAGGAAAAGAGTGTTCAAAGATTAGGCCCTCAAATCTGACACCAAGCTCATGGTCTACAGTGTTGTAGTGACACCCGCCCTCTTGTATGGCTCAGAGTCGTGGACCATATACAGTAGACACCTCAATTCGCTGGAGAAATACTACCAATGATGTCTCCGCAAGATCCTGCAAATCCCCTGGGAGGAAAGATACACCAACGTTAGCGTCCTCGATCAGGCCAACATCCCCAGCATCGAAGCACTGACCACACTCGACCAGGTCCATTGGGCAGGCCACATTGTTTGCATGCCTGACACAAGACTCCCAAAGCAAGCGCTCTACTCGGAACTCCTACACGGCAAGCGAGCCCAAGGTTGGCAAAGGAAACGTTTCAAGGAGACCCTCAAAGCCTCCTTGATAAAATGCAACATCCCACTGACACCTGGGAGTCCCTGGCCAAAGACCGCCCTCGGTGGAGAAGGTGCATCTGGGAGGGTGCTGAGCACCTCGAGTCTCATCGCCGAGAGCATGCAGAAAACAGGCACAGGCAGCGGAAGGAGCGCGCAGCAAACCAGTCCGACCCACCCTTTCCTTCAATGATTGTCTGTCCCACCTATGACAGAGACTGTAATTCCTGTATTGGAGTGGAAGCAAGTCTTCCTCGATTTTGAGGGACTGCTTATGATGATGATGAAAGCATCTGTTAGGAGCCATCTTGTAAGTGTGTGTGCTTGTGTCGCTGTGTCTCAAGATATCACAGATATAGTGCCCTCAATTTTCTGATATACGCTTTCAGCAGATGAGATTCCATCCCCCCTCCCCTGCCCATTCCCTGCCAAGCGTGTACTTAGAAAATGACCTCCAATATACACTAGAACAATTTCATTTTACCTTTGACGGTTAATCTTTCTTAGTTGAGATACAAGATTGCATTTAATTTCAAGACACAATCTGATCTTCTGTCTTGGTTAGTGTGTTAAATGTGAACGCATTGACTTCTGAAACTTCATTAATTGGCAATTATTGAAAGGAGCATTGCAGCTCCCAGTCGCATGGTGTGAAAGCTGAATTTAGATCTCGAGAACAGATTGATTGTGAAAATACAGTCCGTTCTGAATCACAGAAATCACGCTGAAGCATAAACATAATCTTCAAAATAAAAAATTAGTCACCAGCTCTGAATGTCAGTTAAGACTTGAGTAGGCAAAAATGATCTCAGTGTTGTGGGTTTGTCGTAGGTCTTGAGATATTGATGTATGTTTCCCAGGAGATGAATATGTATTGAAAGCTATCCGATGATTTGGAATCTGGAGATGTAGTCAAGAAGAAAGTGGCTGCTTTTTTGCTTGTGAAGAATACTTAAAGTAGTTTGTGACTTTATACAAGATATCAGAATATTGTAACTCTCAGGGGAAATCTGCTCATGTGTCATTTGTTTATTTTTTTAAAGGAACTATCTTAGCCAGCTGGGTGTCTGACATGTGTCGAGACCCGATCACTATATTGAAGAGTGTCCCAAACAAACTACTGAAAGATAGTGCCAAACCGTCTTATGCTCATTGGTGCATTAAAGTGCAGGTATGAATCCATTTTTTCTTAAAAATAACTTTTGTCCACTCTCTCATTGCTTATGATCCTTATGACTTCACAATGTAAAAGAGCATTGCACAAGAAATGACTATTTGCCACATCAAGACTGTCCTTCCACAAAGCATGTGCAAGCTGCCCATTCACGGACTCTACCCCGTTACTTAATCTGCTATGGGAACGTTCCCCGAACATTTTTTCTTGATTCCCTGAACACATAAGCATAGCTGAACAAAGCTCAATAATACCATATTTGTCACTTTTCTCTAAACCTTCACTGTACTTTTAGTGTCCAGGATTGCATGGAATTTTGAAATGTTATTGTCACTCACCTACATAAAATTAGAATAAGATTGTTCTTTTGATTTATAATATAGTGCCCTCAAATTGTTACCTAATATTTAAGTAGCATTATTCATAACAACTTCACATTGCCTGAAAATGATCAGTGATTGGTAAATGTTCACACCCAAATTGTTTCTTGTGCTAATGGACAACTTTTCATCATATACATGCTTTTAATTTCTGTTCCAATGTGTATAACTCTACATTAATCCAGCAGCTCACATTCAGCAACACTGGATGAGCGGCTGTTAAAAAAAGCAGGAGCTGAGAGGAGCGGCTGCTTTTTCAAAAAAGAACGGGAGCAGAGAGGAGCAGCTGTTTAAAAAAGAACGGGAGCGGAGTGGCTGTTTAAAAAGAGTGGGAGCAGAGTGGAGCAGGTATTTAAAAAAGAGCGGGAGCGGAGCGGCTGTTTAAAAAAAAGCGGGAGCGGAGCAGAGTGGCTCCAATTCAAAAACAAAAAAAAATCAAAGAGTGACTTCACAGGAGAGCAGGTAGGTGATTGGTTGGTGAGTATTTCAGCTTTTCTTTGCTTTCAAAGTTAGAGAAGGGGGTTAAGTTAAGAGCTGAGGAACTGTAACTTGCTAGTACTTATTAAATTAATAACTTAAAACATAAAATAATTAAACAAAACTAAAATATCGATTGAATCAAAGATTGAACTCATTAATTAATAAATAAAACAAGGTTAGAGATGGCAAGGCAGATGGTGTGTCATAACTGTAGCATGTGGGAGTTGGGTATTTCAGACCATAACCTCTATCCCTATTTTTTCACATGGCAGCTGTCAATGATTGTGCCATTCCCATTTACACCTCTTCTAGACTCATCTTTTGTTTCTTTACTTGAAAAAAATTAGTTCTGATGAAGGGTTATCAACCTGAAACATTAACTCTGAATCTCTCTCCACAGATGCTGTCTGACCTGCTGAGTATTCCCAGCATTTTCTGCTTTTATTACATTAGGAAAGCTCCTCTGTTCATCTTTTAACATTGCCAGGGATCTTTTCCATCCACCTGAGAAGGCAATGAAGCCAACGGCTTTTAATGTCTCATCCGAAAGATGGCACCTCTGACAATGTTGCACTCCTTCAGTACAGCACGGAAGTTTCAGCCTAGATTATGTGATTTTCTCCTGGACTAGGGCCTGAGCCCATGACTTTCTGATTCAGAGGTAAGAGTACTATCACTGAGCCAAAATGTCACTTCAAAAAATGTGGAAATAGTGGGAATCTGAAATTAAAGCAGAAATTGCTGGAAATATACTGCATATTGATCAGCATTTAAATGCAGAAATTAAAGAAAGATTAATGTTTTGGGTGCTATCCTTCAGCAGAACTGATGAAATGTTAATTTTCTTTCTCTTTCAGATGATAGTGGGTGCTTAAGTTAATGGATGGGGTGCTAACAAGCACATTGCTTTGTCCTGGATGGTGTTGAGCTTCTCAAGTCTCATTGCAGCTGCATCCATCCATGCAAGTGAAGAGTATTCCATCACACTCATGATTTGTGTCTTCGTGGTGGAGTGGTTTTGGGGAGTCGGGGTGAGCCACTCGCCACAGAATACCCAGCCTCTGGCCTGCTCTTGTCGCCACAGTATTTATGTGGCTGGTCCAGTTGAGTTTTTCATCAATTGTGACCCCCAGGATGTTGATGGTGAGGTACTTGGTGATGGCAATGCCATTGAATGTCAAGGGGAGTTAGTTCGGCTAAATGGTTATTGCCTGGCTCTTGTGCGGTGTGAATGTGACTTGCCACTTATCAGTCCAAGCCTGGTTGTTGTTCAGGTCTTGCTGCATGCGGGCATGGACTACTTCATTATCTGAGCCATTGCAAATCGAGTCGAACACAGTGCAATCATCACTGTGCATATCATGTTTCGCAGTTCTAATTGTTGAAGTGGTTACATTAAATCATTTCAATTAACATCAAGTCAAGATTAGGTTTAACACAAAAGCAAAATACTACGGATGCTGGAATCTTGAATAAAACCAGAAAATGCTGGAAATCTCAGCAGGTCAGGCAGCATCTGTGGAGAGAAAGCAGAGTTAACATTTCAGTTCGATGACCCTTTGTCAGAACTGGAGAGTTTAAAATGGGCAGAGTTAATGACTGATCAGTTGCCTTGCACAACTACCTAAAGTACTTTAATATTGGACTGTTCAAAAATATGTCCACATTGACAATTATCATTGTGCAATACCTGATGCTTTTTAATTGTATTTAAGCTATGGTTTATTTATGAAAATATTCTTTCTGGTTACATTGTATGATACCCCTGTTTTAAAAGCACACTAAAAACATTATATTATATATATGGACCGGATTTTCAGCAGGTTTGCGACCGGGTTTTCGCCGAGATTTGACCCTCCGTGGCGAAAACTCAGTCACAAAGCCCGGGCAGGATTCTTTTTACGGCGGCACTTTCAAGTTCCGCCATGGAGAGGTGCGCTGACGTGCAATGACTCGGATTGTGTTTGCATTGAGTTTCGGCACTATCCCGACCCGTACGCCGCGCTCAGAATAGCGACAGGTCAAATCTGTCAGTGCAGCCCTGCCAGCAGCGGCAAGTATGAAAACCTGCAAAAAAGGTGAGTTAAAGTTTTTATTTTTTAATTTTTTTGCAGCGATTAGATCGTTAAGGGTCTTGTAAATGTTGGAATGTTTTTGGAATGTTTTTTGGAATTTTTTTTTTCTTTTTTCCCCCCTCTCAAGGCCTCTCTCGCAGCGCTCCCGGCCCCAGACTAAAGTTGCCGAAATGCGCGTTTTGCACTGCGAATGCTTGTGCAATGCCTCCCTTACCAAGACGTAAAGGCCGAAAGTTCAGGCTAAAAACGGTAGCACAGCGAAAACGGTAAGTTTCATGTATCGCTACCATTTTTGCTGAAAAACCCCAAAAGCCGAAAATCCGGCCCAATCGGTAGTTGTTTTTTTACTGATGTTTTGCAAATTAATTGGCACCATCAAAGCCACATTGCAAGTACAGAACATTAGAAAATGAGCACCTACGAGTGGAAAGTTAAAGTGCAATGGATCAGAAGATATATTATTGAAAACTGAATGGTAAATATGTATACTTATTACCTAAAGACAGTCCAAACTCCCAACATTACTCCCAACAATTGGAATAGATGCCCCACTATTCTCTGGTCAAATGTATAGGTCTCAGACACAGAGAAACAATGAACTTTGCAAATTTTAAAATCAATAATATAAAAGTGCTCCTGCTAACCATCTAAAATTTGTGTTGGATATGTCTATAATATTAATGACAGAACATAATTATATATTATGTATTTTAAATAAATGAGTCCAAGAGCAATTTGTGAAAGTGCTAAATAAATGAAATTGTAGCCCGTCTAAACAAATAAGCCTACGCCTATAGCATAACAGCGTGAAAAATGTTCCTTACATTTGCTTTATCACGTGCAAATCTTAAACTTTTTCTGGAGAGTGGGGGAGAGTGCTGAGTTCAAATCTATTTGTTCATTACTCCAGAATGAATGTTGCTAAAGGTGCATAATTCTTTAATTGTATGAATAATCATGTTCAGTTTGCTTTAATTGTACAAAAGATGACGTTTAGTCCTTTAATAATAAAGATGAGGTTCACGCTCCTTTAATACTATGAAGATTGACATTTATGTTCCTTTAGTACCAGGAAAGATGACACTCACTCTTCTTTAATAGTAGGAAAGATGATGTTGCCTTTTCTCTCCTTCACTTCCCCTTCCAATCCTCTTTTCTCATAACCTGCTATCTCTCTCCTCTCATGGGTGTATGCTAATTCCCTTTTTTGCCTTTCTGTTTCACTCCTCTCCTGGCCCTCAATCTTCGATCAATCTATTTACTTTTCTTTCAAGCTCTCTCTTATAGTAGCAAAAAATTACTGTGTAGTGCTAAGCCATGGAAACTAAGAAGATTCCTGGTTCAATTCCTATTCTTATTGTGTTAGCCAATCTCAGCCAGGGTGGCAATGGGGTATTAGAATTAACCTCAGCAACTCTGGTCTCGAGATGGGAAATGCCAGCCAGGATTCCCACTTCTGACCCTTAGTGGAGTTGTGCTTTTCATGGATGTCATGGTTAAATAGACCATGGGAAGTCAATGGTCAGCGGACAACTGAAGTGCCACTTCGGGCTTCGCTACACGTGAAACTGTACCTCGGCATGAGTTACAATCTTCAGGGGAGGAGAATTTATATGTTGTCACCTAAGACTACATTTGTGTCCAACATTTTATTCTAGGAGAATTATTGTCACCAGATTCACTATTTAGTGACCCTGACTGGAAGTGCACATCTATGGACATTGGATGAGGACAAGACTGGGCTCGACCATGATGAGTCACCTCCAAGTAGTTGTAGCCTGCCAACACTCATCATTAAGGCTCATATAGGAATAGTGGCCACTTAGATGTGGTGTGCCTGGACAATATTTATCCTTCAACCAACATCACCAAAATATTATCTTATTGTTACTTGCACCATCTTGCTCTGTGCAAATTGATTGCCGCGTTTACTACATTACAATAGTGATTACATTTCATTGGCTGTAAAGCGCTTTGGGACGTCCTGAAGTTATGAAAGATGCTAAATGCAAGCAATGTCTCTCTAAGCTGTATGGCTGTGCAGCTATCTGCTGGTCCCACATGGCCTTTCCAATGTCAAATTTCTCACCTGTGCGAAACTTTGAATGGGCCTCGTAGCCCGTTAAAGGGATCGTGCACCCAAATTTAAAATTAAGGGAGAACATTGAATGCAAGTCATTTCTTACTGGAGGGAAATCCGTACCCATGGAGCCATACCCCAGTAAGGATTAACACCATTACAAGAGGACATGAAGGTGACAAGAGAAAAATAAATAGAAGATTGTATTTATTTGAAAACGCTTTGTTGAATAATTAGAATTAAATTGGACAATAGTGAATCAGTACTGCATTTGTCATGGATTCTAGCACAGTAATTCTTTTTATGTGTAGAGAAGGAGAATGCTACTCGAAGAGCCTTGGTGTGGTACAGTATAGGTTGTTGTACACATTTGATTCCAGCACTCCTATGATTAATTGTTGTTGAAAAAACTTTGTAGTTAAGACTAACTAAATTTACCACGGAGTTGATTGCCGTTAGCAATGAAAATCCTGCCTAATGAACAGTTGTAATCAATTGTAATGGAGTGGCCCCATTCCTTCACAAAGACAGTACATGACCTCATCAAAGACTGGACTTCAGTGTATCAACTTAATCAGAAAAGAAAAGGGAGGGTGAAGATCAAAGTCTCCCAGTTCAGCTACAGCAAAGCATCTCTCACATTGTGCAGATAAAAGGAATAAAGGATTATTTATGATAGTCATTTTTCCTGTGTGTACATGTAGCAGGGTCATAGATGAAGCCAGGCTAGAAAATGTCATATCAGTTTGCTTTTCTCTATTTTCCATATCACTATTTACAGTACTAGTGATACGTTGTGGTTGGGGAGCAATCAGTTTTTCTGTTTAACCTTCAAAATATTTGTAAGGTAGTTTCTTACCTCCTCTTATCACCATTTATCACCCATTTGCAGGCCTCTTATCCACCCCACACCCCTCCACATGCCCAACACCCATTTCATCAAGATCTTTGTCTACTGCAGGTTGGCCTCAGAGAACATTGATAACAGAAATGGAAAAACCTTCAGTCTGTCGTACCCTCTTGGATTAAGGGAAAGATACTACACTTTTCTATGCCTCCTTCTAGGACGGCCTTAATATGCTCTACAACAAACCAACAGCAGCAAAAATCAATTCATGTCATGCTGATAGGCCTGTGAAACTGTCCCCCTCAATAATCTCAGCTTAACAGGATGTTTGGTGTTCTCCCAGCTTTTAGTAAAGTATTTCTTACATTCACACTGATGTACTGCCCTATCCTGCACTGCCTGGTGTGGTTCATAATATACAATTGCAATTGATAATAGTGCATTTGGCCAGTAAATGGAGTTGAGGTACAGATCAGCCATGATCTACTTGAATGGCAGAACAAACTTGAACTGGCTGGCCTACTCCTTCCTATTCCTATGTTTCTTTCTTCACCTGCACTGGAATTATATTTTTGGTCTGGTCTTTTGCTGTTTCCTCCTCTAGCTTGCAAATCTTTGCCGTGTTCGACATTAGCCTGATTAATCTATGATCCTTCCCTGATTTTAGATCGCTTGTGATTTTCTATTCTTTGCCTTGTCACGACCTTCATAATCGCTTCTTCTTTGATTCCATAGAACCGAGTTTGGTCATCATCTAGTTCTGTGTTCATCTCTCCCACAATTTCCTGTTTGAGTCCAGTTTCCAATGCTCAATCACCCGAGTCAGAGTCAGCAACGACATACTTTATGATTCTATTTGAAGCACATTATCCCTCCTTGTCCTCTTTAATCTCTCAGTAACATTCAACACAGTTGACTACTCCATTCTCCTCCACCACAAATCCCTTATAGTCCACTTCTGCAGAGCCGCCAGGCTTGTTTCCATTCCTGCTTGCCCCAGCATAGATAATACATCCCCAGCAACGGTTTCTTCTACCACCGCATGATCACTTCCATAGTACCTCCAGGTTACAACATGGACCCTCTTTTTCCTTGTTTACATGTTGCCCTTGGTAACATTGTCCACAGGCATGCAATTAGTTTCCAGCTGCATCTCTATCCTTGACTCCATGACCACCTGTCAGACTGTTTGTACAATATCAAGTCATGTATGAAACAACATTTTCTCCAGTTGAACACTGGGCAGACTGAAGCCACATTATTTAAATCCTGTCAAAATCTCTGTGTCCTTACCCCAGACTCCATTCTCCCACCTTTTGACCACCTCTTCTAATTCAGATTGGCTATCTAGTCGGGATAAGACAGACAATGTGCAATCTCAATGTACTGTTTGATCTTGAGATAAGTTTGAAATCCCATAACCTATGCAAGATCATTTATGCAACATTATCCATCTCTGCCCTTCCCTCATCCCCACAGCCACTAAAACCCTTATGCATGATTTGTTATCCCTAGACTTGACTTCTCCAATGGCTTGCTTACCGACCTCCCAATCTCCATCATACGCCTAATCCAACTCGACTAAGACTGCCACCTGCATCCTGTCCCACACCAGTTCCATACGTCATCACCCCTGTCCTCCATTGGCTCCCCATCTCCAAATGCATTAGAATTTAGAATCCTTAATTTTGTTTATAAATCCCTCCATGGTCTTGGCTATCCTACTTCTGCAACCTCCTCCAGCCCCTAATCCCAGCCCATGTCCTTCAGTTCTCTGATCTGAGATCGTATCTTGACATTCCTCCTCCCTCATTCTCCACTCTAAGGGCTCAAGTATCGGATCCCTGGTAGAACAGCGCACCTCGGAGAGGCCTGCCGAATTTCTAGAACTCAAAAAGTGCCAAAAACTTACTCGCAATTCTCCAATATCTGTTAGGCCCATTTCTAGCTCAGCGCGGTGCAGCAGGAGCTGCTGGGGGTGGAGCAAACGCATTCTGAGCAAGCACTGCCAGCAGGGGGGCGGGGCTAGGGCCCAGCGTCAGTTTGAGTGCCGGCAGCGTTGCGCATGCACGTTGGAGCGTGGGTGCATGCACAATGGCACACAAACATTGGCAATCGGCCACCTTTAAAGGGACATGCAGAAAAATGATTTTTGGGTGTGTGGAGGTGCGCAAAGCCTTCTGACTGATTTTTTGTGTCTGAAGGAGTGCTGTTAGCAATACTGTGGAAGAAATCAGCTGCTGGAATCAGTGAGTGTTATTAGTTGCTGCTAAACTTCCAGAACAAGTGCTGCATAGGTGCATGCAAAATAAGGACTGTGTGTTTTGAAAAATCACTGAGTGTCAATTCAATACAGCAATGGAATAACGTCCACCAAGAACGAAGAATTTCGTGCATGAGGAAGTGGAGACACTAGTTAATGTCATTGAGCAGAGATGGCAGGAGCTGGATACCAGCAACAGAGGTCGCACAAAAGTGCCACCCAAAGAAATGAAGAAACGCTGGAACCTAATTGCAGAAGATTACTGCTTCGTGGTACATACCAGGGGATCTGGAAGCCAGTGTGAAAAGAAATGACACTCTATGGTTTCACAGATTCCGATGTTGCGGGTCCCAGTGGTGCTGGCGGTGGTGGTGGTGTAATGCAGCATTTTACACCCAATGCCCCACCGTCCCAGCCTGTGCCTCCCACTGAAATGGTGTTGCCTGCAACACCCAGTGCCCCACCGTCCCAGCCCGCGCCTCCCACTGGTGCCGCCTGCAAGACCCAGGGCCCCACCATCCCAGCCCGTGGCTCCCACTGGAGTGGTGCCGGCAGCAACACCTAGGGCCCCACCGTCCCTGCCTGCACCTCCCAGTGGAGTGGTGCCGCGAGGCAGACCCAGTCAAAGGAGAAGGAGATTGGAGACACGCTTTCCTGAGATGCCAAGTGCAACAGATGTGGCTCAGGTTGTGGCATTGGGTGTGGAGCGCAATGACCTTACCCGATCACTCGTGGGCAGCGTCAGTGTGGTGGGTGAAGAGGCAACGGTACTGACGGGAGAAATAGCAGTAATGACACGGGAAATGAGGGAGGGAATGTCAGAGGGAGTGCAAGCCACGACACAGGCCTTCAGGGAGGACATGCAAGTGACGGCACAGGCCCTCATGGAGGTAGCTGCTGCAATAAGGGCACACAGCCCGGCCAATCAAATTATATCCCCATGAAGAAGTGAACATTCACCAAGATGTGGATGAGAGATGGTTGCAGCCTTTCTTTGCTGCTGTTGTTCTTGTTCTTGATGTAACTGTAGTAACTTTTTTCAAATTACAATTGTTTTGTAAGTTTTGTAACTTTACAACTTATAAGTGATCTTCGGGTTTTTAAGTGATCTTATAGTGTAAATGTTCTCATATTTTGTAAGTTATTTAATTGTGCACCTTTAAAGTGATCTTGAAGTTCCAGTGATCTTAAGAGTGTAAGATTTTTCACATTGAAATTGTTTTGTAACTTTTGTAACTTTACAACTTATAAGTGATCTTAGGATTTATAAGTGATCTTAGAGTGTAAATGTTCTCACATTTTGTAACTTATTTAATTTTGCGCTAAAAAGTGATCTTGAAGTTTCAGTTATCTTAAGAGTGTAAGATTTTTCACATTGAAATTGTTTTATAACTTTTGTAACTTTTTTACAAGTGATCTTAAAGTTTTTAAGTGATCTTAAAGAGTCATATTAAAGTAAAGTTGGATACAACAAATATTGTATTACACTAACGTGCGGTACATTGTGAACTTTTCAATAAAATATTTTTGCATTAAAACTGAATCATGTTCCATTAACACAACACAACATAGGAACAACTCCAAAAAATAAACATGTCCATGCGCAACAATTGTCACTGAGCCCTCAAGCATCAGTAACTGAAGCGTTCACAGATGAGCTGCTGGCACAGGGCTCGAGCAATCGTTAAAAGAGCACGATGGATCACCCTCCTCCGACATTGTGCTCCGGCATCGGGCACTTGCATGCTTTCCTGATCATCATCATCATCCTCATTCTGCTCTTCCAAATTACTATCATCAGGCACTCTCACCTCATGTGGGTCTTCTGGTTCCACTACCAGCTCCTGCTGCCTCATGATGGCTAAGTTATGCAGCATGCAGCACACAACAGTGAAGTGACCGACAATCTGAGGAGAGTATTGCAAGTGGCCTCCGGAATGGTCCAAGCATCGGAAACACTGTTTCAAGATGCCAAGGGTCCTCTCTATGATGCTGCGCGTCACAATGTGCGCCATGTTGTATTGATGGTCAGCTTCCGTCCGTGTTACGCGTAGGGGCGTCGTGAGCCAAGTGGCCAGGCCATACCTTTGTCTCCCAGTAGCCAGCTCTGCCCTTCTGGCTGCTGCTCAAACATGTCAGATATAACGCTGTTGTGTAGGATGAATGCATCATGGGTGCTGCCAGGGTATCTTGCATCGACGGACATGATGCACTGTATGTTGTCACACACAAGCTGCACATTAATGGAGTGGAAACCTTTTCTATTCCTGAACTGTTCGGCCTCCTCCACAGGTGCTTGCAAGGCGATGTGGGGACAATCAATGCAGCATTACTTTTGGGAAGCCAGCAATCTTGGAGAAGCCCACAGCCCTGTTATGCATTGCCTGGCCGGTCATTGGGAACTTGATGAAGTCATTCCTCCATGCATATAGTGCAGCCATGACCTGGTGAACGCAGGCATGTATTGCACATTGAGAGATGGCGCACACATCTCCATTTGTAGCTTGAAACAATCCCGAGGCATAGATGGAAAGTGCAGTTGTTACCTTCACTTCAACAGACAAGGCAGTCAGTGTTCTGCTTCTGGGCTGCAAATCTGCTCTCAGCATATCTCAGATCTCAACGACAACTTCTCTGCAGAAACGCAGCCTTTTGACACAATCAGCCTCGCTCATGTCCAGGTACGAACGCCTGACTCGATATTGCCGACGTGGGTAAGGCCTCCTGCCCATCAGTCTACGGGCTATGATGTTCCTGGTGCAGTGAGCTCTAATCAATTCTCTCCTATGTAGCGAATTGATGGAGAACCATTGCATAATCCGTGGCGTTGATAATGCAGCACCTACACTTGAAGTAAAAATTAAACTTTCAAAGGTGCGTGCTGGCTCGCTGGCTGGCTGGCTGGCTTGTTGGCTCTTCCTCCAGATTTTTTTCAGGCCTCCCCTATCCCCTGGCCGAAAGGCCAAAAGATCGCAGCTCGGTGCCTGCTGCCTGTGTGTGTGCTCGCCCTCCCGGTGTTTTCCAGGCCGCCCCTAGTCCCTGGCTGAATGGCCAAAAGATCGCAGCTCGGTTTGCTGCCTGCATGCTGGGGCTCTGCTCCGTGGCCTGGCTCTTTGGACGTCGCCCTCCCTCCCGTTGCTTTTCAGGCCGCCCCTATCCCCTGGCCGGATGGCCGAAAGATCGCAACTCGGTGCCTGCTGCCGCTGCTTTGATGGAGAAATAGGAAAATGTCATTTTTTATTGATTGATTTATTTATCATTTATTATTGATGATGCCTCTTTATTGTTAAAAGTGAAGTGTTTAATGCTTTGTAAAATCCCCTAACTTCCCTCTAACTTCCCTCCACCCACCGCCCCCTCCCCCCACCCCCCACCCCTCGTTCCCTGTGCCTAATTTCTAAAATGTAGGCAAGATTTTTCTGAGCGTACAAAAATCGACACTTACTCTGTTCCAAGTTAGTTTGGATTAACTTTTCGCTGCCTAAACTTGCAAAACAGGCGTAAATGGCTGGTAACGCCCCCTTTTGGAAAAAAAACTACTAAAACGAAACTATTCTAACTAACTAGAATTGGAGCAAACTAAATGCCGAGAATTGCGATTTCTAAGATACTACGTACTAAACTAGTTGCTCCAGCTAAAAGGAACAACTTGAGCCGAAACTTGGGCCCCAACATTAGTGACGCATTGTGGCATCTGTAACATAGTCCTTAAACACCTCTGCCTTGCTACTTCTCTCCCCACCTTTAAAATCTCCCTCAAAACATTTTTACAATTTCTTTGGTTATCTCTCCTAAAACATCTATAACAAGCAGCTCGACATCTCTTCATTCGCATTCTCCAGAATTTCAACAGACCAACAGACCAAGCCATTTTTGGTTCATTACTATTGCACAGAATTCCAGTAGACCAAAGTACATTCCATTAATATTATGGATGACCATTTCACTCCTCAATCACTCCCATAATATACATTTTCAAATCTCATTTATTCCCATTGCGTAAAATCCAAATAGATTTTCACTTCACACTTTCTTTCATTATCTGTAATTTTTGATCTAGGTGCTGAAATCTACAATCCTGATCTAAACATAAAACAATTGTTGCGTACCTATTTTCGTTTCTCATTATTATTGAGCACTGCAAATTCAAGGCACATCAGTCATCATTCACCTGTAGACAAATTCTTATTGACAAGAAGTGGAGGATATGATAGAAGTTTGTGAGGGACATGGTGCGACATACGAAGTAAGTGATGGTGGCAAAGCGTTTATTGAGCCAATCATGATAAGCAGATAGTGATTAAGTGTTTTTGTTTAGTAGCTCAAGTTTTGAAGCAATTAGTGTACATGAATAGTGGAAAAGTGTTCCTTGATCAAGAAAATCTACTTCGGAAATTTTGAGCCAATCTGAAAAGTGCGATAGATTTATTTATGATGCATGCTGGAGGCAAGATTTTTAATATATTGTTAATGGATCACCAATGCCAATGTTCAAAGTGAATCAGAAGATGTACAGTTTTATAACGACAGTAGTGTTATACCATGTGATGCAAAATATAAAATTGGATAATATAGTTGATCTGCTGTACCATGGCTCCTAAACAAAAAAAATCAAAAGAGTAGATTTTTCAGCTGCTTCGTATTCTTAAGCATTCATCAATGACTCACTTTTAACTTTCAACAGCTTACCAAGAATACTGTAAGACAGACTATGAAATGATTCCCACCTTAATTACGCAATTACTGTTGCTCATGGATTATTTCCACCAGCAATTACATCTTAACTAACAAGTTAATACAAATCTGAATATTTCATCCGTTTGTAAAAATTGTAAGCTTTCACTTTAAGAATCCAGAATTAATCTCCTAAATTCTTGCTAGCTGTTTTCAGGATGGTTTGATTTTCTAGTGAGGTGTCTCCCAATATGTTGTTCCCACAGCTACTATACTGTCAGTTCATGTAATCATTCCTTTCACAACTAATTCTAAAGTAAAGAAATGTAAAATATGGTGAGGCCACAAATGTGTCAACATTAAGTAGGAGTTAATGTATTAAAAATTGTCTTTGACGTAGTGATTATGTAAAATTTTCAATAAAATCAATTCCAAGGATCATATCTAGCTTGAGGCCATTTCAACAATCTCCTTTGAGTTCAGCCAATAAATATTTCACTTGGATCCCGAACTGACTTCATGGCCCTAGTTTGCTCAACTCAGAAATGGCATTGTTCTATTGAGATGTACACAAATATTTTCTGTAATTATAATCCGACGGCTTCCAAATTGATGTTTCACATCTGTATGGAGGAAACACTAAATGGGATGTGACGCTTTTAATATATGTGTTTTGTACCAGAAAATAGACCTTTGGGAGCGATATATTCACTCCCCCGAAGAGACCTAGATACAAAAATTATGCGAGGTTTTACTGGCAGATTAAGCCAATATAACTGCAAGTGGTACTATATTCAGAAATGTGCAGTGCTGCTTGTTGTGTTATCATTTAAATCAATTGGACAATGTCTCATTGGCTGAGAAGGATTTAATGATGCAGAGTTTCTTTTTAGCTTAATTTCCAGTATATCCATACCTTCCCCTTGGCCCTGATTTTTGACCTCTTACTTCCTTCCCGCCAGACTCTATAAATGTTTAATTGGTTCCAGTTGGCCTATGCTGTCAGCAGCAGGTTTTCAGTTTCTGTACTTCTAATGGCCTCACACTGAGTAGGGCATAGCCTGTTAATTGAGAGCTAAGCTGAAGAGGGAGGTGAAGCTATGAAAAGTGAAAAGCGTCCACTTACCAGCTCCTGCTTCCAAGGCGTGTCTGTGTCACTGGAGTTTTTCATCTGCATTCCATTCCAGTTATGTCTACAATGCCATTCAAAAACAATCCCAACCAATCCGCACTGTCTATTTCAGGTATAAGGAGATATATTTTGTCAAGACATGTGCGGTGAACTTATCCTGACACAAAGTGTCTGCTTATTGCAAAGGAATCGTACAAATTACCACGTTGGCAACAGAAGAGATTTGATTTTCATCGTAATTTTTAATATAGTTCAACAACAAATTACATTAATCTTGGACTTCTTGAGTAACAAAATGTCAAAAAATGCTGCAGAAGAGGATCAGTGTAGACCGAACTTGAAATAAAGAAGTTAGTTTTGAGGAGGGTTTTTAAGGAGGGAAGAGAGGTAGCAAGGTGAAGAGATTCAGGGAAAGAGTTCAGGAATGCAAGGGCATGGTAGCTGCAGGCTCTACCACCAAAGTTGGAATGAAACCTGCTAATTTGACTCCATTCCCAGTTTTAAACTGCGGATCACCCAACTTCCTTTCTTGGCCCCCATGCTAGCTGATATTGTAAATGGTTCCCTCTCTCTAGTTACTGTTTCTTATCTTTCAAACCCACTCTCAACGACCCCCCATCCCCCACCCTCATTCAAAATAAAGCACACTTGAATTCTTCGGGCAAAGTTTGCAAGGACAATCACCAACCTTGTTTTTCTTTCCAATGTTCTGGAGCATGTTGTCGTATCTCAGAAATGTGGACTTTTTCCCATATGTCCCTGTTTGAATCTTTCTAATTAGGTTCCTAATTAGGTCATAGTGAAAGAGGAGATTGTGGAGATACTGGATGCGATAAGCTTTGATAAAGCAGGAAGGGGGTACTGAAGTTTCATGTTCAGCCATGAACTCATTGAATGGCGGTGCAGGCTAGAAGGGCTGAATGGCCTGCTCCTGCACCTATTTTCTATGTTTCTATGTTTCTATAAAGAGGAGGTACTAAAAAGGCTGTCTGAACGTAAAATTGATGTCACCAGTGTTATATATTGTCCAGGTACATTAAATGTATAAGTACAATGGTGCGCCACAGAGGGCGCTGTGGTGGGAGACCTGAAACTACCTGCAAGACAGAGTATAAAAGGCTGCCCACCACACCTGGGAGGTACTCTGGAGTTACACAATAAAGGACTAAGGTCACATCAGTTACTACAACACCATACTGTGTGGAGTCAGTGATTTGAGTGCTACATACATCACATTGGCGACAAGGACACGGACGAACTTCACGCAACCATGGCTACTCTGGGCTCTTTAAAGGATTTTACGGTGGGCAATGATTGGTAGGCCTTTACGGAAAGTCTTGAGTACTATTTCACAGCAAACGACCTGACGGCGGACACAGATGCAATGAGAGAGAAGCGTAAGGCGATATTGCTTTCCAGTTGTGGCGAGGAGGTTTACTGTCTCGTCAGGGATTCGCTGGTGCCCGCGAGCGCCAGGGACAAGTCATATGAGGAGCTGATCGCACTCATTCGTGACCAACTGAAACTGAAGGAGAGCATCCTCACGGCCAGGCACAAATTCTACCACCACTGCAGACCTGAGGGCCAGGATGTCACCAAATATGCTGCGGACCTCAGGAGACTTGCGGCACTGTGTGATTTTGGCACATACCTTGACGAGGCGTTGCAAGACATTTTTGTTATGGGGATTGGCCATGAGGGACTCCTTCACAAGCTGCTATCCCATGAACCTACAGTCACCCTGAAGCAAGCCATCACCATCAGCCGGGCATTTATGATCTCGACTTGCAGGTACTTTCAGGTCTTTCATTTATACTGGGAATGTTTTACTCAAAGCCTGCGGTCACGGTGTACGTCTTTAGATAAAGAATGATAATTTTCATAATAATCATGATTACATCTGTCGGTTATTTGTTGTATCAGTCTCTGTGACAGTACCTAGTAATGATATCAAGCAATGATCTCATGCCATGTTGTCCTGTCACCTTTTACAGAAGAAGCTATCGACGATGAGGTCCATGCAGAGGCGAACGGGTGGGGGGCCACCAGTCCCCAGCGACATCACTGAGATGGAGGAGTGAATGCTAGCACTCATGGGTGTAAGATTCCAAAATTCGTGGAAACCCCCCAGCGTCGGCGGCAGTCGGGAGCAGCGTCGAGGAGGTGGGTGGAGCGGCCTATAAAAGGCACAGCAGGGAGTCCGGGGCCCAGCGTCGGCGGCAGTCGGGAGCAGCGTCGGAGGTGTGTGGTGAGGCCTATAAAAGGCACAGCAGGGAGTCCGGAGCCCAGCGTCGAGGAGGTGCGTGGTGAGGCCTATAAAAGGCGTACTTGTGCAGCTACAGGGAGAAGGCAAAAAAGAAGTAGAAAGAAATCAAAAGGTGACGTCACAGCCAAGAGGGTAAGTGATTGGCTGGTGATTGGTGAGTAGTTTTTCTTTTTTCTCTTCTATATCAGTGAGTAACTTTTAACATTGTTGTTGCCAATTTAAGTGTATATAAGGGTTAAGTCATGGCAGGAGAGCTCGGTCGGGTGTTATGCTCCTCCTGTACCATGTGGGAACTCAGGGACACTTCCGGTGTCCCTGACGATTACGTGTGCGGGAAGTGTATCCGCCTCCAGCTCCTGACAGACCGCGTTGCGGAGTTGGAGCTGAGGGTGGATTCACTCTGGAGCATCCACGGTGCTGAGAATGACGTGAGTATCACGTGTAGCGAGTTGGTCGTACCACAGGGAAAGGGTCCACAGCCAGATAGGGAATGGAAGACCAACAGGAAGAGCAGTGCAAGGAAGGTAGTGTAGGAGTCCCCTGTGGTCATCCCCCTGCAAAACAGATACACAGCTTTGGGTACTGTTGAGGGGGATGACTCATTAGGGGAGGGCAGCAGCAGCCAAGTTCATGGCACCGTGGCTGGCTCTGCTGCACAGGAGGGCAGGAAAAAGAGTGGGAGAGCAATAGTGATTGGGGATTCAATGGTGAGGGGAATAGATAGGCGTTTCTGCGGCCGCAACCGAGACTCCAGGATGGTATGTTGCCTCCCTGGTGCAAGGGTCAAGGATGTCTCGGAGCGGGTGCAGGACATTCTAAAAAGGGAGGGAGAACAGCCAGTTGTCGTGGTGCACATTGGTACCAACGACATAGGTAAAAAGATGGATGAGGTCCTACGAAACGAATTTAAGGAGCTAGGAGCTAAATTAAAAAGTAGGACCTCAAAAGTAGTAATCTCGGGATTGCTACCAGTGCCACATGATAGTCAGAGTAGGAATCGCAGGATAGCGCAGATGAATACGTGGCTTGAGCAGTGGTGCAACAGGGAGGGATTCAAATTCCTGGGGCATTGGAACCGGTTCTGGGGGAGGTGGGACCAGTACAAACCGGACGGTCTGCACCTGGGCAGGACCAGAACCAATGTCCTAGGGGGAGTGTTTGCTAGTGCTGTTGGGGAGGATTTAAACTGATATGGCAGGGGGATGGGAATCAATGCAGGGAGACAGAGGGAAACAAAAAGGAGGCAAAAGCAAAAGACAGAAAGGAGATGAGGAAAAGTGGAGGGCAGAGAAACCCAAGGCAAAGAACAAAAAGGGCCACTGTACAGCAAAATTTTAAAAGGACAAAAGGTGTTAAAAGAACAAGCCTGAAGGCTTTGTGTCTTAATGCAAGGAGTATCCGCAATAAAGTGGATGAATTAACTGTGCAAATAGATGTTAACAAATATGATGTGATTGGGATTACGGAGACGTGGCTCCAGGATGATCAGGGCTGGGAACTCAACATCCAGGGGTATTCAACATTCAGGAAAGATAGAATAAAAGGAAAATGAGGTGGGGTAGCATTGCTGGTTAAGGAGCAAATTAAGGCAATAGTTCGGAAGGACATTAGCTTGGATGATGTGGAATCTATATGGGTAGAGCTGCAGAATACCAAAGGACAAAAAACGTTAGTGGGAGTTGTGTACAGACCTCCAAACAGTAGTAGTGATGTTGGGGAGGGCATCAAACATGAAATTAGGGGTGCGTGCAATAAAGGTGCAGCAGTTATAATGGGTGACTTTAATATGCACATAGATTGGGTTAACCAAACTGGAAGCAATACGGTAGAGGAGGATTTCCTAGAGTGCATAAGGGATGGTTTTTTAGACCAATATGTCGAGGAACCAACTAGGGGGGAGGCCATCTTAGACTGGGTGTTGTGTAATGAGAGAGGATTAATTAGCAATCTCGTTGTGCGAGGCCCCTTGGGGAAGAGTGACCATAATATGGTGGAATTCTGCATTAGGATGGAGAATGAAACAGTTAATTCAGAGACCATGGTCCAGAACTTAAAGAAGGGTAACTTTGAAGGTATGAGGCGTGAATTGGCTAGGATAGATTGGCGAATGATACTGAAGGGGTTGACTGTGGATGGGCAATGGCAGACATTTAGAGACCGCATGGATGAACTACAACAATTGTACATTCCTGTCTGTCGTAAAAATAAAAAAGGGAAGGTGGCTCAACCGTGGCTATCAAGGGAAATCAGGGATAGCATTAAAGCCAAGGAAGTGGCATACAAATTGGCCAGAAATAGCAGAGAACCCGGGGACTGGGAGAAATTTAGAACTCAGCAGAGGAGGACAAAGGGTTTGATTAGGGCAGGGAAAATGGAGTACGAGAAGAAGCTTGCAGGGAACATTAAGACGGATTGAAAAAGTTTCTATAGATATGTAAAGAGAAAAAGGTTAGTAAAGACAAATGTAGGTCCCCTGCAGTCAGAATCAGGGGAAGTCATAACGGGGGAACAAAGAAATGGCGGACCAATTGAACAAGTACTTTGGTTCGGTATTCACTGAGGAGGACACAAACAACCTTCCGGATATAAAAGGGATCGGAGGGTCTAGTAAGGAGGAGGAACTGAGGGAAATCCTTATTAGTCGGGAAATTGTGTTGGGGAAATTGATGGGATTGAAGGCCGATAAATCCCCAGGGCCTGATGGACTGCATCCCAGAGTACTTAAGGAGGTGGCCTTGGAAATAGTGGATGCATTGACAGTCATTTTCCAACATTCCATTGACTCTGAATCAGTTCCTATGGAGTGGAGGGTAGCCAATGTAACCCCACTTTTTAAAAAAGGAGGGAGAGAGAAAACAGGGAATTACAGACCGGTCAGCCTGACATCGGTAGTGGGTAAAATGATGGAATCAATTATTAAGGATGTCATCGCAGTGCATTTGGAAAGAGGTAATATGATAGGTCCAAGTCAGCATGGATTTGTGAAAGGGAAATCATGCTTGACAAATCTTCTGGAATTTTTTGAGGATGTTTCCAGTAGAGTGGACAAGGGAGAACCAGTTGATGTGGTATATTTGGACTTTCAGAAGGCTTTCGACAAGGTCCCACACAAGAGATTAATGTTCAAAGTTAAAGCACATGGGATTGGGGGTAGTGTGCTGACATGGATTGAGAACTGGTTGTCAGACAGGAAGCAAAGAGTAGGAGTAAATGGGGACTTTTCAGAATGGCAGGCAGTGACTAGTGGGGTACCGCAAGGTTCTGTGCTGGGGCCCCAGCTGTTTACACTGTACATTAATGATTTAGACGAGGGGATTAAATGTAGTATCTCCAAATTTGCGGATGACACTAAGTTGGGTGGCAGTGTGAGCTGCAAGGAGGATTCTATGAGGCTGCAGAGCGACTTGGATAGGTTAGGTGAGTGGGCAAATGCATGGCAGATGAAGTATAATGTGGATAAATGTGAGGTTATCCACTTTGGTGGTAAAAACAGAGAGACAGACTATTATCTGAATGGTGACAGATTAGGAAAAGGGCAGGTGCAAAGAGACCTGGGTGTCATGATACATCAGTCATTGAAGGTTGGCATGCAGGTACAGCAGGCGGTTAAGAAAGCAAATGGCATGTTGGCCTTCATAGCGAGGGGATTTGAGTACAAGGGCAGGGAGGTGTTGCTACAATTGTACAGGGCCTTGGTGAGGCCACACCTGGAGTATTGTGTACAGTTTTGGTATCCTAACCTGAGGAAGGACATTCTTGCTATTGAGGGAGTGCAGCGAAGGTTCACCAGACTGATTCCCGGGATGGCGGGACTGACCTATCAAGAAAGATTGGATCAACTGGGCTTGTATTCACTGGAGTTCAGAAGAATGAGAGGGGACCTCATAGAAACGTTTAAAATTCTGACGGGGTTAGACAGGTTAGATGCAGGAAGAATGTTCCCAATGTTGGGGAAGTCCAGAACCAGGGGACACAGTCTAAGGATAAGGGGGAAGCCATTTAGGACCGAGATGAGGAGGAATTTCTTCACCCAGAGAGTGGTGAACCTGTGGAATTCTCTACCACAGAAAGTTGTTGAGGCCAATTCACTAAATATATTCAAAAAGGAGTTAGATGAAGTCCTTACTGCTAGGGGAATCAAGGGGTATGGTGAGAAAGCAGGAATGGGGTACTGAAGTTGCATGTTCAGCCATGAACTCATTGAATGGCGGTGCAGGCTAGAAGGGCCGAATGGCCTATTTTCTATGTTTCTATGTTTCTATGTTTGGACTCACTGAAAAGGAAATTCGATTTGGGCCTTTAAACAGAAAGTTTGGGATCCTAAAATGCATATGGAAGAAATCTACTAGTTTTAACCAAGTGTGGGATTTTAAAAGGCATGTGTTGGCTCTGTGAGAAAAAAGGCTGCAAGACCAGGGGTGGGATCAACCTCTAAAACCAGTTTGGATATTGGAGCTAATCAAATTGTTTGGGGAACTGTTTACCCTCAGACCTACCCCCTAGAAGACATTAACCTTTCAACAATCGACCCAAGGAAGTACAGTTTCAGTCCAAGCACAGGACCCATTCAACACATGCATAATGCTAATCACCTTTCCAGCCTGCATAGAAATCTCAGACCGAGACAGGCAACTCAAAACCCGAAACTAACTTCAACAATTGCGACTCGAAACCAAAGGATAATTTCAACAGTTGACACATTTTTAATCGAGTTACCATTAACGAGCCCACCAAAATTAAACAAAGAATCGGGCTTGATTTGGCGCGCAGATTAGGAGGCCTCTCAAAGTATAATTGAGATCCTGTTTTACAGTTAGTAGGTTATCACAGATCATCACAGCCAAGGCAGAAAAGTCAATCTTCAGTGACCCTGGACATCATCGGATACATCACGGCAACAAGAGCCTCACGAAACTATCAACGAACCATTACCAACAACCAATTTGGTAATATTGAGCCACCGCGACCAACAGATTTCGACAAGAACCAACTCGGGGAAAAAACGGAGATTCTAAAGTTTTCCACTCTACAATCTGTTCCTGACCTGCAAATGGGTAAAACTTTACCTAAAGCAATCCAAAACCCTACCTCTGCAAGAGAAAAGTGGGTACTTACCCCATATATCCAAAACGCACCCTACCGCATCAGCGGACACACCCCAACTGAAGGAAATGCAGCAAGAAGTCCTCTACTACGTTCAGGGTATGGCAAGCAGAACTTACAAAACCCAGCGAACCCCAAAATCGCGAACCACCGTCAACTGTCAAAGGAAGGATAGGTGAGCATTATCCCTGCTGCCCTAGAGTCTAATTTAGCTCGAGATAGGGATTGTGAGGTGGGAGGTGTTCTTCTACTGTATTTCTTCTTGTGTATGTATTAAAGTGTTCCCCATTTTGAGATTGTAAGATTTTGACATACATTAATATTGTAATTCTCTTTCTTGAATAAAATCAACGTTTCTTGCACCAAAACCAGTTGTCTGCTGCACTTTGTCACATCCCTAAATAAATCCAAAGTCTAGAATCGGAGGAGTGGGAGCGATTCGAACTGCTCAGAAGGTCAGAAGTGAACCTGACCCCCACACCACCCCCTACATGGGGAAGCACCCTCGGACAGCCACGGATGCATCTGCAGACCCTGAAGTGATGCCACGTGAGTAAAGCTTACACCATTGCGTCATGTAAAGTCAAAAGATGCCACACCAACTCATATCCGACCAATCATATATGATAGATGATTTCTAAAAGTGACCTGGAAATAATGCTGGCCTAATGAAAATCATTGCAGTGCAGAATGTGTTGATGGTCATGAAATGTGATGTCTGCGATGATTTTGAGAGCGGTGGTGCTTTTGCGTGCATATGCTGTGTGTTGCACTGGACTCACCTTGTCACCCTAGCACCCCCTTCTCCTCTAACAACCTCATTTGCGTCTTGCAGCTCAGCCAGCAGCGCGGCCCCAGGCAAGGCCACAGAGGTCAGAAGGCGGGGGCGCAGGGCAGGAGTCGGCGGACAATCCTACTACATCTGGTGCTGAGGAGCTCCGATTCTCGCCCATCAATCCGCTGGGTCTGGTCTCGGCGGATGAGAGCGTGGATTTCGAAGAACCTGCATCGCCAGGCTCCAGAACCCATTCTATCCCAAGGCCATCTATTGGTCCTCCGGTCATTCCCACCTCGACTCTGGAGGTGCCAGCCCCAAGCACCTCTCCACAGGGCACCCTATTTGTCCCCAGGATGGAGCTGACCCCGCAGAGGTTTTGTGGATGCGGCAGGTCTGTTCCACGAGCGCGACATGACAACGGAGAGATGGTACAGTTGTTCAGGAGGACTGTAGACATTGGTGACTAGCTCAATGAAGCTTTGGGGGGCATATCCCGACACCTGGCTACCATGACCGAGTACATTCCATGCATGGCGGAGTCCCTGGATGCGATAGCCAGGAACACTGCTGCCACAGCCCTCCCAGTGGTCCCAGAACGCGGCACTCCACCCCTAGGTCCCGCACCACCACTGCGAATGACAGATGAGAGCAAGGACCAAATCCTACTTCTGCATCAGAGAATGTTGCCCCCTCAGCACCCCCTACTCCCATACCCGTGCAACCACCGCCTCTGTCTTCATCCCCCCCAATGAGGCAGCGCCTGAGGAGCTCCTCGACCAGGCACCGTGGAGCAAGGAAGGGAAGAGGTCGAAGTGGGGAGAAGGAGAGGGGGATGCAAAGTGAGGTGCATGTGCGCAGGTGATGGCTGTGTTATATCTCCAACTGGGTGTATGCAATTTGTTGCAATGTATGGGGGCTGGGGACCACGCTCCTGCTTTGTATTCTGTGTTGCTGGACATGTTGAACATGTGATTGATGTCAATGGTGGAAAAAGTGGGATGTCGGCAGGGGTTGAATGTTATTGGCTGTGATACTTATGATTTCAGACCAGTGTTGGTATTAAACTTTTGTTATTGAACATAACCTTGTTGCGCATTCTCTCACATAGCTGAACCGTTACACACTGGTGATTCCTTACCATGAAAGGGTTAAATACAACATAACATCTATCAACGTAAACTTTAACTGGTACCAAGGTGATGGACACCATTGATGTCCGAGCTGCACACACACAGAAGTGTGCCAGCATTGTCATTCACATTAATGCTCTTTCAGTCAAATCTTTCCGCTATTATCTCCTCACATAAGAGTGGGATTTAACAAATGCCAGCCACACCGCTGGCATTCGTTCCGGTTAGTTGCACTTTTTGGGGGCGTTTTTTTGAGCAAGCGCTATTTTGGGCAATTTGTGTGCGAGGGGGTGAAATTGAAGATGGGTGACCCCGATGGCTGCTAGTTTGGGTAAACATGCTCTTTATGACAAAAAACAGTCGCTGGGCGTTAACATTAAATCTCAGCGTTAATTCCGTTCGGAAAGTAATGCTGGGCGATATTATGGCCGTTGAGTTCGCCCATTCTGCTGATTCCGCCCCAAAAAAGTGGGCAGGCGGTGATATTTTTTCTCGCCGTTAAGCACATGAGGAAAATAAAGCTCGGCGATAAGTCTCCTAAAAAATCCCGTCAGTTTCCATTTTGTGCCAGAATGGACGATACATGGGCGTTACACATCATTTCAGCAGTAAAATGGGTGTTAAGTGGGCGTTACGCGTGCAAAAAAAGTGGAGGTTCTAGCCCCTAGTCTCCATTTTTGAAAATGGGCATTACCGCGAGCGATATGAAATGAGTGTTAGCGTAAAAAATGTTTGACCTTCTGCCATAAAGTGTCGCAGATCTTAGCAACGGCATGGCAACGCTCAATTCCCACAATTCATGAGGTCAAGGGTCATCATGGCATGCGCAGAAGAGGTGACAGAAACAGGAAGCTCAGAGGCACTGAAAGCGTGTGTGGCCTTGGTGTGTGCTTGTTTGGCTGTTGTGGGAGGCACAAGGGAGATTCACCAGCAGCAAAAGCCTACTAAGCACCAAGAACATAGTTGGCACCGAGTTTTGTCCAACAAATACGATATAACATAGAAGGAATGGAGGAGGGCCTGGAGTTGTTAGCCAGGAACACTGATGGCAGAGGGCTCCCAGTGGTCCCGCAGCGCGGCACTACACCCCAAGGTGCCGCACTCCCATTGCCAACCACACATGAGAGCCAGCAGCAACATCTTGTTTTTGGCTCGGAGTACGTTCCCACCTCGGGACCGTCCTCTCCCATATCCATCCAAGCAGCACTTCGGCCATCACCGCCCCCCACCCCCCCCCACCAATGAGGTATCACCTGAGGAGCTCCTCGGCCAGGCGGCTTGGAATCAGGAGGGGAAGGGGTAGAAGTGGGGAGTGGGGAGGAGGAGCGGCGGGGGTGGGGGGGTGGGGTGGGGCGAGGAAGGGTAGGCTTTTCAGAAATACTGATGATTTCAGATTAATGTTCGGTTTAAATGTTTTTTATTTAACAAAACCTTGTTGCACATTGGCTCAGATAGCTGCACCGTTACACGCTGGTGATTCCTTAACATCAAAGGATATAATGACACTTAACTTCAATCAACTTAAACTTTAACTGTCACCAAGGTGATGCCCACCATTGATGTATGACCTGCACATCCAGCAGTGTGTCAGCCTTGTAAATAACACCAACTTTCTTTCAGGCAAAGCGATCATTGATGAGCTCCTGACATAAGGCTCTTGCAGCTATCATGCCACCATGGGCCCTTTCATGCGGTCTACAGGTGGGCGAGGGCATGGCCTCAGCGTCAGCCTGATTGTCTAGGCCGATGTCAGCGTCCGCTTCCTCATTCTCCTCTTCGTCTCTCTGGTGAGGGGGACTGTCAGACTAATCAGGCAATTCTTGTCCTCTCCTGATAACCAAGTTGTGCAGCATGGAGCACACCACCTTGAATTAAGCTACCTGCTAAAGGTGATATTGGAGCTCGCCTAATTGCTGCTTCAGCACTCTAATGGTTTTCTCCACAATATTGCGAGTTGCTCTGTGGCTCTTGTTGTATCACCTCTCGGCTCCGGTGTGGGTGTCACGCAGGTGGGTCATCAGCCAGGTGGCGAGGCCATATCCTTTGTCACTAAGCATCCAGAATTGACCTTGTGGCTCATTGTTAAACAAGTCAGATACAGAACTCTCACGCAGGATGTGAGCATCATGGATGCTGCCCGGAAATTGAGCATTCACTGCCAGTATAATTTGCTGGTGGTCGACACCAGTCGGACATTCAGGGAATGGAATCACTTGCAGTTCCTGAAAACCTCAGCATCCTGAAAAGGTGCCCGCATTGCAATGTGCGTACAGTCTATTGCTCCCTGCACCTTGGGGAAGTTTGCAATTCTGCAGAATCCTAGAGCCCTCTCACTCTGTGCCTCCCTGTCATAGGGAAGCTGATCAAGTCCCTCCTGCATGCATACAGGGCTTCAGTGACCTGTCTAATGCAGCAATGTGTGGCATGCTGAGAAAGTCTGCAAATGTCCCCAGCTGTGGCCTGAAAGGAACCCGAGGTGTAGAACGACAGTGCCATGATGACTTTGACCTCGACGGACAGTGCAATACTGATGGTGCTGTCAGGCTGCAGATCTGCCCTTATCAGCTGACATACCTCAGTGCTAATCTTTTTGTGGAAGCACAGTCTCTGAAGGCAGGTGGTGTCGGGCAAGTCGAGGTAAGACTGCTTCTGCTTGTACTTGTGGAGGGTGTAACGTCTGGTCCTCCTCATCAGCCTATCATGTCTTACATTGGGCACATAATGCAGTGGAGCGTTCCTTTGGGGATCTTGAGTCTGCTGTATGTAATTGGTCACCAAGAGAGGGTGAGAAAGGACAGGCCCCATTCCAGTAGCTCTCTGTTTTCCACCGATTGGTAACAAACAAGGAATGTTCCGACGAAGATTCAATTCCAATCGGTCACAGTGTGGTCAAGATGTTTGTAGAGATGTTCACATCGACTCCAACGACCTGCAGAGTACATCCGAACTCTGCCAAGGTTGAAGCACAGCAGCCTTTTAAAGGACGCGACATGTGATCTACAACATAGCGTCTATAACACTGTGATTAGTTCTGGTTAGTTCCATTTTTTGTGGCCGTTTTTTTGGGCGAGCGATATTGTTGGCGATACGTGTGCGAGGTGATGAAATTGAAGATGGGCGATCTCCATGGCTGCTAGTTTCAATAAAAATGCTTTTTATGACAAAAATAAGTGGGTGGGCGATATTATTGAATCACGGCGTTAAATCAGTGCAGAAATTAACGCTGGGCAAATTATGGGCACTGATTTCGCCCATTCTGATGATTGCGCCCCAAAAAAGTGGGCAGGCGGTAATATTTTTTCCCGCCGTTAAGCACATGGGGAAAGTAATGCTTGATGATAAGTTTCCTAAAAATGCACGTCATTTTCCATTTTGTGCCAAAATGGGCAATATATGGGCGTTATACATCATGTCAGCGGTAAAATGGGTGTTAAGTGGGCGTTAAGCATGCAAAAGTAGTGGAGGTTCTAGCCCCATGACTCTATGACCAAAGAGACCTGGGGATATATGTGCACAAATCATTGAAGGAGGCAGTGTAGGTTGAAAATGCGGTCAAAAAAAGCATAATGCACTCGAGGTTTCATAAATAGAAGCATTGAGTACAAAAGCAAAGAAGTTATGATGAACCTTTATAAAACACTGGTTCAGCTTCAACTGGAGTATTGTGCCAAATTCTGAGCACTGCAATTTAGGAAGGATGTGAAGGCCTTAGAGATGGTGCAGAAAAGATTTATGAGAATGATTCCAGAGATCAGGGACTTCAGTTACATGGATAGACTGGAGAAGCTGGGGTAATTCTCCTTAGAGCAGAGAAGGTTAAGAGGAGATTTGATGGAGGTATTCAAAATCATGAGGGGTCTAGACAGAGTAGATAGAGAGAAACTGTTCTCATTGGTGGAAGGGTCGTGAACCAAAGGATACAGATTCAAGGTATTTGGCAAAAGAACCAAAGGCGACATGAGTAAAATCTTTTTTACGTAGAGAATGGTTAGGATCTGGAATTCACTGCCTGAAAGGGTGATGAAGGCAGACTCAATCATGGCTTTCAAAAAAGAATTGGATAAGTACCTGAGGGAAAAAAAAATGCAAGGCTATGGGGAAAGGGCAGGGGAGTAGGACTAGTTGAAGTGCTTTTACAAAGAGCTGGCACAGGCTCGATGGGCCGAATGGCCTCCTTCTGTGCTGTAACCATTCTATGGCGGCAAGTTTAGGCCCTCCTTTAGAACAGCACACCTCCAAGGAGCACAGCTATTTGCTGGAAGAAAAAGTGTGCCTAAAGCCTACCTCGGTATCCTGCGATCTTTCCTGGGCCCGTTCAAGGTCGGCGCGGCATACCAGCAGCTGCGGGAGGCGGGGCCAAAGCGTGGTGCCGAAGATCTGCTGGCAGGGGGGCGGGGCTACCTCACAGCAGCACATTTAGTGCCGGCAGCCCTGCGTATGCGCGCTGGAGCGTGCATGCGCATGCGCAGTGGGAGACAAACATTAGCACTCGACCATTTTTAAAGGTAAATGGGGGAAAGTGCTGTTTTTTGTGGAGCTGTGGAAAGGCTTGTGAGTGAATTTTGGTGATTTCTTTGTGCCTGAAGAAGTACTTTTAGCAGCACTGTTGAAGAAATCACCTGCTGAAATCAGTGAGTGCTGCTTGTTGCTGTTAAACTTCCAGAACAAGTGCTGCATAGCTGCATGCAAAACAAGGACTGTGTGTTTTGAAAAATCAGAGTGTCAATTCAATACAGCATGGAGCAATGTCCACCAAGAACAAACAATTTCTTGCATGAGGAAGTGGAGATATTAGTTATCGTCATTGAGCATAGATGGCAGGAGCTGGATATCAGCAACTGAGGTCGCATAAAAGTGCCACCCAAAGAAATTAAGAAACGCTGGAACCTAGTTGCAGAAGATTACTGCTTAGTGGTGCATACCAGGAGATCTGGAAGCCAGTGTAAAAAGAAATGGCACGACCTTGGTCAAGTAGTTAGTGTAAGTAATATTTTCATTTTTCAATGGAATCTTAATTATAAATGTGATTATCTGTATATGTCCCACCCTGCAGAAAGGCGCATTCTGTAAAAAGTTATATTTTAATCTTTGCAGAAGAAATTGGCCCACAACAAAAGGGAAAGAACTCGAACAGGAGGAGGCGTGCCAATGCTCCATTCCCTGACAGCCTTGGAACAGAGGGTAGCTGCTATGATGAGTCGTATATGGAGAAAAACAATCAGTACAGCACAAGCACGCGAGGAAGAGGGTAAGTCCTGAAAATGCATCGTGGCCCTTCAAATCAACCTGCTGCCTGGCCTGCTATGTGTGAGAGTACTCATGCCACCCATCCTGCCCCCTCCTCTGCTGCTAAACATTTGACTGTTCTGATATATTTCGCAGAAGATGATGATGCCAATCCTGAAGATCCTGAAGATCCAGAAGAAGAACCAGATGTGGACGATCCAGACCAAGGGTGGCTGCAGGCGTTGATTGAAATGTCTTCAATGGAGACCTTCGAACTTAATATCTATGACCACACATTAGCGGACATCAGTGTTTCAAACCCTTGCATAAGTTCTGGTTCCACCTTCCGTGGTTTCACAGATTGCGACGTTGCGGGTCCAAGTGGTGCTGCTGATGTCATGCAGCAGTTTACATCCACTGCCCCACCACCCCAGCTCGAGTGGTGCCGAATGCAAGACCCAGGGCCCCACCATCCCAGCCCGCGGCTCCCACTGGAGTGGTGCCACGAGGCAGACCCAAGCAGAGGAGAAGGAGATTGGAAACACGCGCTCCTGAGATGCAGCGTGCAACAGATGTGGCTCAGGTTGTGGCATTGGGTGTGGATAGCAATGACCTTACCCGATCACTCGTGGGCAGTGTCAGTGCAGTGAGTGAAGAGGTAACGGTACTGACGGGAGAAATAGCAGTAATGACACGGGAAATGAGGGAGGGAATGTCAGAGGGAGTGCAAGCGACGGCACAGACCCTCATGGAGGTAGCTGCTGCAATAAGGGCACAGAGCCCGGCCAATCAAATGACACCTCCATGAAGAAGTGAACATTCACCGAGATGTGTATGAGAGATGGCTGCAGCCTTTCTTTGCTGCTTTTGTTCTTGTTCTTGATGTAACTATAGTAACTTTTTTCAAATTGAAGTTGTTTTGTAAGTTTTGTAACTTTACAACTTATAAATGATCTTAGGGTTTTTAAGTGGTCTTAGAGTGTAAATGCTCTCACTCGTAACTTATTTAATTTTGCACCTAAAAAGTGATCTTGAAAGTTCAGTGATCTTAAGAGTGTAAAATGTTTCACATTGAAATTATTTTGTAAGTTTTGTAACTTTACAACTTATAAGTGATCTTAGGGTTTATAAGTGATCTTCGAGTGTAAATGTTCTCACATTTTGTAACTTATTTAATTTTGCACCTAAAACGTGATCTTGAAGTTTAAGGGATCTTAGGAGTGTAAGAATTTTCACATTGAAATTGTTTTGTAACTTTTGTAACTTTACAAGTTTATACATGATCTTAAAGTTTTTAAGTGATCTTAAAGAATCATATTAAAAAGTAAAGTTTGATACAACAAATATTTTATTACACTAACGTTAACTTTTCAATAAAATATTTTTACATTAAAACTGAATCATGTTCCATTAACACAACACAACATAGGAACAACTCCAAAAAATAAACATGTCCATGCGCAACAGTTGTCGCTGAGCCCTCAGGCATCAGTAATTGAAGCGTTCACGGATGAGCTGCTGGTGCAGGGCTTGAGCAATCGTTAAAGGACCGCCCTCCTCCGACGTCGTGCTCCGCCATCAGGCACTTGCATGCTTTCCTGATCGTCGTCATCATCCTCATCCTGCTCTTCCAAATTACTATCATCAGGCACTCTCTCCTCATGTGGTCTTCTGGTTCCACTATCAGCTCCTGCTGCCTCATGATGGCTAAGTTATGTAGCATGCAGCACACAACAGTGAACTGACCGACAATCTTAGGAGAGTATTGCAAGTGGCCTCCGGAATAGTCCAGGCATCGGAAACGCTGTTTCAAGACGCCAATGGTGCTCTCTATGATGCTGCACGTCGCAATGTGCGACATGTTGTGCTGATGGTCAGCTTCCGTCCGTGTTACGCGTAGGGGCGTCATGAGCCAGGTGGCAAGGCCGTACCCTTTGTCTCCCAGTAGCCAGCTCTGCCCTTCTGGCTGCTGCTCAAATATGTCAGATATAACGCTGCCGCGCAGGATGAATGCATCATGGGTGCTGCCAGGGTATCTCGCATCGACTGACATGATGCACTGCTTGTCGTCACACACGAGCTGCACATTAATGGAGTGGAAACCTTTTCTATTCCTGTACTGCGCGGAATCCTCCACAGGTGCTCGCAAGGTGATATGGGTACAATCAATGCAGCCCTGTACCTTTGGGAAGGCAGCAATCCTGGAGAAGCCCACAGCCGTCATGCATTGCTTGGCTGGTCATTGGGAACTTGATGTAGTCATTCCTCCACGCATAGAGTGCAGCCATGTCGTGCAGGCAATATATTGCACATTGAGAGATGGCGCACACATCTCCAGTTGTAGCTTGAAACGATCCCGAGGCATAGAAGGAAAGTGCAGCTGTAACCTTCACTTCAACAGACAAGGCAGTCGGCGTTCTGCTTCTGGGCTGCAAATCTGCTCTCAGCATATCACAGATCTCAATGACAACTTCTCTGCGGAAACGCAGCCTTTTGACACAATCAGCCTCGCTCATGTCCAGGTACAAACGCCTGGCTCGATATTGCCGACATGAGTATGGTCTCCTGCCCATCAGCTTATGGGTTATGACGTTCCTGGTGCGGTGAGCTCTAATCAATTCTCTCCTATGCAGTGAATTAATGGAGAACCATTGCATAATCCGTGGTGTTGATAATGCAGCACCCATACTTGAAGTACAAATTAAACTTTTAAACTTGCGGGCTGGCTGGCTGGTTGGCTCTCCCTCCCGATGCTTTGTATGCCTCCCCTATCCCCTGGCCGAACGGCCTAAGTCTTCGCAGCTCGGGAGCTTGCTGCTGCCGGATTCTAATGCCGTCGCTGTGGCCTGACGCTGCCCCTATCCCCTGGCCGAACGGCCTAAGTCTTTGCAGCTCAGAGCCTGCTGCTGCTGCTGCTTCAGACAGGTAGGAAAATTAAATGTATCTTTTATTTGCTTTATTTATCATTTATTATTCAGGATGGTTCTTTATTTGTAGAAGTGAAGTGTTAAATGCTTGTCAAATTCTCTAACTTCCCTTCCAACCCCCATCCCAGCCCCCATCTCTCGTTCCTTGCACCTAATTTCTAAAGTGTAGGCAAGGTTTTTCTGAGTGTACAAAAATCTACACTTACTCCATTTTAAGTTAGTTTGGAGTAAGTTTTTGCTGCCTAAACTTGCAAAACAGGCTTAAGTGGCTGGACACGCCCCCTTTTGAAAAAAAAAACTGTTTTAAAATGAAACTATTCTAACTCACTAGAACTGCAGCAAACTAAATGCTGAGAATTGCAATTTCTAAGATGCTCCATTCTAAACTAGTTGCTCCAAAAAAATAGGAGCAACTAAGGCCGAAACTTGAGCCCTATGATTCTATGCTCTTGCCACTGCACTGAAACGGCCCTGAACAAAGTCAGGAACAACATCTTCCTTTGCTCCTCAACCGCCCTGCAGCCTTTGACATCGTCAACCACATATCCTCCTGCATTACATTTATAGGAGTAGATTGGAAATTGTCAAAGAACTAAAACATGCATATTATTTGTTTTTTTGAGTGGTCTGTATTTTGATAGGTTGTGGGTATGCTCTTGTTCGAAGAACAGTATCTCTATAAACCGAGAGAACCGTCTATCTTCAGTTGTGAACTTTTTCTTTTAGGAAGAACGGCACTTGTGAGTAAATTGGCATTTTCTACATTTTTGCGGAGCCATTATGCAGAAGTTTGCATATTCCACAACTGCATTATCCAACATTTCTGTCAGTTGTACATATGAAGGAGCATTTTATTGATGTGTCGCAAGAGGCCAGTTTTCTGCTGTTTCTGCTATTGAACACATGTTTCACAAAATAAATTGCAGAAAAAACTTGGCCAGCCACCATTTGAATAAAAATTATTGATATCTAGGAACTTTGGATTAATGACTCAATCTAGAAGGCTAGGAAAATATGTCCCTTAATTCCTTTATTAGTGCAACTCTGTTTCCATATAGGAAAGATATTGCTGCCAGCATGGACATGGAAATGAGTAGGTATTAAACACAGAAAAGGGAAGAATCTAAGAGACCTAATCCTGTTATCAACAAATAAGATTTACAAGTAATCATTGGCCTGTAGGAGATCAATAAACAGTTCAGGGATTTTATGAAACTTTGGAGTGAAACTCTTTGAAGAAGGGCTTGAAGCCTTATTTAAGCACTTGCTTCTCCTCAAATGGAATGTGAGTGCAGGAGGTGATGGACAAGTCTGTTGAGATCAAATAAATCTGCATCCTCCCAGCCTCAGAGGCATCAGTTCCTAATAGGCTTACAAGCAAAGTTTATTTTAAAATGATCCTCCAATCTAGCCCCAAACCCATTCAGCACATTTCCAAATTCTAAGAAAATGAAATAGTGATGATACTAAAAAGGAGGAATTTTTTTTAATGCATTGTCATCATCACCACATTCCTCTCATTGATATGAGTGCGCAAACTTTGTCAATATGTTTGTTTGAAGGAGGTCCTGCCCTCTCACTTTTAGTTTGTAAGAGTTTTATTGCAGATGCAGATTTTTGGGTTTGACATTCACATGCAAGGTAAAGAATAATGGGCTAGAACCTCCATTTTTTGTGGTTATCGCCTTAAAATGGGCGATATTTCCGGCGTGGATGTTAAAAAAGGGTTTTCAGATCACTGGCTTCTCGCCCATTCTCAAAGCACCTAGTCTTCACTTTTGAAAATGGGCGTTACCGCGAGCAATATAAAATGGGCGGTAGCGTTACATTTTTTTGACCTACTGCCTTAAAGTGTGTCTGTCCTTAGCAATGGCATGGCATCGCTCAATTCCCATGATTCAGGAGGTCAAGGGTCATCATGACATGTGCAGAAGAGGAGACAGAGAGAGAGGGAGCTGAGAGGGACTGAAGGCGTGGCTGGGTGTGGTGTGGCTGCTTTGGGAGGAAGGAGGGAGACTTTAGAGCTTCACAGCAAGTAGGCAAACAAAAATTAGCTGTTACCAGCCACATATTTGCCTGAATTTGGCCTATAATGGCGAGAGAGGAGGAGGCATCACAGCACGCTATGGAGACTGACGCTGGAGAGAGCAGTGAGCTGGGAGAGGAGCACATTGGAGGGCGCTAAAGAGCCAGGAGGTTCTCGGACGAGGCAAATGCCTCCCTCCCGCATGAGATCGAGCCACACTGGGATGATTTGACACAGGGAGGGCGTGGGAAGCCCACCCCAAAGGCATTCCAGAAGATATGGATCGAGATAGCAAAGGTGGTGTCGGCGGCCAACAAGGTGCGTGAGGGTAACCAATGCCGCCTACGATGGAACGATCTTGTGGGATCTGCAAGAGTAAGTATTATATTGATTTACATGTACTTATGTATTTATATAACTTGATTTGTAACAGTCATGAGTGACTATCAGCAGATGTGAGATCTTTCATTTTTACTGGGAATGTTTTACTCAAAGCCTGCGGTCACGGTGTACATCTTTAGGTAAAGAATGATAATTTTCATTATAATCATGATTACATCTGTCGGTTATGTGTTGTATCAGTCCCTGTGACAGTATCTAACAATGATATCATGCAATGATCTCATGCCATGTTGTCCTGTCACCTTTTACAGAAGAAGCTATCGATGATGAGGTTCGTGCAGAGGCGAACGGGTGGGGGGCCACCAGTCCCCAGCGACATCACAGAAATGGAGGAACGTGTGCTCACACTCATGGTGAAGCACCCCGGGCAGCCACGGAAGAATCTGCAGACCCTGAATTGATGCCACGTGAGTAAAACTTACACCATTGCGTGATGTAAAGTCAATAGATGCCAGACCCATTCATATCCAAACAATCATATATGATAGATGATCTCTAAAATTGTTATAGAAATAATGATGGCCTCATGAAAATCTTTGGAATGCAAACGTGTTGATGGTCATGAAATGTGATGTCTGTGATGATTTCGAGAGCAGTGGTTCTTTTGCCGTGCATAATCTGTGTGTAGCGCTGGACTCACCTTGTGACCCTAGCACCCCCTTCTCCTCTAATAACCTCATTTGTGTTTTTCAGCTCAGCCAGCAGTGCGTCCCAAGGCAAGACCACAGAGGCCAGAAGGTGGGGACGCGGGGCAGGAGTCGGCGGATGATACTACATCTGGTGCTGAGGAGCTCCGATTCTCGTCCTTCAATCCGCTGGGTCTATTCTCCACGGATGAGAGCGCGGACTTCGAGGAACCTGCATCACCATGCTCCAGAAGCCATTCCACCCCAAGGCCATCTAGTGGTCCTCCAGTCATTCCCGCCTCCACTCTGGAGGTACCGGTCCCAAGCACATTGCCACAGGGCACCCCATTTGTCCATAGGACAGCGCCAACCCCGCGGAAGTCCCGTGGATGCGGCAGCTCTGTTCCATGAGCGCCACATGACAGCGGAGAGATGGTACAGTTGTCCAGGAGGACTGGAGACATTGGTGACCAGCTCATCAAAGCATTGGGGGGCATAGCCCGACAGTTGGCCACCATGACCGAGTACATTCCGTGGATGGTGGAGGCCCTGGATGCAATAGCCAGGAACACTGCTGCCACAGGACTCCCAGTGGTCCCCAAGCGCAGCACTCCACCCTTAGGTTCCGCACCACCACTGCTAATGACCGATGAGAACAAGCACCAAGACCCTGCCTCTGCATCAGAGAATGTTGCCCCCTCGGCACCCCCCCGCTCCTGTACCCATGCAACAACTGCATCTGCCTTCATCCCCCCCAATGAGGCACTGCCTGAGGAGCTCCTTGGCCAGGCACCGTGGAGCGAGGATGGGAAGGGGTAGAGATGGGGAGAAGAAGGGGAGGGGGGAAGGAAAGCGAGGTGCATGTCCGCAGGTGATGGCTGTGTTATATCTCCATCTGGGTGTATGCAATTTGTTGCATGTATGGGGGTTGGGGACCACGCTCCTGCTTTGTATTTGTATTCTGTGTTGCTGGACATGTTGAACATGTGATTGATGTCAATGGTGGAAAAAGAGGGATGTGGGCGGGGGTTGGGTGTTATTGCCTGTGATACTTATGATTTCAGACCAATGTTGGTATAAAATTTTTGTTCTTGAACATAATCTTGTTGCGCATTGTCTCAGATAGCTGGACCATTATACACTGGTGATTCCTTAACACCAAAGGGTTAAATACAACTTAACATCAATCAACATAAGCTTTAACTGACACCAAGGTGATGGGCACACACAGCAGTGTGTCAGCGTTATCACTCACATCAACGCTCTTTTAGGCAAATCGTTCAGATCTCAACTCCTCACGTAAGGGTGGGATTTTAAAAATGCCAGCCACACCGCTGGCGTTCATTCAGAACAGTTCCACTTTTTGTGGGCAGTTTTTTGGGTGAGCGATATGTGTGCGAGGTGGTGAAATTGACGCTGGGAAATCTCATGGCCGCTAGTTTTAGTAAATATGCTCTTTACAACCAAAAAAAGTGGGCGGGCGGTATTATTGAATCTCTGCATTAAAACAGTGTGGAAATTAACGCTGGGCGATATTATGGGCGTTGATTTCGCCCATTCTGATGATTCCGCCCAAAAAAGTGGGCGAGTGGTAATATTTTTTCTCGCCGTTAAGCACATGGGGAATGTAACACACGGCGATAAATTTCCTAAAACTGGGCGTAGTTTCCATTTTGTGGCTAAGTGGGCGATATCTGGGCGTTATACGTCATTTCAGCGGTAAAATGGACGTTAAGTGGGTGTTAAGCATGCAAAAAAGTGGAGGTTCTAGCCCCATGTATTGCTGCAGTATCCTTCAATGCAGAAAAGCCCCTTGAGTGTATGCAGCGGTCACACTTAGATTGCATCCTTCATAAAATTATTTCTTAGGTGTATATGAAACATAAACAGTAAACCCAAAACATAATTCATAGCATCTCCAGCTTGGAAGAGGAATCAGATGAGCTGCACTGTTACTTTTCAACTTACTTTATTGCTTGAAGAGAGCACAGGGCAAATAACTGAGCTACTGTATTGTAGCCCTATCTCTGACCAGTGCTTCCTTTGAACAGGGCTTCCCAATAGAAGCAGAGGATCACTGAATCACTGAATTCACCCTTGTGTCTTGAGAAAATAACGGCCCCTAGTCTTAACTCTTTATTGAATAAAATTGAAGGAGATATGGCACAATTTAATGCACCACCTATTGAGAATGAATTCAAATGTTCAAATTGGATGTGCTACCAAAGTTGAGTAATTCACAGCCATTGCTGCCTCATCTAGTGGATTCATTGTAATTGTTAAAAATAAGAAAGTGATGAAAACTTTACTTTAAGGAGATAGTAAGTTGTTTACTGGCATCCTCCACCTACTTGCCTGGAAAGTCACAAGAGGAATACGCTCTTAATATCTACACAGTAATGTTAGGATTATCGTTTTTTACAATTGCTCTTGTGACAGTTTAGAAGATATATAGTCAGTGAGGTTGACATTGCAATTGATTTTACTAGCCAAGAAAACAAAAGAGGGACAGTAGATCTTCAATGCATCCACAAATTCCTTGGAAATGTTACGAACGTGAGTGTGAGTATATTTATGATGGGAAGGACAGAATGTGCAGGGATCGGAAAATAGTTAGATGCGTTGGAACTTTATATATTGGGAGTGAAAGGGAAGTTATTTCCTGTTGGGATTCCATATAATGGAAGCGATTGTGAAACAGTCTTGTTCACAGGAATAAGATGCCAAAAGTTTAGCAAAGATTTACCAATTCATCATCATCATAGGCAGTCCCTCGAAATCGAGGAAGAATTGCTTCCACTCTAAAAGTGAGTTCTTAGGTGACTGAACAGTCCAATACGGGAATTACAGATTCTGTCACATGTGGGACAGACAGTCGTTGAAGGAAAGGGTGGGTGGGCCTGGTTTGCCATATGCTCCTTCCGCTGCCTGCGCTTGTTTTCTGCATGCTCTCGGCGACAAGACTCGAGGTGCTCAGCGCCCTCCCGGATGCACTTCTCCACTTAGAGTGGTCTTTGGCCAGGGACTCCCAGGTGTCAGTGGGGATGTTGCATTTTATCAAGAAGGCTTTGAGGGTGTCCTTGAAACGTTTTCTCTGTCCACCTGGGGCTCGCTTGCTGTGTAGGAATTCCAAGTATAGCGCTTTCTTTGGGAGCCTTGTGACAGGCATGCGAACAATGTGGCCCACCCAACGGAGCTGGTCGAGTGTGGGCAGTGCTTCGATACTGGGGATGTTGGCCTGATCGAGGACACTAACTTTGGTCTGTCCTCGCAGGGGATTTGCAGGATCTTGCAAAGACATCGTTGGTGGAATTTCTCCAGCGATTTGAGGTGTCTACGGTATATGGTCCACGTCTCTGAGCCATACAGGAGGGCGGGTATCACTACAGCCCTGTAGACCATGAGCTTGGTGGCAGATTTGAGGGCCTGACCTTCAAACACTCTCTTCCTCAGGCGGCCGAAGGCTGCACTGGAGGCGGTGTTCAACCTCGTCGTCTATGTCTGCACTTTCTGATAATAGGCTCCCGAGGTATGGAAAGTGGTCCACGTTGTCCAGGGCTGCGCTGTGGATATTGATGACTGCGGGGGTGGGGCGGTCAGGTTGATGGAGGACCATTGTCTTATTGATGTTTAATGTAAGGCCCATGCTTTCGTACGCCTCAGTGAAGATGTTGACTGTGACTTGGAGTTCAGTCTCTGACTGTGCGCGGAAACATTAAAAACTTCTTGATCACCCAGTGGTTTTCTGAAACATCTGGGGGGCTGCCAGTGAGGGATTGCTTTGTTTATAAGCCTAACTATGGTTTTCTACATTAAGACTATAAATATATAGTGGATACAAGCATAGCATTTCAATAGATCAAATCCCTTCTCGTTCACTTCTACTCTATGGAGATCCAAAGGGCAAAGTCACTTCCTATCACTCAATTCAGTGAAGTGACTTTGTCCTTCAGGTTTCTATACAGTAGGAGTGAACTAAAAGGGGTTTGATCCATTCAGATTCTACCCTTGAGTCCACTATATGTTTATTTGTAGTCTACAGTAGAAAACCATAGTTAGGCTTATCAGCAAAACAATCCCTCACTGGCAGTTCTCCAGATGTTTCAGAAAACCACTGGGTGATGAAGGAGATTTTAATTGCTAGATCTTTGCTAAAATTTTGGCATATTGTGTCAATTCCATTGTGAGAGCATGCTGCTAGCTAAAACTTGTGTAGTATCTACAGGGCAAACTCTGATATGCTAGGCAGCTATCCATCAACACCCCCAGCCAGGGAGTATCTTTGAAGCACTGCCAACACCAGGATCAAATTTCCTGCCCACAACAAGATGAGAGCAAGTTATTAGCACTGTTTAGTTCTGCATATTTCTGGAACTTGTTCTAATTATCAGTTAACTTCCAATTTTCCCTGTTTACAACTTTAGCTTCTCTAATTTATATTTGATCCAATCAATCTTTTGTTCAAATTCTATAATGAGAACTTTCTGATGATTTACTACAAGTAAAACATCGTGCCGAAAATTCCGACCTCGCCGGGTCCTACTGAAATGCGCACAGACCCGGCGAGGCCTCGCAAATGCCGGTTTTCGGGACAAGATGCGCATGCGCTGAAAACTAGCTTTTCTGATCTGTCAAGATTTCTATTGACAGATCTTCCGCATCCCTGGGAGAATTACATTCGTGCGGGAGAGATTGGGTTATTTGCCCATCTCTTGCCCAGCGAATGTCCTTCAAACTTTTACGCCTGAGTTTTAAAACATATAAAAATTAAATTTAACCATACATTTTTATGTTAAAAACCTTGTCCATTAAGATAAATTTATTCTTAACCCTATTAAAACACGTTAAAAAAAATCCCCAAAATATATATTTTTCTAAAACATTTAATTACATTTAATTTCCAATTAATTTTAAATATGTGAGGTTTTTTTTAATTTATTATGCTGTGTTTCTTGTTTTAGGAGGGTGTTCTCATTGATAGTAATGGGATCTCGCACAAACGGAGTTCCCATTTTTATCACAATGAGAACATTACCTAGTGATTGGTGGTCTTGGCCCACATGAATTCAGCATTTACCAACGTACGGGGAAGTCATCCCCCCGTATGTTGCACATCGAATGAAGGTCTCCGACCGCAATCTAAGGTGCCTCCGTGACCACCAGGTATTTCCGCAAAATTTTTTCGGGTCGGAGGCATTTGTCTGAAGGAGGCCTCCAACCGCAGTTTTCCCCCTATTGTATTGGGAGACAGAAGTTGAACATGCATAGCAACATGTGAAACTTTGTATTTGGAGCTGCACATTACACATATGATTTAGAGGCATGTTTGCTCAGCAGAGAATGCCTGTGTTGCTGTTGCATGTTCTATCTTTTCCAAATGGCGAAGCCACAGCCACAACCTCACGGAATGCCCTAAGTACAGAATTTACAAACACAGCACTCGGTGAGCTTCCTGTTTGAAGCACACAATTTTTCTTTGACGCTGATGACTGTACATGCATGGACGAAGACATAACTTTCTACATACAATGGTAAACGGAGGTGATAGAAAGAAAGAAAATAAAGACTTGGATTTAGATAGTGTCACCGGACATCGCAAAGCACTTTACAGCCAATGCAGTGCCTTTGGAGTGTAGTCACTGTTGTAATCAAGGAGGCTTTGAGGGTGTCCTTGAAACGTTTCCTCTGCCCACCTAGGGCTCACTTGCCATGCTGGAGTTCTGAATAGATGTTTGCTTTGGGAGTCTTGCGAACAATGTGGCCCGCCCAACGGACCTGGTCGAGTGTGGTCAGTGCTTCGATGCTGGGGATGTTGGCCTGATCGAGGACACTAACGTTGGTGCGTTTGTCCTCCCAGGGGATTTGCGGGATCTTGCGGAGACATCGTTGGTGGTATTTCTCCAACAATTTGAGGTGTCTACTGTATATGGTCCATGTCTCTGAGCCATACAGGAGGGCAGCTATCACTACAGCTCTGTAGACCATGAGCATGGTGGCAGATTTGAGGGCCTGATCTTCGAACATTCTCATCCTCAGGCAGCCGAAGCAGCGCTGGCGCACTAAAGGCGGTGTTGAACCTCCTTGATAAAATGCAACATCCCCACCGACACCTGGGAGTCTCTGGCCAAAGACTGCCCTAAGTGGACGAAGAGCATCCGGGAGGGCGCTGAGTACCTTGAGTCTCATCGCTGAGAGCATGCAGAAAGCAAGCGAAGGCAGCGGAAGGGACGTGTGGCAAACCAGACTCCCCACCCACCCTTTCCTTCAATGACTGTCTGTCCCAACTATGACAAAGACTGTAGTTCCTGTATTGGACTGTACAGTCACCTAAGACCTCACTTTTAGAGTGGAAGCAAGTCTTCCTTGATCTCAAGGAACTACCTATGATGATGATGATGACTATTGGAAACATGACAACTAATTTGCACACAAACAAGCTCCCAAAGACAGCAATGTGATAATGATCAGATAATGTTGATTGTTATGTTGATTGAGGGATAAATATTGGCCAGGACACCAGGGATTACTCCCCTGCTCTTCTTCGAAATAGTGCCATGGAATCTTTTACATCCACTTGAGAGGAAAGATGGGACTCGGTTTAACGTCTCATCTGAAAGACAGTACCTCTGACAGTGCAGCATTCCCTCAGCACTACACTAGATTTTTGTGCTCAAGTCCCTGGCATGGGACTTGAAGCCACAACCTTCTGACTCAGAGGCAAGAGTGCTACCAACTGAGCCACAGTTGACTTTAAATTTCTGGCTAACAATGCTGCCTAACAGAATTATTGAAAATATATTTTCATTTAATGGTTTTTCCTGTTATTGGTAGAAAAGTACCATGTGGAAAAGAAAGAAAATGGTATTTGATTATTTGACGGAACACACACATATAGAAACATAGAAATTTAAAGAGCAGAAGGAGGCCATTTCGGGCCATCGTGTCTGCGCCAGCCAACAAAGAGCCACATGGTCCTCGGTCAGTAGCCCTGAAGGTTACATATAAACCTATGAACAATGAACAATGGCGGACAGGTAAAGAGCATCCGGCTGAACCAATCCACCCCACACAACTGCGATGCTCCATGTATCGCAACATTTTACACTCCACCCCACCCGAAGCCATGTGATCTCCTGGAAGAGGCAAAAGAACAGATAAAAACCAGGCCAATTGGGGAACAAAATCTGGGAAAATTCCTCCCCGATCCATCCAGGCAATCAAAACTACTCCAGGAGATCACTCTGGCCATATTAGATTCCCTGAAGTACTTACCATCGTATCTGCGCCAGACAACAAGAGGTTATCCAGTCTAATCCCACTTACCAGCTCTAGGTCTGTAACCCTGCAGGTTACAGCACTTCAAGTGCCCATCCAAGCATCTTTTAAATGTGGTGAGGGTTTCTGCCTCCATCACCCTTCCAGGCAGTGAGTTCCAGACCCCCACAACCCTCTGCGTGAAGAAGCTTCCCCTCTAATCCCCTTTGAACCTTCCACCAACCAACCTAAACCTATGCCATCTTGTAATTGACCCTTCCACCAAGGAAATAGGCCCTTGCTATCCACTATATCCAGGCCACTCAAAATATTATACACCTCAATGAGGTCTCCTCTCAGCCAAGGAGAACAAACCCAGTCTATTCAATCTGTCCTCATAGCTAAGATTCTCCATTCCAGGCAGCATCCTTGTAAAGCTCCTCTGCACCCTCTCCAGTGCAATCATGTCCTTCCTATAATACGGCGACCAGAACTGTACATAGTATTCCAGCTGTGGCCTAACCAGTATATTATGCAATTTAAGCACAACCTCCCTGCTCTTGTATTCTATGCCTCGGCCAATAAAGGCAAGCATTCCGTATGCCTTCTTAACCACCTTATCCACCTGGCCTGCTACTTTCAGGGATCTGTGGACAAGCACTCCAAGGTCCCTTTGTTCTTCTGCACTTCTAAGTGGACTACCGTTTAATGTGTATACCCTTTCCTTATTAGCCCTCCCCAAGTGCATTACTTCACACTTCTCCAAATTAAATTCCATTTGTCACTGTTCTGCCCACCCGACCAGTAGATTGATATCCTCCTGCAGTCCATGACTTTCCTCTTCATTATCAACCACACAGCCAATTTTAGTGTCATCTGCAAACTTTTTAATCATACTCCCTATATTCAAATCTAGATCATTGATGTATACCACAAAAAGGGACCCAGTACTGAGCCCTGTGGAACCCCACTGGAAACATCCTTCCAGTCACAAAAACATCCATCAACCATTATCCTCTAAGCCAATTTTGGATACAACTTGCAACTTTGCCCTGGATCCCATGGGCTTCTACCTTCGTGACCAGTCTTCCATGTGGGACCTTATCAAAAGCTTTGCTAAAGTCCATATACACTACATCATGCACACTACCCTCATCGACCCTCCTGGTTACCTCCTCGAAAAATTCAATCGGATTAGTCAAACACGATCTTCCCTTAACAAATCCATGCTGACTGTCCCTGATTAATCCTTGCTTTTCTAAATGTAGATTTATCCTGTCCTTCAGGATTTTTTCCAATAATTTTCCTACCACTGAGGTTAGGCTGACAGGCCTGTAATTACTCGGCCCATCTGTTTGTCCCTTCTTAAGCAAGGGTACCACATTAGCAGTCCTCCAGTCCTCCGGCACCATGCCTGAATCCAAAGAGGACTGGAAAATGATGGTCAAGGTCTCTGCTATTTCCTCTTTTGCTTCGCTCAACAGACCGGGATGCATTTCATCCGGGCCTGGGGACTTATCCACTTTCAAAGCTGCTAAACCCTTAAATACCTCCTCTCTCACAATGGTTATTTCATCCAGAATTTCACACTCCTCCTCGATAGCAATTGAGTGCTTGAAAACAGACACAAAGTATTCATTAAGAACCATACCAACATCTTCCACCTCCACACACAGATTATGATGCATTTATTATCGAAAGAATCTTAACAGATAGATCAATTCAGCCCAACAACTCCATAAAAATTGCTCTCTTGATTATATGCTGACTTACCTGAAAGCAATTTCCCCTTTGAAAGAATGTGCCATTGACAAAAGATGGCATTGCCACTTAAGGCTACTAATAAGATGGTATCTGCAAAATGTTTTGTCATGCTAATACTGGAAAGCCAGGAGAGAGATGCTTTTTCATCTATAGTTGATTAATCCCATGGTGGCATACAACCAAAATCCTGAAAGATGTTTTCTCATGCAACGAGTTTCGAGTTTGGCAAGGTTTACATTCAGATAAGAGAGCCGTAAACACTGATTTTCTTTTGGGATATCTTTGGAAGTATAATTTGGGTTTCAGATGTGCTCTGACTACATTAACAAGAAGAAGAACTTGAATGTATATAGTATCTTATGATCAAAAGCTCCTCACATACAATGAATTGCTTTAAAATTCGGTTAATGTTATGCATGCAGCTATTTTGTGCATGGCAAAATCCCAAAACAGCAATGATGTGAGTGATCAGTTAATCTATTTTTATTGATTTTGCTTGAGGGAGGGATGTTGGCCAGGACATCAGGAGAGCGCCCTCCTCTCTTCAAATAATACCATGGGATCTTTAATGTCCATCTGAATCACCCTAACAGTCAGCCAGGGCCTTTGTTTAATGTCCTATCTTGGATAATACAGCACTCCCTCAGTACTGCATAGGAGTGTTTACCTAGATTCTGTGCACAAGTTCTGAAGTGGGGCTTGAACCTATAATCACTACAATTAACTCAAGGGTTTCAAAGACATTTAATGACTGAACACTTGTAAATAATATTGCCGTATGATTCACAGTATGACAAAAAAAAGATTTTGTAAAAATCATCCATGTGAGTCGGGGAGGGGGGTGGAGAGGGGTGGAGAGGGGTGCACATGAATGCACTGCCACTGAACGCGTCCAACATCTGGTCTGTACTAAATCAGCTAATCTCCCCCGGGGCAATAATGAGAATGCTACAATTGGTTTCAATGTCTCAGGATAAGGGAGAAGAAAGATCGGCCTGGTTTCCTAAAAAGGTGCCAGCACTCCTCCAGTACCCAATCCTTTTAAGTATGAGCCTTGGCTGTGAATATAAAGAAGCTATTCAACTACAGGGGCATCTCAAGTAAACTCACTCCGATCTGGTTTATATTATGGTTCCATAATATTAGCACAAGTTGAGTCTAATGAATCTTAGTTTGCCTCAAAGCTACTTTGGAGGAACTTCAATCTCCTTCAACATGGTTGAAAATTACAGCTTAATTGCCTTGAAATGTGATGTACATATTAAGTAATGTTGACATGAAGCAAGCACTGATTATGCTCTTAATATGTTTAATAATCTGACAACTTCACATATAAGATATGTTCAAACTAGAAGGAACATGACCAGGAGTTCATGAGCTATATGCATATTAAGCAGCTGAATTCATATTTATAATTTCATTTAAATGGATTTCCAGCAGGTTGTTGCATGATCATTTCTGAAATACAAGTGTGCCCATAAGAAAATGGGCTCAAATGTAGAAAGGTATTTAAAGGGAAATTTTTTAATTTCCTTTCTGTTTGTGTGTTCAACTACAAATAAGGTGTATATTTTTTAGTTTCATTCTTTCCCACAGACACACACACCAACCATTTTATGTGATGCTCAGCTATGTTACAGGTCTGAGCACAGTTCTATGCTGATGTTAATGGAACAGTTATAATTTGCCTCAGTACTTCTAGAACAGGGAAGGAAAGAAAATCCTGTTCCTAATTGTTAGCCAAGGACCTTTGCCAGAAAGTGCGTATATATGGATATCGGGTGAGGACAGGGTCAGATTGGGCTCTGATAACCCCCTCCCACCATGGTCAGCAACTTGCCAGTAATTGCTGAGTCAGCTTGCACATGAGGAATGGCTACTTGAGTGAGGTACCAGAAAGCATCGGTGCCTGTGCAACCCCAGCGTTAGTCATCACCTTCAAAGGAGAAAATTGGAAAAATAAAAAATATATACAGACACATAAACATGCATATATACCAACTAATCCTAGGAGTTCTATTCCCCTGCATAAGACTGAATATTTTCAGTGTTGAGTTGGAGCTTGCTGTGCTGGGAAAGCTGTTAAAATGCAATTGTTTATACTCTCTGTACATGACATTGCTAATGATGTCTTGTCCCTACTCCCTCTGTCATGATGTCCTAGACCACAGCTAAGTGGGGGAGAGATAAAAATCTAGCACAAGTTTTATGTGCCACTGAAGAGCAGTTAACACGGCACTATGTAACACAACCCTGCCCCACGTGCACGTAATGAGGCTCATGCTGTTTCCAGGATCAAATGGTTTTGTTTAGACAAGGTGAGTAATTCTGTTAGTATGCAGGAACCCATTTCCTTGACATGTTGTAACTGCTTCTTTGCCACATCGGGATTGGTTGTGTACATTAAGGCCTCCATCTACTGTGTGTTGGTGATTTGATTTGAACAGTCGCTGTGCAAGATATTTCTCTTAGACTAAAAATATTGCCTTGAGGTATTCTGTAAAAGGCTTTTATTTTTCAATTGAGAGATTTGACAAAACATACAACCCATAATAGGGGGATCTGAAAGATGACACTATGTGCACACAGGTAAGACTTTCAGTTCTACACTGACAGGGAAACCTGAGATATAGCATTAGATGAATAGGGCTAAATTCTCAATTCTACATACACAAGTGAACCTGAGAGATGGCACTGTAAAACAGTATGAAGACCTTCAATTTATACACACCAGGGGTAACTTGAGGGAAAGAATTACATAAATTGGATTAACTTATATACACATAGGGAGATCTTCAAAATGATAGTAAATAATTTGGGGAAATTCTGTATTAAATGTACATGTGGAACCTGAGAAGTAGCATTTCCTCGAAGCAAGGGTCAGATTCTCAGTGAGCTGTCTAATAGTTTTTAAGCTGGCTTCGTGCCAATAAGAAAATAGCAAACTTGGTTATATGGGGGCAATAACCCAACATGCGGACATTAAGGCATTTTAGAATGCTTTCAAGTAGTAGTAGTAAATGCCTTAGTGTACTGCACAGGCAGCAACATTGCAAATTTTAATGGACTGCATCTTAATTTACTGAGCTTGCAGTTTTTATTGCAAGGAATTTTAAATTACCTGCTTTTCCTTTAATCAGTGGGAAAAGTTTGTAGTGGTCTGTGAGGGAGAAGCCTATTCGCGACCTGTACAGGAAAAGTGAAGGACATTGGGCCTAAAATTGAGGCTTCCTTCGTACATACGCCTCCGACCCCAAAAAAATCTACAAATCTACCTGTTGGTCTGAGAGAAACGTAAGATCCCAGTCGGAGGCTTAGATTCGCTGCGCATCACATGGGGACCTGTCTTCGAGGTATGTAAGTCCAAGCTGGAGTCCAAGTGGGCCTGGACAACCAATCACGATGCAGAATTCTCATTGATAAAAATGGGAACTCTGTTTGTCTGAGCTCCTATTACTATCAATGAGAAAACTCCCTAAAACACCTAAACACAGCATAATAAATGAATAAAACACTTCACATATTTAAAATTAATTGAAATTAAATGTAATTAAATGTTTTAGAACAAATATATATTTTTTGGATTTTTTTTAATGTGTATTAATAGTGTTAAAAATAAACTTACCTTAATGGACAGGGTTTTTACCATAAACATGTGTATTTAAATTTAATTTTTATATGTTTTAAGATTCTTATGCTGGTAAAAGTAAAAGTTTGAAAGACATTCGCTGGGCATGAGTTGGGCAAATAGCCCAATCTCTCCTGCGCGAATGTCCTTCTCCCGGGGATGCAGAGGATCTGTCAAGAGAAATCTTTGACAGATCAGGAAAGCCGGTTTTCGGCGCATGCGCATCACGCCCCGAAAATCGGCTTTTGCAAGGCCTCACCGGGTCCGTGTGCACTTCGTACGGACCCGACGAGGCCGGAACTTTAGGCCCAATAGCTACTTGTGGTGACATTTAATCATGCAACTCCACTGCTACATTTTTTAGATGCTTATAGTGATGCTGAAAACAAAGGCACAACATGGGTTTGTTCTTCTAAGAAATAAATCCACTCCAATAGTTCAACAATAAGCCCATTGGCTCCTCAGCTACAATGCAGAGGATTTTGAGTGATGGCAGTTTATCAACTGAGTTATAATCACAGACAGAGGATAATGACAGTGGACAAGCTAAGGAGAAAAAAATTACTCTGATTTGGATAATCCATTTATGTCATTTGGAATAAAGACAACATAAAGTGGCATCAAGTCCCAGATCAATGTCCTTCAATAAAACTCAAGCCATCCTCTTCAACTCATGTCAGAAGCTTTGAGCCTTAGACACTGATTCCATCCTCCTCCTTGTTCAATCTAAAGCCAGTGGTGTCAACCCCAATGTGCTGCTCAGCTTTGAGTTAAATTTCAAATCACACTTCCAGTTTATCCCAACAATACTTACTTTCACCTTTGTTTCAAAATTCTCATCCTTATTTTCAAATCCCTCCATGGCCTCGCCCCTCCCTATCTCAGTAATCTCCTCCAGCCCCACAATCACCCACCCCTCCCCCCCGAGATGACTGCATTCCTCTAATTCTGCTCTCTTGAGCATCCCTGATTATAATTGCTCAACCATTGGTGCCTTCTGTTGCCTAGACCCAAGCTTTGGAACTCCCTGCCTATACCTCTCTGCCTCTCTACCTATCTTTCCTCCGTCAAGGCGCTCCTTAAAACATACCTCTTTGACCAAACTTTTGGTCACCTGCATTAATTTCTATGTCATAATACTCCTGTGAAGCACCTCAGGATGTTTCACTCTATTAAAGGTGCTATATAAATACAAGTTGTTGTTGTTGTTTGTTTGTAAGAAAGCTGGATTTTGGTATCCTGACAAATACGTTTTTTTTTAATTCATTCTTGGGATATGGGCGATGCCCTCGAGAAGGAGGTGGTGACGCTTCTTCTTGAACCGCTGCAGTCCATGTGGTGAAGGCATTCCGACAGTGCTATCCGGTAGGGTGTTCTAGGATTTTGACCCAGTGACAATGAAGGAACAGTGATACATGTCTAAGTCAGGATAGTGTGTGACTTGGAGGAGATGGTGCTGCAACTGAGGAACCTGACAAATCTTTAACTCCTCACTAAGGAACCATATGTGATTGTACCTCCCAGTGTAGAACTGGGAATGAGTGATGCATCACTCAGCTCGCCAAGTCATCTTGCACTAACCATAATTAAAATGAATTTAATTTAGAAAGAAAGACTGTGCATTTATATAGCATCTTTCATGACAACAGGACGTCCCAATGCATTTTACAGCCAATGAAGTACTTTTGAAGTGTAGTCACTGTTGTAATGTAGGAAATGTAATGCACACAGCAAGCTCCCACAAACAGCAATGGGAAAATGGCCAGATCATCTATTAATTTACTCACCCTTGGTTAGGTTACTCTCAAGCTGCTGAGTAAGTGACTAATTCTTTCTTGCCAAACCATTAATGACCACCAATCAAGTACTAAACATTACTTATTGGTTACAAAACACAATTTAAAGTTAAAGTTGGGTGCACAAGCACTTAATGGACATGCAGAAATATAATCAGAGTTACCTAGCAATTGAGTAGCAAATCATTAATGGGTAGAGTTATTTAACAAAATGAGTAGCAAAGTTTACACAGACAATTCAGTGTGTCACTGTAAATCAGTACAAAAGAAAGAAAGACTTGCATTTATATAGCGCCTTTCACGACCACCAGACGTCTCAAAGCGCTTTACAACCAATGAAGTACTTTTGGAATGTAGTCACTGTTATAATGTGGGAAACGCGGTAGTCAATTTACACACAGTACCGCCCACAAACAGCAATGTGATAATGACCAGATATTCTGTTTTTGTGATGTTGATTGAAGGCTAAATATAGTCCAGGACACCAGGGATAACTCCCCTGCTCTTCTTCGAAATAGTGCCACGGGATCTTTTACGTCCACCTGAGAGAGCAGACGGGGCCTCGGTTTAACATCTCATTCGAAAGACGGCACTTCCGATAGTGCAGCACTCCTTCAGCAATGCACTACAGTGTCAACCTAGATTTATGTGCTCAAATCCCTGGGAGTGGGACTTGAATCTACAATCTTCTGACTCAGAGGCGAGTCTGCTACCCACTGAGCCACAGCTAATGGATGCGGAGCATTAAGTAATACTGACCAGAGTCTGAGGTCATAAATTGGTGAGCTTACTTTAAGAGTAATTCCTGAAGTAGCTGACATGTTAGCAGCTTTGGAAAGCCAATCTATGTTTGTGATTAATAACGCTAAGGGCTAGAACCTCCACTTTTTTTGCATGCTTAACGCCCATTTAACGCCCGTTTTACTGCTGAAATGACATATAACACCCATATATCGCCCATTTTGGCACAAAATGGAAACTGGCGGGCATTTTTCGGAAACTTATCGCCGAGCGTTAGATTTCCCATGTGATTAACGCTGAGAAAAAATATTACCGCCGGCCCACTTTTTGGGGGCGGAATCAGCAGAATGGGCGAATAATATCGCACAGCGTTACTTTCCGCACGGAATTAACGCCGAAATTCAATTTTAACGCCCACCTACTGTTTTTTGTCGTAAAGAGCATATATACCCAAACTAGCAGCCACAGAGATCGCCCATCATCAATTTCACCATCTTGCACACATATCGCCCATAATATCGCTCGCCCAAAAAAGCACCCACAAAAAGTGGAACAAATCACAGCATTATGGATGCCATGTTCGAGATCACATGTCGCATTCTTTAAAAGGCTGCTGTGCTTCAACCTTGACGGAGTTTGGATGTACTCTGCCGGTTGTTGGAATGGATGTGAACATCTGTAAAAACATCTTGACCAGATTGAGGATGAGGAAGTTGTGTCAGAAACGAGCGTATTATGCTTAAACAAAGGGGACTACAGTGGGATGAGGGCAGAGTTGGCTAAAGTAGACTGGAAACAAGGACTAAACGGTGGCACAATTGAAAAACAGTGGAGGACTTTTAAGGAGCTCTTTCACAGTGCGCAACAAAAATATATTCCAGTGAAAAAGAAGGGCGGCAAGAGAAGGGATAACCAGCTGTGGATAACCAAGGAAATAAAGGAAAGTATCAAATCAAAGACCAATGCGTATAAGGTGGACAAGGTTAGTGGGAAACTAGAGGATTGGGAAAATTTTAAGCAACAGCAAAGAATGACTAAAAAAGCAATAAAGAAAGAGAAGATAGATTACGAAGGTAAACTTGCGCAAAACATAAAAACAGATAGTAAAAGCTTTTACAGATATATAAAACGGAAAAGAGTGACTAAAGTAAATGTTGGTCCCTTAGAAGATGAGAAGGGGGATTTAATAATGGGAAATGTGGAAATGGCTGAGACCTGAAACAATTATTTTGCTTCCGTCTTCACAGTGGAAGACACAATAACCATGCCAAAATTTGCAGGCCACAAGAATGTGGGAAGGGAGGACCTTGAGACAATCACTATCACTAGGGGGGTAGTGCTGGACAAGCTAATGGGACTCAAGGTAGACAAGTCCCCTGGTCCTGATGAAATGCATCCCAGGGTATTAAAAGAGATGGCGGAAGTTATAGCAGATGCATTCGTTATAATCTACCAAAATTCTCTGGACTCTGGGGAGGTACCAGCGGATTGGAAAGCAGCTAATGTAACGCCTCTGTTTAAAAAAGGGGGCAGGCAAAAGGCAGGTAACTATAGGCTGGTTAGTTTAACATCTGTAGTGGGGAAAATGCTTGAAACTATCATTAAGGAAGAAATAGCGGGACATCTAGATAGGAATAGTGCAATCAAGCAGACACAGCATGGATTCATGAAAGGGAAATCATGTTTAACTAACTTACTGGAATTCTTTGAGGATATAACGAGCATGGTGGATAGAGGTGTACCGATGGATGTGGTGTATTTAGATTTCCAAAAGGCATTCGATAAGGTGCCACACAAAAGGTTACTGCAGAAGATAAAGGTACACGGAGTCAGAGGAAATGTATTAGCATGGATAGAGAATTGGCTGGCGAACAGAAAGAAGAGAGTCGGGATAAATGGATCCTTTTCCGGTTGGAAATCAGTGGTTAGTGGTGTGCCACAGGGATCAGTGCTGGGACCACAACTGTTTACAATATACATAGATGACCTGGAAGAGGGGACAGAGTGTAGTGCAACAAAATTTGCAAATGACACAAAGATTAGTGGGAAAGCGGGTTGTGTAGAGGACTCAGAGAGGCTGCAAGGAGATTTGGATAGGTTAAGCGAGTGGGCTAAGGTTTGGCAGATGGAATACAATGTCGGAAAGTATGAGGTCATCCACCTTGGGAAAAAAAACAGTAAAAGGGAATATTATTTGAATGGGGAGAAATTACAACATGCTGTGGTGCAGAGGGACCTGGGGGTCCTTGTGCATGAATCCCAAAAGGTTAGTTTACAGGTGCAGCAGGTAATCAGGAAGGCAAATGAAATGTTGGCCTTCATTGCGAGAGGGATGGAGTACAAAAGCAGGGAGGTCTTGCTGCAACTGTATAAGGTATTGGTAAGGCTGCACCTGGAGTACTGCATGCAGTTTTGGTCACCTTACTTAAGGAAGGATATACTAGCTTTGGAAGAGGTACAGAGACGATTCACTAGGCTGATTCCAGAAATGAGGGGGTTACCTTATGATGATAGATTGAGTAGACTGGGTCTTTACTCCTTGGAGTTCAAAAGGATGAGGGGTGATCTTATAGAAACATTTAAAATCATGAAAGGGATAGACAAGATAGAGGCAGAGAGGTTGTTTCCATTGGTAGGGGAGACTAGAACTAGGGGGCACAGCCTCAAAATACGGAGGAGCCAATTTAAAACTGAGTTGAGAAAGAATTTCTTCTCCCAGAGGGTTGTGAATCTGTGGAATTCTCTGCCCAAGGAAACAGTTGAGGCGAGCTCATTGAATGTTTTCAAGTCAAAGATAGATAGATTTTTAACCAATAAGGGAATTAAGGGTTACGGGGAGAGGGAGGGTAAATGGAGCTGAGTCCACGACCAGATCAGCCATGATCTTATTGAATGGCGGAGCAGGCTCGAGGGGCTAGATGGCCTACTCCTGTTCCTAATTCTTATGTTCTTATGTTCTTATACTGTGACCGATTAGAATCGAAGAGGTGTGTTCGTCGGGACATTCCTTGTTTGTGAGCCATTGGTGGAAAACAGAGAGCTACTGCAATGGGGCCTGACCTTTCTCACCCTCTCTTGGTGACCAAATACATGCAGCAGACTCAACATCGCCGAAGGAACGCTCCACTACATTATGTGCCCAATGTAAGAAGTGACAGACAGATGAGGAGGACCAGACGTTACACCCCCCTGCAATGACAAGGAGAAGCATTTCAACTTGCCCGACACCACCTGCCTTCGGAGACTGCGCTTCCACAAAAAGGTTATCACTGAGGTACACCAGCTGATAAGGGCAGATCTGCAGCCTGCCAGCACCATCAGGACTGCACTGTCCATCCATCGAGGTCAAAGTCACCGCGGCACTGTCGTTCTACACCTCGGGTTCTTTTCAGGCCACAGCTGGGGACATTTGCGGACTTTCTCAGCACGCCAAACATCGCTGCATTAGACAGGTCACTGAAGCCCCGTACACAAGCAGGAGGGACTTGATCAGCTTCCCTATGACAGGGAGGCACAGTGTGAGAGGGCTCTAGAATTTTCCAGAATTGCAAGCTTCCCCAAGGTGCAGGGAGTGATAGACTGTACGCACATCGCGATGCAGGCACCTTTTCAGGATGCTGAGGTTTTCAGGAACGCAAGGGATTCCACTCCCTGAATGTCCAACTGGTGTCGACCACCAGCAAATTATACTGGCAGTGAATGCTCAATTTTTGGGCAGCATCCACGATGCTCACATCCTGCGTGAGAGCACTGTATGTGACTTGTATAACAATGAGCCACAAGATCAATGCTGGATGCTTGGTGACAAAGGATATGGACTCGCCATCTGGCTGATGACCCACCTGCGTGACACCCACACCGAGGCCGAGAGGCGATACAACGAGAGCCACAGAGCAACTCGCAATATTGTGGAGAAAACAATTGGAGTGCTGAAGCAGCGCTTTAGATGCCTGGACCACTCAGGAGGCGAGCTCCAATACCACCCTGAGCAGGTAGCTCAATTCGTGGTGGTGTGCTCCATGCTACGCAACTTGGCTATCAGGAGGGGACAAGAATTGCCTGATGAGTCTGACAGTCCACCTCACCAGAGCGAGGAAGAGGAGGATGAGGAGGCAGAAGCTGACATCGGGCCAGACAATTAGGCTGAAGCTGAAGCCATGCCCCCACCCCCCTGTAGACCGCATGAAAGGGCCCATGGCGGCATGATAGCTGCAAGAGCCTTACGTCAAGAGCTCATCAATGTTTGCTTTGCCTGAAAGAACGTTGGTGTTATTTACAAGGCTGACACACTGTTGGGTGTGCAGGTCATACATCAATGGTGGGCATCACCTTGGTGACAGTTAAAGTTTAAGTTGATTGAAGTTAAGTTTGATTATACCCTTTGATGTTAAGGAATAACCAGCGTGTAATGGTGCAGCCAACTGAGCCAATATGCTACAAGGTTTTGTTAAATAAAAAATATTTAAACCAAACATTGGTCTGAAATCATCAGTATTTCTGTACAAACCAACCCTTTCCCCTCCCCCACCACCTTCCCCCCCCCCCCCCCAGCCCCACTTCTCCTCCCCACCTCTACCCCTTCCCCTTCCGCTCCTGACTCCAAGCCACCTGGCCGAGGAGGTCCTCAGGCAGTGCTTCATTGGCGGGGGTGGGGGGCGGCGGGTGTGGGTGGGATGTTTACAGCCGAAGTGCTGCTTGGATGGATACGGGAGTCTCGAGGTGGGAACATGCTCCAAGCCAGAAGCAAGATGTTGCTGCTGGCTCTCATGTGTGGTTGGCAATGGGGGTGCAGCACCTTGGGGTGCAGTGCCATGCTCCGGGACCACTGGGAGCCCTCTGCCATCAATGTTCCTGGCTACCAGTTTCAGGGCCTCCATCATCCCTTCCAGGTTATATCTTATTTGTTGGACAAAAACTCGGTGTCAACTATGTTCTTGGTGCTTAGTAGGCTTTTTGCTACTGGTGAATCTCCGTTGTGCCTCCCACAATAGCCAGATAAGCACACACCACAGCCACACACGCTTTCAGTCCCTCTCAGCTCCCTCTCTCTCTGTCTCCTCTTCTGCGCATGTCATGATGACCCTTGACCTCCTGAATCACAGGAATCGAGCGTTGCTATGCCATTGCTAAAGACGGCTACACTTTACGGGAGAAGGTCAAAAAAATGTAACGCTACCGCTCATTTGATATCGCTCGCGGTAACGGCCATTTTCAAAAATGAAAACTAGATTTTTTAAGAATGGGCAAGAAGCCGGTGATCAGAAAAATCTTTTTTAACGCCCACGCCGGAAATAACGCCCATTTTTGGGCGATAAGCACAAAAGTGGAGGTTCTAAGAACTTACATGACATCATCATAATGACCGCTATGGGTCAAGCTCCATTCTTCTCTGGGAAGCAGGAATTAGCTTCTGGAATGATGAGTCGACAAACTCCTTCATGATGGAGTTATATGTTTCACTTGGATCTCCACTTCTGACTGAATCCACCTTAAACACGAGTGATGATAACTGAGCTGGCTTCTCTCTCAGCTTTTTTGATCTCAGACTACTCACAATGAAGGGACACTTTTAGGGCTGGATTTTTGTCTTTTTGCGTTTTCCCCCATTTCAGGGCGCAGTTCGCGGCAGAGCGAAATATTTAGCGCCGGGTCAACGTTAGCGCCAGAGCGCAGAACTTTTGCCGAACTTTCGCTGAATTAATCAGTCGTTTTACATTTGGATTTTGATGACAGAAGAGGATGATTCCAGACAGCGTACCAGGCGACTCAGCCACGAGGCTAATGAAGCTCTAGTGGAGGGCTGTGGAAAGAAGATGGCAGGAGTGGCATCTTCGGGGTGGATCTAGACCACTGCCATCCATATTTAAGAGGATCTGGAGGGAAATTGCCTGAGAAGGTCTTTGCCTCAGACAGTATGGTCCAGACTGGCACACAGTGCCAAAAGAAATTTAACGATTTCACCTGGGTCGTCAGAGTGAGTACCATTTTCAATCATGCACTCCTTCATTACTTTAGGGATAAATCTGACACACTATTTGTTCTCATGCTGTTGGTGCCTCTCAGCACTCTGTGGGTTGCCTCCTAAAATGTATGACACATAGATAGGCTTAGTTTGGCACCCTAATAGTCATGAATGATCTTTACACATTATTAAGATTGCTTTTTGAGATCTCATAAGATGGCTCCCCAATTCGATGTCCTCCTGGTGAACCATGTGCAACTTCCAAGGCCATTCAATAGAGGACTGTATCACATTCAAACAGTATGGTATAAGTGCTTTGGTGGCTAGCTGTGCCACTAGAGCAGATGGATCCAGACCCTCTAGTAACCATTCCCATGTTCATCTTTGCAGGCCAAGAAGTCACATAATTGCCGTGAGCAGGTGCGGCCAGGTGGCGGTCCGCCTCAGACTCTACCACTCACCAACATTGAAGAACGAATGGCAGGCCTCATTGGCATCACTGGTCGGGCATCTGCCACTGGGGATGCTGACCCCACTCGGATACTGAGGATAAGTCCTGCACACTCCCTGGCCTGCTTTGGGGCAAGGTCCTACAGTGCCTCTGGACTATGTTGGGGCGATGACCTGCACACTCCCGGGGTTTGGTTGGGGCAATATCCTGCACACTCCCTGGCCTGGGTTGGGGCAATGTCCTGCAATGTCTCTGGACTAGGTTTGGGGCAATGTCCTGCATTGTCTCTGGATTGGGTTGGGGCAAAGTCATGCAGTGCCTCTGGACGAGGTTGGGGCAATGTCCTGCACACTCCCTGGAATAGGTGGGGGCAATATCCTGCACACTCCCTGGCCTGGGTTGGGGCAATGTCCTGCAATGTCTCTGGACTAGGTTTGGGGCAATGTCCTGCATTGTCTCTGGATTGGGTTGGGGCAAAGTCATGCAGTGCCTCTGGACTAGGTTGGGGTAATATCCTGCACACTCCCTGGAATAGGTGGGGGCAATGTCCTGCACACTCCCTGGAATAGTTTGGGGCAATGTCCTGCACACTCCCTGGCATGGGTTGGGGCAATGTCCTGCATTGTCTCTGGATTGGGTTGGGGCAAAGTCATGCAGTGCCTCTGGACGAGGTTGGCGCAATGTCCTGCACACTCCCTGGAATAGGTTGGGGCAATGTCCTGCACACTCCCTGGCCTGGGTTGGGGCAATGTCCTGCAGTGTCACTGGACTAGATATAATGGCGTAGCGGAGGTCCTTCAAATGAGCCGATGCTATGCGACCTTCCTCATCTCACACTGCTCCCTCTGTTAAGTCCTGACTCTAATGTACTGACTTACACGAGACACATGCTGAAGTCAAGGTCACTCAGGACCTGCACCTTTAATTCCAGCTCTCCAGTGCTGCACTTGCCTGAGACCTCTCTTTATATACCTCAGTGGGACAGGTATGGAGTGTCTCCTGCATGTGCATCCCTGGTGGTAAGGTATGCTTATTGTTACAGGTCATATCCAGTTACAGTCATGTATAGCATGGTAAGATACAATTATATACAGTAATGTGAGATACATGACATCACCCTCCCCCAAGGTCTTATTGCCTTTATAGATTCAGTCTCTCAGGTGGTCTGCGCTCTCGGGTGAAGCGTCTTAGTTGTGGTTCAGTTGTTTGCCTTGGTGCCTGTTTTTCGTTCGGTGTGATTGCTGGTATCTCGCCTGGGCTGTCTGTTTCATTCGGTGTGATTGCTGGTATCTCGTCTGGGCTGCCTGTTGAGACTGCCCTTTCCTCAGGTTGTTCCACCTGTCTGTCCACCAGGTGTGGTGTGAGTTCCACATTGTAGTCTGCCTCTGGTTCTTCAGTGTTATCAGTGAATCTACTTTTTACTTGGTCTACATGCCTCCGGCAGGTTTGGCCATTGTCCATTTGTACAACCAGTTGCCTGTTTCCCTCTTTGTCTGTTACTGTCCCTGCACGCCATTTGGGACCCCGGCCATAGCTTAGCACAAACACTTTGTCCCTTATCTCATTCCACCTCCCCCTCGAATTTCAGTCATGGTACTCAGTTAGCTTTTGACGCTTAGCCTCAACAATTTCATGCATGTCTGGGAGGATTAACGAGAGCCTGGTCTTTAAGGTTAGTTTCATCAATAGTTGCGCGGGGGGAACCCCAGTCAACGAATGCGGACGAGATCTGTATGCCAGAAGCAGTCGCGACAGGCGGCTCTGCAGCGTGGGACCTTGGATTCCGAGCATGCCTTGTTTAATGATCTGTACTGCTCGCTCCGCCTGGCCATTGGAGGCCGGCTTCAAAGGTGCCTTCTTGACGTGATATATACCGTGGTCAACTGTAAAATCGTGAAATTCTGCGCTGGTGAAGCACGGACCATTATCACTGACCAATATGTCAGGAATGCCGTGCGTTGCAAACATGGTTCTAAGGCTCTCCACAGTGGCGGAGGTGGTGCTTGAGTTTAAAATGGTGCATTCGATCCATTTTAAAAATGCATCAACGACTATGAGGAACATTTTGCCCATGAATGGGCCCGCAAAGTCTACATGCACTCTCAACCACAGTTTGGTGGGCCAGGGCCAGGGGCTTAAGGGGGCCTCCCTGGGGTCATTACTGAGTTGGGCACAAATGGCGCACCGACGGACGCAGAGTTCCAAGTCCGCGTCAATGCCAGGCCACCAGACATGAGATCTGGCTATGGCCTTCATAAGGACGATCCCCGGGTGTTCGCGATGGAGCTCCTGGACAAACACCTCCCTGCCTCGTAAGGGCATAACTACTCAGCTGCCTCACATCAGGCAGTCTGCCTGTAATGAGAGTTCATGCATGCGCCTATGGAAGGGTTTGACTTCCTCGGGGCAGGCATCGCGAGCCTCGGCCCAGTCACCGGTTAAAACGCATCTTTTAACGAGAGATAACGTGGGGTCGCTAGTCGTCCAGGCTCTGATTTGGCGAGCCATCATGGGCGAACCTGTGAATTCAAAGGCATTGATTACCATGACCATCCACAGTCCTGTTCGTCGGACCCTTCTGTGATCGCCAGGGGTAGCTTGCTAAGCGCGTCGTCACAGTTGTCTGTGCCTGGTCTGTGCCTTATCGTGTAGTCGTAAGCCACCAGCATGAGTGCCCACCGCTGAATGCGCGCCAAGGCGTTGGCGTTGATTGCCTTGCACTCGGATAGTTGGGACGTGAGGGGTTTGTGGTCAGTTTCTAATGCAAACTTGCCCCGAAAAGGTATTGGTGCATCTTTTTGACACCGTACATGCACGCGAGCGCCTCCTTCTCAACCATACCGTATCCGCGCTCCGCCCGCGAAAGTGACCTGGAGGCATAAGCAATGGGCTTCAATTTACTCGCATCATTGACATGCTGTAAAACGCATCCGACCCCGTACGCTGACGCATCACACGTAAGGACTAACTTTTTACCTGGGTCAAAAAAGGCTAAAACACTCTTGGAACATAAAAGGTTGTGTGCCTTATTGAAGGCTCATTCTTGGGCGTCCCCCCAAAACCAATCGCACCCCTTTCTGAGTAGCACGTGGAGAGGCTCCAGCAGCATGCTCAAGTTCTGCATAAAGTTCCCAAAGTAATTGAGTAGCCCGAGAAAGGCGCGCAGTTCCGAGACATTCTGGGGCCTGAGTGCCAGGCGAATCGCTTCGGTTTTGGATTCGGTTGGGCGGATTCCATCAGCGGCAATCATTCTGCCCAAATATTCAACCTCAGGCGCGAGAAACAGACACTTGGATTTCTTAACTCTTAGGCCTGCCCGATCCAATCGACTTAGTACTTCCTCAAGATTGCGGAGATGAGTGTCGGTGTTCCTGCCTGTGATGAATATGTCATCACGAAACACAACCACCCCCGGGATGGACTCGAGCAGACTCTCCATGTTGCGCTGGAATATAGCAGCTGTCGACCTGATGCCGAATGGGCATCGATTGTACACAAAAAGGCCTCGATGTGTGTTGATAGTGGTGAGTAGCTTAGATTCTTCGGTCAGTTCTGGCGTCATATACGCAGATGTGAGGTCAAGTTTCGAGAAAAGTTTTCCTTCAGCTAATGTGTCAAATAGGTCTTCCGCTCTGGGCAGCGGGTATTGGTCCTGTAGGGAGACTCTGTTTATGGTAGACTTGTAATCCCCACAGATTCGCACGGATCCATCAGGCTTCATGATGGGGACGATTGGGCTTGCCCAGTCGCTGAATTCCACGGGAGAAATTATGCCTTCCCGCAGAAGCCAGTCCAGTTCGTTTTCAATCTTTTCCCTCATCACATAAGGCACAGCTCTAGCCTTGTGATGGACCGGTCTCGCATTCTGTGTGATGTAGATTCTAACTTTAGCCCCTTTGAAGGTGCCCACACCTGGCTGAAAGAGATGTTCAAAACGGTTTAGAACTGTTGAGCAGGAGGTCCGTTCCTCTGACAACATGGCGTGAACATCATCCCATTTCCAATTAAGTTCTGCTATCCAGCTTCTCCCCAACAGGGCTGGGAGATCCTCGGGGACAATCCACAGGGAAAGTCGGTTCACCATACCTTTGTGTGTGACTGAGAGCATGACACTGCCAAGGACTGGGACGATTTCTTTAGTATAGGTCCTTAGTTTGGTGTCGATCTTTGTGAGTTTTGGTCTGTTGCTTTTGTGCGGCCACAGCTGTTCAAATTGTTGGACGCTCATGAGGGATTGACTGGCCCCATGTCCAGTTCCATGTTGACGGGTATCTCGTTGAGTAGAATCCTCATCATAATTGGAGGCGTCTTGGTGTAAGAACAGTGGACATTGATTGTGTTAACCCGCTGTACCTCGGTGTCCCGTGCACTGTTCCAACCGTCTTCTGGTCCGCTTTCCGACCCTTCCGATTCGTGTACCAGCCGAGCTGCTGTTTTTCTGCACATGCGAGCCAGATGCCCTGTGTAGTTTCAGTTTCTGCAAACAGCATGCTGAAATCGACACAGCCTGGTTGAATGTCTTCCCCCATATCTCCAACACAGACCGTTTCCATTGTTTCCGAAGGATGAGCTGCGTCTGGCTGATCTCCCTTGACCTTCTCCCAATCTGTTGTTGATTGCTCACATTGTGCGTTGATGAGGTGTGATTGGCTGTTCATGTGGCCCTTAATTTTGATGGCTTCTGGCGCCACTGTCTGCTGTTGAAAGCCTGCTCTCCTGCCTTTGTCTGTATGTGGGGGTAGCGGTTTGTTTCACAATGTGAACCCCTTGTTCCGATGCCTCGTTGGTTGTCGTACCCGAAGTATAGATCAGCCTCGTTTCTTCTTCGCTTGCCAAGAACATCTGTGCGACCAGTGCTGCTGCTTCAAGAGTCAAGTTCTTAGTCTCTATAAGCTTTCGGAATATGCGTGCGTGGCCTATTCCTTCAATAAAAAAGTCTCTCAGTACTTCTCTCCTTAGTTCATCGGGGAACTCACATGAACTAGCCAGCCTCCGAAGTTCCGCCACGAAGTCGGGTATGCTTTGGCCCACATAGCGTCTGTAGTTGTAGAACCTGTATCTGGCCATGTGTAGGCTGCTCGCTGGCTTCAGGTGGTCTCTCACCAGTGTGCTCAACTCCTCAAATGACTTGCTTGCTGATTTCTCGGGTGCCAGCAGGTCTTTCATTAAGGCGTATGTTTTCGAGCCACAGCTGGTCAAGAGATAGGCTCTTCTCTTGTCTGCCTTATCGTCGCCCAGCCAGTCATTGGTCACAAAGCTTTGCTGGAGCCTTTCTATAAAGTCATCCCAATTATCTCCAGCATTGTATTTCTCATCTGAGTTGTTGGTAGCCATTTTGTGGATTATGTGATCCCATAACTCGTCGCCACTGTTAAATCCTGACTCTAATGTACTGACTTACATAAGACACATGCTGAAGTCAAGGTCACTCAGGACCTGCACCTTTAATTCCAGCTCTCCAGTGCTGCAATTGCCTGAGACCTCCCTTTATATACCACAGTGGGACCGGTATGGAGTGTCTCCTGCAAGTGCATCCCTGGTGGTAAGGTATGCTTATTGTTACAGGTCATATCCAGTTACAGTCATGTATAGCATGGTAAGATACAGTTATATACAGTAATGTGAGATACATGACACCCTCCCCTGCTCTTAACCACTCATCTGTTGCTTTCTACTTCCAGATGACCAGCCACAGGTGCAGCAGCCCTCATGGGACCACACCACCTCAGGCCATCGTCTGGAGGAGGAGGAAGAGGAGGATATCAATGCGCCGACTCCGGCGCAGCATCAATCCATGCCTGTTCCACCACCGGCACTCTGCTCCTCTGAGGACGCCATGACGTTCTCGGGGTTCGACAAATCCGAGGCTCCTGGGACCAGTGGCAGCAGCAACGCAGTGCAGGGGTTGAATCCTGTAGGCCATCTCTCTGGAGGCTGGGTCAGTAAACTCGGTCTGCTGACAGACAGGCAGACGTGGAACTGGACATGGTGGGAATGTCCAGGGAGAGCATCCAGATCAGCCACCAGCTCTTTGATGTCTTGGATAGGATTCCTGTGAGCATTGATAATCTGAAAGTCAGCATTACGGAGATAGGGCCGCAGGTTGTCAGTGCGAGCTGTGATACCAGCGAGGCCATCAATGCCCACACGAGGCTGGTAGCCTCCAGCAGTGAAACTGGAGTCCCGGAGAGTGTGGCATGAACCAGCAGAATATAGCACATCACAGGCACAAGCTCTGCTTCAGCTTGGGCAGGTGATGCAGTCCATGCCTGCTTCCATACTTTCTGCATTCCCCACTGTCACACGGGGAAGTGACAGTTCCAAAGCAGGCCAGCAAGGTGCTCCGGTTGCTCAGGACCAGCCCCATCGACAACTGAGTGGCTCCAGGGATATGGGAGGTGGTGTCATTCCTCCAGATAGGGAATGGAAGACCAGCAGGAAGAGCAGTGCAAGGAAGGTAGTGCAGGGGTCCCCTGCGGTCATCCCCTTGCAAAACAGATACACCATTTTGAATACTGTTGAGGGGGATGACTCATCAGGGGAGGGCAGCAGCAGCCAAGTTCATGGCACCGTGGCTGGCTCTGCTGCACAGGAGGACAGGAAAAAGAGTGGGAGAGCGATAGTGATATGGGATTCGATTGTAAGGGGAATAGATAGGCGTTTCTGCAGCCGCAACCGAGACTCCAGGATGGTATGTTGCCTCCCTGATGCAAGGGTCAAGGAAGTCTCGGAGCGGGTGCAGGACATTCTAAAAAGGGAGGGTGAACAGCCAGTTGTCGTGGTGCACATTGGTACCAACTATATAGGTAAAAAAAGGGATGAGGTCCTACAAGAAGAATTTAAGGAGCTAGGAGCTAAATTAAAAAATGTAGGACCTCAAAAGTAGTAATCTCAGAATTGCTACCAGTGCCACGTGCTAGTCAGAGTAGGAATCGCAGGATAGCTCAGATGAATACGTGGCTTGAGCAGTGGTGCAGCAGGAAGGGATTCAAATTCCTGGGGCATTGGAACCGATTCTGGGGGAGGTGAGACCAGTACAAACCGGACGGTCTGCACCTGGGCAGGACCAGAACCAATGTCCTAGGGGGAGTGTTTGCTAGTGCTGTTGGGGAGGAGTTAAACTAATATGGCAGGGGGATGGGAGCCAAGGCAGGGAGACAGAGGGAAACAAAAAGGAGACAAAAGCAAAAGACAGAAAGGAAATGAGTAAAAGTGGTGGGCAGAGAAACCCAAGGCAAAAAACAAAAAGGGCCACTGAATATAAAGGGGCTGCAGGAGGGGTCAAAACTAAAAATCATGGTTTAAAAACTAGTATTAAAACACTCTACCTAAACGCTCGCAGCATTCGAAATAAGGTAAATGAGTTGACGGCACAAATCATTACAAATGGGTATGATTTGGTGGCCATTACAGAAACGTGGTTGCAGGGTGGCCAAGACTGGGAATTAAACATACAGGGGTATCTGACGATTCGGAAAGTTAGACAAGAAGGGAAAGGAAGCGGGGTAGCTCTGTTAATAAAGGATGATATCAGGGCAGTTGTGAGAGACGATATTGGCTCTAATGAACAAAATGTTGAATCATTGTGGGTGGAGATTAGAGATAGCAAGGGGAAAGAGTCACTGGTGGGTGTAGTTTATAGGCCCCCAAATAATAACTTCACGGTGGGGAGGGCAATAATCAAGGGTATAATGGAGGCATGTGAAAAAGGAACGGCAGTAATCATGGGGGATTTTAACCTACATATCGATTGGTCAAATCAAATCGCACAGGGTAGCCTGGAGGAGGAATTCATAGAATGCATACGGGATTGTTTCTTAGAACAGTATGTTGCAGAACCTACAAGGGAGCAAGCTATCTTGATCTGGTCCTGTGCAATGAGACAGGAATAATAAACGATCTACTAGTAAAAGATCCTCTCGGAATGAGTGATCACAGTATGGTTGAATTTGTAATACAGATTGAGGATGAGGAAGTAGTGTCTCAAATGAGCGTACTATGCTTAAACAAGGGGACTACAGTGGGATGAGGGCAGAGTTGGCTAAAGTAGACTGGGAACACAGACTAAATGGTAGCATAATTGAGGAACAGTGAAGGACTTTTAAGGAGCTCTTTCATAGTGCTCAACAAAAATATATTCCAGTGAAAAAGAAGGGCGGTAAGAGAAGGGATAACCAGACGTGGATAACCAAGGAAATAAAGGAGAGTATCAAATTAAAAACCAAAGCGTATAAGGTGGCCAAGGTTAGTGGGAAACTAGAAGATTGGGAACATTTTAAACGACAGCAAAGAATGACTAAGAAAGCAATAAAGAAAGGAAATATAGATTACGAAAGTAAACGTGTGCAAAACATAAAAACAGATAGTATAGCTTTTACAGATATATACAATGGAAAAGAGTGACTAAAGTAAAAGTTGGTCCCTTAGAAGATGAGAAGGGGGATTTAATAACGGGAAATGTGGAAATGGCTGAGACCTTAAACAATTATTTTGCTTCGGTCTTCACAGTAGAAGACACAAAAACCATGCCAAAAATTGCTGGTCACAGGAATGTGGGAATGGAGGACCTTGAGACAATCACTATCACTAGGGGGGGTAGTGCTGGACAGGCTAATGGGACTCAAGGTAGACAAGTCCCCTGGTCCTGATGAAATGCATCTCAGGGTATTAAAAGAGATGGCGGAAGTTATAACAGATGCATTCGTTATAAGCTACCAAAATTCTCTGGACTCTGGGGAGGTACCAGCGGATTGGAAAGCAGCTAATGTAACGCCTCTGTTTAAAAAAGGGGGCAGACAAAAGGCAGGTAACTATAGGCTGGTTAGTTTAACATCTGTAGTGGGGAAAATGCTTGAAACTATCATTAAGGAAGAAATAGTGGGACATCTAGATAGGAATAGTGCAATCAAGCAGACGCAGCATGGATTCATGAAGGGGAAATCATGTTTAACTAATTTACTGGAATTCTTTGAGGATATAACGAGCATGGTGGATAGAGGTGTACCGATGGATGTGGTGTATTTAGATTTTCAAAAGGCATTCGATAAGGTGCCATACAAAAGGTTACTGCAGAAGATAAGGGTACGCGGAGTCAGAGGAAATGTATTAGCATGGATCGAGAATTGGCTGGCGAACAGAAAGCAAAGAGTCGGGATAAATGGGTCCTTTTCGGGTTGGAAATGGGTGGTTAGTGGTGTGCCACAGGGATCGGTGCTGGGACCACAACTGTTTACAATATACATAGATGACCTGGAAGAGGGGACAGAGTGTAGTGTAACAAAATTTGCAGATGACACAAAGATTAGTGGGAAAGCGGGTTGTGTAGAGGACACAGAAAGGCTGCAATTATTTAGATAGGTTAAGCGAATGGGCTAAGATTTGGCAGATGGAATACAATGTCGGAAAGTGTGAGGTCATCCACCTTGGGAAAAAAAACAGTAAAAGGGAATAGTATTTGAATGGGGAGAAATTACAACATGCTGCGGTGCAGAGGGACCTGGGGGTCCTTGCGCATGAATCCCAAAAAGTTAGTTTGCAGGTGCAGCAGGTAATCAGGAAGGCGAATGGAATGTTGGCCTTCATTGTGAGAGGGATGGAGTACAAAAGCAGGGAGGTCCTTCTGCAACTGTATAGGGTATTGGTGAGGCCGCACCTGGAGTACTGCATGCAGTTTTGGTCACCTTACTTAAGGAAGGATATACTAGCTTTGGAGGGGGTACAGAGACGATTCATGAGGCTGATTCCGGAGATGAGGGGGTTACCTTATGATGATAGATTGAGTAGACTGGGTCTTTACTCGTTGGAGTTCAGAAGGATGAGGGGTGATCTTATAGAAACATTTAAAATAATGAAAGGGATAGACAAGATAGAGGCAGAGAGGTTGTTTCCACTGGTCGGGGAGACTAGAACTAGGGGGCACAACCTCAAAATACGGGGGAGCCAATTTAAAACTGAGTTGAGAAGGAATTTCTTCTCCCAGAGGGTTGTGAATCTGTGGCATTCTCTGCCCAAGGAAGCAGTTGAGGCTAGCTCATTAAATGTATTCAAGTCACAGATAGATAGATTTTTAACCAATAAGGGAATTAAGGGTTATGGGGAGCGGGCGGTTAAGTGGAGCTGAGTCCACGGCCAGATCAGCCATGATCTTGTTGAATGGCGGAGCAGGCTCGAGGGGCTAGATGGCCCACTCCTGTTCCTAATTCTTATGTTCTTATGTTCTTCTGTTTATTCCGTCTCCCCCCACTCAGTCGCTAACCAAGCATCAACGACAGTTGTCACCCAAACCTCCTGTGACTGGTGATGCTGATGAAGAGGCTAGCCAGTCAGAAGTCGGGCCTTCCACGCCACAAGCTGGTCCAGTGCATCCCCAGATGGCGTCTCCATTGTCTCTCCCCCCAACACACCAGCGCTCTGGCAGCTTTACTGCACGCCATCTTGGTGCCACTTTGAGTAGGAGCAGCAGGCAAGGGAGGGTGATGAAGGGAAGAGGAGCAAAAGATGGTGGGAAAAAATAGTGGGACAGGAATTATATTGTTGATGCTGGATGCATTGTATGTTTTATGGGTACAGTAATATTATGTTGCAGTATATTATGTTACAGTATCACACTGAATTACGTTCTGATAATGTTGTTGAATTCATCATCATCATAGGCGGTCCCTCGAACGAGGATGACTTGCTTCCACATGAGTTCACAGCTGTTTCAATGAAGGACCCGATGTTCCAGTCCTGAACTCCAATTGAGGGGGTGGAAGATGCCTGTGCGTGGATTTTTTTTATGTGTGGTGACTGTTGCACACCAGCCATCACACGGGCTTTCAGAGCTAGGCCTTTATCCAGTGGCAAGGGTTAACCAGGACAGCTGGAGACCTGTTCTGCTGCACGGACCTCGTGCGCACACATATCGCAGTGTGGGCAGGACCCTGGGCCCTCGGCTCTTTTGGGCCCCATACCCTCATTCACCGCACCTCTGCCACAATCCCTCACCGCTCCTCCGCCACAAAAACACTCGCCGCACCTCCGCCACGATCTCCCGTCGCACCTCCGCACCAAACATTCGTCGAACCTCCGTCACGATCACCCACCAAATCTCAGCTACGATCCCTCAGCACTCCTCCGCACTGATCACTTGTCGCAAGTCCGCCACGAGCTTCCCACTCACCGCCAATGCTGCTGCCCACCCTCCAAACGGCGACCTGGGTCCTGATGACGTCCACCTCGAAGTTTTATTCAAGTCTCACAATGAAGGTTACAAAGTTTACAATGTTACAATGTTCAATAACTTTTTTCTTTACCATAACCATTTCTGTGTAGTGTCTCATTTTCAGAATAGAGGGGGAATAGTCAACATGGTGGGATAGAATGGCCAGGCAATGGTCAAACGTGCCGTTCACTTTTCAAGCAAAGCATCCAATTATGAGCTGCTGACTTAAGACTTTTGCAGCAGCGAAAATTCCACGATGCTTCCCCTGTGGTTGTGGTTGTGGTGGCATGGGTTCCTGGCCAGGCTCCTCTTCCTCATCTTCCTCCTCCTCCTCCCCTTTCTCCTGAGGTGGTCCTGCAATCCCCATTAGAAATTCCTGTCCTCTCATGATGGCTAAGTTGTGTAGCATGCAGCACAACACAATGAACTCAGAGACCTGCTGAGGGGAATATTGAAGGCCGCCTCCAGTGTGGTCCAGGCATCGGAAGCGTTGCTTGAGCCCTTCAATTGTCTGTTCAGCGATGTTGCATGTGGCTGCATGGCTCTCATTATAGCGATGCTCGGCTTCTGTCTGAGGGTTATAGAGGGGAGCCATGAGCTAGGTGGCGAGGCCATAACCTTTGACCCCAGCATCCAGCTCTGGCCTTGTGGTTGAAGCTGGAACAGGCGTGAGACACTGCTCTCACGCAAGATGAAAGCATCATGGATGCTCCCTGGATATTAGGCATTGACAGCCATGATGTGTCGAGTATGGTCGCAGACGATCTGTACATTCATGGAGTGGAATCCCTTTCAGTATCGGGAAACCTCTTGATTGTGTAAAGGTGCTCGCAGGGCGATGTGCATACAGTCAATGGTACTCGTAACCTGGGGAAAGCCAGCAAATCGTCCAAAACCCATAGCCCTCTCATTTTGAGTCTCCCTGGTCATTGCGAAGTTTATGAAGTCCATTCTGCGTGCATACAGTGCATTAGTCACCTGGCGAATGCAGCAATGTGTAGCATCCTGTGAGATGGAGCATATGTCCCATGCTGATGGCTGAAAGGAACCGGAAGTAAAGAAAACAAGTGCCACAGTCACTTTCACCTCGACGGGCAATGCCGTCCTGTTGCTACTGGTAGGCTGTAGGTCTGCCTGTAGGAGCTGGCATATCTCTTGTGACCACCTCTTTTCGGAAGTGCAGCTTTCTAAAGCACTGTGCCTCAGAGAGCTAGAGGTATGAGCGCTGTTCCCTGTAAACTCATTGGGGGTAAGACCTCCTACCCATACGTCTGCAACCTCTTCGATTAAGTTGCAAATGATCAACAATAAGCCTTCTTTCAGCTTGAAGCCGTATGGCAGCCGGGATTACTGGCTCCCGACCTAACATGGTGCCCATCTTTTAAAATGTTCTTAAATGTCCTTTATAAAACAAACTAGAAACTCACATAAACTTCACAATCAAAAGTATGCAATAACGCAGCGTTCTTCTCCCAATCCTTTTAATCACTCACAACTGCGACTTTCAATATGGCGCCATTAGTGCCTGGTGCACCCTGGATCCAGCGTTTTTTTCTGGGGGGGTTCTCGGGCAGACACTAAATTGGACGAAATGATCGAAAGTTACACCCAAGGCGCTAGCACAGTGATGCACAACGATTTATGTAATCCCAACGGTCAAAACAGTGGCAGAGCAGTAAGTTTTAGCGCTGCCACAAAACCATTGGCGAATGTTCCGCCCGGGCGCAAAATCTTGCGCGTCTCGTTTCACGGTCAAAAAAATCATTTTTGCATGCTGCTGAGACGCTAAATAGGGCGCAAATCAGCCGAAAATCCAGCCCTTAACCTGTAACAGGGTGGTGTAGCCACAATTTAACGTCAAATCTCTAAAACTCTGTCCTTCGAGGTATTTGGTGCTGGTAAGGATACTTCTTATTCCGGCTTGGTAAAAATTCTTACAGAAGACGAATAGAGGAAATAAAAGCCATCAAAAAAAATTCCCGCAGCGATACTCCAATCAATTATGCCATCTGAGGGAGAGGCACAGATTTCAATGCTGGATTTCTGCCCATAATCTGCATGATACATAGTTCTAGATGGGCAGGACTTGAGTGCAAGAAGCTTCTGATAATAACTAGGAACTTAGTTTCCTTATGAAATCTCTGTACTAACTAATGATAGGCTGCATAATAACTTGTTTTTCATGCTGGAATTGTGCTTGTCATTGACAAAACCACCACAAACCATCTAGTTCACTAATGTCCTTTAGGGAAGGAAATCTGCCATGGGTTTCCTGGTCTGGCCTATATGTGACTCCATACCCATGGCAATGTGATTGAATCATAACTGCCCTCTGAAATGGCCTAGCAAGCCACTCAGTTCTAACAAACCACTACGAAAAACAATAATAAGAATAAAACCGGATGGACCACACAACATTGACCTTGGCACTGACTTCGGACACGGCAAAGGCACACACAGCCCAGTCTACCCTGAAAAGTTCTCATCTGGGAGAGTTGTCCCACAAACAAGTCAAGCAACAGCCTGACATAATCATACTCACAGAATCATAGCTTTCAGCCAATGTCCCAGACTCTTCCATCACTATCCCTGGGTATGTCCTATCCCGCTGGCAGGACAGACCCACCAGAGGTGGTGGTACAGTGGTATACAGTGAGGAGGGAAAGGCCCTGGGTGTACTCAACATTGATTCTGGATCCCATGAAGTCTCATGGCTTTAGGTCAAGCATGGGCAAGGAAACCTCCTGCTGATTACCATCTATCGCCCTCCCTCAGCTGATGAATCAGTACTCCTCCATGTTAAATACCACTTGGAAGCAATGAGGGTAGCAAAGGCACAGAATGTACTCTGGGTGGGGTACTTCAATGTCCATCACCACGAGTGGCTCGGTAGCACCACTACTGGCCGAGCTGGTCAAATCCTGAAAGACATAGCAGCCAGACTGGCTTCCAGCAGGTGGTGAAAGAACCAATACAAGGGAAAAACCTACTTGACTTCATGCTCACCAAACTGCCTGTCGGAGATGCATCTGTCTATGACAATATTGGTAGCAGTGGCCACCGCACAGTCCTTGTGGAGACTTTGTCCTGTCTTCACATTGATGACATCCTCCATTGTGTTGTGTGGCACTACTACCATGCTAAATGGGATAGATTCAGAACAGATCTAGCAGCTCAAAACTGGGCTTCCATGAGGCGCTGTGGGCCATCAGCAGCAGCAGAATTCTATTCCACCATAATCTGTAACCTCATGGCCCAGCATATCCCTCACTCTACCATTACCATCAAGCCAGGGGAGCAACCCTGGTTCAATGAGGAGTGTAGAAGAGCATGCCAGGAGCAGCACCAGGCAAACCTAAAAATGAGCTGCCATCATAGGGAAGCTGCAACACTACGTACATGCTAAACAGCGGAAGCAGTATGCTATAGACAGAGCTAAGCGAACCCTCAACCAATGGATCAGATCAAAGCTCTGCAGTCCTGCCACATCCAGTCATGATTGATGGTGAACAATTAAATAACTAACAGGAGAAGAAGGATCCATGAACATCCCCATCCTCAATAATGGCAGAGCCCAGCATGCAAGTGCAAAAGATAAGGCTGAAGCATTTGCAACCATCTTTAGCTAGAAGTGCCGAGTGGATAATCCATCTCAGCCTCCTCCTGAGGTCCCCACCGTCACGGCTGAGTGCATTGGATACAGCAAAGGCTATGGGCCCCAACAACATCTCGGCTGTCATGCTGAAGAATTATGCTTCAGAACTAGCAATGCCTCTAGCCAAGCTATTCTAACAACACTGGCATCTACCTGACAATGTGAAAAACTGCCCAGGTATGTCCTGTCCACAAAAAGCAGGACAAATTAAATTCAGCCAATTACCACCTCATTCGGCATTATCATGGCCGAATCCCTCACCATTTACATCTTGAGGGTCACCATTAACCAGAAACTTAACTGGGCCACATAAATACTGTGGCAACAAGATCAGTTCGGAGGCTGGGTCATCTGCGGTGAGTGTCTCACCTCCTGACTCCCCAAAGCCTTTCCACGATCTACGAGGCACAATACAGGAGCGTAATAGAATATTCTCCACTTGCCTGGATAAGTGCAGTTCCAACATCACTCAAGAAGCTCGAAGCTATGCAGGACAAAGCAGCCCATTTGATCGGCATCCCATCCACTACCTTAAATATTCACTCCATCCACCACTGGTGCACTATGGCTGCAGTGTGTACCATCTACAAGATGCACTGCAGCAACTTACCAAGGCTTCTTCAACAGCACCTCCCAAACCCACGACCTCTACCATCTAGAAGGACAAGGGCAGCAGACGCATGGGAACACCATCACCTCCAAGTTCCCCTCCAAGTCACACACCATCCTGAATTGGAAATATATCACCACTCCTTCATTGTCGCTGGTTCAAAGGTGGAAATTTGGTCGCACCTCTGTTGCGGTATTTATCCACATGGAACGGTAAATTTTTGCGCCGGGCAATGGTTTGCTTCTCCAGCTGCAAAATTCACCAGCTGGGCCCTGAGTGTGGAGTGGAGCGCTAAGGGAGGCATTTCACACCTGTTTTAGGGCTGTGGGCAACTGAAAATCCCGAGCTAAACAGTCAGCTTCGGAGCGCCCTAAGAGAGGCTTCCATTGAAACAAAATCTGAAAAACATCCAAAAAAATACCCAATACATTACTGACGCCACATCCACATAAATTGCAAAAATAAAAAAATAATAAACAATCACACTTACCTCAGGTTGACATTCCTTCCCTCACTGCGGCAGCTACAGCTCGGATAGCCAGCTTTCACAGGCGGTCCCACTAGGGCGCTATAGGATGCTACAGATCAGGTGTGAAACAAATATCGAGACGGTGTCACAACCAGGGCTGTTGCACACCGGCTCACCTTTCCTGGGTGGTACTGCTCCGCGCCCCCACAAACCCACCACCGAATGTCCCAGCGGGGCGCTTAAAACTGGCTGCCCACCTGGAAATGCTTTCTGCCACCATTACCGCCCCTCCGGGTAGAAAACAGAGGCGGCAACAAACCGAAAATCCACCCCCTGGAATTCCCTCCCGAACAGCATTATTGAGGAGTACTTTCACTACGCAGACTGCAACGGTTCAAGAAGGCAGCTCACCATCACCTTCTCACGGCCAGTTAGGGATGGGCAGTAATGCTGGGCTTACCAGCGGCACCCACATCCCAGTAACGAATGAAAAATAAAACAAACAGTCACTCAGAGTTAATTAGGCTAGGTTTTTTAAATCCTTCTTTACCAGTGTTTGTATTGTTTTAATTTTATCCCGTTAAAATTTGGACCATTTGTATTCCGATGCCTATGTCAATTTATGTTTTGTAGAGAAATAGGAGTTAAAGGATACTAAGCAGGTGAGGTTGTACCACAGAGTGACAGCTTGCAGCTCCCATGAGCTTACAATCCACATATACAGCTAAAGTCACAATTACCTGGATATGTTAAAGGAATTTTATCTTTGTGTGTGAGCATCATCATAGGCAGTTCCTCGAAATCGAGGAAAACTTGCTTCCACTCTAAAAGTGAGTTCACAGGTGACTGTACAGTTCAATGCAGAAATTACAGTCTCTATCACAGGTGGGGCAGACAGCGGTTGAAGGAAAGGGTGGGTGGGGAGCCTGGTTTGCCGCACATTCCTTCCGCTGTCAGTGCATGATTTCTGTATGCTCTCGGCAACAAGACGCGAGATGCTCAGCACCCTCCCGGATGCTATTCCTCCATTTTGGGCGGTCTTGGGCCAGGGATTCCCAGATGCCGGTGGAGATGTTGCACTTTATCAAGGAGGCTTAAGGGTGTCCTTAAAACATTTCCTCTGCCCACCTGGGGCTCACTTGCCGTGTAGGAGTTCCGAGTAGAGCGCTTTCTTCGGGAGTCTCGTGTCGGGCATGCGGACGATATGGCCCATGCAACGGACCTGGTCAAGCATGGTCAGTGCTTCGATGCTGGGGATGGCTCCTTGTCAAAGGCTTTGATGATAAACAAGGTACACAATGTCAATTGGGCAGCCTGGAGCAGTGTTGCGGCATACCACTGCAAGTACAGAGCGAGCTGGTGCAGGAGGGCGATGGCAGTAAAGAGGGTGACTGGATTGGATGTCATCATGGTTCAGGTCACTGATTGGAGCGTGGGTAGGTACAGCAGGAACGGCGAGGTCAGGGCGCAGGAGTGGCGAGTGATCGGGGAGCGACATGACCAGGGCCCAAGAGAGGCGTGAGTTTGGGGCCCAGAAGAGGTGAGGGCCCAGGGGCAGCACAGGCCAGTCCACACTACGATATGTGTGCGCACTAGGTCCGTGCAGCAGAGCTGGTCTCCAGTCATCTTGGTTAATCCTTGCCACTGGACAATGACCTATCTCTGTCAAGCCCGTGTGGTGGCTGGTGTGCGATGGTCACCACACATTAAAAAAATATGCGCACAGGCTTCTTCCACCCATCAGGATGTAGTTCGGGACCTGGAATATTAGGTCCTTCATTGAACATCTGTGAACTCATTCCTTTTTGGCGTGGAAGCAAGTCATCCTCGATACGAGGGACTGCCTATGATGATGATGATGATGATAACATTCACCAACCCAGTAACTTCCTCAAAGACTTCAAACAGTTTGAGACTTGACCTCCTTCTCCAAAAGTAATGTTGAGATTCTCTTATAACCCCTTCTCTGTCAAAGTGGTCTTACATTGTATCTCTAATGATCCCTTTTATCAACTTAGCTGTTACTGAATTTAAGTTAAAAGGCCTTTAACTCCATAGTTGTAACTTACTGCCATTTTTAAATATTGGCACCACATGGACCTCTCTCCAGTCGAGGGGAACAATCCCAGATCCCTGTTGTTAAGTCCTGACTCTAATGTACTGACTTACACAGGACACATGCTGAAGTCAAGGTCACTCAGGACCTGCACCTTTAATTCCAGCTCTCCAGTGCTGCACTTGCCTGAGACCTCTCTTTATATACCACAATGGGACAGGTATGGAGTATCTCCTGCAAGTGCACCCCTGGTGGTAAGGTATGCTTATTGTTGCAGGTTATATCAGTTACAGTCATGTATAGCATGGTAAGATACAGTTATATACAGTAATATGAGATACATGACATCACCCTCCCCCAAGGTCTTATTGCCTTTATAGATTCAGTCTCTCAGATGGTCTGCGCTCTCGCGTGGAGCGTCTTAGTTGTGGTTCGGTGCCTGTTTTTCGTTCGGTGTGATTGCTGGTATCTCGCCTGGGCTGTCTGTTGAGACTGCCCTTTCCTCAGGTTGTTCCACCTGTCTGTCCACCAGGTGTGGTGTGAGTTCCACATTGTAGTCTGCCTCTGGTTCTTCAGTGTTATCAGTGAATCTACTTTTTACTTGGTCTACATGCCTCCGGCAGGTTTGGCCATTATCCATTTGTACAACCAGTAGCATGTTTCCCTCTTTGTCTGTTGCTGTCCCTGCACGCCATTTGGGACCCCGGCCATAGTTTAGCACATACACTTTGTCCCCTAATTCATTCCACCACCCCCTCGAATTTCAGTCATGGTACTCAGATAGCTTTTGACGCTTAGCCTCAACAATTTCATGCATGTCTGGGAGGATTAACGAGAGCCTGGTCTTTAAGGTTAGTTTCATCAATAGTTGCGCGGGGGAAACCCCAGTCAACGAATGCGGACGAGATCTGTATGCCAGCAGCAGTCGCGACAGGCGGCTCTGCAGCGTGGGACCTTGGATTCTGAGCATGCCTTGTTTAATGATCTGCACTGCTCGCTCCGCCTGGCCATTGGAGGCCGGCTTGAAAGGTGCCGTCTAAACGTGATTTAAACCGTGGTCAACGATAAAATTGTGAAATTCTGCGCTGGTGAAGCACGGACCATTATCACTGACCAATATGTCAGGAATGCCGTGCATTGCAAACATGGTTCTAAGGCTCTCCACAGTGGTGGAGGTGATGCTCGAGTTTAAAATAGTGCACTCGATCCATTTTGAAAATGCATCAACGACTATAAATAAGGAACATTTTGCCCATGAATGGGCCCGCATAGTCTACATGCATCCGTGACCACGGTTTGGTGGGCCAGGGCCAGGGGCTTAGGGGGGCTTCCCTGGGGGCATTACTGAGTTGGGCACAAATGGTGCACCGATGGACGCAGAGCTCCAAGTCCGCGTCAATGCCAGGCCACCAGACATGAGATCTAGCTATGGCCTTCATAAGGACGATCCCGGGTGCTCGCGATGGAGCTCCCGGACAAACGCCTCCCTGCCTCGTAAGGACATAACTACTCGGTGCCCCACATCAGGCAGTCTGCCTGTAATGAGAGTTCATGCATGCGCCTATGGAAGGATTTGACCTCCTCGGGGCAGGCATCGCGAGCCTCTGCCCAGTCACCGGATAAAACGCATCTTTTAACGAGAGATAACGTGGGGTCGCTGGTCGTCCAGGCTCTGATTTGGCGAGCCGTCATGGGCGAACCTGTGGATTCAAAGGCATTGATTGCCATGACCATCTCACAGTCCTGTTCATTGGACCATTCTGTGGCTGCCAGGGGTAGCCTGCTAAGCGCGTCGGCACAGTTGTCTGTGCCTGGTCTGTGCCATATCATGTAGTCGTAAGCCGCCAGCAAGAGTGCCCACCGCTGAATGCGCGCCGAGGCGTTGGCGTTGATTGCCTTGCATTCGGATAGTAGGGACGTGAGGGGTTTGTGGTCGATTTCTAACGCAAACTTGGCCCCGAAAAGGTATTGGTGCATCTTTTTGACACCGTACACGCACGCGAGCGCCTCCTTCTCAACCATACCATACCCGCGCTCTGCCCGCGAAAGTGACCTGGAGGCATAAGCAACGGGCTGCAATTTACCCGCATCATTGACGTGCTGTAAAACACACCCGACCCCGTACACTGACGCATCACACGTAATGACTAACTTTTTACCTGGGTCAAAAAAGGCTAAAACACTCTTGGAACATAGAAGGTTGCATGCCTTATTGAAGGCTCGTTCTTGGGCGTCCCCCCAAAACCAATCGCACCCCTTTCTGAGTAGCACATGAAGAGGCTCCAGCAGCGTGCTCAAGTTCTGCATAAAGTTCCCAAAGTAATTGAGTAGCCCGAGAAAGGCGCGCAGTTCCGAGACATTCCAGGGCCTGGGTGCCAGGCGAATCGCTTCAGCTTTGGATTCGTTTGGGCGGATTCCATCAGCGGCAATCCTTCTGCCTAAAAATTCAACCTCAGGCACGAGAAACAGACATTTGGATTTCTTAACTCTTAGGCCTACCCGATCCAATCGATTTAGTACTTCCTCAAGATTGCGGAGATGAGAGTCGGTGTCCCTGCCCGTGATGAGTATGTCATCTTGAAACACAACCGTCCCCGGGATGGACTAGAGCAGACTCTCCATGTTGCGCTGGAATATAGCAGCTGCCGACCTGATGCCGAATGGGAATTGATTGTACACAAAAAGGCCTCGATGTGTGTTGATGGTGGTGAGTAGCTTAGACTCTTTGGTCAGTTCTTGCGTCATATATGCAGATGCGAGATCAAGTTTCGAGAAAAGTTTTCCTCCAGCCAACGTGGCAAATAGCTCCTCCGCTCTGGGCAGCAGGTATTGGTCCTGTAGGAAGACTCTGTTTATGGTAGACTTGTAATCCCCACAGATTCGCACGGATCCATCAGGCTTCATGACGGGGACGATGGGGCTTGCCCAGTCGCTGAATTCCACGGGAGAAATTATGCCGTCCCGCAGAAGCCAGTCCAGTTCGTTTTCAATCTTTTCCCTCATCACATAAGGCACAGCTCTAGCCTTGTGATGGACCGGTCTGGCATTCTGTGTGATGTAGATTCTAACTTTAGTCCCTTTGAAGGTGCCCACACCTTGCTGAAAGAGATGTTCAAAACGGCTTAGAACTGTTGAGCAGGAGGTCTGTTCCTCTGACGACATGGCGTGAACATCATCCCATTTCCAATTAAGTTCTGCTAGCCAGCTTCTCCCCAACAGGGCTGGGAGATCCCCGGGGACAATCCACAGGGAAAGTCGGTTCACCATTCCTTTGTGTGTGACTGAGAGCATGGCACTGCAAGGACTGGGACGATTTCTTTAGTATAGGTCCTTAGTTTGGTGTCGATCTTTGTGAGTTTTGGTCTGTTGCTTTTGTGCGGCCACAGCTGTTCAAATTGTTGAACGCTCATGAGGGATTGACTGGCCCCCGTGTCCAGTTCCACGTTAACGCGTATCCCATTGAGTAGAACCCTTCGCATAATTGGAGGCGTCTTGGTGTAAGAACAGTGGACATTGATCGTGTTAACCCGCTGTACCTTGGCGTCCCGTGCACTGTTCCAACCATCTTCTGGTCCGCTTTCCGACCCTTCCGATTCGTGTACCAGCCGAGCTGCTGTTTTTCTGCACATGCGAGCCAGGTGCCCTGTGTAGTTTCAGTTTCTGCAAAGAGCATGCTAAAATCGACACACCCTGGTTGAGTGCCTTCCCCCACATCTCCAACTCAGACCGTTTCCATTGTTTCCGAAGGATGAGCTGCATCTGGCTGATCTCCCTTGAGCTTCTCCCAATCTGTTGTTGATTGCTCGCATTGTGGGTTGATGAGGTGTGATCGGCCGTTCATGTGGCCCTTGATTTTGATGGCTTCTGGCGCCACTTTCTGCTGTTGAAGACCTGCTCTCCTGCCTTTGTCTGTATGTGGGGGTAGCGGTTTGTTTCACAATGTGAACCCCTTGTTCCGATGCCTCGTTGGTTGTCGTACCCGAAGTATAGATCAGCCTAGTTTCTTCTTCGCCTGCCAAGAACGTCTGTGCGACCAGTGCTGCTGCCTCTAGAGTCAAGTTCTTAGTCTCTATAAGCTTTCGGAATATGCCTGCGTGGTCTATTCCTTCAATAAAAAAGTCTCTCAGTACTTCTCTCCTTAGTTCATCGGGGAACTCACATGAACTAGCCAGCCTCCGAAGTTCCGCCACGAAGTCGGGTATGCTCTGGCCCACACAGCGTCTGTAGTTGTAGAACCTGTGTCTGGCCATGTGTAGGCTGCTCGCTGGCTTCAGGTGGTCTCTCACCAGTGTGCTCAACTCCTCAAATGACTTGCTTGCTGGTTTCTCGGGTGCCAGCAGGTCCTTCATTAAGGCGTATGTTTTCAAGCCACAGCTGGTCAAGAGATGGGCTCTTCTCTCGTCTGCCTTATCGTCGCCCAGCCAGTCGTTGGTTACAAAGCTTTGCTGGAGCCTTTCTATAAAGTCATCCCAATTGTCTCCAGTATTGTATTTCTCATCTGAGCTGTTGGTAGCCATTCTGTGGATTATGTGATCCCGTAACTCGTCGCCATTGTTAAGTCCTGACTCTAATGTACTGACTTACATGAGACACGTGCTGAAGTCAAGGTCACTCAGGACCTGCAACTTTAATTCCAGCTCTCCAGTGCTGCACTTGCCTGAGACCTCTCTTTATATACTTCAGTGGGACAGGTATGGAAGTGCAAGTGCACCCCTGGTGGTAAGGTATGCTTATTGTTACATGTCATATCCAGTTACAGTCATGTATAGCATGGTAAGATACAGTTATATACATTAATGTGAGATACATGACACCAGTGATCTGTTAAATAAATCAGCAAGGGACCCCATTTCTTTGAGCACCCTTGGGTGAATGCTATCAGGGTCAGCAGCTCGACCCGTGCTGAGGTTACTTATTCTAGCTAGGACAATATCCACATCTACTTTGACTCTTTCAACTTTAGCAGTATTATAGGTAACTCAGCATCATCTTTTGTGATAACTGATGCAAAATAGCCATTTAAAACCTCTGCCACATCTTGGGATTCCACCAGAATCTGCTGTGAGGATGAACCAATGCCCTGTGTGGGTTCAGTTATATATTCTGTCTTTTATTTCATGCGCGAAAGAACCCAAGATCCAATTTGCCTTATTTACTGCTGCCATACATTGTATCGACAGTTTCAATGAACTGTCCATTAATTCCCTTCCGATACTATATCCTGTAAACCAACATTTAGTTTAGGTTCTGGTGTTTATTCTGCTTCCTTAGTTTCATCACCTTGCACTTGTCAACATTGACATTAACATGTTGAACTTTGTAATCTTTTCCACGCCTATGTCCTAGAATGAATGTATTTATTCCCTCCATTCAATCGGTTAGATACAGATAAATTATTTCCTCTGGTGAGGGAATCTAGAACAAGGGGACACAATATTAAAATTAGAGCTAGGAAGTACCTTTTCACACAAAGGGTTGTGGAAATTTGGAACTCTCTCCTCCAAAATGCTGTGGATGCTGGGCCTATTGAAAGTTTCAAGACGAAGGGCTAGAAATTGCCCCTCGCCACAATTGGAGGCAGCAACCTTCTGGGGCCGGGACTTTCTGCGCCCGGCTCGGAAGTCCTGCCCCCGAAGTGGAATTGGGCCGTACGCCTCTCAAAGGAAGCGGAGCGCTGTATCCGGCACTCCGCATCCTTTGACGGGCACTCCTGGGGCGGGAGCACCCCGCGGAGCAGGCCAGCCCTATGCAGATGCTCCACATAGCACAGATGTGCTACAACACCCCTTCCCTTCCATTAAAGAGGAGGGCCATTGCGCATTCTGGAGGCCCTTTGGTGACTGCCATTGGGCCACCAGGGACGCAATCGACCGGGCCTGCCGCCCGGTCAATGTGAGGGCTGCCATTGTCGGGCCAACCCAAGAGTCGGCCGAAAAATAAAGATGGCGGTCCGGGGTGCTAAAGGCCTTCCTGGAGCCAATGTAGGTCTCCTTGTATAGAGAGCATCTGTGACCTCGCGGATGGAGTAATGGACGGCAAACTGGGAGATGTTGGAGATGTCTCCTGTTGCAGACTGGAAGTATCCATTGGTGTAGAAATTGAGAGCGATGATGACCTTGACTGCCACTGAGAGAGCCATCCTCACCCTGGTCTGAGGCTTGATGTCTGGTTTCAGGAGATGGCAGAGCTCTGTGACCACATCCTTGCTAAATGCAGTCTTCAAATACACTGCTCCTCAGTGAAATTGATGGAGGAGAACTGCTGCTGGAATACTCTGGAAAAGAAAGGTCTCCTATTGCCAGCCCTGTTGCGCCTTCTCCCTCTGGCCACATCTTGCTGTCCTTGCACCTGACTGCCTCTCTCTCTCTCTCTGCCTTTCTGCCTCTCTCTCAGTGCCTTTCTCCCGGTCTCTCTAATTGCATTTCTCCTTGTATTGCTGCATCTCCTTCTCCCTGTCTTTCTCTTTGTATTACTGCTCTCTTTCTCTCTGCCTTTGTCTCCATATTTGGTCCCGCCTAAGCAACCTCCAACAGTGACGTCGCAGGAGCAGGTCGAGTGCCAACACAGCCTCCATGAAATGAGATAAATGTCGCAGAGTCAAATATGCCCTGAATTAAATAAAGCAATGCTTAAGAGTCGGAACAGTCCTTGAGGTGAAAACCGTTACAGGCACTCTGTCAGCAAGCTGGAAATAATAATGGCCGACAGAAACGTTTTTGAAATAGCACTTCTCCAGCCGCTTCCCACCTGCAACTTGAAAGCTGAAACTGGTGTTGTTAGCGCCAGGCGGTACCTGAGGGGGAGAGGCCGAATTTATGGGGGGTGGCGGTAATGAAGCGGTGCGCACGGCGATGGTGTTATCATCGCCAGGCACGGCCGAGCGAGGAGCTACCGGCAAAAGCAGGTCAGTACCTGGTAGCGCCTCCAAAAAACCCGAGGCCAATTTTGCTGGGAGTGATCGCTCGGGTGAAAACTGATTTGTGCCCCCCGGAGGCGCTAATGGGAGGCGCAGATGAGGCCAATTTCAGCCCTGGTCTCTCTCCTCTCTCTCTCACTCCAGTCACTCTCTCTGTCTCTCTCACTCTTTTCTTTCTGACTCTCTCTATCTCAGGTTAATATACTTTCTGAAGTTTATGGAACATGAAACAAAAGCTACTACAGGTATGTAACCAGACAGTCATTTTGCTCTCTCACACACACTGGGGTTTTTTTAAATATATAAATTTTATCTCAATTATTTGAAGATAAGCTACTGAGCAAAAAGCGCTAGAATCTAAAAAAAATATTTATTCAGTGCAACTGATTGAATGGTACTGATGCATTTGGGGAAATTGGGTGCACTGCACATGCCCAGACTGCACAATCCAAAATCAGCACAGAGAATAACAGGACAAGTCAAGACAAATATAATAAAGGATTTTGGGGAAGTTGTGGCCTTCAAGTTAAAACTTTGATAATGCATTAGAAGACACAAAATACAATTCAGTACATATATTTAAATCACATTATAGTGATTTAAAAAAAAATGTTGTTTAATCACCTATTTTGGATATCAGGAAAAAATGGCAAGTGAAAGAAATTTTCAGAAATTATTTTGAACAATTTTTGGGAACCCCGGTAACCAGATTGTACAAACACAGTGATGAGTTTACACAGCCAGCTGAAGGGAGGCGAGGACTGCTGGAGCCAAAAGGTAAGTGGCTTTCCACTTATCTGCTGGATCCACCGCTCCTGCTTTGCCATCCCCCGACCAACATTCCTGCTAAAGGCCGTGCAGCTGTACAGAGATCCCGCGCAGCCCGGAATTAGCTTTTCAAATGGGAGATTTTGGAGATAAATGGAATTTTGAATGGGCCGCGCAGCACGTCAAAGGGACCGCGTATCCCGATTCCCCCCTCTGGCCTTCCGACTTCACTCCTCTGGTCCCCAATTCCCCCTCCAGCCTTCCAACCTTCCCCCTCCGTTCATCCCTCTGGCCTTCCAATCCCTTCTTCTTCTCTTTGGTTTGGCACCACAGGCCTATCCGCCCATCAGCTAGCCAACCAGTCTCTCCATTTGTCTGGCTACGGGCAAGAAACAGTGATTCAAAATGCTAATCAGGCCCTGCCATTAAATTCGGCAGGACATGCAGTAAACCCGTTCTCCCAGGTTTCCCAACCTTATTGCAGCCCTCCGCCCCGACCGAAGAGTTACGATCTATTTAGTGACAGCTCTTGGTAATCCTGATCACAGCTTAAATTGTTTTCACTAAAATACCTTTAATCAGGATTGTCCTTATAATAGCAAAAGCAACAGAAGTAAAGAACAAATAATAGACCATGTACCCGAGTGGTTGAAAGTTTCATAACCTCCCCAATAGGTTACCAGTTTAAGCATGGACTAGCCTTGGCTCTTGAACGTCATAGCATGACTCAGAAGGATAGCTAGTTCTTGTTGCTTTGCAATTTGACCCAAGTCATATCATCTGGCATGGTTGGTTGTACCTCCAGAGACCAGCTTTGACTTTTGACATCATTGACATTACTCACAAAGTTGTCAGATCTTGTTACAGAAGGGCCTTTCCTATTTAAGCCTGCTGACATCACTTACAAGAGATTTTGTAATTGTCAACTAGCCTGTAACCTGAGAAATAACCTCCAGCCAATACAGTGTGTCCCAAGGGCAACTCTTAATGCAGGTGCCACTGTACGGTGTGTGTACTATAATTCAGCGGAGAAGTGCTTTTAATTAAACATCATTCTGATGACACATTAATGAGGTTACAGATTTTAATTAAGGTCTAATTGAGAACTCAGATTTCCAGTGATCCTATATTAACTCAAAGTGCTTGAAATGCCATTTAATTAAGAGATGAGGTAGACTCAGTCTGGGGTCTCTACATTGCCTTTAAGCCCAGGGGATTGTTCCAGTTTACATTGAAGTTGTTCATTCTATCAGATGATAATACTCACTGGAGGAAAAGTATTGACAAATACCATGATTCTAAAATCTAATTTATTTGACAAATTAAAGGAATCATACAATGTTTATATACACCTTTCCTTGAACAAACCAAATATGATATACAGGCAGAGGATGAGCTTCCTCAACATGACTGAGCAGCAGTGCCAAAGGAGACTCAGGCCATCATGCCATATTGTCACAGACATTTGCACATTGCTGGAGCAAGACATGCAGCCCAGAGGAGTTGGTGGACACGCCTCACCAGTGGCTGTCAAAATCACCAGCGCCCACAATTTCTTCATCTTAGACTCCTTCCAGAGATCTGCAGCACACATTTGCGGCATCTCACAGTCGACTGCCCACAGATGCATCACACGGGTCACTGATGCCCTGTTTGACATGTCAGCCAATTATATCAACATTGCCACTGATGGAGCCAGTTGTTACTGAGTGGGCACTCGGCTTTGCCACTCTGGCTAGTTTCCCACGGGTTCAGGGCGTCATTGACTGCACACATGTGGCCATCAGGGACCCCATCATAACCCAGGAGTCTTTGTCAATTGCAAGGGCTTCTACTCCCTCAATGTGCAAATGGTCTGCAACCATAGGAAGATCAACATTCATGTGTGCACCAAATTCCCTGGCAGCTGTCATGATTCTTTTGTCCTTCACCAGCCCACCCTCCATCAGCGTTTTGCTCCTCTAAACAGACTTTCCTGCTGGCTGCTTGGGTCAAGGGCTATCCACTGAAGATGTGTCTCATGACACCCTTGAGGAGGCCAAGTACTGAGGCCCAGGAGAGATACAATGAAAGCCACATTTCCACAAGATGTGTCATAGAGCAGACAATAGGTATACTCAAAATGCGCTCCAGATGCCTTGACAGAACTGGAAGAGACCTTCAGTACACACCAGCCAGGGTCTCCAGAATTGTCATGGCCTACTGCAGCCTGCTCAACATAGCGCAGCAGTGAGGATTAGCAATGCATGAGGAGCAAGGCAAAGAGTGCACAGCCTCTTCAGATGAGGAGGAGCAGGAGGAGGAGCATCAGCCAGAAGACGAGGAGGACAGGAGGTGGAGTAACCTGCGGGCCAGGTCCTACCAGCACCCGAGCACATTGCCACCCGGGAGACCAGGGATAGCCTCATCATGTCCAGATTTATTTAACTTTATGCAGTACAGCCATATAGCTGCCACATGCTGCACCAGGTTGGCACCATCCCACAGCAACACCATAAATGATCCCTACAATGACCAAGCCATTCATTTCACACTGACCACCATTGCTGGAGGTACCATTATGTCTCACCATTCACTGCAACTCACTAAGCCACTTCCAAAGGTGCACACAAATGTGTCCAAGATGGGAAAGTGGTGAAAATAAATATTCTTATGGTTGACAAGACATTGGCCCAGAAATTGCAGTCGAAGGCAGGCGGATGTCTCCGACCTGAAAAATTTCTGCGAATTTACCTGGTAGTCCTGGAAGTAAAGAAAGAAAAACTTGCATTTATATAGCGCCTTTCACGACATCAGGACATCCCAAAGCGATTTACAGCCAATGAAGTACTTTTTGAAGTGTAGTCACTGTTGTAATGTAGGAAACGTGGCAGCCAATTTGCGCACAGCAAGTTCACACAAACAGCAATGTGATAATGACCAGATAATCTGTTTTTATGTTTTTATCTGATGTTGGATGAGGGATAAATATTTGCCAGGATACCAGGAAAAACTTCCCTGCTCTTCTTCGAAATAGTGCCATGGGATCTTTTACGTCCACCTGAGAGAGCAGACAGTTTAACATCCCATCCAAAAGATAGAGACTTGTGGTCCTGGGCCTCTACGCGAAGGCCTGCATAGGGGCCCATGTAGCCCAGGCACGTATGCACTTTGTACGCGTCCTGAGATCATGTCGGCCGACCGAACAAATCCGGGAAGGGGGATCCTGATTCACACTTATGGTGAGTTCCGTATATTTAGGAACACAAATAAGTATGAATGGAAATTCCCCCAAAAACACACAAGCACTTAAAATATTTTTTTTAAAACATCACATATTTAAAATGAATCAAAATTGAATTTAATTACATATTTAAATTAAAAATTTAATTACATTTTTTTTACATATTTTAAAGGGTCAAAAAATAAATGTATTTTATTTAATAGGATTTTAAATGCTTAAATTATTGAAAAAAAATATTTTTCTGTCCTTTAAAAGTCTTACGCTGATAATCAGTCATAAGAATTTCAAGGGCATTCGCTGGGCAGAAGTTGGGCAAATAGCCCAACTCTCCACCCACGGAGGCCTTTTACCTTCAGAGGATTCTTGACAGATCGCAAGTTCCAGGTTTTATCATAGGCCGTCCTTCGAAATCGAGGAAGACTTGCTTCTACTCTAAAAGGGAGTTCTCAGGTGACTGTACAGTCCAATACGGGAATTACAGTCTCTTTCACAGGTGGGACAGACAATGGTTGAAGGAAAGGGTGGGTGGAGAGTCTGGTTTGCTGCATGCTCCTTCCGCCGTCTGCATTTGGTTTCTGCATGCTCTTGGCAACGAGACTCGAGGTGCTCTTCCTCTACTTAGGGCGGTCTTGGACCAGGGATTCCCAGGTGCCGGTGGGGAGGTTTTGAGGGTGCCCTTGAAATGTTTCCTCTGCCCACCTGGGGCTCGCTTGCCAGGTAGGAGTTCCGAGCAGAGCGCTTGCTTAGGGAGTCTCGTGTCGGATATGCGGACGATGTGGCCCACCCAACGGAGCTGGTCGAGTGGTGGTCAGTGTTTCGATGCTGGGGATGTTGGCCTGATCGAGAACACTAACGTGATGCATCTATCCTATGGAGTTGCAGGATCTTGCGGAGGCAGTACTGGTGGTATTTCTTCAGCATTTTGAGGTGTCTACTGCATATGGTGCACATCTCTGAGCCATATAGGAGGGCGGGTATCACAACTGCCCTGTAGACCATATGCTTGGTGCCAGATTTGAGGTCCTGGTCTTCAAACACTCTCGTCCTCAGGTGACCGAAGTCTGCGCTGGCACACTGGAGGCGGTGTTGGACCTCGTCGTTGATGTCTGCCCTTGCTGATAGTAGGTTCCCGAGGTATGGAAAATGGTCTACGTTTTCCAAGGCGACGCCATGGATTTTGATGACGGGGGACAGTGCTGTGGTGGGGTCAGGTTGGTGGAGGACATTTGTCTTATGGATGTTTAGTGTAAGGCCCATGCCTTCGTATGCCTCAATGAAGATGTTGACGATGGCTTGGAGTTCAGCCTCTGAATGTGCGCAGATGCAAGCATCGTCCGTGTGCTGTAATTCGATGACAGAGGATGAGACAACCTTGGATCTAGCCTGGAGGCGACGAAGGTTGAACAGGTTTCCATTGGTTCTATAGTTTAGTTCCACTCCAGCGGGAACTTGTTGAGAGTGAGATGAAGCATTGCAGCAAGGAAGATCGAAAAGAGCATTGGCGCGATGACGCAGCCCTGCTTGACCCCGGTTCAGACGTGGATTGGGTCTGTGGTGGATCTGTTGTTCAGCATCACAGCTTGCATGTCGTCGTGGAGCAGGCGGAGGATGGTGACAAACTTTTGGGGGCAGCCGAAACGGAGGAGGACACTCCATAGTCCCTCATGGTTGACAATGTCAAAGCCTTTGTGAGGTCAAAAAAGGCCATGTACAAGGGTTGGTGCTGTTCCCTACATTTCTCTTGTAGTTGTCGCGCGGTAAAGATCATGTCCATTGCACCCCTCAGTGGACGGAATTTGCATTGTGACTCTGGGAGGAGCTCTCACAGGGAAAAGACGGTTAAGGAGGATTCTAACGATAACTTTCCCAAGTGGCCGACAGCAGGGAGATTCCTCTGAAGTTGCTGCAGTCGGACTTGTCTCCTTATTAAAAGTTGGTCATGATTACGGCATGATGAGAGCTCCCAGCATGCTCTTCTCCTTCCAGATAAGAGGGATAAGGTCATGCATTCATGCCAATAGTGCTTCTCCGCCATACTTAGTGCCTCAATGGTGATTCCATATTCTCCTGATTCCTTTTTGTTCTTGAGCTGATGGATGGCCTTTTCTATCTCGTGCAGGGCTGGGGTTTTGTTGAGATGGTGGCGGGTAGTATGCTGCAGGATGGAGTCGAGGACACTCGTGTCAAAGGCAGAGATCTTCGAAGTGCTCTTTCCAGTGGGCCCTGACTGCCTCAGTGTCATTAATGAGTGTCTCCTTGTTCTTAGCCAGCAGTGGGGTGAGCCCTTGGGTGCTTGGGTCGGAGTTGGACTTAGCTGCGATGAAGAATCCTCGCACATCATGGCTGTCGGCCAGCTGCTAATCTCCTGTGCTTTCTCCACCTACCATCTAATCTTTAGATCACAGGTTTTTTGTTGGACCTCGTCCTTCAGCCATCTGTAGAGCTGCTTTGCTGCTCTCGAATTGGGTTGCTGCTTTAAGTTCAGAAATGTCCTGCGCGTGCGGTTTATTAGCTCCTGGATCTCCTGGTCGTTCTCATCAAACCAGTCTTGGTGTTTCCTGGTTGAGTGACCGAGCGTCTCTTTGCAGGCGCTGGTTATGGTGGCTTGGAGGGCAGACTAGCTGCTGTGGGCACTCTGCATCTCGCAGTCATCGAGGGTCGCCAGTTTGGTAGTGAGGCACTGGCTGTATGGGGTTTTTAACTGGGTCTTGGCTTGCCCCGGCGTTGCTTTTTAAACCTGAACTTGCGGGGCCTCTACAGGTGTGTGCACACCTCGTACGTGTCCGTAGGGGCTGCTGTTCAGGGCCATTAACTGAACCTTGACATTAACATTGACTAAAACACCCAAGTGGCTACCCTTGCGAATCTACTTGTGCGTCATCTTTCTCAACTATGTGTTTCTACTGGTTGCTACCCCTGTGGCTTCAGCAGAGGTAGAGGCAGCCTTCTGACTTCCCTGCTGCAATTGCTTAGACATTCTTAGTGGATGTCCTCTGGGTTTTGGAGCCTATGATGGCCCCGCCAAAGTCTGCGGCTCCCTCGGCCGTCACGATCCGAGGAACTGTCTGGAACTCTGACTGAGTGGGTGGCAACAGGGGAGAAGTGTAAGCGCTTTGAGAGGTGCCCACACTTCCCTCTCCCCTCTCACCATCGTCTCCCCTCTCACCATCGTCTCTCTCATGGGCCACCCACGCTTCCCTGCTGGCAAGGAGCTGGAGAGCACCTTGCTGCATATCAGTGGGGCCATGAGAACCGATGTCTATGCTGACATCTCTCCTAGACAGGAGGTCTATGAGTGTCTGCCATCTATGCTCCATAGGTAGCCATCAATATCAGCTGTGACTCAGTGGTAGTGCACATGCCTCTAAACCAGAAGATTGTCGGCCCACTCCAGGGACTTGAGCGCAAAAAAATCTAGGCTGACACTCCAGTGCAGGGCTGAGGGAGCCTGCACTGTCGGAGGTGCCATCTTTCAGATGAGACGTTAAATGGAGGCCCCGCCTGCCTTCTCAATTAGACGTAAAAGAGCTCATGGCACTATTTCAAAGAAGAGCAGGGGAGTTATCTCCGGTGTCCTCGTCAATATTTATCCCTCAATCAACATAACAAAAAAAAAACAGATTATCTGGTCATTGTCACATTGCTGTTTGTGGGAGCTTGCTTGTGTGCAAATTGGCTGCCATGTTTCCCACTTTACAACAGTAGCAACACTCCAAAAGTACTTCATTGGCTGTAAAGCACTTTGAGACATCCGGTGGTCGTGAAAGGCACAATATAAATCCAAGTCTTTCTTTCTTTATCTATCCTGCATAAATAGCCATCTAGTCTCCATAGAGACAATGTGTTCATGTGAGTGGTGCATTAGCTGCTCCATGCAGGTGGCTATCTTATCCATGGAAGAGCCTACAGTCGCCATTGCCTATGACACGGTGATGCTCATGTTCGAGGTGGACTCCTCCAATCTCTGAACATTTACAGACATCACGGTCGTAAAACCTGTCAGAGCCCCCTGCACTTCTTCCTGCACCTCCAGGATTGCCCCCGAGGCTCAGCGTCTGCATGCAGCTGAGCAGAGCTGGGTGCATCCTGCGCCCGGTCTCCACCATCTGCTCTTACTCACTTGTGAGTTGTGGCGGATCCGGTGACAACATTACTCTGTCTCACATGGGACCCACCGAGGTGTGCGCCTCTGCGCTGGTGCTGGGAGTGCTTATGTCTGGTGATGCCGCGCTGTCAGAGGCTGGAGTGTACTCTGAGGAGTTGTCTTTCTTTACCTCCTGGACAGTGTAGGTGGGGCTCTTGATTGACCTGTGGGAGAGTAAAGAGTTGAGTTAGATATGCCATATGGTGAATGGGTATACATACCATGCGTAGAGTTTTGGTTTCCATATTTAAGAAAGGAGGCAGTTCAGAGAAGTTCATTAGGTTGATTCTGGAGATGAGGGGGTTGACGTATGAGGAAAGGTTGAGAAGGTTGGGCTTCTGCTCATTGGAATTCAGAAGAATGAGAGGTGATCTTATCGATAAGTATTCGATTATGAGGGGGCTTGACAAGGTGGATGCAGAGAGGATGTTTCCACTGATGGAGGACTAAAACTAGAGAGTATAATCTTAGAATAAAGGGCCGCCCATTTAAAACTGAGATGAGGAGGAATTTCTTCTCTCAGAGGCTTGTAAATCTGTGGAATTCGCTGCCTTAGAGAGCTGTGGAAGCTGGGTCATTGAATAAATTTAAGACAGAGATAGACAGTTTCTTAACCGATAAGGGAATAAGGGATTATGGGAAGTGGGCAGGGCCATGATTGGATCAGCCATGATCGTGTTAAATGGCGGAGCAGGCTCGAGGGGCCATATGGCCTACTCCTATTTCTTATGTTCTTATGTTCCTATGTTCTTATTATGCATACGATGACCATTCAATGGCTGATGATATCTATCCCCATATGAGTGACTGCTATATGCTATGTAATTCTGTCACTAGGTTGCTGTGATGTCCCTCTCTCCGTCTCCCACCTCCAGCTGCTAGGCCACTCCCAATATTTTCAACACAGCCTCCTCTGCTGTTGTGAGGATGGCAAATGATGGAGGTCCACCATCTCTCGCTCCCTCTCCCTCTTATTGTATACATTCTTCTCCTGAAAGGAGCGAAAGAAGAAAAGGTTGAGTGAGAGTGATGGAATGAGTGTAAGAAATGGATGGGTTACATCTTTACAGGAGACTATGATGGATTGGGGTGGCAATGCGAAGTGGCCTCCTTGTGTGCTGTTAGTTGGTATGATTGCATTAGAATGAGGGGGAGTGTGAGGGGTGGCTCGTAAGATTAGGATGTGCTAATGTTGATAGAGAGAGAGGGATGGGTGGACATGCAAGGTATGTTGTTGTGAGTAAGGATGTGTGGGAGTAGGGTTGGGAAAGCAGAGCGATGGGGATGTGATGAGAGGCACAGCAGGTCAAAGTTACATATGGCTTTGTATTCAGCTTTCCTGATCTAATGAGAACACTGAAATGTTTCTGGCGCTGCACCCAGCTCCTCCTGACCACATCCCTGCTGTTGACCTCCTCTGCAATTTGGAGTCAGGCTCATTTTGTCTCCTGCGGAGGTCTCTTCCCCCCATTAGAAGGCAAGAGGACCTCCCTGCGTGCTCTGACTCCCTCCACAAGCACACTCCTAGATGAACTTTCAAATGCAATGTGGCCTTGGCGCCTTTAAATATCTCGGCTGAAAACGCGTCATCGATGGCGTTATCAGACCCGCACCACATAATAGTGCCGTGAAATGTGCAGGGCGGGCTTAATAGGACCCATTAGCGCAAAGTCGATTTCTGCAGTGAGATGGAAGCAAGTATGAGGTCGCGACCTGCCACACCGACCACCCACACCTGACCCGCCCAGGTACAGAAAATTCCGGTCAATGTAATCCTTTCCATGTTAAATAAAATGTGCAATAACAATGTGAACGCCTTACTCTGCTGATAAACAGACATTCTGCACAGATAAACTATGAATAATCCTCATCCTGCTGAATAAATAGGAACTCTGCACATTTCCAATGCAACTGTAACATGTCCTGCAGGCTATAAAGGAACTCCACACAGTAACATAATATTGGCCTGCTGGATAAACAGAATGTTAAAAGAGTTACACAGTGTAAATCACAAGATGCCACAGCACAACCCAATTAACTCTATGCAATGCAATACAATTCATTGTAGAACAATACAGAATACCTCCCAGTGGATTGGAAGGTAGCAAATGTAACACCACTAGTCAAGAAAGGAGGGAGAAAGAAAACGGAACTACACGCCAGTTAGCCTGACATCAGTTGCCGGGAAAATGCTGGAATCCATTGTTAAGGAAGTGATATCAGTGCACTTAGATAATCATAACATGATTAGGCAGAGTCAACATGATTTTTTGAAAGGGAAATCGTGTTTGACAATTTATTGGAATTGTTTGAGGATGTAATTAGCAGAGTAGATAAAGGGAAACCAGTGAATGTAGTACATTTGGATTTCCAAAAGGCATTCGATAAGGTGCCTCATAAAAAGTTATTATACAAGATAAGATTGGATGTAATGTATAAGCACGGCTAGAGGATTGGTTAATGGACAGAAAACAGAGAGTAGAAATAAACAGTTCTTTTTCAGGTTGGCAGGCTGTAACTAGTGGAGTGCCACAAGGATCAGTGCTGGGGCCTCAGCTATTTACAATCTATATTAATGACTTAGATGAAGGGACCGAGTGTAATGTATCCAAGTTTGCTGACGATACAAAGCTAGGTGGGACAGTAAGCTGTAAGAAGAACAAAAATGTTGGTAGAGGGATATAGATACACTTAATGAGTGGGCAGTAAGGTGGCAGATGGAGTATAATGTTAAGGAAATGTGAAGTTATTCACTTTGGTAGGAAAAATAGAAAAACAGAATATTTTTTACATGGTGAGAAACTTTTAAATGTTGGTGCTCAGGGAGATTTGGGTGTCCTTGTGCAAGAAACACAGAAAGCAGGTACAGCAAGCAATAAGGAAAGCTAATGACGTGTCCTTTATTGCAAGGGGGTTGGAGTAGAAGAATAAGGGGGGTAGAAATTGCCCGCCGCACCTACCATTTTTAAAAAGTTTTTCTCCACCCCTGTCCATGGGACAGTGATACCGGAGAAATTCATCACTTTGGGTTTTTTTTCTCTGTGGTGCGATGTTTCGGTCGGGTACGGGGCAGAAGTGCCCTCGCAGCGGGTCCGCTGTCCCGATCTGTCATCAGCGCCGCTCTGATGACGTCAGTGTGATGCGGCACAAAGCCTCTCCTCTTCAGTTAAAGGGGAGAGCCGCTGTGAACTCTGCAGATATTTTAGTTAGGTCCACTGGGCCACCAGGGAGGGTTTCGGCCTGGCATCCAAGAGGGGTTTCCAGGCTGCCTGTTTGTGACATGGCCTGTTATGTCTTGAATAAAGAGCCAGACTAGATACTGCAAGCTCAAAGTAACATGTGACCGTAGTCCCTTATTACAGATTGAGTGCCTCTCCAGTCTGTGAGGCCTCCTTATATACAGGCGCTCCCACGGATTGCGGGATCCCTTGGGACTCCAGGGGATGAGCCCTCTGGTGGTTAGACATAGTATTTACAGGTTTACATACATAACAACACTCCCCCCCCCCCCAAATTCAATAGTGTAACTATTTACAATGTGAGTCGATCTGGGGCCTTCCTTTCCTTGGTTGATCGATTCGGTGAAAACGTTGGTTTTGGTGAGTCGTTTGTTGGGCCCTCCCTCGCTGGGCTGCTGCGCAGTTGGCCTTGCTAAGCTGCTGAAGGTGGTGAGCCCTGCTGGGCTGCTGCGGGTGATGGGTTCTGTTTCGTGGTCAACCGCTGGGTCGGTTGCCATTTGTGTGTGTGTTGGAGGAGTCTATTGTGGGTTGTTCTGGATAGTCCGTAAATCTGAGTTTGGTTTGGTCCAAGTGTTTCCTGCAGGTGAGTCCATTTGAGAATTTGACCACAAACACTCTACTCTCCTCTTTGGCCAAAACAGTGCCAGGAAGCCACTTGGTACCTAGTCCATAGTTCAACACAAATACAGGATCATTTATCTCAATTTCGCGTGAAACATTTGCGCGATCATGATATGTATTCTGTTGAAGCCGCCTGCTCTCTACTTGTTTATGTAGATCAGGGTGTACTAACGAGAGCCTTGTCTTAAGTGCCCTTTTCATGAGCAGTTCAGCGGGAGAGACCCCAGTGAGCGAGTGGGGTCTTGTGCGGTAACTAAGCAGGATTCGGGATAAGTGAGTCTGCAGTGAGCTTTCAGTTACACTTTTCAAGCTCTGCTTCATTGTTTGAACTGCTCGTTCTGCCTGACCGTTGAACGCTGATTTAAACGGGGCAGATGTGACTTGTTTGATCCCACTGCGGGTCATGAACTCCTTGAACTCGGCACTGATAAAGCACGGCCCATTGTCACTTACAAGGACATCAGGCAGGCCATGCGTGGCAAACATGGCCCGTAGGCTTTCAATGGTGGCAGCAGATGTGCTTGCCGACATTATCACACATTCGATCCATTTGGAGTACGCATCTACGACCACTAAGAACATTTTTCCCAAGAATGGGCCTGCATAAGTTGACATGGACCCTGGACCACGGTTTGGAGGGCCAGGACCATAAACTTAGTGGCGCCTCCCTGGGTGCATTGCTTAACTGTGAACATGTATTACAATTGTGCACGCAGGACTCTAAGTCTGCATTGATACCGGGCCACCATGTATGGGATCTGGCTCGAGCTTTCATCATTACGATGCCTGGGTGGGTGCTGTGGAGGTCATTGATGAAAGTGTCCCTGTTCTTTTTTGGCATCACTACCCGATTACTCCAGAGGAGGCAGTCTGCCTGTATAGACATTTCACCTTTGCGCCGCTGGTACGGCTTTATTTCTTCCTGCATCTCTAACGGGACACTAGACCAACTCCCATAGAGCACACAGTTTTTTACTAAGGACAGTAAGGGGTCCTGGTTTGTCCAGGTTCTAATCTGTCGGGCGGTAACAGGTGATTGCTCACTCTCGAATGCTTCCATTACCATGACTAAACCTGCGGGCTGTGCCATCTCCACCCCTGTGGTGGGCAATGGCAGCCTACTGAGAGCATCGGCACAGTTTTCTGTGCCTGGCCTGTGGCGGATGGCGTAGTTGTATGTGGACAACGTGAGCGCTCATCTCTGGATGCAGGCCAATGCATTTGTATTTATCCCTTTGCTTTCAGGAAAGAGGGATATAAGCGGCTTATGGTCAGTTTCCAATTCAAATTTGAGCCCGAGCAGATATTGATGCATTTTCTTTACCCCATAAACACACGCTAACGCTTCATTTTCGATCATACTGTAGGCCCTCTCGGCCTTAGACAGACTTCTGGTTGCATAAGCAACCGATTGCAATTTCCCAAATTCATTAGCTTGTTGCAATACACACCCGACCCGACATGCTAGTACCAAATGTTTACATGGATCGTACAACACAAGCAATTTGTTTGAACATAACAGCTTCCTAGCTTTCTCAAAGGCATTTTCTTGGCTTTTACCCCACACCCATTCATCTCCTTTACGCAGTAAAGAGTGCAGGGGTTCTAACAATGTGCTAAGACTTGGTAAGAAGTTACCAAAATAGTTCAGGAGTCCTAGAAACGACCGCAGCTCCATCACGTTCTGTGGTCTCGGTGCGTTCTCGATTGCCTCCGTCTTCGAATCGGTGGGCCTAATGCTGTCTGCCGTGATTCTTCTCCCCACAAACGCCACTTCAGGCGCCAGGAAAACGCACTTCGAGCTTTTTAGCCTGAGCCCCACATGATTAAGCCGACTAAGAACCTCCTCCAGGTTCTGCAGGTGCTCGACGGTGTCCCGACCTGTAACCAAGATGTCGTCCTGGAAGCCCACGGTGCGTGGGACCGACTTCAGCAAGCTTTCTATGTTCCTCTGGAATATTGGCGCGACCGATCGGATCCCAAATGGGCATCTGTTGCACATAAAGAGACCTTTGTGTGTGTTGATGCAGGTGAGGCCTTTCAATGATTCCTCCAGCTCCTGCATCATGAAGGCCGAGGTCAAGTCCAACTTCGTGAACATTTTCCCTCCCACCAGCGTCTCACATAGGTCATCTGCCTTCGGTAGCGGGTATTGATCCTGCAGTGAGAAACGATTGATAGTTACTTTGTAATCACCACAGATTCTGACGGTGCCGTCTCCCTTGAGGACTGGAGCACACTCATTGAATTCAATTGGCGAAATGATGCCCTCTCGTTACAGCCTGTCCAGTCCGATCTCCACCCTCTCTCTCATCATGTAAGCTACAGCTCTTGCCTTGTGACGGATGGGTTGCACCCCCGGAATCAAATGGATCTACACCTTTGCTCCTTGGAACTTCCCGATGCCTGGTTCAAAAAGCGAGGGGAACTTGTTTAGGACCTGGGCACATGAGGTGACTGGGTCTTTACTCGTTGGAGTTCAGAAGGATGAGGGGTGATCTTATAGAAACATTAAAATAATGAAAGGGATAGACAAGATAGAGGCAGAGAGGTTGTTTCCACTGGTCGGGGAGACTAGAACTAGGGGGCACAGCCTCAAAATACGGGGGAGCCAATTTAAAACCGAGTTGAGAAGGAATTTCTTCTCCCAGAGGGTTATGAATCTGTGGAATTCTCTGCCCAAGGAAGCAGTTGAGGCTAGCTCATTGAATGTATTCAAGTCACAGACAGATAGATTTTTAACTAATAAGGAAATTAAGGGTTATGGGGAGCGGGCGGGTAAGTGGAGCTGAGTCCACGGCCAGATCAGCCATGATCTTGTTGAATGGCGGAGCAGGCTCGAGGGGCTAGATGGCCTACTCCTGTTCATAATTCTTATGTTCTTATTATGTTCTCATGTGTTGTCGACGGGCGAAAGCACTTGGGCATCGTCCCAGTTCCAGCGTATCTTTCCCAGTCAGCTCCTGCCGAACAGCATGGGGCCATCGCCCGGTACCACCCAGAGTGGTAACTCGTGCAGCGCTCCATCGTAGGAGACCTTTACGGTAGCACTGCCGATTACAGGAATCAGTTCCTTTGTGTACGTTCTCAGTTTAGTACGAATGGGAGTCAGGACTGGCCTTGAGGTCTTGCTCCACCACAATTTATCGAAAGTCTTTTTGCTCATTATGGACTGGCTTGCGCCCATGTCCAGCTCCATGGACACCGAGAGTCCATTTAATTCGACCTTCAGCATTATCGGGGGACACTTGTGTGTACCCCGCATACCTCTGCCTCCTCGGCCTGAGGCTCTGGTTTGTCGTGATCCACCATGGATCTGTCCTCCTCTGCAACATGGTGGTTTGCAGGATTAGCAGGGTTTGCAGCTTGCCTGCACATACGTTGGAGGTGTCCCATTGTTCCACAGTCTTTGCAAACGTATCCTTTGAGGCGGCATGGATGGAAACGATGATCACCCCTGCAGTGCCAACAAGGTGTTAATGGCCTTGTATTCATCACCCTTGATGGTGGACTCTGAGTCATCTGCGGACGTGCAGCTGCAGGCGTGTAAGTCCTGCCCTGTACATTTCGATTCGAAAACAACATTACTTTGTTCACAGTACTTGCAGCAGCACTCATGTGCTGAGAAAATTGTTTGGTATTGTCACTGGTGGTGATAAATGCCTGGGTTATCACTATGGGTTTGCTCAAGGTTGGGGTCTCTACAGTCAACAGTTTGCGAAGTATTACTTCATGGCCAATGCCACCTGCAAAGAAGTCCCTGAGCATGTGCTCCAAGTGTCCTTCAAATTCGCAATGTTCTGTAAGGCGCCTTAGCTCGGCGACGTAGCTCGCCACTTCCTGGTCTTCAGATCTCTTGTACGTGTAGAACTGATACCTCGCCATCAGAACGCTTTCCTTCAGGTTTAGATGCTCCCGGACCTGTGTGCACAACTCATCGTATGACTTGTCTGTGGGTTTTGCTGGAGTGAGCAGGTTTTTCATGAGACCATACGTTGATGCCCCGCAAACGGTTAGGAGGATCGCCCTTCGTTTGGCAGCATTCGCTTCTCCTTCCAGCTCGTTGGCCACGAAGTATTGGTTGAGTCGCTCCACGAAGGTTTTCCAATCATCTCCCTCGAAAATTTCTCCAGGATGCCCACGGTTCTCTGCATTGTTGTGGTGGGGTTCGTCATTTGTATCTTGTCACCAGTTGTTATGTCTTGAATAAAGAGCCAGACTAGATACTGCAAACTAAAAGTAAGGTGTGACTGTAGTCCTTTATTACAGATCTCAGAGTGCCTCGCCAGCCTGTGAGGCCTCCTTATATACAGGGGCTCACAAGGGATTGTGGGATCCCTTGGGACTCCAGGGGATGAGCCCTCTGGTGGTTAGACATGGTATTTACAGGTTTACTCGGGGTCATAATTGTCGAGCTGACCTTATAGTCGGCCGACAAAAAAAAAATAACATGACAGCTGCGGCAGTGTGCCCTCCACTTTAAGGGTGGCCATGCTGCCATTTCAGATAGAGTGCACCGACAGCAACAGCTGTTGGGGGCACCGGCCAGTGGTGGTGTCTCTCCAGCGGGGAAATTTTGGGTAAAGAGCAATTCCGCGAGGGCAATTTCGCAAGGGGGACCCCGCCAGTCGGAAAGGGATCAGCGCGTGCACGCTCCAGCGGGAAAACGGGCGAAGCAGTCCTGGACACCGCTCCGCTCCTGAGGTAGAGCAATTTCTAAAATTGCAGCCCCTCTACGGAGAATTGGTGGCCATTTTGCACTGCCCCGTGTCCGCCGCTTTCCAGCGGCCAGAAGCCTTATTGGGAGGGACAATTTTAACCCCAGGAAGTCTTGCTACAATTGTACAGGGCCTTGGTGAGACCACACCTGGAGTACTGTGCACAGTTTTGGTCTCCTTATCTCAGGAAGGATATACTTGCCTTGGAGGTTCACTAGATTGATTCCTGGGATGAGAGGGCTATCTTATGATGAGGGATTGTGTAGAATTGGCCTATACTCTCTGGAGTTTAGAAGAATGAGAGGTGATCTCATTGAAACATACAAGATTCTGAAGGGGATTGACAGGGTAGGTGCTGAGAGATTGCTTCCCCTGGCTGGACAGTCTAGAACTAGGGGGCACAGTCTCAGGATAAGGGGTAGGCCATTTAAGACAGAGATGAGGAGGAATTTCTTCACTCAGAAGGTTGTGAATCTTTGGAATTCTCTGCCCCAGAGGGCTGTGGAGGCTGAGTCTCTGAATATATTCAAGGCTGGGATAGATAGATTTTTGGAGTCTAGGGGAATCAAGAAATATGGAGATTGAGCGGGAAAGTAGAGTTGAGGTTGATTATCTGCCATAATCTTATTGAATGGCGGAGCAGGCTCGAGAGGCCGTATGGCCTACTCCTGCTCATATATCTTATGTTCTTATGTTCTTATGTAACATCACCACTCATCAGAACGCACCACAGAGAAAATTTCTGGCTGAGTTCCATGGCAGGGCCGCTGGAATTCCTGCCTTCCCCATTGCCGAGCACGTTTGACTGCATGAATAGCTCACCAGGATTATGGAAATGAGGCCTGACCTGCAGACTGGTAGTACAATCACTCCACCCGCAACCCACCTGAAGTCCACCCATTGCTAAAATTTACCCTGTGTACTCCCAAGTTTAAGTTTTATAAAACAAAACATTTTCAGGGAAATGACTTATCTTTTTAAAATTAAATCACCACCTCCTCAGAATGAATCTGCTCGCACTATACCAGAGTGCACATTCACCAGGGCAGTGAATCTAATGATCCTATGCCATGTGCCTTACTTTTCGAGTGCAATATTAATCCTCAGTGGAAATTATTCTTTAGGTGTTAAATCTAATTTGGGTATCATAACTTGTAAATTACAGTTAACATTGTGACTTAATTATAAGCGTGACCATTCATATAGAGAACCAAGAAGAAACCCAATAATTAAAGTGGATGGCATTCTTAAAAAGGCCAAGTACTATTTGTGCCACTTCAAGTGTTATGTATCAGTGATACAAAACTCCTGTTGAACCGTGCTTTGATACCTGTTTTCTGTAAGGGGCAATAGTTGCACACAAATCTGTCAGATAGTGCTTGCTACACATGACAGTGCTGTAATATACAAATGAGCTGTGATTCATTATAAGCGAATATACCGTGATCAGAAAGGCATCTTAAGCAATCTCTAATTTTTGCAAACTCACTATGATTATGATTAAAATATAAACAGAACATGCCGGAAATACTCATGTAGCATCTGTGGAGAATACTTCCAGCATCTTCTGTTTATATTTCAGATTTCCAGCATCGGTATTATTTTGCCTTATGATTATTGATTAAAATATTTTGTGCCGTATACTTAGACTGTATCAATTATAAAGTAGATTGAAATTGCACTTTACCAGCTATTTTGCACAAATGGGCCACTAGCCACGGGTAAATTTCAGTGAGATCTTGCTCTGAGAGCAAAGCCTCACGAGAATGGGGAAAATCAGAGCTACAGGGTAAAAAGCCCTATTTCCAACTCGTGTTCCTGTCTAGTGAGACTCCACTCCAGGAGTACAGTCTTGCTGAATCTGATTTCCTAACATGCGTATGTTGAGGAGAAGACTTGTCCTGATGCTTTGGCCATCATGGTGCTGAGCAGGTTTGACGGACCAACTGGTCTTTTCCTGCCTGTCAATTTGTATGTTCGTAAGATGTGACACTGTATGAGGGAACATTAGAGAGTGAAATTGTGAAATGTGATGCGATGGAGAATTCTTTCATACTGAGCAAGTATTCAATAAATTAAAAGGTGAGTAAATAATGTACATTCTTTTTTTTAGTGAAAATACATGTAGTTAAATTCACCACTGATTATTTTTCGAGGAAAACGACAGAGTACTTCAAGTAAAACCTTTGGAGCAGACATCACTACAAGGATCCTCCACATGGCTCAGCCTTTGGTTAGTGGCACACTAAATAAAGTGCACGCAATGTTGCCTCAGCAATCCCACTGATCAGTTGCTAAAGGACTCAAGAGATCTTGACAACCACCCCAGAGGTCTCTGCAGGGAGAAGGATGCCAAGTGGCAGACTAACGTGGCCAGTAAACCAATGAGAGGCATCTGCTTGGCTAACTGAGCCCAGGTAGGTTGCACAACTACATGGTTGGTTAAAGCCAGTCTACATAGGATCAAATATTGCATCGGTGCTTTGAGTTGCTGGGCATTCCCTGGCTCCAGCTGCCTATAGATAATGCATTTGGGGAGGACTAACAAAGAAAGGGAATACACATTAAATGGTAGGACACTGAGAAGTGTAGAGGAACAAAGGGACCTGGGAGTACATATCTACAGATCCCTGAAGGTAACAGGCCAGGTAGATAAGGTGGTTAAGAAGACATACGGAATTCTTGTCTTTATTACTCGAGGCATAGAATATAAGAGCAGGTGGGTTATGCTTGACTGTATAAAACAGTTAGCCATAGCAGTTACAGGAAAGACATGATTGCACTGGAGAGGGTACAGAGAAGATTTATGAGGATGTTGCCAGGAGTGGAGAATCTTAGCTATGAGGACAGATTGGATAGACAGGGTTTGTTTTCTTTGGAACAGAGGAGGCTGAGGGGAGACCTCATTGAGGTGTATAAAATTATGAGGGGCCCAGATATAATGGATAGAAAGGGCCTATTTCCCTTAGCAGAGGGGTCAACAAACAGAGGGCATAAATTTAAAGTAATTGGTATAAGGATTAGAGGGGATTTGAGGGGAAATTTCTTCACGCAGAGGGTTGTGGGGTCTGGAACTCACTGTCTAAAAGGGTGGTAGAGGCAGAAACCTTCACCACATTTAAAAAGTACTTGGATGTACACTTGAAGTGTCACAACCTACAGGGCTATGGATCTAGAGCTGGAAAGTGCCATTAGGCTGGATAGCCTCTTGTTGGCTGGCACGGACACGATGGGCCAAAATTGCCTCATTCCGTGCTGTATACTTTTATGGGCCCAAGTTTGATCAACCTACCACCCACAGCCGCCGAGCTACTGCCCAAAAATGCAATTTTTGGGAAAAAACTTGGACCGCCGACCTACCGTCCAACTACCGCCCGGCGGGAAGTTCATCAGAGAAGTACCGCTGGTGATAGTGCATACCGCCCGCCCATGCAAAAATCGGGAAAAATGCAAGTTTGGTCCTTAGGATCCTGTAAGATCCTGTTACCACCTGTCGTAAAGACCATTGTGAAAAAGGTGGTCTTACCTGGCTCTTGAGCAGATGGTAGGGACAATGGCGCAGAGCGGTCCAGAGCAGTAGATCTCAGGTCAGAATTACATTGCTGCAGCAATATTTGACCCTGGAAAAAGATGATACCTTAGGGGTAAAGTGCTCCGTTGAAGGGCATGTGTGGGGTAGAAAGCAGGCATGCGCTTCCAATTACAGTAAAAACTCCATGGACTTGTGCTATAATGGTCTTGACAGAAGTGCATACAGAATTAGTCACACCATGGGGCCAAGTTTCGACCTGAGTTGCTCCTGTTTTTTTGGAGCAACTGGTTTATAATGGAGTATCTTTGAAATTACAATTCTCGGCATTTAGTTTGCTCCAGTTCTAGTCAGTTAGAACAGTTTCAGTTTGGAACAGATTTTTTTTTCAAAAGGGGGCGTGTCTGGCCACTTACGCCCGTTTTGAAAGTTTAGGCAGTGAAAACTTACTCCAAACTAACTTAGAATGGAGTAAGTGTAGATTTTTGTACGCTCAGAAAAACCTTGTCTACACTTAGAAAATCAGACGTAGGTTACAAATCAGGCGTAGGGAATGGGGGGGGGGTTTAAAGGGAAGTTTACAAACATTAAACACTTCAATTTTACAAAAAGAGTCATCATCAATAATAAATGATAAATACATCAATAAATCAACCAATAAATCAATCAAAAAAATTAATAAAAAATTAAAAATTTTAAAAATCAAGAAATAAAACATTTTCTACTTACTGACTGCAGCACCGGGAGTCCTCCAACAGCGTGCTGGGATGCCCCCCCCCCCCCTCCGTGTGTCTCTGTTAGTGTCTCTATCTCTCTGTCTGTCTGTGTGTGTCTCTCTCACTCTCTGTCTGTCAGTGTCTGTGTTTCTGACAGCGAGGGGTGGAGGGGAGGGGGAGGATAGGGGATGGGGGGGTGGTGGAGTGGGGGGAGGGGTGGAGAGAGGGGGTGGGGAGGGGAAGAAGGGGTGGGGAGGGGGAGAGGGGTTGGGGGGGAGAGGGAGAGGGGGGAGGGAAGGGAGGGAGGGGAGGTGGGGTGAGAAGGGAGGGAGGGGAGGGGAGGGTGAGAAGGGAAGGGGAGTGAGAAGGGAGGGAGGGGAGGGGGGGTGAGAAAGGAGGGAGGAGGGAGGGGAGGGGGGAGAGAAGGGAGGGAGGGGAAGGGGGGAGAGAAGGGAGGGAGGTAGGAGAGAAGGGAGGGAGGAGGGGGGGAGAGAAGGGAGGGAGGGGAGGGGGGAGAGAAGGGAGGGAGGGGAGGAAGATGGGGGGGAGAAGGGGGGGAGGGAGGGGAGGGGGGAGAGAAGGGAGGGAAGTAGGGGGGGAGAGAAGGGATGGAGGAGGGGGGAGAGAAGGGAGGGAGGGGAGGGGGGGAGAGAAGGGAGGGAAGGGAGGGAGGTGGGGGGGGAGAAGGGGTGGGGGAGGGAGGGAAGGGGGGAGAGAATGGAGGGAGGGGAGGGGGGAGAGAAGGGGGGAAGAGAGAGACAGAGAGAGAGAGAGAGAGAGAGAAGGGAGAAAGAGAGAGAAAGAAAGGAGAGGGAGGCTGAACGGGCCGGGCCCAGCCGGGCCCAAGACTTCGAGCTTAGACTTACCGGATTGACAGGTAGGTGGCGTCGGGTCCGGGGCCCGGGGGGGTCTGGAGCGCGGGTCATGGGGAGCGCGGGTCAGGGCGGAGGGGAGGGGGGTTCGGTCGGTCGGAGATCGGTCGGGGGGGGGCGGAGATCGGTCGGGGGTTGGGGGGGGCGGTGATCGGTCGGGGGGAGGCGGAGATCGGTCGGGGGGGAGAGGTCGGGAGCGGAGGTCGGTCAGGGAGGGGGGGGAGGCGGTCGGGAATGGAGGTCGGTCGGGGGGAAGGTCGGGGGGCTGGGGAAGGTCGGGAGCGGGGGAAGCGGTGGTCGGGTCGGGGGGTGGGGCGGTCCGGTGGGGGTGGGGTGGGAGCGGGAGTCAAATCGGGTCGGGTCTGGTCCTGAGGAAGCAGGAGCTGGGCGTGAGAAGAGCCTTATCAACGCAGCCCCAGTGAGGCCATTTGGCCAGGGCTAGGGGTTGCGTGCTTCGGGCCCCTGCCACACAGTTTTGGGCACCTGGAGCTACTGCACATGCGCGCCCATTGTAGCGCGCCTGTGCAGAGGTCCCGGCACTGTTTTCAGCGCAGGGACCTGGCTCCACCCCCCACAGCTTGTGCTGCGCTGCGCCGAGCTCCAAGCGACCTGCAAGGAGCCGGAGAATAGGTAAAAAATTTTTAGGCGCACTTTGTGGTGCGAAAAACGGGCGTCCAGGTCGGGGCTGCGCCGTTTTAGGCGCGGCCCGAAACTTGGGCCCCATGTGAGTTTACAGAGGCTATGAGCTCATGTGAAAGAATTTAAAGTATATAAAATCCTGTAAGTTTCTCTTAGGTGCCAGGATGAGATCCTGACAAGAACATTTGCTCAAATACAGAAGATGCAAATACATCTATATTCGAATGTTATAATTTGACTGAATAACATGTAATGTTAGGAGTAGGGTTCGGCGATCTGCTACCTAAAAAACTGAACACTTGCCAACCATAGTGTCTGGCCTCCAAGTTCTGGAACTATCTGTCATTCAAAGCTACCCTTCCTGGATTGGTGACCCTTAATTGTCTTAGCTAAATGATGTGATGTCAGCACCCATTATAAACTCGCAACATGACTGTAAAGCAAAATATTTATCACACTGCACTACATTTAAAGGACATTTGTACGTTTCTCAGCATACACCCCTCATTACCTAAAAGTTAGACACTGGCCAAGAGTGGTTAAAAAATCTCTCTGTATTGAATTGTACAACATTCAAAAGTGGCAGAACATTCAAACATGTCAAGCAAAATATTTAACAGTATTTAAAAAAACAGTACATTTAGCATCAAAAAGAAACATCTTAAAAAAGGAGGGAGAGAAAAAACAGGGAATTATAGACCACTCAGCCTGACATCGGTGGTGGGGAAAATATTGGAATCAATTATTAAAGATGTAATAGCAGCACATTTGGAAAGCAGTGACAGGATCGGTCCAAGTCAGCATGGATTTATGAAAGGAAAATTGTTGTGTATCTGTAAAGCACGCACTCCCATGTTCCACCACCAGGGAGCGCATCCCCTGAAGTCCCAAGGGATCCCAGCATCCCTTGGGCGCACTGTATATAAGCCAGCCCCTAAGGCCTGTTACTCACTCTGGAGTGTCTTAATAAAGACTGAGGTCAGCGTTACTTTAACCTCCAAGTATGCAGTCTCATCTGTGTTAAGGACACAACAACTGGCGACGAGTACACGAATCCAATGCAAAGATGCAGCAAACTGTGGGCATCCTGGAGAAGTTCTCGGAGGGTGAGGACTGGGACGTCTATGTCGAATGGTTAGACCAGTACTTTGTAGCCAACGAGCTGGACGGAGAAGGAAGCGCTGCAAAAAGGAGATCGGTCCTCCTCACAGTCTGCGGGGCACCGACCTACAGCCTCATGAAGAATCTTCTGGCTCCGGTGAAACCCACAGAAAGGTCGTATGAGGAGCTGTGTACACTGGTTCTGGAGCATCTTAACCCGAGGGAGAGCGTGCTGATGGCGAGATATCGGTTCTATATGTACCAGCGATCTGAAGGTCAGGAAGTGGCGAGCTATGTCACCGAGCTAAAGCGACTTGCAGGACAATGTGAGTTTGGTGGCTACCTGGAGCAAATGCTCAGAGACTTTTTTGTACTGGGCATTGGCCATGAGACCATCCTACGAAAACTTTTGACTGTAGAGACACCGACCCTCAGTAAGGCCATTGCGATAGCACAGGCATTTATGCCCACCAGTGATAACACCAAACAAATCTCTCAGCACACAAATGCTAGCAATGTTCATAAATGAATTGGAACGGTGTTTGCGAGCAAAAATGTACAGGGCAGAAACCATGAGTCTGCAACTGCCAGCAGGCCTCAGTTGACCCACATGACTCAGAGTCCACAACAAAGGATGAGTGCAAGGCAATTCACACCTTGTTGGCGTTGTGGAGGCTTCCATTCAGCCTATTCATGCCGCTTCAAAGGGTATGTTTGCAAGAGTTGTGGAACAATGGGGCACCTCCAACGAGCTTGCGGACGAGCTGCAAGCTCTGCAAAGCCTGCTAACCACCACATGGCAGAGGAAGCACAGTCCATGGTGGACCAAAGCAATTTCAAGCCTCAGAGAGAACAGGCAGATGCTGAAGTACATGGGGTGCACACATTTTCGACAAAATGTCCACCTATAATGTGAAATGTAAAATTGAATGGCTTACCCATAGCCATGGAACTGGACACTGGTGCTAGCCAATCCATCATGAGTAAAAAGATGTTTCAGAGACTGTGGTGCAACAAGGCACTCAGACCAGCCCTGAGCCCCATCCACACGAAACTGCGAACGTACACCAAAGAGCTTATCACTGTCCTGGGCAGCGCCATGGTCAAGGTCACCTACGAGGGCACGGTGCATGAACTGCCACTCTGGATTGTCCTGGGCGATGGTGCCACGCTGCTTGGAAGGAGCTGGCTGGGCAAAATCTGCTGGAACTGGGATTGACGTCCGAGCGCTATCACATGTCGATGAGGCCTCATGTACCCAGGGTCATAACAAATTTCCTTCCCTTTTTGAGCCAGGCATTGGAAACTTTTCCGGGTCAAAGGTGCGGATCCACTTGGTCCCAGAGGCATGACCCATTCACCACAAGGCGAGAGCGGTACCTCGCATGATAAGGGAGAGTGGAAATTGAGCTGGACAGGCTGCAACGCGAGGGCATCATCTCCCCAGTGGAATTCAGCGAGTGGGCCAGCCTGATTGTTCCAGTACTCAAAAGTGATGACACAGTCAGGATTTGGGGCGATTATAAAGTAACTATTAATCATTTCTCGCTACAGGACCAATACCCGCTACCTAAGGCAGACGACCTATTTGCGACGCTGGCAGGAGGCAAGATGTTCACCAAGCTCGACCTGACATCATTCTGCATGACGCAGAAGCTGGAGGAGTCTTCGTAGGGCCTCACCTGCATCAACACGCAAAAGGGACAGTTCATCTACAACAGATGCCCGTTTGGAATTCGGTCGGCTGCAGCGATCTTCCAGAGAAACATGGAGAGCCTACTCAAGTTGGTACCACGCACGGTGGCTTTTCAGAACGACATATTGATCATGGGTCGGGACACCGTTGAGCACCTACAAAACCTGGAGGAGGTCCTCCAGCGACTGGATCGCATAGGGCTGCTGTTGAGGAAGTCGAAATGCGTCTTCATGGCAACAGAAGTGGAGCTTTTGGGGAGAAAGATTGTGGTGGATGGCATTCGGCCCACAGACGCCAAGATAGAGGCTAACAGGAATGCGCCCAGGCCACAGAACGTCACGGAGCTGCGGTCGTTCCTGGGACTCCTCAACTATTTTGGTAACTTCCCACCGGGATTAAGCACCCTCTTAGAGTCCCTACATGTGTTATTGCGTAAAGGTGAGAACTGGGTATGGGGAAAAAAACAAGTAATTGCTTTTGAGAAAGCCAGAAACATTTTATGCTCCAACAAGCTGCTTGTATTATATAACCAGTGTAAAAGACTCGTGCTAGCATGTGATAGAAACATAGAAACATAGAAAATAGGTGCAGGAGTAGGCCATTCGGCCCTTCTAGCCTGCACCGCCATTAAATGAGTTCATGGCTGAACATGCAACTTCAGTACCCCATTCCTGCTTTCTCGCCATTCCCCTTGATCCCCCTAATAGTAAGGACTTCATCTAACTCCTTTTTGAATATATTTAGTGAATTGGCCTCAACAACTTTCTGTGGTAGAGAATTCCACAGGTTCACCACTCTCTGGGTGAAGAAGTTTCTCCTCATCTCGGTCCTAAATGGCTTACCCCTTATCCTTAGACTGTGACCCCTGGTTCTAGACTTCCCCAACATTGGGAACATTCATCCTGCATCTAACCTGTCTAAACCCATCAGAATTTTAAACGTTTCTATGAGGTCCCCTCTCATTCTTCTGAACTCCAGTGAATACAAGCCCAGTTGATCCAGTCTTTCTTGATAGGTCAAATCCTGCCATCCCGGGAATCAGCTGCATTCCCTCAATAGCAAGAATGTCCTTCCTCAAGTTCAGAAACCAAAACTGTACACAATACTCCAGGTGTGGCCTCACCAAAGCCCTGTACAACTGTAGCAACACCTCCCTGCCCCTGTACTCAAATCTCCTTGCTATGAAGGCCAACATGCCATTTGCTTTCTTAACAGCCTGCTGCACCTGCATGCCAACCTTCAATGACTGATGTACCATGACACCCAGGTCTCATTGCACCTCCCCTTTTCCTAATCTGTCACCATTCAGATAATAGTCTGTCTCTCTGTTTTTACCACCAAAGTGGATAACCTCACATTTATCCACATTATACTTCATCTGCCATGCATTTGCCCACTCACCTAACCTATCCAAGTTGCTCTTCAGCCTCATAGCATCCTCCTCGCAGCTCACACTGCCACCCAACTTACTGTCATCCGCAAATTTGGAGATACTACATTTAATCCCCTCGTCTAAATCATTAAATGTACAGTGTAAACAGCTGGGGCCCCAGCACAGAACCTTGTAGTACCCCACTAGTCACTGCCTGCCATTCTGAAAAGTCCCCATTTACTCCTACCCATTGCTTCCTGTCTGACAAGCAGTTCTCAATCCATGTCAGCACACTACCCCCAATCCCATGTGCTTTAACTTTGCACATTAATCTCTTGTGTGGGACCTTGTCGAAAGCCTTCTGAAAGTCCAAATATACCACATCAACTGGTTCTCCCTTGTCCACTCTACTGGAAACATCCTCAAAAAATTCCAGAAGATTTGTCAAGCATGATTTCCCTTTCACAAATCCATGCTGACTTGGACCTATCATATCACCTCTTTCCAAATGCGCTGCTATGACATCCTTAATAATCGATTCCATCATTTTACCCACTACCGATGTCAGGCTGACCGGTCTATAATTCCCTGTTTCCTCTCTCCCTCCTTTTTTAAAAAGTGGGGTTACATTGGCTACCCTCCACTCCATAGGAACTGATCCAGAGTCAATGGAATGTTGGAAAATGACTGTCAATGCATCCGCTATTTCCAAGGCCACCTCCTTAAGTACTCTGGGATGCAGTCCATCAGGCCCTGGGGATTTATCGGCCTTCAATCTCATCAATTTCCCCAACACAATTTCCCGACTAATAAGGATTTCCCTCAGTTCCTCCTCCTTACTAGACCCTCTGACCCCTTTTATATCCGGAAGGTTGTTTGTGTCCTCCTCAGTGAATACCGAACCAAAGTACTTGTTCAATTGGTCCACCATTTCTTTGTTCCCCGTTATGACTTCCCCTGATTCTGACTGCAGGGGACCTACATTTGTCTTTACTAACCTTTTTCTCTTTACATATCTATAGAAACTTTTGCAATCCGTCTTAATGTTCCCTGCAAGCTTCTTCTCGTACTCCATTTTCCCTGCCCTAATCAAACCCTTTGTCTTCCTCTGCTGAGTTCTAAATTTCTCCCAGTCCCCGGGTTCGCTGCTATTTCTGGCCAATTTGTATGCCACTTCCTTGGCTTTAATACTATCCCTGATTTCCCTTGATAGCCACGGTTGAGCCACCTTCCCTTTTTTATTTTTAATCCAGACAGGAATGTACAATTGATGCGTGATGCATCGTCGTACAGAGTCGGGTGTGTATTACAACAAGCTAACATTGCAGGGAAGTTGCAACCTGTCGCCTATGCTTCCAGGAGCTGGTCTAAGGCCGAAAGGGCCTATAGCATGATTGAGAAAGAGGCATTAGCATGTGTGTTCGGGGTAAAGAAAATGCATCAGTACCTTTTTTGGCCTCAAATTTGGGCTGGAAACCGATCACAAACCCCTCATATCCCTGTTCGCTGAAAACAAGGGATTAGATACTAATGCCTCAGCCTGTATACAAAGGTGGGCACTCGCGCTATCAGCGTATAACTATACCATCCGCCACAGGCCAGGCACCGAGAACTGAGCGGATGCTCTCAGTCAGCTACCATTGCCCACCACGGGGGTGGAAATGGCGCAGCCTGCAAACTTGTTGATGGTGGCGCAGCCCGCAGACTTGTTGATGGTCATGGAAGCATTTGAAAATGATAAATCACCTGTCACGGCCCGCCAGATTAGGACTTGGACCAGCCAAGATCCTCTGCTGTCCCTAGTAAAAAACTGTGTACGGCATGGGAGCTGGGCCAGCATCCTGTTGAAATGTAAGAGCTAATCAAGCTGTTCCAGCGGTCCATTCAGGCAGACTGCCTGTTGTGGGGTAACCGCGTAGTGCTACCCAAAAAGGACAGGGAGACGTTCCTCTCGGATCTCCACAGCACACATTCGGGTGTAGTAATGATGAAAGCGATAGCCAGATCCCATGTGTGGTGGCCCGGTATCGACTCTAACTTAGAGTCCTGTGTACGGCAATGCAGCATGTGTGCTCAGTTGAGCAACGCGCCCAGAGAGGCACCACTAAGTTTGTGGTCCCGGCCCTCCATACCATGGTCGAGGATCCAGGTTGATTATGCGAGGCCGTTTCTCGGTAAAATGTTCCTGGTGGTGGTGGATGCTTTTTCAAACTGGATTGAATGTGAAATAATGTCGGGAAGCACCGCCACCTCCACCATTGAAAGCCTGAGGGCCATGTTTGCCACCCACGGCCTGCCTGACATACTGGTCAGTGACAACGGACCATGTTTCACCAGTGGCGAATTTAAAGAATTCATGACCCGCAATGGGATCAAACATGTCACCTCAGCCCCGTTTAAACCAGCCTCCAATGGGCAGGCAGAGCGGGCAGTACAAACAATCAAACAGAGCCCCAAACGAGTCACAGAAGGCTCATTCCAAACCCGCCTGTTCCGAGTACTGCTTAGCTACCGCACGAGACCCCACTCACTCACAGGGGTGCCGGGCTGAGCTACTCACTTAAAACCAGACTCTCACTGGTTCCCCCAACCTGCATGATCAGGTAGAGAGCAGGCGGCAGCAACAAAATGTAAACGATGGTCGCGCCACTGTGTCACGGCAAATTGATCTGAATAACCCTGTGTACGTGCTAAACTATGGACATGGTCCCAAGTGGATCGCGGGCACGGTGATAGCTAAAGAAGGGAATAGGGTGTTTGTAGTCAAACTCGACAATGGACAAATTTGCAGAAAGCACCTGGACCAAATGAGGCTGCGGTTCACAGACTAACTTGAACAACCCACAGCAGACACCACCTTTTTCGAGCCCACAACACACACCCAAAGGATCAACGACACCACCCCGGACCAGGAAATCGAACTCATCACGCCCAACAGCCCAGCAAGGCCAGGATCACCCAGCAGCCCTGCAGGGCCAACAACACGCCAGCCCAGCAAGGGCACAGCCAACACACCAGAACAGACATTTGTACCGAGGCAGTCCACCAGGGAAAGAAAGGCTCCCGACCGCCTCACCTTGTAAATAGTTTTCACTTTGACTTTGTGGGGGAGTGATGTTGTGTGTCTGTAAAGCATGCACTCCCATGTTCTGCCACCAGGGAGCGCATCCCCTGAAGTCCCAAGGGATCCCAGCATCCCTTGGGAGCACTGTATATAAGCCGGCCCCTAAGGCCTGTTACTCACTCTGGAGTGCCTTAATAAAGACTGAGGTCACCGTTACTTTAACCTCCCTGTGTGCAGTCTCATCTGTGTTAGGAACACAACAGAAATCATGCTTGACAAATCTTCTAGAATTTTTTGAGGATGTAACTAGTAGAGTGGACAAGGGGGAGCCAGTGGATCTGGTGTATTTAGACTTTCAAAAGGCTTTTGACAAGGTCCCACACAAGAGATTGGTGTGCAAAATTGAAGCACATGGTATTGGGGATAATGCACTGACGTGGATGGAGAACTGGTTGGCAGACAGGAAGCAGAGAGTAGGAATAAACAGGTCCTTTTCAGAATGGCAGGCAGTGACTAGTGGGGTACCGCAAGGTTCAGTGCTGGGACCCCAGCTATTTACAATATACATTAATGATTTAGACAAAGGAATTAAATGTAATATCTCCAATTTTCCAGATGACACTAAGCTGAGTGGCAGTGTGAGCTGTGAGGAGGATGCTAAGAGGCTGCAGGGTGACTTGGACAGGTTAGGTGAGTGGGCAAATACATGGCAGATGCAGTATAATGTGGATAAATGTGAGGTTATCCACTTTGGTGGTAAAAACAGGAGGGTTGATTATTATCTGAATATTAACAGATTGGTAAGAAGGGAGGTGCAACGAGACCTGGGTGTCATGGTACATCAGTCATTGAAATTTGGCATACAGGTACAGCAGGTGGTGAAGAAGACAAATGGCATGTTGGCCTTCATAGCGAAAGGATTCGAGTATAGGAGCAGGGAGGTCTTACTGCAATTGTACAGGGCCTTGGTAAGGCCACACCTTGAATATTGTGTACAGTTTTGGTCTCCTAATCTGAGGAAGGACATTCTTGCTATTGAGGGAGTACAGCGAAGGTTCACCAGACTGATTCCCGGGATGACAGGACTGACATATGAAGAAAGATTGGATCGACTAGGCTTGTATTCAATGAAATTTAGAAGAATGAGAGGGGATCTCATAGAAACATATAAAATTCTGACGGGATTGGACAGGTTAGATGCAGGAAGAATGTTCCCGATGTTGAGAAAGTCCAGAACCAGGGGTCACAGTCTAAGGATAAGGGGTAAGCCATTTAGAACCCAGATGAGGAGAAACTTATTCACTCAGAGAGTTGTGGGCATATTGAATTCTCTACCACAGAAAGTTGTTGGGGCCAGTTCCTTAGATATATTCAAAAGGGAGTTAGATGTGGCCCTCATGGCTAAAGGGATCAAGGGGTATGGAGAGAAAGCAGGAATGGGGTACTAAAATGCATGATCAGCCATGATCATATTGAATGGTGGTGCAGGCTTGAAGGGCCGAATGGCCTACCCCTGCACCTATTTTCTATGTTTCTATGGGGTCAAGTTTCGGGCCGCGCCTAGAATGGCGCAACCCCATGAGCCATGCCTGATTTCCGCGCTCAAAACCACTCCGAACACTTACCTCGGTATTCTCCCCTCCCTCAGGTCGATCCAGGCCCTCGGTGCAGCGCAGCACAAGCTGTGGGGGGCGGAGCCAGGTCCCGGCGCTGAAAACAGTGCCGGGACCTCTGTACATGCGCGCTACAATGTGCGCGCATGTGCAGTAGCTCCAGGCGCCCGAGGCTGTGTGGGAGGGGCCCGAAGCACGCCGCCCCTAACTCTGGCCGAATGGGCTCACTGGGGCGGCGAAGATAGGACTGGACCTCCCTCCTCGAGCTCCAGCTTCCTGCTCCGGCTCCGGCTCCCGCTCCGGCTCCACCCCCACCCCCCTACCCCCTGTTTCAGGTCCAGTCCGGTCCGGTCTGCTCCCCCTCGCTCCCCTCCTCCCCTCTCCACGTCTTCGGTGGGGCCCGCCCGCCTGGCATCTTGCTGGGGGCGGGCCCCGCCCAAAGTCTTCGGCCGGCTTCCTCTCGTTGGCCGAGCCTTTTCAGCCTCCTCCCCTCTCCTCCCTCCCTCCCTCTCCCCCGCTCCCCCTCCACTCTCTCCCTCCCTCCTCTCTTCCCTCCCTCCCCTCTCCCCCCTCCCTCCCTCCCCCTCCCCCACTCCCCTCCCCTCTCCCTCCTCCCCTCCCTCTCCCCTCTCTCCCTCTCCTCTCTCCCCACCCTCTCCCTCTCCTCTCCCCCCTCTCCCCCTTCCTCCCCATCACCCCCTCCTCCCCCCACCCCGTGCTCAGAAACACAGAGACACTGGCAGACAGAGAGAGAGACACTGACAGACAGAGAGAGAGAGAGAGACACTGACAGACAGACAGAGAGAGAGACACACACATTGACAGACAGACAGAGAGGGACACTGACAGAGACAGAGAGCGAGACACACTGGGGGAGGGGCCGTCCCAGCACGCTGTTGGAGGGCTCCGGTGCTGCAGTCAGTGAGTAGAAACGTAATTTTTTATTTATTGATTTTTGATTTTTTTTTTTGATTTTTTACTTTTTAATTTTTTTGGATTGATTAATTGGTTGATTTATTGTTTAATTTATCATTTATTATTGATGATGACTCTTTATTTGTAAAAGTGATGTGTTTCATGTTTGTAAACTTCCCTTCCCCACCCCTCATCTCTCTTCCTTACGCCTGATTTCTAAGTGTAGGCAAGGTTTTTCTGAGTGTACAAAAATCTACACTTACTCCATTCTAAGTTAGTTTGGAGTACGTTTTCGCTGCCTAAACTTACAAAACAGGCGTAAGCGGCCAGATATGCCACCTTTTGAAAAAAAAAATCTGTTCTAAAATGAAACTGTTCTAATTCACTCGAACTGGAGCAAACTAAATGCCGAGAATTGCAATTTCTAAGATACTCCATTCTAAACTAGTTGCTCCAAAAAAATAGGAGCAACTCAGACCGAAACTTGACCTCTATATTTCTATGTAAACACCAACAACAACATGAATAATATATACAAACATCACCAACGCAAACACCCAACTCTCTACCCACTCCCACCATCTCTCATCCCCCCCATCCAAGTGAGGCCCATTCTCCTCTTGATGGGTTGCCCATCTCCACACCGACCTGCACCCCTACCCCTCACCACATCGGTACCAGCACGTGGTGCAGCAGTCCACCCGGAGCGCTGCTGCCGTGTTCATCGGGGAGAGAATGGTGGTAGTGAGATGGAAGACTCTGGCATCACCGGACCCTCTGGTTCTGTCGGCCTGGCTGGTATGGCATGGGGGGGGGGTTCCATGCCATAGCCTGAGCCCATTGATTGCCACATGGCATTGGCAAAGTCGATGGTTCGCTGCACCATGGTGATCAGCTGCGACATACTGTTGGTATGCTGCTCTGCAAATGAGGAGATGTTGGCAGCTATACCAGCCATGGCCTGAAGGAGCTCTCGACCTAGGTCGATGCTCATCCTCGACAGCTGAGCCATTTCCTGCATTGCTTCCACCCGTCTTGCATCATCATCTCCTTGCTGCATCCACCTGGGTGGATGTGGCTTTGTGGCTTTAACGGCACGGGCGCTGCACTTCACAATGCTTGATCCCGCTTCCTCTGACTTGAAGCCCAAAAACTCGGACCCCGATACCGATGTTGGCCGCACAGATCGCACACATGTCAGGAGGATGGAGTCCTCCTCTTCCACCTCCTTGAGCTCAAGCGAGACAAACGCTTGGCGAGAAGACACCCTGGAGAATTCCTCCGTGGACCCACAAACACCAGGAGCTGCTCTCGCTGGATCGCAACAGACTCCTCACACAGTCGTGCCAGGCTCTCTACGCGATCGTCCAGGGTAGGCCTTTGCTCAAGCTGCTGACCCGGCCTCCATGGGGTCTGCGATAGCACCAATGTGCGCCATGGCATCGTCAACTGCCTGCCGCTTGTTGCCGCTACCTCTTCGGTAGAAATCAACATCGTGGCCACAGGTTCAACAGACAGAGGGATGCAAGGGGCATCCTCCTCTGTCTCCAAGTATTCCTCCTCCTCTGGCTCGGTGGTCTCCTCTTCACCACCCGTGGTGAATGACACATGCAGTGGGGCAGGTGCATGTGAGGGTGTGTCCTCCATTGGCATCTCTGCAGCTGGGAGTCCTGCAAAACACAATTGAGCTTATTAGAACCGAAGGGATTGTTGTGCTTCGCTGGCATACATAGGAAAAACAGCGCTACTCCAATAAATGTTAGCGAGAGACGTTACATATTAATGCATCATATGGTAGTACATCTATGTGGAATTCACTGCGCCAGAGAGCTGTGGAGGCTGGATCAGTTGCAGATAGACAGAATGATAAGGGAGCGAGGGTTTATGGGGTGCGGACAGAGAAGGGGACAGCTAGCCAGATGGCCTGCTCTTATGTTCTTATGTTGTCAACCTGAGAGTAACACAGAGTAGCACAGAGGCTGCATGCATAACATGACATAATTCGTCTATTCTATTATGATGAAATGATGTAACATTACTTTAACACTGCTTGACACATTACACACGTGACGCATGGGAGGGTCCGGCAACACCACGGGTGGTGACCGTGCGACTGTGGGCCCCCACTAGTGCTGCAGCACGTTCCTCAAGGCCAGTCAGTGGCTGTATAACAGCAGGGCCTCCTCCGGTGCACCTCTGCTGCGCCCGATTATGAGATATCTTCCTCTGCAAGTGTGAAAAGAGCATGACATAAGCTACTTGACTAGATTACATAATTTATAGACAACAGTTTCCAACGTTATATGCTAATAGGGTTTGTGTCCACAATTGATGCATGGTTATAACAAAGATGGGTGTGTTTAGGAGCTAATGCTCTCTTGAATAAAATCTACATTGAACTTGGCAATGACCATAGTTAATGTCCAAAATTGTCCCAGGCCAGACAGTGAGCAAAGGCAGCTCTCCCCCAGTCCATGCTGGGTCCCTGTGTAAGTGACAGCAGCCAGAGAGACTTAAAAAGGACACAGGTTCATAGCCATGTCCAATTCTTAGCGGGGATGATATATCTTATATATGTTAGAATAACAAGCTTACATTCAATCCAGGAAATTGGCTATTATAATTAAAATTATACTCAGAATTTGCATCATTACAATATAAAATCGTACTTACTCTTGCTGAAGCCACAAGGCTGTTCCAGCACTTGTGGCACTGGTCGGATCCCCTGGCTTCATGGAACGCAGACGAGACGACAGCAGCAATCTCGCTCCATATCTGACAGTACGCCCGTGGTGCTGGTTTCCCATCACGCTCCCCCCCCCCGGTCAATTGGACCCACCGGGAGTGGACCTCCGTGATGAGGGCCTCGTTGGCCTCATCCGAAAAGGGTTTGGACCTCTTCCTCCCCGTCTCTACATCTCTAACACTTTCATCACTGACAGACATATTCTTTACCTCTTTATCTCTCTCTCTCTTTTCTCTCTCCTCTCTGTCTCTGCCTTCCTCCTCTCTCTTTATCTATCTCTCGCTATCCTCTCTCGATCTCTCTCCCCCTTCTGCGCAAGTGTGGATGACCCCTGACCTACCGAAACGTGGGAAAACATGTCCACCAAAAAATAATACGGATGCGTAGAAACCCGTTGCTAGGAAAGCTTTTGCCTTCACCATCACTGCGCGATCGCTGGCCGATGTCACATCGCTGGGCTCTCGCTTTGCCCTTTTCACATCACTGGGCTATTACCAAGCCGAAAGTGGTGATCCAAAAAATGGCCGATGGTCCAGCGATCATAAAGGCTGAAGCATCGCTAAGGCTGGAACATCGTCCATTTTTTGGGCCCTAGCGTGCAAAGTGGAAAGTCTAGCTATCTGCTAAATATTTCAAAATTAAAATAGCAGGTCTTAGAGGATTGACTGATGCGTTTTCTTCCTCACTCATTAATTGAATTAATATTGTTACTTTCCTTTGGTCAAAATAAATTTTGGGGTGATGCTGTTCCTACTTTGGTCTTGATTCTCAATCCTTTAATGACTATTTTCCATGATACAGTCTGGGTGACATTTATGCTCTGCAGGCCTTCAGTGGACCTGAAGCCCTGTGCATTTCTAGACCTCCTTCTTACAGCCTGTACACCTGTGGGGGTGTTGCCAGAGCTAGAATTCAGGATTTGCGCTTTCCTTGAATGACCTAAGGTTTTAATAGAACTATCAGTCCTATGGCTTGTCTTCCCTGTTTTGGCCTCACTTCTACCCGGGAACTGGCCAGAGTAGCACATTTGAAATCAAGAGCTCACTGTGTAAGAACGTGCAAACCCCACACGTTTCTATCTCTCTATGCTGCAGTGCAGTGAAACGTTTGTGAGCAGGGCTCAAGAAAACACTGCTTGAGGATTCGTGGTGATTGTCAAAACATTCTCAGCTGCTGCTTTATTCTGAGCTATCTCTTCTCTTACCACATACCTCCTGCAGGCCCCATGAATTCTCCTGAGGAAAAGTCTAAATGTCAATGTAAAGCTAATCTGGAAGTGTAAATCTGGAATCAGGGCACAACCACACTTCAGAGCAAAATTGAGTTAGGCTCCCCAGAGAGATTAGTCTCATACCTTTTTGGTTTGGCTATAGTCAAGTGAGATATCAAACTTGGTTTTCGTTGGACCCCTGGTTAGACAACTTCTGTCTGACTTATCTTACTCTTAACTCCCGAATTTTTTACCTTTGTAAACCTATGACCTATATTTAAATGGATATATGGTGGGAATTCTCTCTTAATGCTCTCTGACCATTTAAATGTGTAACTTTTGGAAGAAAGCTCTACACGTGCATGTATCCAGGTATGTGCAGAGCTGTCTCCGAAGCAGTTCAATGTTCCAGCTACACCGGGGCCAAGCAGTATAAACAGGTCTGCCTGGCTGGAATTTGATCTGCAGCCCAGGTAGGTAACTGAGCCCAGGTAGGTTGCTCATCGAATGCCAGTCTATATGGGATCAAATATTGCATCAGTGCCTTGAGGGGCACTCCCTGGCTCCAGCTGCCTACAGATAAAGGGTTGGGCAATTGAGCAACAAGGTTTCTGCTCATGTTCACTCTGCTCCTGAGATATGACTATTGTGGTTTCTTAGAAATCAGCCGATGTGGTTTTTAGATGTGGATGAATCATCTGTGTGGAAGGTATTACGTATGAACATGTAATTCTGGACCTTGCATCATCTGCATTTTTTTAATTCTCCCCTCCTCTCCTGAAGACATTGCCTCTTATTGAAATACAGTATCATGGATACCTGCACCACTCTGCTAATTCATCCAAATGGGCACTCTTCACATAGGAAGCTGGAAAATGATTGTTTCAGGCTATATTTGACTGATGGAGGCATCATAACAGAGTCTGATTCTGTCCTCACCAACATCCAAACAGTCATACTTGCCTGGAGAAATTACCCAAATGCAATCAGAATTGGGAACATTGGCTGTTTTTCCCCATCCCTAGCCTAAGGATGCTGACGCCAATTATACTGCCCTATTGTTGCCTCAGTTAAGTTCAGAAATCAAACCTGGGAGCTTCTGGTCAGAATGTAAAGCAGTTCATTTTAAAACAATTCAGTGTAAAACACAGCTATATCCATACTTACTAACAATTTGTATTTATATAGCGCCTTTAATGTGGCAAAACGTCCAAAGGCGCTTAAACAGTTGAAAGTGGAGAATTATTGTTATGTTCTGCAATTATTTTCTTTTGGTATTATATTCTCATGTAGGGTATCTTCTAAATATTTCAAAATGTAAAAATGATAGCAGGACTTAGGGGATTGACTGATGCACTTTCTTCCTCGCTCATTAAGTGCAATAATATTGTTACTTTCCTTTAGTGAAAATATATTTTAGGGTAGTGCTGTTCCTACTTTGGTCTTGATTCTCAATCCTTTACTGGTGTTGTTCCCATGATAGAGTCTGGGTGCCATTTATGATCTGCTCCTTGTTCTCTGCAGGCCTTCAGAGGACCTGATGCTCTGTGCATTTCTAGACCTCCTTTTTACAGCCTGTACACCTGTGGGGGTGTTGCCAGACCTAGAATTCAGGATTTGCGCTTTCTTTGAATGACATAAGGTTTTAATACAACTATCAGTCCTATGAACATAGGAACAGGAATAGGCCATTTAGCCCCTCGAGCCTGGCTTGTCCACCCGCTTTCACTCAAGAAGTGCCTCACCTCCACATGGAAACTGGCCAGAGTAACACATTTGAAATCAAGGGCTCACTGTGTATGAACGTGCAATCCCCACACGTTTCTACCTCTCTATGCTGTAGTGCGGCGGAACATTTATGGTCTTTGACAAGAAAAAACTCAGCAGATCATGCTGCTTTATTCTGAGCTACTTTCTCTCGTACCACATATCTCCCGCAGGTCCATGAATTCTCCTGAGATGCATTTTCACGGCAAGTCTAATATCAGTGCAAAGCACTTCACTTCAGAGTAAAAAAATGGAGTTAGCCTCCCCAGAGAGATTAGTCTCAAACCTCTTAGGTACCACTATAGTCAAGTGCAATACCACACTTGTTTGTTATTGGACCCCAGGACACTTGGAAATCCATTATAAGCTCACTGACTCCCACAGCTATCTGGACTACACTTCTTCCCACCCTGCATCCTGTATTCTGTAAGGATGCCATTCCATTCTCCCAGTTTCTCCGTCTCCGTCACATCTGCTCTGACCACGCCACCTTTCACACTAGTGCCTCTGATATGTCTTCCTTTTTCCTCAACCGAGGGTTTCCCTCCGCCATGGTTAACATGGCCCTCGACCGTGTCATTCTATTTCTCGCACCTCTGCTCTCACCCCTTCCCCTCCCTCTCAGAACCACAACAGGGTTCCCCTTGTCCTCATCTTTCACCCCACCAGCCTCCACATTCAACAGATCATCCTCTGCCATTTCTGCCACCTCCAGCGTGATCCCACCACCAATCATATCTTCCCCACCCCTCCCCTCTCAGCATTCTGAAGGGACCACTCTCTCCGTGACATCCTGGTCCATTCCACAGTCACCCCCAATACCCACTCCCCTTCCCATGGCACCTTCCGGTGCAAGTGTAGGAGATGCAACACCTGCCCTTTTCCCTCCTCCCTTCCCACTATCCAGGGCTCCAAATACTCCTTCCAGGTGAAACAGCAATTTACTTGTAATTCTTTCAATTAGTACACTGTATTCGCTGTTCACAATGTGGTCTCCTCTACATTGTGGAGACCAGGCGCAGATTGGGTGACCGCTTTGCGGAGCACCTCCATTCAGTCCGTAAATGTGATCCTGAGCTTCCGATTTCCTGTCACTTTAATTCTCCACTCCACTCCCACTCTGATATCTCCGTCCTCGGACTCCTTATTGTTCCAATGAAGCTCAACACAAGCTCGAGGAACAACACCTCATCTTTGGTTTAGGCACTTTACAGCCTTCTGGACTCAACATCGAGTTCAACAATTTCAGAGCATAACCTCTGCCCATCTTTGGCTCCCTTTTTTTCTCTTTGTCTCCAATGGCAGCTGGTCATTATTCCGCCATTCATACCCCCTCTAGACTAAACTTTTTCTAACTTCTGCCATTATCATTTCAATTTGGCCCATCATCCCTTTTGTCTTTCTAATCTCTCCTGTCTTCCACCCTATCACAGACCTTCACTTTTGTTCTTTCTTTCCCTCTCCCGTTCAGTGCTTCTCAAGAATGTGTTCTTTTTGAACATTCACCAGTTCTGACGAAGGGTCATTGACCTGAAATGCTTACTCAGTTTTTCTCTCCACAGATGCTACCTGACCCACTGAGATGTCCAGCATTTTCCGTTTTTATTTCAGACTCCAGCATCGCAGTATTTTGCTTTTGTACTGACCTTAATTTAAATGCTTATATAGTGGGAATTCTCCTTTAATACTTCTAACCATTTAAACTTGTAACTTTTGGAAGAAAGTTCTGCACGTGCATGTATTCCGGTATGTGCAGAGCTGTCTCCTAAGCAGTTCAATGTTCAAGCAGTGTAAACAGGGTTCTGCCTGGCAGGAACCGGAACTGCAGCTTTGGGTCTCATAATGATACTAGTGTAAAAACACCCTTAAATTAGTTAGATGTTATTTATTTCTGGATAATCATGATACCAAAGTCATAGGAATGCAAGGCATTTTAATTACATCATTGCACATTTCCTTTTTATAAATTGTTTCACTAAAGCATCATGCTCCTTAAAACAGGTAGCTTTGCATTCCCATTGTCCCCCTGTTGCCACAAATGGAAATCAATGGGTAAGGATTTCTTCAGTCACTATGTGTAACAGCATTGTAAATATATTTGTGAAGATTTCTTCTGGTGCTTCTAGTAAAGTCATTGACCATTCTTTTAAAACATGCCTAAGATTTCACTAGAAGTACTCAACAGAGGACATCTTCACAAATATATTTACATAATGATTGGATGAACTTGTGCTGTCAACTCTCAACAACTATTGAAGATTAAATAGCTCAAGATGAGCTGATTAATATAGATAATTACATCTAACATTCACTGTAATGGCTTAACTTATTACCAACATTACAATACCACAACCAAAAGTCACAAGTCAAAGGTTAGTGCTTTGACAGTAACTGGGTTTTAATTTTGTCCAGGACAAGATGCACACAGTCCATTGGAAGTTTTTGGTTAAGATGTTGACAGTGTTCTGGAGTACACTGGGGTAAACAGGTACAGTTTGTTGAGAATGTCCTAGGTATAACGGTTAATGTTTTATATGCGTCATGATCAAGAAACAAAATAGGCGGGAGTGTTCTGGGTAAGGTGTTCAGGATAAAATGGTTTTGGTGTGCTGGGTAGAATACTTAGTGCACTGGGATTATCCTGGTTATAATATTTACTGTTTGCTGGGATTATCCTGAGTAAAATACTTGCAATGTGCTGGAATTGTCCTGGGTAGGATGTTGGCAGTGTACTATTATGCAATTGGTCAATGCCCATGGTTGCAGCTTCCTGGTAGATTTGTGTTTATGATGCTTGTTTGCATTGTCCTGTGACTGTTCTTGTTGAAATTGTTTGGCACAAGGTCCTGATACTGCAGCGTTGAAGATGCTCCCTCTGGATCCCTGTGGTTATAAGCTCATACATCAGCCTTCGATTCTCCAGTGTACCAGAGATAAGAACATAGCATCTTTTGGAAAAGGCCACAAGCCTATCAACTTTTCATTGATCAGCTCCACCTATACACCTTCACATCACTCCTCTCAGTTCTTCCTCTTTCCAAAACCCCATCAAATTGCCACTTGAACCCATTTAAATTGTCCACTACAATGACATTCCCTAGCATCTTATCCAGAGCGCTGGCTCCCTTTAGGTAAACAACTTCTCTCTGATTTAATTTACTCCTAACTTCCTAATTTTTAACTTTTATCTCCTGGTATTTGAAGCCTGTATCACTGGAGAACTTTGTTCCCTTCGTAATATTGATAATTTAAATTAAGAAACCTTCAAGGCTCATTTCCAAAGAAAATGAACCTAACTTCCTTAAATTTTTCTCATTAATTAAGTTTCTAATAATTAGAATGATCTGTGTTGCATATTATTCAATGTCAACAATAATACCTGTGATTAGGTGACTAGGATTGCACAAGGTACCTCAGATGGAGTTGACCAATATCTTATAAAGCAACAATTTGATTTGTACGCTATCCCTTTCTCTGCTAAAACACCACAGTACCCGGCTTGCCTTTTTATTGCAGCCAAATGCTCGTTGAAACTTTCATAAGTTCATCCACTGTAAATCTCAGGCCACGAAATTCAGCACATTAGCACTGGCAGTAAAGTCACCATAATTCCGTCAGATTCAAGGTAGTTATGGATAAGGACAAGGATAGACCAGGAATAAAAGCCTCAAATTTGGGAAAAGCTAACTTTGCTAAATTGAGAAGTGATTTGGCCACAGTGGACTGGAAACAACGACATGAAGGTAAATCAGTGGGAGGCATTCAAAGAGGAGATCCGGAGGGCTCAGGCCAAACATGTGTCCTTAAAGAAAAAGGATGGGAATAACAATTCTGAGCTTCCTGGATGTCTAGGGACTTACAGGGGAGGATAAAGAAAAAAAGGGTAGCTTATGTCATATACGGACGGCTAAATACTGCAGAATCTCTGGAGGAATATAGAAAGTTCAGAGGTGAAATTAAAAAGGACATTCGGAATGTTAGGAGAGAGCACGAAAAATTTTTGGCAAGCCAAATCAAGGAAAACCCAAAGATGTTCTATAAATATATTAAGAGCAAGAGGATAACTAAAGAAAGGGTAGGGCCTATTAGAGACCATGAGAGTGGAGTCAGAAGATGTGGGTATGCTTCGTAATGAATACTTTGCATCTGTTTTCATAAAGGAAAAGGGCAATGTAGATACTGCTATCGAGGATGAGTGTGAAATTCTGGATGAAATAAACATAGTGAAAGAAGAGGTATTGGAGGATTTCGCAGCTTTGAAAGTGGATAAGTCCCCAGGCCCAGATGAAATGCATCCCAGGCTGTTGAGCGCAGCAAGACAGGAAATAGCAGAGGCTTTGACCATCATTTTCCAGTCCTCTTTCGATTCAGGCATAGTGCTGGAAGACTGCTAATGTGGTACCCTTGTTTAAGAAGGGAGAAAGGGATAAGCCAAATAATTACAGGCCTGTCAGCTTAACCTCAGTGGTAGGAAAATTATTGGAAAAACTCCTGAAGAACAGGATAAATCTAAATTTAGAAGGACAACGATTAATCAGGGACAGTCAGCATGGATTTGTTAAGGGAAGATCGTGTTTGACTAACCTGATTGAATTTTTCGAGGAGGTAACCAGGAAGGTCAATGAGGGTAGTGCGTATGATGTAGTGTATATGGACTTTATCAAAGCTTTTGATAAGGTCCCACATGGCAGACTGGTCACGAAGGTAAAAGCCCATGGGATCCAGGGCAAAGTGGCAAGTTGGATCCAAAATTGGCTTAGAGGTAGGAAGCAAAGGGTAATGGTTGACGGATGTTTTTGTGACTGGAAGGAGGTTTCCAGTGGGGTTCCGCAAGGCTCAGTACTGGGTTCCTTGCTTTTTGTGGTATACATCAATGATCTAGATTTGAATATAGGGGGTATGATTAAAAAGTTTGCAGATGACAGTAAAATCAGCTGTGTGGTTGATAATGAAGAGGAAAGTCATGGACTGCAGGAGGATGTCAATCTACTGGTCAGGTGGGCAAAACAGTGGCAAATGGAATTTAATTTGGAGAAGTGTGAGGTAATGCACTTGGGGAGGGTTAATAAGGAAAGGGTATACACATTAAATGGTAGTCCACTTAGAAGTACAGATGAACAAAGGGACCTTGGAGTGCTTGTCCACAGATCCCTGAAGGTAGCAAGCCAGGTGGATAAGGTGGTTAAGAAGACATACGGACTGCTTGTCTTTATTGGCCAAGGCATAGAATACAAGGGCGGGGAGGTTATGCTTAAATTGCATAATATATTGGTTTTGTAGGAAGGACCTGATTGCACTAAAGAGGTTACAGAGGAGATTTACGAGGATGCTGCCTGGAATGGAGAATCTTAGCTATGAGTACAGATTGAATAGGCTAGGTTTGTTCTCCTTGGAACAGAGGAGGCTGAGGGGAAACCTCATTGAGATGTATAAAATTTTGAGGAGCCTAGATATAGTGGATAGCAAGGGCCTATTTCCCTTGGTGGAGAGATCAATTATGAGGGGGCATAGATTTAAGGTTATTGGTGGAAGGTTTGGAGGGGATTCAAGGGGAAGCTTCTTCACGCAGAGGGTTGTGAGGGTCTAGAACTCGCTGCCTGGAAGGGTGGTGGAGGCAGAAACCCTCACCACATTTAAAAGGTGCTTGGATGGGCACTTGAAGTGTCTTAACCTGCAGGGTTACGGACCTAGAGCTGGTAAGTGCGATTAGACTGGATAGCCTCTTGGTGCAGACACGATGGTAAGTACATCATGGAATCAAATACGGCCAGAGTGATCTCCTGGACTAGTTTCGATCGCCTGGATGTGTCGGAGAGGAATTTTCCCAGATTTTTTTTCCCCAATTGACCTGGGTTTTTATCTGTTTCTTTCCCTCTCCCTGGAGATTACATGGCTCTGGGTGGGGTGGAGTGTAAAATGTTGCGATACATGGGGTATTGCAGTTGTGTGGAGTGGACTGGTTGGGCTGGATGCTCTTCACCTGTCCGCCATTGTTCATAGGTTTATATGTAACCTTTAGGGCTGCTGATCAAGGGTCATGCGGCTCTTTGTCGGCCGGCACGGACACGATGGGCCGAAATGGCCTCCTTCTGCAGTGTAAATTTCTATGTTTCTAAAGGCCGATTTCAGGAAAGAATGGCGGCCCACACTGGTCGCCAGCTTGGTGAGGGCGATAGCGTGGGCGGGACATGCGTGCACCTGCAGTAGGCAGAATAGGCAGATTGTGACGTCAGTCAGCGTGCAAAGCTGGTTCGACACAAGACCTGCCATTTTGGATGTTGACATTCCAAACAACGTCCTCTCCTAAACACGCACAGCTGAACGTATGTTCAGCTGGAGAGGACCCGGACCCCCTCTACCTTCCTATCCCCCCACCCCCCCTCACCCCCCACCCCATCCCCCACGACCCCTACTGCACCCACCCCCACACCCATCCCCTACCCCCACCCCAATCCACCAACCCCCACCCCAATCCCCACCCCCACCAGCACTATCTAAAGGGAAACATCCAAATTGCAGGTATGTTAATGATTTCTCTTGTAGTGGCTCATGCAGAGTTTATACTGACTTGTAGGAAGACATTTATAATGTTGTTAAAGCGTGCAAAGGAGCGCTGTTAGATGTTGGGAAGGCGTTGGCTACCACGGAAAGGTTTCCAACTACACCACTTGGAACCAGACCTGTAGCCTCAGAGTCGGGCGACAACAGCTCTGCCAGTGGCCTCAAGGTGAACGTGACCCTAAATTTTTTCGCCAGTGGATCCTTCAAGGCTGGAACAGGTGACATAGCTAACATTTGGCAGTTCGCTGTCCATCACTGCATTTGGGCAGTCACAGAGGCTCTCTACTCCAGGAGACGGAACTTCATTGTTCTTCTCTCTAAACAGAAAGAAGCAGGAGGTGCGCGCATGTGGCATTACTAGGATATCGGGCTTCCCCATGGTGCAGGCGACACTGACTGCACACACGTGGCTTTGCAGGTTCCGTATATAAATACTGAGATGAACCATAACCACAAAGGCTACCACTCTCTCAATGTGCAGTTGGTGTGCGACCATGCCCAGCACATATAGTGAGTGCCCCGTATCCTGGCAGCAGTCATGATGCCTTCATCCTGTACGAGTCCTGTGTGCCAGCAATCTTCAAGGCTATCCACTCAACACTTGACTCCGCTCCGCAATCCCACCACCCGTGGCCATGCTTCCACCAGGAACATCATTGAGCAGACCATCGGGGTGCTCAAGCAACAGTTCCGCTGCCTTGTCCGCACGGGAGCTCTCCAGTATGTACCGGAGTGGGTGTCCCATTTTGTGGTGGTCTGCTGCATCCTCCACAACTTGGCCATCATAAGGGCACAGCCTTTACCACCACAGGTTCCGTGATCACCTCAGGAGGAGGAACATGAAGAAGAAGAAGAGGAAGAGGAAGAGGGGAGGCAGCCTGCAAATCCCCGTTCCAGATGGGCTGTCCGTGAGCGCATTATCAAACTCTGGTTCCCTGAATGAAGGAACATAACACTGTCCTCTAGGCCACAATAATGAAATGAAAGCTACCACAATACAAACATTTCAAACATCATTTATAAATGATTAATTCCAATATTACATTATAAAGTCAACTAATTTCCCTTGTGCATTCCCTTAGTGTCTGTCTTTTGTATTCCTTTGCCTATTCTAGTGCTCCTTCGCAGTGTTACCCCAGTGGCTGCAGTATGGCTGGTCGAAGTCTGCTGACTTTCTATGGGGGACACTGCAACTGTTCTTGCAGGACGATCTCAAGCAGCTCTGGGCCTAGAAGTGGACAGCACCACCTCGACATGGGCAGCAGTAGTCTGGGCTGGCTGGCTGACAGGCAACTGTAATGGCACTGCCGGAGTTGTAGTGGTGGAAGTATGAATGCTGTCATCCTGATAGAGGACTGCAGGTTCTGAGTAGAGCCATCTTGTAGTCTGTGTGTGTGTGATGTCACAGATCTTGCTCCATGACCATTGCCACTCCCCCGGGGCGGCACCTCAGCATTCCTAGCCACCTGTTAAAAGACAGTTTGCTGGCCTGCTTAGAGACCATGCAAGCCCCTTTCCTCACTCGTAAACCCAGTCCTGATGGCAGTAGTCTGATCTGACATGGCAGCAAGCCGAGCTTGCATGAGAGCAGTCTGAGCCTCTACTGCAGCACTCAGAGCTTGGGTCATTTCGACTTGTGCTGCAATAGAAGCTGCAATGTCGCCCATCACACCCAGCATCATGGTTGGGTCCACAGATGCTCGAATGGAATTGCCTATCACTTCCATCCAAGAAATCATGGGCTCCAAGCTCCACATAATGCTCCATGCAATGTTGGTGCCGGACTCCTCCATGCTCCTTGACAATGACAAGAGGCTCTCTGGCAGGCCTGCCATTGCACCAATTATTACTTTGTGCATACCCATCACCCTCCTTCTGAAGGCCGTTCCAGCGAAGTCCTCACCTGGATCCTGTGCAGCAGAACTCTGTGCGAGCTCACCCTCCAAGGAGCTGGCACCTGCACTACCCTTTCTCCCTGGCTTGGCTGCTGCCCACTTATGCCTGGTGACTCACCAGGTGCAGATCCCACCTCTAAACTATCCTCTAAAGTTTGCGCAGTGCCATTTTTTGGGCTGGTGCCGAGGAGGGTCAGATCGATTGATGGTGTATTCTTCTCCAATTCTTGACAGTGACAAGAGGCTCTCCTTCTCTACTTCTTCCTGCACAGGCTGGGCTGGTGAAAGTTATTGGGTATCTGAAAGGAGAAAGGCTTGTGGTGAGGGGCGGGGCGGGAGGGGGGGGTGGGGAGGTGGCTGTGGTGGGGAGGGAAGCAAGATGTGCATGCTTACACCATCAGCAGTTTGTAAGTGAGAAGAGTTTGTGAGATGAGGGGGAAGTGGGATGTGAGAAGAAGGATTAGGTATGAGCATCATCACCATCGTCATCATAGGCAGACCCTCGGAATCGAGGAAGACTTGCTTCCACTCTTAAAATGAGTCCTAAGGTGGCTGAACAGTCCAATACTAGAACCACAGTCCCTGTCACAGGTGGGACAGATAGTCATTGAGGGAAAGGGTGGGTGGGACAGTTTTGCCGCACGCTCTTTCCACTGCCTGCGCTTGATTTCTGCATGCTCTCGGTGATAAGACTCGAGGTGTTCAGTGCCCTCCCGGATGCACTTCCTCCACTTAAGACGGTCTTTGGCCAGGGACTCCTAAGTGTCAGTGGGGATGCTGCACTTTTTCAGGGAGGCTTTGAGGCTGCCCCTGTAACGTTTCCTCTGCCCACCTTTGGCTTATTTTCCATGAAGGAGTTCCAAGTAGAGCGCTTGATTTGGGAGTCTCGTGTCTGGCAGAGACATGGACCATGTATAGTAGACACCCCAAGTCGCTGGAGAACTACCACCAATGATGCCTCCGCAAGATCCTACAAATCCCCTGGGAGGAAAGATGCACCAACCTTAGCGTCCTCAACCAGGCCAACATCCCCAGCATTGAAGCACTGACCAGTTCGGCTGGGCAGGTCATATCGTTCGCATGCCAGACACGAGACTCCCAAAGCAAGCGCTCTACTTGGAACTCCTTTACGGCAAATGAGGTATGAGCATACCGTCCTCATCAATGCTTCCTGCTTCACTAATCAGCACAGCTTCAGTGATGGCCCCTCCAATTATCTTCAACACTGTCTCCTCCAGCTGGGACAGATTCTGTAGCCCTGCTTTCTCCCCGCCTGTTTGTTCCTGCTCGCACCGGTTGTGAGCCACCTTGATCTGCAAAGAGAAATGGAGGTTTGTCAGTGAATGTGGTGCAATGTGTTTGGGTGATGTGCCTGTCATGGTTAAATAATGGACATTGTGTGCAAAGTGTGAGATGTGGGTGTGAGACTTGCAGCAGTGGCAAGTATGCAAGGGTGAGGTGAAGCTATGATTGTGAGGTATGATTCGTGATTGCTAGAGATTGTTGGTAGATGAGTGATGGATGGGTGATGCATTGAGCAGTGTGTGAGGCTAGTGGTGCAGTTGGTGGGATAAGCCATTCACTACCTTGACCACTCATGTGAGGCCATTAAACTTCTTCTGAGAATGGATCCATGTCCTGGGGGACAGACTGTTGGCACTGACAGCTTCATCGATCTCCTCCCACTGTCTTTGAATAGTGTATCTGGAAGGTCTCCTGTCCCCCTGCTGGTAGAGGACCTGTTTCCTCATGTAGACCTCCTGCAACGCGGCCTCCAGTGCGGCATTAGAGAACCGAGGTGTCCTTTCTCTGACCTGTTGAGACATTGCTAAGTTGAAGCTGCAATCACAATGAGGTACTTCTCTCACAAAGCACCTCAACTTTAAGAAGTGCAGACAGGCTTTCACTCTGCAGGCAATCTTTGAATAGAGAACAGACTCCACATGATATTGGGCCCGCTGCTGAGTGCTGAGCCAACCAGCAGTGCATTTAGTGCTGGGCTCAGCGCTGCAATTGTGTTAATTAGCAAACAGAATGAATTTTGCATGCTGCCTGCACGACTTTCAATGGGCGCAGACAGATCGCGCATTGCAATCCCCATGTCCGTTTTTGGGCCTTATCCAATTTAACCCCATAGATCTGTTTCCTGATCAACAAAATGTACCACATCTTCAATTTACACACACTCTCTCTTTTGGTTCCTCTCTCCAGTACTAACTATTTTACAATGACCTACATCAAACTGCCTCTGCCATCAATTGGTCGAGGTATCTAAAAGATTTATATCCTTTCACAACTGGTTGTATCATTCCTTAATGGGCCTGAAATTCTACTAGAGGTCTACCCATGGGCAAACTAAAGAAAAAAGGTAAAAAAAACGATGCACTTACCTGTTGCTGCTGCGCCCGCTCGAACTTCCAAGCATCATGTATTCAACTGTCATTGTAACCCATGGAGAAGCTGACCTAAGTTGTACACCTTGAGAACACTGACCACAAGGGGTGCACTTGTGGGAGACACTCCTAACCTGGACTTTCCGGTATAAAAGGGGAAGCTCCACCCACCGGCTGCCTCGTGAGTCTTGGTAATAAAGGTAACTGATCACAGAGTGATCTTCTCTCAAGTATGGGCCTCGTGTGCATTTATACTCTATAGTAAGGACATATTATTGGCAACGAGAAACTGGGATTTAAACCAAGCGAGCATGGCCACGAGCAGCACAGAAGAGAGGTACTGTGTTGGTGATGATTGGGACGACTTTATTGAGAGACTACAGCAAAGTTTTGTCACTAAGGAATGGTTGGGACAGGATTTGGCCAACAAACGCAGGGCTCATCTCCTGGCGGTTTGTGCATCCAGAACGTACTCCCTGATGAAGGACCTTCTAGCGCCAGAGAAGCCGGCAGACAAGACATTCGAAGAGCTCAGTAAATTGATCGGGGAACACATTAAACCACCGATCAGCATGCACCTGGCAAGACATCAGTTTTACACACACCGGCGGCGAGAAGGGCAAAGCGTTCCAGACTTCGTGGCAGATCTCCGGCGACTGCCGAGCCTATGTAAGTTCTCAGATGCATGCAGAGCGGTGATGCTGCGAGTCTTTTTTATTGAAGGCATCGGGCACGCTGGGGTTTTCAGGAAACTGATTGAGACCAAAGACTTGACTTGGAAGCGGCGGCTATGATAGCCCAGACATTTATCTCAGGGGAGGAAGAGACCAGAATGATGTATAACAAAAATCTTGGCTCAACTGCGGCAAATGACCAGAGAGCCAACATTGTTAATGCGGCACATAGTTCTCTAGGCAGATAAGGACAATCAGACATGCTCCAGCATGCAGTTGAACCCAAAGGGGGAATTCAACAGAGACAATGGCTAGCTGAACGGCGATTCATGCCATCGCAATGGACAATGCGGCCAGTAATGGGGCCATCAACACCTGTCAATGGTGCGCTTAAGGACAGTTACAGAGACAGTCAGAGACGATCGATGGGTAATGGACCTTTGGTTTCCAACAATGGGGCCTCTAGCTCATGTTGGAGGTGTGGAGGCAAACACCCAGCCAGAGCTTGCAGGTATCAGCAATATACCTGCAGAAACTGCAACGTCAGCGGTCACTTGGCGCATATGTGCAGGAAGCCTGCAGCCAGGTTGATGTACGAGGAGGATGGGCCTGATCTAAGCCCTACGAGGCCAAATGAATACTGGGGAAATCGCTGGAAGCTGAAGTTCAGCGAGTTCATGTGGCGCACACCATCAAGTTCATATACCAGGACGCCACCGATAATGATGAAAGTGCTCCTCAATGGCATCCCAGTATTAATGGAGCTGGACACGGTAGGCCAGCCAGTCCCTGATGAGTATCAAACAGTTCGAAAGGTTGTGGGTGTCCAAGGCCAGAAGGCCAAAATTATTGCCGATTGACGCACTGCTACGGACATATACAAAGGAGATCATTCCGGTGCGAGGCAGCGCCACGATAGTCGTGACCCACAAAGATTCGGAGAACAGGTTGCCACTCTGGATTGTCCCGGGGGATGGTCCCGCACTACTGGGGAGGAGTTGGCTTGCTGTCATGAACTGGAAATGGGGCGATATCAATGCAATTTCTTCTGTGGAGCGAGTATCATGCTCACAGGTCCTGGACAAATTTGACTCATTATTTCAACCCGGCATCGAAACTTACATGGGGACCAAGGTAGTGATTCACATAAACCCAGACGCCAGGCCAGTACACCACAAGGCCAGAGCGGTGCCGTACGTGATGCGGGTAAAGATAGAATGCAAATTGGGCCACTTGCTGAGGGAAGGCATCATCTCGCCAGTCGAATTCAGTGACTGGGCGAGCCCGATCATTCCGGTGTTCAAGGTGGGTGGGTCGGTCAGGATATGTGGCAATTACAAGGCCACCATCAATCGGGTGTCACTCCAAGACCAGTACCCGCTACCGAGAGCAGAGGACCTCTTTGCGACGCTATCCGGTGGCAAACTTTTTTCAAAATTGGACCTGGCCTCAGCTTACATGACCCAGGAGCTGGCGAGTGAGTCGAAGAAACTGACCACCATCACGACACACTGGGGTTGTTTGAGTACAACAGATGTCCGCTCGGGATTCGTTCGGCCACCGCGATCTTTCAGCGAAATATGGAAAGCCTCCTCAAGTCGATTCCAAGGACGGTGGTTTTTCAAGACGGGTCGCGATACTGAAGAACACCTCCAAAACCAGGAGGAGGTGCTACGCAGACTGGACCGGGTAGGGCTGCGACTGAAAAAGGCGAAGTGCGTCTTCTTAGCTCGAGAGGTAAAATTCCTGGGGAGGAGGGTAGCAGCAGACGGGATCAGACCTACTGCGTCCAAAACGGAAGCGATCCAGAGAGCACCCAGACCCTGTAACATGAAGGAGCTGCGTTCGTTCCTGCGGCTCCTGAACTATTTTGGCAACTTTCTTCCTAAATTGAGCACGCTGTTAGAGCCACAATACGTGCTCTTACGCAAAGGTCATGATTGGGTCTGGGGGGACAGCCAGGAAAGGGCTTTTGATAGAGCACGCAATTTGTTATGCTCCAACAAACTGTTAACGTTATATGATCCGTGTAAGAAACTAGTTTTAACGTGTGATGATTCGTCCTATGGGGTCGGGTGTGTGTTGCAGCATGTGAATGCCAATGGTCAGTTACAGCCGGTAGTTTATGCCTCCAGAAATCTGTCCCAGGCAGAAAGGGGCCACGGGATGGTAGAAAAAGAAGTGCAAGCATGTGTATATGCAGTAAAAAAAAAATGCACCAGTACCTGTTTGGCAGGAACTTTGAGCTGGAGACAGATCGCAAACCCCTAACGTCCCTTTTGGCCAACAATAAGGCCATAGAAACATAGAAACATAGAAAATAGGTGCAGGAATAGGCCATTCGGCCCTTCGAGCCTGCACCACCATTCAATATGATCATGGCTGATCATTCACCTCAGTACCCCTTTCCCGCTTTCTCTCCATACCCCTTCATCCTTTTAGCCGTAAGAGCTATATCTAACTCCCTCTTGAATATATCCAATGAACTAGCATCAACGACTCTCTGCAGTAGGGAATTCCACAGGTTAACAACTCTCTGAGTGAAGAAGTTCCTCCTCATCTCAGTCCTAAATGGCCTACCCCTTATTCTAAGACTGTGTCCCCTGGTTCTGGACTTCCCCAACATCGAGAACATTCTTCCTGCATCTAACCTGTCCCGTCCCATCAGAATCTTATACGTTTCTATGAGATCCCCTCTCATCCTTCTAAACTCCACTGTATAAAGGCCCAGTTGATCCAGTCTCTCCTTATATGTCAGTCCAGCCATTCCTGTAATCAGTCTGGCGAACCTTCGCTGCATTCCCTCAATAGCAAGAACATCCTTCCTCAGATTAGGAGACCAAAAATGAACACAATATTCCAGATGAGGTCTCACCAAGGCCCTGTACAATTGCAGTAAGACCTCCATGCTCCTATATTCAAATCCCCTAGCTATGAAGGCCAACATAACATTTGCCTTCTTCACCGCCTGCTGCACCTGCATGCCAACTTTCAATGACTGATGAACCAGCCACCCAGGTCTCGTTGCACCTCCCCTTTCCCTAATCTGCCACCATTCAGATAATAGTCTGCCCTCATGTTTCTGCCACCAAAGTGGATAACCTCACATTTATCCACATTATACTGCATCTGCCATGCATTTCCCCACTCACCCAACCTGTCCAAATCACCCTGCAGCCTCTTAGCATCCTCCTTACAGCTCACACCACCACCCAGTTTAGTGTCATCTGCAAACTTGGAGATATTACACTCAATTCCTTCATCCAAATCATTAATGTATAATGTAAAGACCAGGCGTCCCAGCACTGAGCCCTGCGGCACTCCACTAGTCACTGCCTCCCATTCCGAAAAGGACCCGTTTATCCCGACTCTCTGCTTCCTGTCTGCCAACCAATTCTCTATCCACGCCAGTACATTACCCCCAATACCATGTGCTTTGATTTTGCACACCAATCTCTTATGTGGGACCTTGTCAAATGCCTTTTGAAAGTCCAAATACACCACATCCACTGGTTCTCCCTTGTCCACTCTACTAGTTATATCCTCAAAAAATTCCAGAAGATTTGTCAAGCATGATTTCCCTTTCACAAATCCATGCTGACTTGGACCGATCCTGTCACTGCTCTCCAAATGCGTTGCTATTTCATACTTAATAATTGACTCCAACATTTTCCCCACTACTGATGTCAGACTAACTGGTCCATAATTACCCGTTTTCTCTCTCCCTCCTTTTTTAAAAAGTGGTGTTACATTAGCTACCCTCCAGTCCATAGGAACTGATCCAGAGTCGATAGACTGTTGGAAAATGATCACCAATGCATCCATTATTTCTGGGGCCACCTCCTTAAGTACTCTGGGATGCAGACAATCAGGCCCTGGGGATTTATCGGCCTTCAATTCCATCAATTTCCCCAACACAAGTTCCAGCCTAATAAGGATATCTGTCAGTTCCTCCTTCTCACTAGACCCTCGGTCAGCTAGTACATCCGGAAGATCATTTATGTCTTCTTTCGTGAAGATAGAACCAAAGTATTTGTTCAATTGGTCTGCCATTTCTTTGTTCCCCATTATTAATTCACCTGAGTCTGACTGCAAGGGACCTACGTTCGTCTTCACTAATCTTTTTCTCTTCACATATCTTCACATATCTATAGAAGCTTTTGCAATCAGTTTTTATGTTCCCGGCAAGCTTCCTCTCGTACTCCATTTTCCCCCTCCTAATTAAACCCTTTGTCCTCCTCTGCTGAATTCTAAATTTCTCCCAGTCCTCAGGTTTTCTGCTTTTTCTGGCCAATTTATATGCCACTTCCTTCGATCTAACACTATCCTTAATTTCCCTTGTTAGCCACGGTTGAGCCATCTTCCTTGTTTTATTTTTACTCCAGACAGGGATGTACAATTGCTGAAGTTCATCCATGTGATCTATAAATGTTTGCCATTGCCTATCCACCATCAACCCTTTAAGTAACATTTGCCAGTCTATTCTAGCCAATTCGCGCCTCATGCCGTCGAAGTTAGCTTTCCTTAAGTTTAGGACCCTAGTTTCTGAATTAACTGTGTCATTCTCCATCTTAATAAAGAATTCTACCATATTATGGTCACTCTTCCCCAAGGGGCCTCGCACAACAAGATTGCTAATTAGTCCCTTCGCGTTACACATCACCCAGTCTAGGATAGCCAGCTCTCTAGTTGGTTCCTCGACATATTGGTCAAGAAAACCATCTCTAATACACTCCAGGAAATCCTCCTCCACCACATTGCTGCCAGTTTGGTTAGCCCAATCTATATGTAAATTAAGATTACCCATGATAACTGCTGTACCTTTATTGCACACATCCCTTATTTCTTGTTTGATGCTGTCCCCAACCTCTCTACTACTATTTGGTGGCCTGTACACAACTCCCACTAGCATTTTCTGCCCTTTGGAATTCCGCAGCTCCACCCATACCGATTCCACATCATCCAGGCTAATGTCCTTCCTTACTATTGCATTAATTTCCTCTTTAACCAGCAATGCCAACCCGCCTCCTTTTCCTCTCTGTCTATCCTTTCTAAATGCTGAATACCCCTGGATGTTGAGTTCCCAGCCTTGGTCACACTGGAGCCATGTCTCCGTGATGCCAATCACATCATATCCGTTAACTGCTATCTGCACAGTTAATTCGTCCACTTTATTCCGAATACTCCTCGCACAGAGCCTTCAGGCTTGTCTTTTTAACACGCTTTGAGCCTTTAGAATTCTGCTGTAAAGTGGCCATTTTTGTCTTTTGCCTTGGGTTTCTCTGCCCTCCACTTTTACTCTTCTCCTTTCTATTTTTTGCTTCTGTCTCCATTTTATTCCCCTCTGTTTCCCTGCATAGGTTCCCATCCCCCTGCCATATTAGTTTAACTACTCCCAAACAGCACTAGAAAACACACCCCCTTGGATATTGGTTCTGGCCCTGCCCAGGTGCAGACCGTCCGGTTTGTACTGGTCCCACCTCCCCCAGAACCGGTTCCAATGCCCCAGGAATTTGAATCCCTCCCTTCTGCACCACTGCTCAAGCCACGTATTCATCTGAACTATCCTGCGATTCCTACTCTAACTAGCATGTGGCACTGGTAGCAATCCTGAGATTACTACTTTTGAGGTCCTACTTTTTAATTTAACTCCTAGCTCCTTAAATTCATCTCGTAGGACCTCATCCCATTTTTTACCTATATCGTTGGTACCTATGTGTACCACGACAACTGGCTGTTCACCCTCCCTTTTCAGAATGTTCTGCACCCGCTCCAAGACATCCTTGACCCTTGCATCAGGGAGGCAACGTACCATCCTGGAGTCTCGGTTGCGGCCGCAGAAACGCCTATCTATTCCCCTTACAATCGAATCCCCTATCACTATTGCGCTCCCACTCTTTTTCCTGCCCTCCTGTGCAGCAGAGCCAGCCACGGTGCCTTGATCCTGGCTGCTGCTGCTCTCCCCTGATGAGTGATCCTCCCACAACAGTACTCAAAGCGGTGTAGCTGTTTTGCAGGGGCTGACTGCAGGGGACCCCTGCACTACCTTCCTTGCACTGCTCTTCCTGTTGGTCTTCCATTCCCTATCTAACTCTGGACCCTTTACCTGCGGTAAGACCAACTCACTAAATGTGCTTTTCATATCATTCTCAGCATCATGCATGCTCCAGAGTGAATCCACCCGCAGCTCCAGTTCCGCAACGCTGGAACTGGAGGCGGATACACTTCATGCACACGTAGTCGTCAGGGACACCTGAGGCGTCCCTGATTTCCCACATGGTACAGGAGGAGCATAACACGTGTCCCAGCTCGCCTGCCATGACTTAACCCCTCGATTAACTTAATTTGGCAACAACGAGGCTAAAGGTAACTTACTGAAATAGAAAAGAAAAAGAAAAGCTACTTACCAATCACCAGCCAATCATCTACCCCCTTGGCTGTGACGTCACCTTTCGATTTCTTTCTACTTCTTTTTTGCCTTATCACCCCGCTGCAGCTGCACAAGCCCCGCCTCTCCAACGCATTAATGCAAATGCATCGGCCCGCATACAAAGGTGGGCACTCACGGTAGCCGCCTATGACTACACAATTCGGCACAGACCGGGCACTGAAAACTGTGCCGATGCACTCAGCAGGCTATCACTAGCCACCACTGAGGGGGCAGCTGAGCATGATGCTGAGATGGTCATGGCTGTTGAAGCTTTCAAAAATGAAGGCTCACCTGTGACAGCCCGTCAGATTAAAGTCTGGACAATATAGACCCGCTACTGTCTTTAGTTAAGAAATGTGTCCTGAATAGGGACTCAACAGCCACGTATGGGGCATGCCCTGAGGAGTTTAAACCGTTCCATAGGCGCAAGGATGAACTCTCGATTCAGGCCAGTTACTTACTGTGGGGAAACCGAGTAGTCATGCCCCAGAAGGGCAGAGAGTATTTATCAGAGAACTTCACAATGAGCACCCGGGCATTGTCATGATGAAGGCAATTGCCAGGTCACACGTTTGGTGGCCAGGGATAGATGCAGACCTGGAACTTTGTGTTTGCAGGTGCAACACGTGTGCTCAGCTGGGCAATGCGCCCAGGGAAGCCCCCCTTAGCCCCTGGTCCTGGCCCGCCAAGTCACGCATCCATGTGGACTACGCAGGTCCTTTCATGGGAAAAATGTTTTTGGTTGTAGTAGACGCCTACTCCAAATGGATTGAGTGTGCCATTTTAAATTCAAGCACATCCTCTGCCATGGTAGAAAGTCTATGGGCAATGTTCACCGCCCATGGTCTACCGGATGTCTTGGTCAACGACAATGGCCCGTGCTTCACAAGTACTGAATTCCAGGACTTCATGGCAGGCAATGGAATCAACCATGTCAGAACAGCACCGTTCAAGCCGGCCTCAAATGGCCAGGTGGAACGAGCAGTGCAGATAATCAAACAGGGGATGCTCATAATCCAAGGGGGTTTCCTACAAAGCCGCTTATCACGCCTCCTGTTGGCCAATAAATCCCGAACACACTCGCTCACAGGGGTTCCAACCGCAGAGCTGCTAATTAAATGGATGCTCAAAACCAGGTTATCCCTTATACACCCTACTATGAAAGAAATTGTTGAGAGCAGGCATCAGTCACAATGTGACTACCAAGACAAGAATGCGAAGGCGCAATGTATTGATGTCAATGACTCTGTTTTTGTCCTTAATTACGCTGCAGGGCCCAAATGGCTTGTGGGCACTGTGATTGCCAAAGAGGAGAATAGGGTTTTGGTAGTTAAACTTACCAATGGACAAATCTGCCGCAAACACATGGATCAAACTAAAAGGAGGTTCAGCAACCCATAGAAGAAGCAGAGGAAGAACACGACCTAGAGTTTACTCCACCACGGGTGACCGAACACCGGAACCAAGTGGAGGAGAGCCCAGTCACTGTGGGCAGTCCGAACAGGCCTGAGGAACTGCAAACAGCAGACACTCAGGCCAGCGGCCAACAACTGGAGCCCCAACTCAGACGCTCTACAACGGAGCGTAAACCACCAGAGAGACTTAACCTGTGATCCCAATAAGACTTTTGGGGGGAGGTGATGTCATGTATTAAATTGTCATTGTAACCCATGTATAAGCTGATTTAAGTTGTACACCTTGAGAACACTGACCACAAGGGGTGCATTTGTGGGAGACACTCCTAACCTGGACTTTCCGGTATAAAAGGGGAAGCTCCACCCACCGTCTGCCTCTTGAGGTCTTGGTAATAAAGGTAACTGGTCACAGAGTGATCTTCTCTCAAGTATGGGCCTCGTGTGCATTTATACTGTATAGTAAGGACATATTACCAAGCCTGAGGCCTTCACTCCTACGTGTCAGGACATGCGCATGGCTGGAGCTGTAGTCACATGGCTCTGGGCAACCAATCAAAGTACGCTATTTTCTCATTCATAATAATGTGAACTCCGTAAGTTGGAGTTCCCATTATTATGAATGAGAACCCCCCCCCACAAACACATAAAAATCAATAAAAAATAGAAAAATACACATAATTTTTAAGAATAATTTAAATTAAAGTTCTTATTAAAAATAATATTTCCCGACTTTTTTTAAAGATGCCTTAAAATAAACTTACCGTAGTGGGGAGGGTTTTTAACAATAAAGTATGTTTTCATATGAGTTTATTTAATTTAATTTTAATGTTTTTATGTATTCTTAAACACTTGCGCCTGTAAACATAGAAACATAGAAACACAGAAAATAGGTGCAGGAGTAGGCCATTCGGCCCTTCTAGCCTGCATCGCCATTCAATGAGTTCATGGCTGAACATGCAACCTCAGTACCCGCTTCCCGCTTTCCCGCCATACCCCTTGATCCCCCTAGTAGTAAGGACTTCATCTAACTCCCTTTTGAATATATTTAGTGAATTGGCCTTAACAACTTTCTGTCGTAGAGAATTCCACAGGTTCACCACCCTCTGGGTGAAGAAGTTTCTCCTCATCTCAGTCCTAAATGGCTTACCCCTTATCCTTAGACTGTGACCCCTGGTTCTGGACTTCCCCAACATTGGGAACATTCTTCCTGCATCTAACCTGTCTAAATCCATCAGAATTTTAAACGTTTCTATGAGGTCCCCTCTCATTCTTCTGAACTCCAGTGAATACAAGCCCAGTCTTTCTTGATAGGTCAGTCCCGCCATCCCGGGAATCAGTCTGGTGAACCTTCGCTGCACTCCCTCAATAGCAAGAATGTCCTTCCTCAGGTTAGGAGACCAAAACTGTACACAATACTCCAGGTGTGGCCTCACCAAGGCCCTGTACAACTGTAGCAACACCTCCCTGCCCCTGTACTCAAATCCCCTCGCTATGAAGGCCAACATGCCATTTGTTTTCTTACGCCTGCTTTTTCAGACGCAAGATTTTAAAGGACATTTGCAGGGCAAGATATTCGTAAATATTGGAAATCTTGCCCTGCAGTGTCCTCGCTCCCGATATGCGTGAGATCTATCAAGCCAGAAACTTGACAGATCGGTAAAGCCGGTTTTCAGCGCATGCGCATTGCGTGCTGAAACCCAGCTTTTCCGATGCCTTCCCGGTTCCGTAGGAACTTCGTATGGACCTGGGACATCGGAATTTCAGAGCCATTATTTTCTCAACCTTCATTGTTGTATCATTTGCAAACTTGGAAATTTTGCCTATGGTAACCAAACCAATGAGGTATATATTGAAAATATTAAGGGTCTCCAAGACCAAACCCTTCCTTCTAGCTGAAAATTCCCTCGATCTGCCATCCTATTTCCAAGCCAATTCTCCATCAATTGCTAACTCAAACTCCAATACTATTAGTTGTCAATAGCTTTTTGAAAATCAAAGTATATATCAAGTGGATTTCCCTAGTCGACCATGTCAGTAATACTTTCAAAAAATACCCTCCAGAACATTAGATAAATATGACTTTACTTTCCCGATTCCATATTGCAATTCTTTAATATGTTTGTCCCAAGAGCTCACCCATAAGAGATCTCAGAATTGTTCCCGAAACATTCCCTAAAGTACTTCTCCAAAGGTCTACATATGTCTTTTGACCCTTTCAAGTGGCAATTATGTTAATGATTCTATCTTTCTTGAATTTAGCAAACCTGCAAGAATATTCGTCAATGTCGATTGACACGTGACCTATTGCAAATTTCCTCGTTGGATACAGGGTGGCTTGCCCTACACAAATGAAACGTTTAATCTTTAAGAGAAAGCTAAGCTGATGTTGTTTGCCCCCTCTGGCAAGTACTCATCGTGATGGCGGTACCAACAGAGGAGTTTGTGGTTTCATGAAGCTCACCCTCCCAGATGAAGCAAGAGGCAAGGAAGCAAAAGGCTTCCTTCCTGTAGCAAGCATTGCTGTTACATTGCAAAGCTAACCTGTCAGTAAGAGGGTTAAATGATGATTAAATGGCAGGGCCCCTTGGGTTAAAAAATTAAGCAGCAGTGTGCAAAATCTAGATGGAAGGTTCAAACACATTAATTATCTGTTATAGTCATGTTCTGTCAGGTCTGAGTAATTGTTTGAGTAATTTTTGCTGTTGACTGAGCTGAATGTCTGGATACCCGCCACAAGGTCTCAGCAGATTATGTTTAACATTACTGGGTTGCTCTTCTTCTCAAAAGTGAAATCCAGATTAAATGACCATCTCCGGGGCTCAACCAAACTCAGTTCTTAATATCAGTTACGCAATAATGCAATCTAGGTAGCAGATTCTCTGATGTTATACCCTGCACCCATGCATAAAGATAGTTTTAAACAATAATTAGGACCATATCTGAAGGTGACTGCTGCAATTCATGTACAGCATTCAATTAATTATTACTCTAACCTACTGCTTTTACCAACATATAGGATCTCATTAACAGGTGGCTGCTCAGTGCAGGATGCTTTCAATTAAATTAGAAGCACACCGCTGTTAAAAGTGACCCACTTCCATGTCAATCCATTGTACAGCAGGTTTAAGGGAGAACCTTACTGTGCATTTGTATTAGGCAAAATAGTGGCAAATTCAACATCAATAGTTTAACATACGGTAAATTAAAAGAAAAACTAGGCGTGACAGGTACGGTAAGGATGTGTCGAATTAGCTAATGGTGAATTTGAAAGAGCTCTAGGGATATTGATAGACTTTTTGACACTTAAAATGTCCATTCACTGTGGAGCAGGAATCAACAAAACAGATATAATACTGCATTATTAGGGGTGGGCAATAAATGCTGGCCTTGCCAGCAACACCCAAAACCCAGGAATAAATAAAATATAATTGTAAATCAGTTAGGTATAACTGGGATGATGCCATGCTGAATCTCTACAGTCCTCTGGTCAGATCATTGTGTACAGTTTTGGTCACCATTACAAAAGCCAAACATTAGAAAAAGGTAACTGGAGAATTATACCAGGGAAATAGGACAAGGAGACACTGGTGCAACCTGGTGAAAGGCAAATTTAGGATTGATTTCAGCAAGTACTTATTCACATAGAGTGAACAACACATGGAATAGACTTTCAGACACAGTAGTAGAGACAAGAATCTTAGAATCATTTAAGAGACAATTGGATGCTGAGATGGAAAACTATAGGTTTATCTGGATGAATGTGCTAAAAGGGGCCAAATGGCTTTTCTCATTTGTGTTTATCTCGTGATCTTAGGTCCAATAATGTATATGAAACTTAAAAATAATTGTATGGTTTGTATGATCCTGATCGACAAGAGAAGACAAGATCAAATCGCTAATAGTCGCTTGTTGCGTGGACTCTCAACAATTGTGTGCAGTGCTTCACCACTTTGCTGCTGAAGTGAACCACATGACAGAGAGAAGGAATGATTCAAGTGCCAACACGTTGCACATTCCGACTGTTTACAAATGTTGAAGCCACTGTTGATTGAAAAGTTTTCTTATGCACACATACACGATGTATTTTTAAAAACACATGTACTTGGAGTTGCTAATCTGATTACTCAAATTAATGTCTACCTGTCCGATGGTTTCCAACAATGTCTCAAAAATTAATTTTGAAAACGAAGGACACTCCGACTACTGCGATTAAGTTGTGCAACGGCCACCCCACAGTAAAAGAGTTCACGCACAGGCATCTTTCGCCGTTTAAAATTCGTTCATCAGTCACCTGAGTATTCATTTTTAACGTGGAAGCAAGTCATCCTCGACCCCGAGGGACTGCCTATGACGATGAAGTTGCAGTAAGTTAATTATTTTACAATGATGTCAGAAATCAGCCATATTATTCTAATTTATGTCATTCACATTGAGGAGATATGAGGCACTGCCCCTCAGTATACCCCTTAATTGTTATTTGCAGGGCAAGCTTGGCAAATACTGCCTTGGAATTGCTTGCTCCTGTTTAAAACAGGAACATTGTTTGGACTGGGGAATGGCATGTGCTGTAGGGAAACTAAGAGGCAGATAATAAAAACTATGGGGTCGAAATTCGGTCCCGCCGTTTTTGAGGCGTTGACACCGGCTGAGTGCTTATTTTAATGCCAGCTAGATGCCGCCTCAAACTGCAATATTCAGTTTTGCCGCCCAAAGATGAGAGAGCAGCGTTAAAAGTGGAGCGGTTTTCTCAGGAGGCCGACTGAATTCCCTGACAGTAGGCTGCGAGTTAAAAAAAATGAAGAAAAGAAACGTTTCTGACACTTTCCCTCACCCACACCCACGCTTCCCCGTTGGTCCCATTAATACCGAAATGCTAAAAAAAAATCATCATGACAACTTATCTTGATCCCTAAATGCGACCGCCCCAGGATCTTCGATGACCCCCACCTTTCCCAGGGTGTATGGACGTTGCCGGAAAGGCCACCATACTCACCAAATATTGCAGTGGCCGCAGCAAGGGAGCGTTGCATGCTCGATGATGTCACCACGTGGGTGGTGTCCGAGCGAGCAGTGGTATGTCTTGGCACTACCCCTACTGCCCAACTAAATTTCCAGTCAGCCCAGGAACCTGATCGCTGCTGACGGTATGGACTCTCCAGTAGCCGCCCCTCTCCAGCAGCAACGGGTGGCGTTAAAAAATGAATTTAGACCCCTATATATATGTGTGTGAAGAGAATAAATTTGTCTCCAATTTGTTTCCTTGCACTCTCTATTCCTCCCGTGAAGGTGGCGGTTCATTCTGTGGATTTGCTGTATTGGTATTTTCAGTCTTCTGATACATCCCCCAGGTTCCCATTCTTCATGTGTAAACCTAGGCTGAGTTTCAGCAGGTTGCTTGAAAATGGTGTGCAATGCAGTCAAACCCCAGCATATCCTCACCACACATCGACACACACGCATTTTCCAACAGGAGTCACAGTAGTAAGGGGAGTTCCAGCTGATTTTAGCTCTTCCACAGCCTAGGGATTTTGAGATCAATTGTAGCATACCCACCTCCACCTTGGTTAATATTGACCAACTCAGTAGACCAGGGATTGAACCTGGGATCTGTATGATCTATATGGCTCAGTAGCAGTGCATCATCATCATAGGCAGTCCCTCGAAATCGAGGAAGACTTCCTTCCATTCTAAAAGTGAGTTCTCAGGTGGCTGTACAGTCCAATGCGGGAATTAGAGTCTCTGTCACAGGTGGAACAGACAGTGGTTGAAGGAAAGGGTGGGTGGGGAGTCTGGTTTGCCAGACGCTCCTTCCGCTGTCTGCTTTTGGTTTCTGCATGCTCTCGGCGACAAGACTCGAGGTCCTCAGTGCCCTCCCGGATGCGCTTCCTCCATTTAGGGCAGTCTTGCGCCAGGGATTCCCAGGTGCCGGTGAGGATGTTGCACTTTATCAAGGAGGCTTTGAGGGTGGCCTTGAGACGTTTCCACTTCCCACCTTGGGCTCGCTTGTCGTGTAGGAGTTCCAAGTAGAGCGCTTGCTTTGGGAGTCTCGTGTCGGGCATGCAGATGATGTGGCCAAATCTGGAGAATGAGAGAACTGGAGAAGAGGAGCTTGTTGAGAGTGAGATGGAGCATTGCAACGAGGAAGATCGAGAAGAGCGTTGGCGCGATGATGCAGCCCTGTTGACTCCAGTGCGAACATGGATTGGGTCTGTGGTGGATCCGTTGGTCAGGATCACAGCTTGCATGTCGCCGTGGAGCAGGCAGAAACTGGTGACAAGCCTTTGGGGACAGCCAAAACGGAGGAGGATGCTGTTGTGTATATGTAAAGCATGCACTCCCATGTTCTGCCACCAGGGAGTGCATCCCCTGAAGTCCCAAGGGATCCCAGCATCCCTTCGGAGCACTGTATATAAGGCGGCCCCTAAGGCCTGTTCCTCACTCTGGAGTGTTTAATTAAAGACTGAGGTCACTGTTACTTTAACCTCCCTGTGTGCAGCCTCATCTGTGTTTGGAACACAATAACTGGCGACGAGAATACGAATCCAACGCAAAGATGCAGCAAACTGTGGGCATCCTGGAGAAGTTCTCAGAGGGTGAGGACTGGGAAGCCTATGTCGAACGGCTAGACCAGTATTTTGTAGCCAACGAGCTGGACGGAGAAGGAAGCGCTGCAAAAAGGAGAGCGGTTCTCCTCACAGTCTGCGGGGCACCGACCTACTGCCTCATGAAGAATCTTCTGGCTCTGGTGAAACCCACAGATAAGTCATATGAGGAGCTCTGTACACTGGTTCGGGAGCATCTTAACCCGAGGGAGAGCATGCTGATGGTGAGGTATCGGTTCTACACGTGCCAGCGATCTGAAGGTCAGGAAGTGACGAGCTATGTCGCCGAGCTAAGGCAACTTGCAGGACAATGTGAGTTTGATGGCTACCTGGAGCAAATGCTCAGAGATTTTTTTGTACTGGGCATTGGCCACGAGACCATCCTACGAAAACTTTTGACTGTAGAGACACCAACCTTCAGTAAGGCCATTGCGATAGCACAAGCGTTTATGTCCACCAGTGATAACACCAAACAAATCTCTCAGCACACAAATGCTAGCAATGTTCATAAATTAACTAGAACTGTGTTTGCGAGCAAAAATGTACAGGGCAGAACCCATGAGTCTGCAACTGCCAGCAGGCCTCGGGTGACCCAGATGACTCAGAGTCCCCAACAAAGGATGAATGCAAGGCAATTCATACCTTGTTGGCGTTGTGGAGGCTTCCATTCAGCCTATTCATGCTGTTTCAAAGGGTATGTTTGCAAGAGTTGTGGAACAATGGGGCACCTTGAACGAGCTTGCAAACGAGCTGCAAGCTCTGCAAAACCTGCTAACCACCACGTGGCAGAGGAAGATCTGTCCAGGGTGGATTAAAGCAATTTCGAGCCTCAGAGAGAGGAGGCAAATGCTGAAGTATATGGGGTGCAGACATTTTTGACGAAATGTCCACCTATAATGCTAAACATAAAATTGAATGGCTTACCATAGCCATGGAACTGGACACTGGCGCTAGCCAATCCATCATGAGTAAAAAGATGTTTGAGAGACTGTGGTGCAACAAGGCATTCAGACCAGCCCTGAGCCCCATCCACATGAAACTGAGAATGTACACCAAAGAGCTTATCACTGTCCTGGGCAGCACCATGGTCAAGGTCAACTACGAGGGCATGGTGCACAACTGCCACTCTGGATTGTCCCGGGCGATGGCCCCACACTGCTTGGAAGGAGCTGGCTGGGCAAAATCCACTGGAACTGGGATGACATCCAAGTGCTATCACATGTCGATGAGGCCTCATGTACCCAGGTTCTGAACAAATTTCCTTCTCTTTTTGAGCCAGGCATTGGAAACTTTTCCGGAGCGAAGGTGCGGATCCACTTGGTCCCCGAGGCACGACCCATTCACCACAAGGCGAGAGCGGTACCTCACATGATGAGGGAGAGAGTGGAAATCGAGCTGGACAGGCTGCAACGCGAGGGCATCATCTCCCCAGTGGAATTCAGCGAGTGGGCCAGCCCGATTGTTCCAGTACTCAAACGTGATGGCACAGTCAGGATTTGGGCCGATTATAAAGTAACTATTAATCGTTTCTCACTACAGGACCAATACCCCGCTACCTAAGGCAGACGACCTATTTGCGACGCTGGCAGGAGGCAAGATGTTCACCAAGCTCGACCTAACTTCGACCGACATGACGCAGGAGCTGGAGGAGTCTTCAAAGAGCCTCACCTGCATCAACACGCAAAAGGGACTGTTCATCGACAACAGATGCCAGTTTGGAATTCGGTCGACTGCAGCAATCTTCCAGAGAAACATGGAGAGCCTACTCAAGTCAGTACCACACACGGTGGTCTTTCAGGATGACATATTGGTCACGGGTCGGGACACCACCGAGCACCTACAAAACCTGGATGAGGTCCTCCAGCGACTGGATCACGTAGGGCTGCTGCTGAAGAGGTCGAAATGCGTCTTCATGGCAACAAAGTGGAGTTTTTGGGGAGAAAGATTGCGGCAGGCGGCATTCAGCCCACAGACACCAAGACAGAGGCTATCAGGAACGCGCCCAGGCCACAGAACGTCATGGAGCTGCAGTCATTCCTGGGACTCCTCAATTATTTTGGTAACTTCCTACCAGGGTTAAGCACCCTTTTAGAGGCCCTACATGTGTTATTGCGCAAAGGTGAGAACTGGGTATGGGGAAAAAAAACAAGTAATGGTTTTTGAGAAAGCCAGAAACATTTTATGCTCCAACAAGCTGCTTGTATTGTATAACCCATGTAAAAGACTTGTGCTAGCATGTGACGCATCGTCGTACGGAGTCGGGTGTGTATTACAACAAGCTAACGTTGCGGGGAAGTTGCAACCTGTTGCCTATGCTTCCAGGAGCTTGTCTAAGGCCGAGAGGGCCTACAGCATGATTGAGAAAGAGGCATTAGCGTGTGTGTTCGGGGTAAAGAAAATGCATCAGTACCTGTTTGGCCTCGAATTTGAGCTGGGAACCGATCACAGGCCCCTCACATCCCTGTTCGCTGAAAACAAGCGGATAAATACTAATACCTCAGCCCACATACAAAGATGGGCACTCGCGCTATCTGCGTATAACTATACCATCCGCCACAGGCCAGGCACCGAGAACTGTGTGGATGCTCTCAGTTGGCTACCATTGCCCACCACGGTTGTGGAAATGGCGCAGCCTGCAAACTTGTTGATAGTGGTGCAGCCCACAGACTTGTTGATGATCATGGAAGCATTTGAAAATGATAAATCACCTGTCACGGCCCGCCAGATTAGGACTTGGACCAGCCAAGATCCTCTGCTGTCACTAGTAAAAAACTGTGTACTGCATGGGAGCTGGCCCAGCATCCCTGTTGAAATGCAAGAGCCAATCAATCCATTCCAGTGGCGAAAGGACATGCTGTCCATTCAGGCAAACTGCTTGTTGTGGGGTAACCGCATAGTGCTACCAAAAAAGAGCAGGGAGACTTTCATCTCGGATCTCCACAGCACACACCCAGATATAGTAATGATGAAAGCGATAGCCAGATCCCACGTGTGGTGGCCCGGTATCGAGTCCTGTGTACGCCAATGCAGCGTATGTGCTCAGTTGAGCAACGCGCCCAGAGAGGCACCACTAGGTTTGTGGTCCTGGCCCTCCAGACCATGGTCAAGGATCCATGTCGACTATGCGGGCCTGTTTCTCGGTAAAATGTTCCTAGTGGTGCTGGATGCTTTTTCAAAATAGATTGAATGTGAAATAATGTCGGGAAGCACCGCCACCGCCACCATTGAAAGCCTGAGGGCCATGTTTTCCACCCACGGCCTGCCTGACATACTGGTCAGTGACAATAGGCCATGTTTCACCAGTGCCGAATTTAAAGAATTCATGACCCGCAATGGGATCAAACATGTCACCGCGGCCCCGTTTAAACCAGCCTCCAATGGGCAGGCAGAGAGGGCAGTACAAACCATCAAACAGAGCCTTAAACAAGTCACAGAAGGCTCACTCAAAACCCGCCTGTCCCGAGTACTGCTCAGCTACCGCACGAGACCCCACTCACTGACAGGGGTGCCCCCGGCTGAGCTACTCATGAAAAGGACACTTAAAATCAGACTCTCGCTGGTTCACCCCAACCTGCATGATCAGGTAGAGAGCAGGCGGCAGCAACAAACTGTAAACGATGGTCACGATACTGTGTCACGGGAAATTGATCTGAATGACCCTGTGTATGTGCTAAACTATGGACATGGTCCCAAGTGGATCGTGGGCACAGTGATAGCTAAAGAAGGGAGTAGGGTGTTTGTAGTCAAACTAGACAATGGACAAATTTGCAGAAAGCACCTGGACCAAACGAGGCTGCGGTTCACAGACTTCCCAGAAGCACCCACGATACTGAGAATGACGTGAGTAGCACGTGAGTACCACGTGTAGCGAGTTGGTCTTACCGCAGGTGAAGGGTCCACAGCCAACTAGGGAATGGAAGACCAACAGGAAGAGCAGTGCAAGGAAGGTAGAGCAGGGGTCCCCTCCGGTCATCCCCCTGCAAAACAGATACATTGCTTTGAGTACTGTTGAGGGGGCTGACTCATCAGGGGAGGGCAGCAGCAGGCAAGTTCATGGCACCGTGGCTGGCTCTGTTGCACAGGAGGGCAGGAAAAAGAGTGGAAGAGCGATAGTGATAGGGGATTCAATTGTAAGGGGAATAGATAGGCGTTTCTGCGGCCGCAACCGAGACTCCAGGATGGTATGTTGCCTCCCTGGTGCAAGGGTCAAGGATGTCTCGGAGCAGGTGCAGGACATTCAGAAAAGGGAGGGAGAACAGCCAGTTGTCGTGGTGCGCATTGGTACCAACGACATAGGTAAAAAAAGGGATGAGGTCCTACGAGACGAATTTAAGGAGCTAGGAACTAAATTAAAAAGTAGGACCTCAAAGGTAGTAATCTCAGGATTGCTACCAGTGCCACGTGCTCGTCAGAGTAAGAATCGCAGGATAGCGCAGATGAATACGTGGCTTGAGCAGTGGTGCAGCAGGGGGGGATTCAAATTCCTGGGGAATTGGAACCAGTTCTGGGGGAGGTGAGACCAGTACAAACCGGACGGTCTGCACCTAGGCAGCACCGGAACCAATGTCCTAGGGGGTGTGTTTGCTAGTGCTGTTGGGGAGGAGTTAAACTAATATGGCAGGGGATGGGAACAAATGCAGGGAGACAGAGAGAAACAAAATGGAGACAGAAGCAAAAGACAGAAAGGAGATGAGTAAAAGTGGAGGGCAGAGAAACCAAAGGCAAAAAACAAAAAGGGTCACTGTACAGCAAAATTCTAAAGGGTCAAAGTGTTATGAAAAGACAAGCCTGAAAGCTCGGTGCCTCAATGTATTCACAACCCAGGAGAGGGCTCTGAGCTAGTTAGAGTGGGTGAGAGCGTAGATGAACAGGACCCCAAGAAAGAATGCAAAAGGCAGGAGGCAACAGAGCAGAGTAGCACTGGGGTAAGTGTAAACCACAAGGTAATAGGGAGGGACAATATGTATGAATATAAAGGGGCTGCAGGAGGGGTCAAAATTAAAAATCATGGTTTAAAAACTACTATTAAAACACTCTACCTAAAGGCACGCAGCATTCGAAATAAAGTAAATGAGTTGACGGCACAAATCATTACAAATGGGTATGATTTGGTGGCCATTACAGAAACATGGTTGCAGGGTGGCCAAGACTGGGAACTAAACATACAGGGGTATCTGACAATTCGGAAGGATAGACAAGAAGGGAAAGGAGGTGGGGTAGCCCTGTTAAGAAAGGATGATATCAGGGCAGTTGTGAGAGATGATATTGATTCGAATGAACAAAATGTTGAATCATTGTGGGTGGAGATTAGAGATAGTAAGGGGAAAAAGTCACTGGTGGGCGTAGTTTATAGGCCCCCAAATAATAACTTCACGGTGGGGCGGACAATAATCAAGGGAATAATGCAGGCATGTGAAAAAAGGAATGGCAGTAATCTTGGGGGATTTTAACCTACATATCGATTGGTCAAATCAAATCGCATGGGGGAGCCTGGAGGAGGAATTCATAGAATGCATACGGGATTGTTTCTTAGAACAGTATGTTACAGAACCTACAAGGCAGCAATCTATCTTAGATCTGGTCCTGTGTAATGAGACAGGAAAAATAAACGATCTCCTAGTAAAAGATCCTCTGGGAATGAGTGATCACAGTATGGTTGAATTTGTAATACAGATTGAGGGTGAGGAAGTAGTGTCTCAAACGAGCATACTATGCTTAAACAAATGGGAATACAGTGGGATGAGGGCAGAGTTAGCTAAAGTAGACTGGGAACACAGACTAAACGGTGGCACAATTGAGGAACAGTGGAGGACTTTTAAGGAGCTCTTTCATAATGCTCAACAAAAATATATTCCAGTGAAAAAGAAGGGCGGTAAGAGAAGGGATAACCAGCCGCGGGTAACCAAGGAAATAAAGGAGAGTATCAAATTAAAAACCAATGCGTATAAGGTGGCCAAGGTTAGTGGGAAACTAGAAGATTGGGAAAATTTTAAACGACAGCAAAGAATGACTAAGAAAGCAATAAAGAAAGGAAAAATAGATTATGAAAGTAAACTTGCGCAAAACATAAAAACAGATAGTAAAAGCTTTTACCGATATATAAAACGGAAGAGAGTGACTAAAGTAAATGTTGGTCCCTTAGAAGATGAGAAGGGGGATTTAATAATAGGAAATGTGGAAATGGCTGAGACCTTAAACAATTATTTTGCTTCGGTCTTCACAGTGGAAGACACAAAAACCATGCCAAAAATTGCTGGTCACGGGAATGTGGAAAGGGAGGACCTTGAGACAATCACTATCACTAGGGAGGTAGTGCTGGACAGGCTAATGGGACTCAAGATAAACAAGTCCCCTGGTCCTGATGAAATGCATCCCAGGGTATTAAAAGAGATGGCGGAAGTTATAGCAGATGCATTCGTTATAATCTACCAAAATTCTCTGGACTCTGGGGCGGTACCAGCGGATTGGAATGCAGCTAATGTAATGCCTCTGTTTAAAAAAGGGGACAGACAAAAGGCAGGTAACTATAGGCCGGTTAGTTTAACATCTGTAGTGGGGAAAATGCTTGAAGCTATCATTAAGGAAGAAATAGCGGGACATCTGGATAGGAATAGTGCAATCAAGCAGACGCAACATGGATTCATGAAGGGGAAATCATATTTAACTAATTTACTGGAATTCTTTGAGGATATAAGGAGCATGGTGGATAGAGGTGTACCGATGGATGTGGTGTATTTAGATTTCCAAAAGGCACACAAAAGGTTACTGCAGAAGATAAAGGTACGCGGAGTCAGAGGAAATGTATTAGCATGGATCGAGAATTGGCTGGCTGACAGAAAGCAGAGAGTCAGGATAAATGGGTCCTTTTCGGGTTGGATATCGGTGGTCAGTGGTGTGCCACAGGGATCAGTGCTGGGACCACAACTGTTTACAATATACATAGATGACCTGGAAGAGGGGACAGAGTGTAGTGTAACAAAATTTGCAGATGACACAAAGATTAGTGGAAAAGTGGGTTGTGTAGAGGACACAGAGAGGCTGCAAAGAGATTTAGATAGGTTAAGCGAATGGGCTAAGGTTTGGCAGATGGAATACAATGTCGGAAAATGTGAGGTCATCAACCTTGGGGAAAAAAACAGTAAAAGGGAATATTATTTGAATGGGGAGAAACTACAACATGCTGCGGTGCAGAGAGGCCTGGGGGTCCTTGTGCATGAATCCCAAAAAGGTAGTTTGCAGGTGCAGCAGGTAATCAGGAAGGCGAATGGAATGTTGGCCTTCATTGTGAGAGTGATGGAGTACAAAAGCAGAGAGGTCCTGCTGCAACTGTACAGGGTATTGGTGAGGCCGCACCTGGAGTACTGCGTGCAGTTTTGGTCACCTTACTTAAGGAAGGATATACTAGCCTTGGAGGGGGTACAGAGACGATTCTCTCGGCTGGTTCCGGAGATGGGGAGTGATCTTATGATGATAGATTAAGTAGACTGTGTCTTTACTCATTGGAGTTCAGAAGGATGAGGGGTGATCTTATCGAAACATTTAAAATAATGAAAGGGATAGACAAGATAGAGGCAGAGAGGTTGTTTCCACTGGTCGGGGAGACTAGAACTAGGGGGCACAGCCTCAAAATATGGGGAAGCCAATTTAAAACCGAGTTGAGAAGGAATTTCTTCTCCCAGAGGGTTGTGAATCTGTGGAATTCTCAGCCCAAGGAAGCAGTTGAGGCTAGCTCATTGAATGTATTCAAATCACAGATAGATAGATTTTTAACCAATAAGGGAATTAAGGGTTATGGGGAACGGGCGGGTAACTGGAGCTGAGTCCACGGCCAGATCAGCCATGATCTTGTTGAATGGCGGAGCAGGCTCGAGGGGCTGGATGGCCTACTCCTGTTCCTAATTCTTATGTTCTTATATGTTCTTATGTCCTCACAACCCACAGCAGATACCACCTTTTTCGAGCCCACAACACACACCCAAAGGATCAATGACACCACGCTGGACCAGGAAATCGAACCCATCATGGCCCAACAACCCAGCAAGGCCAGGCTCACCTAGCAGCCCTGCAGGGCCAACAACACGCCATCCCAGCGAGGGCACAGCCAACACACCAGAACAGACATTTGTACCGAGGCGGTCCACCAGGGAAAGAAAACCTCCCGACCACCTCACCTTGTAAATAGTTTTCACTTTGACTTTGCGGGGTATCTGCAAAGCATGCACTCCCATGTTCCGTCACCAGGGAGCTCATCCCCTGACGTCCCAAGGGATCTCAGCATCTCTTGGGAGCACTGTATATAAGCCGACCCCTAAGGCCTGTTCCTCACTCTGGAGTGTCTTATTAAAGATTGAGGTCACTGTTACTTTAACCTCCCTGTGTGCAGCCTCATCTGTGTTAGGAACACAATAGATGCTCCATAGTCCCTCACGGTTGACAGTGTCAAAGGCCTTTGTGAGGTCAAAGAAGGCCATGTACAAGGGTTGGTGCTGTTCCCTGCATTTCTCTTGTAATTGTCTCACGGTGAAGATCATGTCCATTGTACCCCTTAGTGGACGGAATCCACATTGTGACTCTGGGAGGTGTTCTTCAGCCACAGGGAGAAGACGGTTGAGGAGGATTCTAGCGATGACTTTCCCAGTGACCGACAGCAGGGAGATTCCTCTGTAGTTGCCGCAGTCGGACTTTTCCACCTTTACTCACCGAATCATCTCACTCTGACAATTTCCAATTTTTACTTACCTAACAGAAATAGAGTAGAAATGCCTCAGGGTAACAGATATACATTTGCAGCAGATCACATCCTTTAGCACATTCTAACTTTGAATAATGGCTTGGAATGAGCATGGAGTTTCAAACTGACAGGAACACGATATTTCAAAATGATGGGTTGGATCACGTGATCACTGGGAAAAGAATCCTCAAAATCAGGAACAAATATAATGGTGACTAATTGCAGTAAATGGTATTTGGCAGTTAGTACAAAATGGAAGAGAGCTATAGTTAATAATGGAATGTGGAAAGCCTAGTTTGTGCAAAGGTTCCTGCCGATGCCGGAGACTGCAGCATTGGAAGCAGTTTGATGACTTTACTGGGAGCTAGTTAGAGTGTTGTAAGCCTAATGCACGGGGGAACCGTCAAAACCATCAGACAGGCAGAGGAAAACAGTTCTCTTTTGATGCAGAGTTCAGACACATGAAGAAGCAGTCTACCCACTACAGGGAAACCTTGGCCCTAGTATTAATGCAAAGAGATACAGCGGCAAATTTGCAAGGTACTAACAGATGTGCCACGCACCCTTTCCACAATAGCAGAGATGATGGAGGAGTCCAACTTGATCACTAGTGGATTGGTGGTGCTGATAATTGCAAGAATGTCTGCCATGGGGAGAGTGGATGCCTCCATGGAGCTTCAAGCATGGCTCTGAAATGAGTCTCTGCAGGCCATGACCATAGCCGTGCAGGAGATGACTGCCACCTTAAACAAGACAACAGTTACCTTCTCCATGGCCTCAGAACTTGTCACCTACCTTCAGCAAGATGCTGCAGAGCAGAGTGGTAAGAGTGAATTGGTGCTGGCCCAGGAGAGGGATGATGGCAGAAGGGGACATGGAAGTGAAAATTCCACTCAAAACACTCTCACTTCTCACTTGTTCCCCCTCAGCCAGTAGCCGACATGTTGCCTTGTCTCGTGATGGCCGAGTCTGCCCTGCACAGATAGGCTCAAAGTGAGCTCAAAGTAAAGTGTGACCTTAGTCTTTTATTGCAGGTCTCCAGAGTGCCTCTCCAACCTGTGAACCCTCCTTAAATACCTGTGCTCCCAAGGGATTGTGGGATCCCTTGAGACTCCAGGGGATGAGCCCCCTGCTGGCTGTACAGAGTAAATACAAGTCCACATATAAAACAACACTCCCCCCCCCAAAGTCAATAGTGTAACTATTTACAATGTGAGTCGATCTGGGGCCCTTCTTGCCCTGGTTGATCGTCTCGGTGTGAAAGCTGGTGTTGTTGAATCATTTGTTGGGCCCTTGCTGGGCTGCTGTGCAGCTGGCCTTGCTGGGCTGCCTGGTGTGTTGGGCCCTGCAGGGCTGCTGTGGATAATGGGTTCTGCTTCGTGGTCAACCGTGGTGCAGGTTGCCACTGGTGTGTATGTTGGGGGATCAAAAAAGGTAGGTCCAAGGTGGGTTGCTCAGGATAGTCCGCGAATCTGAGTTTGATTTGGTCCAAGTGTTTCCGGTGAATGAGTCCATTTGAAAGTTTGACCCAAAACACCCTGCTCCCCTCTTTGGCCACGACAGTGCCAGGAAGCCACTTGGGACGTTGTCCATAATTTAAAACAAATACAGGATCATTGATTTCAATCTCGCGTGACACATTTGTACTATCATGGTATGCACTTTGTTGAAGCCGCTACCTGTTCATGTAGATCAGGATGAACTAACAAGAGCCTTGTCTTAAGTACTCTTTTATTGAGCAGTTCAGCAGGTGGGATCCCAGTGAGTGAGTGGGGTCTCGTGCGGTAGCAAAGCAGGACTCGGGATAGGCGAGTCTGCAGTGAGCCTTCAGTTACCCTCTTCAAGCCTTGCTTGATGGTTTGCACTGCTCTCTCTGCCTGACTCTTGGACGCTGGTTTAAACAGGGCAGATGTGACATAGAAACATAGAAACATAGAAAATAGGTGCAGGAGTAGGACATTCGGCCCTTCGAGCCTGCACCGCCATTCAATGAGTTCATGGCTGAACATGCAACTTCAGTACCCCATTCCTGCTTTCTCGCCATACCCCTTGATCCCCCTAGCAGTAAGGACTACCTCTAACTCCTTTTTGAATATATTTAGTGAATTGGCCTCAACAACTTTCTGTGGTAGAGAATTCCACAGGTTCACCACTCTCTGGGTGAAGAAGTTACTCCTCATCTCGGTCCTAAATGGCTTACCCCTTATCCTTAGACTGTGACCCCTGATTCTGGACTTCCCCAACATTGGGAACACTCTTCCTGCATCTAACTTGTCTAAACCCATCAGAATTTTAAATGTTTCTATGAGATCCCCTCTCATTCTTCTGAACTCCAGTGAATACAAGCCCAGTTGATCCAGTCTTACTTGATATGTCAGTCCCGCCATTCCGGGAATCAGTCTGGTGAACCTTCGCTGCACTCCCTCAATAGCAAGAATGTCCTTCCTCAAGTTAGGAGACCAAAACTGTACACAATACTCCAGGTGTGGCCTCACCAAGACCCTGTACAACTGTAGTAACACCTCCCTGCCCCTGTACTCAAATCCCCTCGCTATGAAGGCCAACATGCCATTTGCTTTCTTAACCGCCTGCTGTACCTGCATGCCAACCTTCAATGACTGATGCACCATGACACCCAGATCTCGTTGTACCTCCCCTTTTCCCAATCTGTCACATTCAGATAATAGTCTGTCTCTCTGTTTTTACCACCAAAGTGGATAACCTCACATTTATCCACATTATACTTCATCTGCCATGCATTTACCCACTCACCTAACCTGTCCAAGTCACTCTGCAGCCTCATAGCGTCCTCATCGCAGCTCACACTGCCACCCAACTTAGTGTCATCAGCAAATTTGGAGATATTACATTTAATCCCCTCGTCTAAATCATTAATGTACAATGTAAACAGCTGGGGTCCCAGCACAGATCCTTGCGGTACCCTACTAGTCACTGCCTGCCATTATGAAAAGTACCCATTTACTCCGACTCTTTGCTTCCTGTCTGCCAACTAGTTCTCAATCCACATCAGCATACTATCCCCAATCCCATGTGCTTTAACTTTGCACATTAATCTCTCATGTGGGACCTTGTCGAAAGCCTTCTGAAAGTCCAAATACACCACATCAACTGGTTCTCCCTTGTCCACTCTACTGGAAACATCCTCAAAAAATTCCAGATTTGTCAAGCATGATTTTCCTTTCACAAATCCATGCTGACATGTTTGATCCCGTTACGGGTCATGAATTCTTTGAACTCAGCACTGGTAAAACATGGCTTGTTGTCACTCACCAGGACATCGGGTAAGCCGTGTGTGTCAAACATGGCCCGCAGGCTTTCAGTAGTGGCAGCGGATGTGCTAGTCGACATTATCTCACATTCAATCCACTTGGAGTACGCATCTACAACCACAAGGAACATTTTACCCAAGAATGGGCCTGCATAGTTGACACGTACCCTAGACCATGGTTTGGAGGGCCAAGACCATAAACTTAGCGGCGCCTCCCTGGGTAAATTGCTTAACTGCGAGCATGTATTACATCTGTGAACGCAGGACTCCAAGTCCGCATCGATAGCGGACCACTACACGTGGGATCTGGCTATCGCTTTCATCATTACGATGCCTGGGTGAGTACTGTGGAGGTCATTGATGAAGGTGTCTCTGCCCTTCTTGGGGACCACTACTCGATTGCCCCACAGAAGGCAGTCTGCCTGTTTAGACATTTCATCTTTGCACCGCTGGAACGGCTTTATCTCTTCCTGCATTTCCACTGGGACACTGGACCAGCTCCCGTGAAGCACACAGCTTTTGACTAGAGATAAGAAGGGGTCCTGCCTTGTCCAGGTTTTGATCTGCTGGGCAGTGACGGGTGATTGCTCACTCTCAAATGCTTCCATAACCATGGCTAGATATGCGGGCTGCGCCATTTCCACCCCCATGGTGGACAATGGCAGCCTACTGAGAGCATCGGCACAGTTTTCTGTGCCGGGCCTGTGGCGGATAGCGTAGTTGTATGCGGACAACGTGAGCATCCATCTCTGGATGCGGGCTGATGCGTTGGTATTTATTCCTTTACTCTCGGAAAACAGGGATATAATTGGCTTATGGTCAGTTTCCATTTCGAATTTTAGCCCAAACAGGTATTGATGCATTTTCTTTACCCTATAGACACACGCTAACGCTTCTTTTTCAATCATGCTGTAAGCTCTCTCAGCCTTAGACAGACTCCTGTCTAATCAACCGGTTGCAGTTTCGTGAAATCATTAGCTTATTGCAATACACACCCGACGCCATATGACAACGCATCACATGCTAGTACCAAATGCTTACATGGATCATACAACACAAGCAATTTGTTTGGGCATAACAATTTTCTTGCTTTTACAAAGGCATTTTCTTAGCTTTTTCCCCAAACCCATTCGCCCCCTTTTCGTAGTAAGCAAGCAGTGGTTCTAGCAGGGTGCTGAGACCTGGTAAGAAGTTACCAAAGTAGTTCAAGAGTCCCAGAAACGACCGCAGCTCCGTCACGTTCTGTGGCCTTGGTGCGTTCTCGATTGCCTCCATCCTCGCGTTGGTGGGCCTGATGCCGTCCGCCGCAATCCTCCTTTGCCAAGAACTCTACTTCAGGCACCAGGAAAACACACTTCGAGCATTTTAATCTGAGCCCCACGCAGTTGAGTCGACTAAGAACCTCCTCCAGGTTCTGCAGGTGCTCGACTGTGTTCCGACCTGTGACCAAGATGTCGTCCTGGAAGACCACGGTGTGCGGGACTGACTTCAGTAAACTTTCCATGTTTCTCTGGAATATCGCCGCCGCTGATCGGATTCCAAACGGGCATCTGTTCTAAACAAAAAGGCCCTTGTGCGTGTTGATGCAGGTGAGAGCCTTCAATGATTCCTCCAGTTCCTGCGTCATGTAGGCTGAAGTCAGATCTTGCTTCGTGAACGTCTTTCCTCCCGCCAGCGTTGCAAAGAGGTCATCGGCCTTTGGTAGTGCGTATTGGTTCTGCAGGGAGAAACGATTGATAGTTACCGCGTAATCGCCACAGATTCTGACGGTGCCGTCTCCCTTGAGGACTGGGACAATAGGACTGGCCCACTCACTGAACTCGATCGGTGAAATGATGCCCTCTCTTTGCAGTCGGTCTAACTCGATCTCTACCCTTTCTCTCATCATGTACGGTACTGCTCTCGTCTTGTGTTGGATGGGTCACGCCCGGAATGAGGTGGATCTGCTTGGAATTTTCTCCTTGGAATTTCCCGATACTTGGTTCGAACAGCGAAGTAAATTTGTTTAAGATCTGGGCACACGAAGTGTCATCAGCGGGCAATAACACTCGGACGTCGTCCCAATTCCATTGTATCTTTCCCAGCCAACTCCTGCCGAGCAGCGTGGGACCATCGGCCGGTACCACCCAGAGTGGTAGCTTGTGCTCCACTCCATCGTAGGAGACCTTTAGGGTAGCACTGCTGATTACAGGAATCAGTTCTTTCGTGTAAGTTCTTAGTTTTGTGCGAACTGGAGTTAAGACTGGCCTTGAGGCCTTGTTGCACCACAACCTTTTGAAAGTCTTTTTGCCCATGATGGACTGGCTCGCGCCCGTGGCCAGCTCCATTGACACTGGGAGTCCATTTAGTTCAACAGTCAGCATTATCGGGGGACAATTCGTGGTGAATGTGTGCACCCCATGTACCTCTGCCTCCTCTATCTGAGGCTCTGGCTCGTTGTGATCCTCCGTGGATCTGTCCTCCTCTGCAACATGGTGGTTTTCAGGTTTAACAGGCTTAGCAGCTCGCCTGCACACTCGTTGGAGGTGTCCCATTGTTCCACAGCCCTTGCAAACGTAGCCATCATGTCCAGAAGGCAGCAGCCCTTCTTAAAGGAGACTGCAGATGTCTGCAACTACCTACCGTGCCAATTTGAACCGATTGAAACATTGCTCTTCAGACAGGTCAAGGAAGCTGAGCCCGACTGCAATCTCAGCCCCTCTGTTGCTTCTCTCTTTGCTGTTCTCCAGATCTGAGTTGTGCACCTCTCTCTTGTGCAGCTCACCATAATACGACATTGCAGCCTTGAATGGTGATTGTCTCCCTCGTCCGATGTCCTTTCGAAAACTTCCATGGCATCCTCCATCCTAATGGTGTCTATTGAAAGCCGCCAAACCTTTCAAATGTTTATATTCAGAAGAACTCTCTGCAAAACGTTTGCCAGAAGAAACTGAAAGCAGCTGTAGGTACTGAGCCTTAATATCAGGCAATCTGAGCCTCAAATAATACCATGACATGCCGTTCAATCTTGTCTCTGTTCTATTGCCGAGTTTCCCGAGCCCCGGGAAACCCATGCTGGAGGCATTAAATTCAAATCCCTGTTGAAATCATTTGAAATTTGCCTCCACGTGCTCAGAACATATTTACATTTAATGTTACTAAATTATATTTTGTTGTATTTTCTACTATATCTTTGCTTTTCAATTCAGTAAACCATTCTTATTATACCCTAACCACCTTCAGTTAAATAATTATACAATTTTGTGTGTTGGTTTATCTTCACAGAGCAATTAGGAGCAATGAAAATAATAATGAGAATGTTCTTCAATTCATATTGTTTATTGGACTATGCAGTGACAGCTGCTGAGTACATTGAACATTGCATCAAGTGTAGCACTGCACATGTGTACCTCTCCAAGATCCCAGTGTTCCACTAATTCTAGCCTTTAGCGCATCGCTGATTTTCATCATCCCACTACTGGTAGTCGTGCTTTCAGCCACCGAGGTCCTATGCTCTGGAATTCTCTCCCTTAACCTCTCTGCCTCTTTCTCCTTTTTTAAGACGCTCCTGATAACCTACCTCTTTGACTAAGCTTTTGGTCATCTGTCCTAATATCTCCCTATGTGGCTTGGTGTCAAAGTTTGTTTGATAACGCTCCTGTGAAGCGCCTTGGGATGGTTTACTATGTTAAAGGTGCTATCTAAATGCAAGTTGTTGTGGTGATGTGTCATTCTTCATTTTGAATCACCATCACCAGTGTATTGACATACACAAAACCTCGCATGCATAGAATGGATGATCTCGGGATGCAGATACATAAATCTTTAAAGGTGGGAATGCAGGTAGGAAAGGCAGATAGAATTTTAGGTTTTATTTATGGGAAATTGAATACAAAAGCAAGGAAGTGATGTTGAATTTGTACATTAGTGAGGCCACAGCTTGAATACTCTGTATAACGCTGGGTGTCCATTTATCAGAAAGACAGTGAGCAGACACTAGAATGAGAAGTTGTTGTTATGAAAAAAGGTTCCAAAGATGAGGTTTTATCACTGAGGTGGAACTGTAGGGGGAATCTAATAGAGGTTTTCAAATATATGAAAGGTTTTGAGAGGGAAACTAGTGAAAGATTGGATAGTGAACTGGTAAGAATACGGCATTGACTCAGGATTATCACAGGAAGAGCAAAGGGGCGAGTTAGACAAGGGTTATTAGAACATGGAACATTTAATTACAAGCAGGTATTGGCAGCCAGGTTTAAAAGGGAATTGTGAAAGAGAAAGAACATAAAAGAATACAGTGAAAGCAGGGAAATGGGATTAAGAAACCAGCTCCAGTTGAAGGACTGGTACCCGAACCAGAAGTATGGAAAGAATGGCTTCTCCTATACTGTAATTTCCACGAATAAGAATATAAGAAATAGGGGCAGGATTAGGTCATTTGGCCCATCGAACTTCCTCCACATTCAATAAGATCATGGCTGATCTGATCATGGATTCAGCTCCACTTCCCTGCCCGCTCCCCGTAACCCTTTATTCCCTTATCGCTCAAAAATCTGTCTAGCTCCGCCTTAAATATATTCAAATGACCCAGCCACCACAGCTCTCCAGGACACAGAATTCCACAGATTTATAATGCTCTGAGAAAAGAAATTCCTCCTCATCTCAGTTTTAAATGGCCGGCCCCTTATTCTGAGACTTTGTCCCCTAGTTTTAGTTTCCCCTATGAGTGGAAATATCCTCTCTGCATCCACCTTGTCGAGCCCCTTCATTATGTTATCTGTTTCGATAAGATCACTTCTCATTCTTCTGAACTCCAATGTAGGCCCAACCTACTCAACCTATCTTCAGAAGTCAACCCCCTCACCTCTGGAATCAATCGAGTGAACCTTCTCTGAACAGCCTCCAATGCAAGTATATCCCTCCTTAAATATGGAGACCAAAACTATATGCAGTACTCTAGGTGTGGCCTCACCAATACCCTGTACAAAAAGTGAGAATGCAGGTACAGCAATTAATCAGGAAGGCAAATGGAATGTTGGCCTTTATTGCAAGGGGGATAGAGTATAAAAGCAGAGATGTACAGTTGTAGCAGAACATCTCTGCTTTTATACTCTATCCCTCTTGCAATAAAGTCCAACATTCCATTTGCCTTCCTGATTAATTGCTGTACCTGCATACTCACTTTTTGTGTTTCATGCACAAGGACCCCTAGGTCCCTCTATACTGCAGCACTTTGCAATTTTTCTCCATTTAAATTATAATTTGCTTTTCTATTTTTTCTGCGAAAGTGGATAACCTCACATTTTCCCACATTATATTCCATCTGCCAAATGTTTGCCCACTCACTTAGCCTGTCTATATGCCTTATGAAGATTTTTTGTGTCCTCCTCACAATTTGCTTTCCCACCCATCTTTGTATCATCAGCAAACTTTGCTACATTACGCTCGATCCCTTCATCCAAGTCATTAATATAGACTGTGAATAGTTGAGGACCCAGCACCGATCCCTGCAGCACCCCACTAATCAACTGGAAAATGACCCATTTATCCCGACTCTCTGTTTTCTGTTAGTTAGCCAATCCTCTATCCATGCTAATATATTACCCCCAACCCTATGAACTTTTATCTTGTGCAGTAACCTTTTATGTGACACCTTATCGAATGCCTTCTGCAAATTCAAATACACGACATCTACTGGTTCCCTTTTATCCACCCTACTCGTTACATCCTCAAAGAATGTCAGCAAATTTGTCAAACATGATTTCCCTTTCATAAAACCATGCTGGCTCTGCTTGATTGAATTATGCTTTTCCAAATGTCCTGCTACTGCTTCCTTAATAATGGACTCGAGCATTTTCCCAATGACAGATGTTAGGTTAACTGGTCTATAGTTTCCTGCCTTTTGTCTGCCTCCTTTTTTAAATAGGGGCATTACATTTGTGATTTTCCAATCTGCTGGGACCGCCCCAGAATCCAGGGAATTTTGGTAGATTGCAAACAATTTTGCATCCACTATCTCTGCAGCCACCTCTTTTAGGATCCTAGGATATAAGCCATCAGGTCCAGGGGACTTGTCCACCTTTAGTCATAGAAACATAGAAACATAGAAAATAGGTGCAGGAGTAGGCCATTCGGCCCTTCTAGCCTGCACCGCCATTCAATGAGTTCATGGCTGAACATTCAACTTCAGTACCCCATTCCTGCTTTCTCGCCATACCCCTTGATCCCCCTAGTAGTAAGGACCTCATCTAACTCCTTTTTGAATATATTTAGTGAATTGGCCTCAACAACTTTCTGTGGTAGAGAATTCCACAGGTTCACCACTCTCTGGGTGAAGAAGTTCCTCCGCATCTCGGTCCTAAATGGCTTACCCCTTATCCTTAGACTGTGACCTCTGGTTCTGGACTTCCCCAACATTGGGAACATTCTTCCTGCATCTAACCTGTCGAAACCCGTCAGAATTTTAAATGTTTCTATGAGGTCCCCTCTCATTCTTCTGAACTCCAGTGAATACAAGCCCAGTTGATCCAGTCTTTCTTGATAGGTCAGTCCCGCCATCCCGGGAATCAGTCTGGTGAACCTTCGCTGCACTCCCTCAATAGCAAGAATGTCCTTCCTCAGGTTAGGAGACCAAAACTGTACACAATACTCCAGGTGTGACCTCACCAATGCCCTGTACAACTGTAGCAACACCTCCCTGCCCCTGTACTCAAATCCCCTTGCTATGAAGGCCAACATGCCATTTGCTTTTTTAACCACCTGCTGCACCTGCATGCCAACCTTCAATGACTGATGTACCATGACACCCAGGTCTCTTTGCACCTCCCCTTTTCCTAATCTGTCACCATTCAGATAATAGTCTGTCTCTCTGTTTTTACCACCAACGTGGATAACCTCACATTTATCCACATTATACTTCATCTGCCATGCATTTGCCCACTCACCTAACCTATCCAAGTCGCTCTGCAGCCTCACAGCATCCTCCTCGCAGCTCACACTGCCACCCAACTTAGTGTCATCCGCAAATTTGGAGATACTACATTTAATCCCCTCATCTAAATCATTAATGTACAGTGTAAACAGCTGGGGCCCCAGCACAGAACCTTGCGGTACCCCACTAGTCACTGCCTGCCATTCTGAAAAGTACCCATTTACTCCTACTCTTTGCTTCCTGTCTGACAACCAGTTCTCAATCCATGTCAGTACACTACCCCCAATCCCATGTGCTCTAACTTTGCACATCAATCTCTTGTGTGGGACCTTGTCGAACGCCTTCTGAAAGTCCAAATATACCACATCAACTGGTTCTCCCTTGTCCACTCTACTCAAAAAATTCTCAAAAAATTCCAGAAGATTTGTCAAGCATGATTTCCCTTTCACAAATCCATGCTGACTTGGACCTATCATGTCACCTCTTTCCAAATGCACTGCTATGACATCCTTAATAATTGATTCCATCATTTTACCCACTACCGATGTCAGGCTGACCGGTCTATAATTCCCTGTTTTCTCTCTCCCTCCTTTTTTAACAAGTGGGGTTACATTGGCTACCCTCCACTCTATAGGAACTGATCCAGAGTCAATGGAATGTTGGAAAATGACTGACAATGCATCCACTATTTCCAAGGCTACCTCCTTAAGTACTCTGGGATGCAGTCCATCAGGCCCTGGGGATTTATCGGCCTTCAATCCCATCAATTTCCCCAACACAATTTCCCGGCTAATAAGGATTTCCCTCAGTTCCTCCTCCTTACTAGACCCCCCGACCCCTTTCATAACCGGAAGGTTATTTGTGTCCTCCTTCGTGAATACCGAACCAAAGTACTTGTTCAATTGGTCCGCCATTTCTTTGTTCCCCGTTATGACTTCCCCTGATTCTGACTGCAGGGGACCTACGTTTCTCTTTACTAACCTTTTTCTCTTTACATATCTATAGAAACTTTTGCAATCCGTCTTAATGTTCCCTGCAAGCTTCTTCTCATACTCCATTTTCCCTGCCCTAATCAAACCCTTTGTCCTCCTCTGCTGAGTTCTAAATTTCTCCCAGTCCCCAGGTTCGCTGCTATTTCTGGCCAATTTGCATGCCACTTCCTTGGCTTTAATACTATCCCTGATTTCCCTTGATAGCCACGGTTGAGCCACCTTCCCTTTTTCATTTTTATGCCAGACAGGAATGTACAATTATTGTAATTCATCCATGCGGTCTCTAAATGTCTGCCATTGCCCATCCACAGTCAACCCCTTAAGTATCATTCGCCAATCCATCCCAGCCAATTCACGCCTCATACCTTCAAAGTTAGCCTTCTTTAAGTTCTGGATCATGGTCTCTGAATTAACTGTTTCATTCTCCATCCCAATGCAGAATTCCACCATATTATTTTACAGAGTACTACTTCATTAGTGGTAGTGATTGTATTAAGTTCCTCCCTCCCTATAGCCCCTTGATTATCCACTATTGGGATATTTTTATTGTCTTCTACTGTAAAGACCGTTACAAAATATTTGTTCAATGTCTCTGCCATTTCCCCGTTCTCCATTATTAATTCCCCAGTCTCATCCTGTAGGGGATCAACATTTATTTTAGCCATTCTTTTTCTTTTTATGTACCGGTAGAAACTCTTACAATTTGTTTTTATAATATGTGCTAGTTTACTCTCATAATCTATCTTCACTCTCTTTATCATTTTTTTAGTCGTTCTTTGTTGGCTTTTAAAAGTTTCCCAATCCCCTGGCCTCCCACTAGTCTTGGGCCACGTTGTATGCCCTTGTTTTCAATTTGATACCATCCCTTATTTCCTTAGTTAGCCACGGATGGTTATCCCTTCTCTTAAAGTCTTTCCTTCTCATTGGGATATATTTATGTTGCGAGTTATGAAATATTTCCATAAATGTCTGCCACTGCTCATCAACCATCCCACACTTTAATCTATTTTCCCAGTCCACTTTAGCCAACTCTGCCCTCATGCCTTTGTAGTCTCCTTTATTTAAACTAAGGACACTGGTTTGAGAACCAACTTTCTCATCCTCCAACTGAATTTGAAATTCAACCATGTTATGGTCATTCATTCCTAGAGGACCCTTTACTACGAGATCATTTATTAATCCTGTCTCATTACACAGTACCAGATCTAAGATAGCCTGCTCCCTGTTTGGTTCCGCAATGTACTGTTCAAGGAAACTATCCCAGGTACACTCTATGAACTCTTTCTCAAGGCTGCCCTGGTCGATTTGTTTTGACCAATCAATATGAAGGTTAAAATTGCCCATGATTATTGCCGTCCCTTTATTAAAAGCCGCCATTATTTCTTGATTTATACTCCATCCAACAGTGTAACTACTGTTAGGGGGCCTATAGACTATGCTCACCAGTGACTTTTTACCCTTATTATTCCTTATCTCCACCAAAACTGATTCAACATTTTGATCTTCTGAGCCAATATTGTTTCTCACGAACACACTGATCCCATCCTTTATTAACAGTGCTACCCCACCTCCTTTTCCTTTCTGTCTGTTCTTCTGAATTGTCAAATACCCCTGAATATTTAGTTCCCAGTCCTGGTCACCTTGCAACCACGTCTCTGTAATGGCCCCAGAATTCATCCTTTAATTCACCTTCACATTATTTATCAACACCGCCTCCAGTGCGCCAGTGCAGTCTTCGGCCACCTGAGGAAAAGAGAGTTTGAAGACCAGACCCTCAAATCTGCCACCAAGCTCATGGTCTACAGGGCTGCAGTAATACCCGCCCTCCTGTACGGCTCAGAGACATGGACCATGTACAGTAGAAACCTCAAGTCGCTGGAGAAATACCACCAACGATGTCTCTGCAAGATCCTGCAAATCCCCTGGGAGGACAGACCAATGGTAGCGTCCTCGACCAGGCCAACATCCCCAGCATTGAAGCCATACCCATTTGTATCTATTTTTGCTGTCAACTCATCTATTTTGTTACGAATGCTATGTACATTCAGATAAAGTGCTTTTAAATTGTTTTTTTACCAGTTTTTTCCTGTTTTGACCCCACTTTCTGATTCATCTTTATGTTTATACACTCTGTTCCTTCCTGGCATGCTCTGGATTTTATTTCCCCGAGTGCTATCCTGATCTATTGCCTTCTCCTTGTTCTTTGACTTTTTACATTTTTCCTCACCTGAATCCCGCTCCCCCCCCCCCACCACGCCGCCCACCCCCCCACCCCCACCACCACCCTACCCTCCAAAGCCCTCTCTACAGCCCTGTTATTTGTTTCGCAGGAGCCTAGTCCCAGCACAGTCTAAGTGGAGCCCATCCGAACAGAACAGAACATCTGAAACATTGTAGACTTATAATACAGCCAAAAAAATTAAAGGAAACACTAGGTCACATAATACCTATATCATGACATGTAGATACAGGATTCAGATTGGCCTGAGATCAAGGCCACAAGACAAAGTTAAGTTTATTTGATGTGAATGTTACACTAATCATGCTCATAATCATACAAAGATATTCATTTACAGTTTGTCCTTTTCAAGTGCCAGCTCTTTTGCTATGATAAGTCTGGAATTGCACTAAACATGTACAGAAGTTGTACGGCACCAGTAATAACGATGTGTAATCACTTCTCTTCCAACGAAGTCCTTGGATAAATCATCATCATCATAGGCAGTCCCTCGGAATCGAGGAAGACTTGCTCCCACTCTAAAAATGAGTTCTTAGGTGGCTCAGCAGTCCAATACGAGAACCACAGTCCATGTCACAGGTGGGACAGATAGTCGTTGAGGGAAAGGGTGGGTGGGACAGGTTTGCCGCACACTCTTTCCGCTGCCTGCGCTTGATTTCTGCATGCCCTCAGCGATGAGACTCAAGGTGCTCAGCGCCCTCCCGGATGCACTTCCTCCACTTAGGGCGGTCTTTGGCCAGGGACTCCCAGGTGTCAGTGGGGATGTTGCACTTTATCAGGGAAGCTTTGAGGGTGTCCTTGTAAAGTTTCCTCTGCCCACCTTTGGCTCATTTGCCGTGAAGGAGTTCCAAGTAGAGCACTTGCTTTGGGAGTCTCGTGTCTGGCATGCGAACAATGTGGCCTGCCCAGCAGAGCTGATCAAGTGTGGTCAGTGCTTCAATGCTGGGGATGTTGGCCTGATCGAGGACGCTAACATTGGTGCGTCTGTCCTCCCAGGGGATTTGCAGGATCTTGCAGAGACATCGTTGGTGGTATTTCTCCAGCAACTTGAGGTTTCTACTGTACATGGCCCATGTCTCTGAGCCATACAGGAGGGCAGGTATTACTGCAGCCCTGTAGACCATGAGCTTGGTGGTAGATTTGAGGGCCTGGTCTTCAAACACTCTTTTCCTCAGGTGGCCGAAGGTTGCACTGGCGCACTGGAGGCGGTGTTGATAAATAATGTGAAGGTAAATTAAAGGATGAATTCTGGGGGCTTTCTCCCTGGGAAGTGCAAAACAATTATCAGGATTACCATAAGCCTGTAGTGCACGCTTTGCAAGTATTGCACAATAAATCAGGTTGTAAAAATACCACAGATTATATTAATACTTGAGGAGATGTCAAAAGGAAATGCATCTAGATATTATCTGTTCCAACAAAATGCTAAGTGAAATGTAATTACGAGATGTGCTGTACAGAACTCACCATACCAGATATTGTTACATTAAAACTGTAGAAAGGAGAGAATTATCTGAGGCTGCTCAACATTTTCAGGGTCTCTCCTGCTACATGTGTAGTCCCCGATGATACAAAAGCTCTGCTTTGCACATGGCAATTTAAAGGATCACTTGTGCCGTTACTGCTGTATATGATGTTCTCTTGTATTATTTGAAGAGGCACCTCTGATGTGGAAAGGGACACCTTGAATCACAAAGGTCAAGATGTCTCCCTTAATATCTTCAGGAAGACTAAGTACCCGAGTTTGGTGAAAGCTAAGTTCCGCCCAAGTACCGTCCAAAGGACCACTAAGCTCCTGACAGTACTTTGGGCGGAAGTTTCATGAAAAAATGTAGGAAAGAACGCCCGGCGGCAAAAATGGGCCTTGCACGCCGATTCTGAGCGGCAGCGGGTGGTAGCTCCCATTCTGGGTGGCAAATGCGATTCTCGGCAAAGTACCGCCGAGGATAGAGTCGGGCCCAGGGAAGGTGGAACTGATAAAATAAAAAGTTTTCAAACCAATAAAAATAATACTAGAAATCCTTCAGAGGACCCCATCCATCTAAATCCCTGCAAAAGAAATAAAGAAAAGAAGTGCACTAACCTTTTTTTGCAGTTCTTCACACTTATCGTTTAGGTAAGACCTGCCTCTCTTTTCCCCTGCTGGCGCGGAGAATCACCCGGACCAAACTGGTAACGCAGCAGGCAGGAGGACTCTTGTGGGTGTTGCACGTCAGCGCACGCCAGCGGACACCACCGGACGGTACCCAGCGGTCTTCTCTCCCCGCCGGCGTGAGGACCTGACGAAACACGCTCGGAGGGGAGAGTGCCCAAAAACCATCAAGGCCACCGAGAAAACTCGGTGACAGCCGAAGGTAAGTTGACCAAACTCGGGCCCTAAGGCTTCAAGGCACTGACAATGTTATGGACCCTGTAAAGATTGCTTTACACTGTACACTGGCATTGTGTCATTGTATCATAGCATACAAGATGGCTGGAATGGCTTGTTGGCTCAGATCATTGCAATGAGGAGTCTGGAGGACGAGGTCATGGAATGCATTGGGGACAATTTCCTAGAACAGTACATCATGGAACCAACCAGGGAACAGGCTATTTTAGATCTTGTATTATGTAATGAGACAGGGTTAATTAGCAATCTCATAGTAAAGGGTCCTCTGGGGCAGAGTGATCATAATACAGTAGAATTTCACGTTACGTTTGAGAGTGACTTGCCTAAGTCCTAAACTAGAGTCTGAAACTTAAATAAAGCCAATTATATAGGTATGAAGGGCGAGTTGGCTAAGGTAGATTGGAAAAATAGATGAAAAGGTATGGCGATAGATAAGCAGTAGCGAGCGTTTAAAGAAATATTTCATAATTCTCAACAAAAATACATTCCATTGAGAAACAAAAACTCCACAGGAAAAGTGATCCATCTGTGGCTAACTAAAGAAGTTAAGGATAGCATTAGATTGAACGAAGAAGCTTATAATGTTGCGAAGAATAGTAGTAAGCATGATGATTGAGAGAGTTTCAGAATCCAGCAAAGGATGACCAAAAAACTGATGAAAAGGGAAAAAATAGACTATGAGAGAAAACTAGCAAGAAATATAAAAACAAATTGTAAGAGCTTCTACAAGTCTGTAAAAAGGAAGAGAGTAGCAAAAGTAAACATTAGTTTCTTAGTGATTGAGGATGGAGAAATTATTATGGGGAATAAGGAAATGGCAGAAATATTTTGTATCTGTTTTCACAGTAGAGGATGCAAAAAGCAATAATGGTGGGGAACCAAGGGTCGAATGAGGGTGAGGAACTTAATGTAGTTAATAGAAAAATTACTAGAGAAACTAATGGGACTAAAAGCTAACAAATCCCCTGGACCTGACAGCCTACATCTTAGGGTTCTAAGAGAGGTGGCTGCAAAGATAGTGGAGGCATTGGTTTTGAGCTTTCAAAATTCCCGAGATTCTAGAACGGTCCCAGCGGATTGGAAGGTAGCAAATGTAACACTGCTATTCAAGAAAGGGGGGAGAGAGAAAACAAGGAACTACAGGCCAGTTAGTTTGACTTCAGTCATTGGGTAAATGCTGGAATCCATTGTTAAGGAAGTGGTATCAGGGCACTTAGATAATCAGAAGCAGAGTCAACATGGTTTTATGAAAGGGAAAGCATGTTTGAAAAATTTATTAGAGTATTTTGAGGATGTAACTAGCAGGGTAAATAAAGGGGAACCAGTGGATGTAGTATATTTGGATTTCCAAAAGGCATTCGATAAGGTGCCACATAAAAGGTTATTACACAAGATAAGGGCTCATGGGATTGGACGTAATGTATTAGCATGGATAGAGGATTTGTTAACGGAGTGAAACAGAGAGTAGAGATAAACGGGTCATTTTCAGGTTGGCAGGCTGTAATTATTGGGCTGCCTCAAGGATCAGTGCTGGGGCTTCAGCTATTTACAATCTATATTAATGACCTAGATGAAGGAACTGAGTGTAATGTATCCAAGTTTGCTGACAATGCAATGCTAGGTATAAGTGATATATCCTTACTATACAGTATAAATGCACACGAAGCCCATATTTGAGAGAAGGTCACTCTGTGACCAGTTACCTTTATTACCAAGACCTCAAGTGATGAAGGTGGGTGGAGCTTCCCCTTTTATACCTGAAAGTCCAGGTTAGGAGTGTCTCCCACAAGTTCGCCCCCTGTGGTCAATGTTCTCAAGGTGTACAACTTAGGTCAGCTTATATATGGGTTACAATGATAGTTGAATACATGACAATAATATCATAGGAACATAAGAAATAGAAACAGGAGTAGGCCATACAGCCCCTCCTGCCTGCTCCGCCATTCAATAAGATCATGGCTGATCTGATCATGGACTCAGTTCCATTTCCCCGCCCGCTCCCCATAACCCTTATCCCTTTATCGTTTAAGAAACTGTCTATTTGTGTCTTAAAGTTATTCAATGTCTCAGCTTCCACAGCTCTCTGATGCAGTGAATTCCATAGATTTACAACCCTCTGAGAGAAGAAATTTCTCCTCATCTCTGTTTTAAATGGGCAGCCCTTTATTCTAAGATCATGCCCTCTAGTTCTAGTCTCCCTCATCAGTGGAAACATCCTGTCTGCATCCACCTTGTCAAGCCCCCTCATAATCTTATACGTTTCGCTAAGATCACCTCTCATTCTTCTGAATTCCAATGAGTAGAGGCCCAACCTTTCCTCATAAGTCAACCCCCTCATCTCCAGAATCAACCTAGTGAACCTTCTCTGAAATTCCTCCAAAGCACGTATATCCTTTCGGAAATATGGAAACCAAAACTGCACGCAGTATTCCAGGTGTGGCCTCACCAATACCTTATATAGCTGTAGCAAGACTTGCCTGCTTTTATACTCTATCCGCTTTGCAATAAAGACCAAGATACCATTGGCCTTCCTGATCACTCGCTGTACCTGCATACAATCCTTTTGTGTTTCGTGCACAAGTACCCCCAAGTCCCGCTGTACTGCAGCACTTTGCAATCTTTCTCCATTTAAATAATAACTTACTTTTTAATTTTTTTTCTGCCAAAGTGCATGACCTCACACTTTTCAACGTCATACTCCATCTGCGAAATTTTTGCCCACTCACTTAGTCTGTCTATGTCCTTTTGCAGATTTTTTTGTGCCCTACTCACACATTGCTTTTCCTCCCAAAGGTATTGAAATGGAGAAAGATTGCAAAGTGCTACAGTACAGCGGGACCTGGGGGTACTTGTGCATGAAACACAAAAGGATAGTATGCAGGTACAGCACGTGATCAGGAAGGCCAATGGTATCTTGGCCTTTAAACAAAGGGGACTACAGTGGGATGAGGACAGAGTTGGCTAAAGTAAACTGGGAACACAGACTAAACGGTGGCACAATTGAGGAACAGTGGAGGACTTTTAAGGAGCTCTTTCATAGTGCTCAACAAAAATATATTCCAGTGAACAAGAAGGGCGGTAAGAGAAGGGATAACCAGCCATGGATAACCAAGGAAATAAAGGAGAGTATCAAATTAAAAACCAATGCGTATAAGGTGGCCAAGGTTAGTGGGAAACTAGAAGATTGGGAACATTTTAAACGACAGCAAAGAATGACTAAGAAAGCAATAAAGAAAGGAAAGATAGATTACGAAAGTAAACGTGCGCAAAACATAAAAACAGATAGTAAAAGCTTTTACCGATATATAAAACGGAAAAGAGTGACTAAAGTAAACGTTGGTCCCTTAGAAGATGAGAAGGAGGATTTAATAATGGGAAATGTGGAAATGGCTGAGACATTAAACAATTATTTTGCTTCGGTCTTCACAGTGGAAGACACAAAAACCATGCCAAAAATTGCTGGTCACGGGAATGTGGGAAGAGAGAACCTTGAAACAATCACTATCACTAGTGGGGTAGTGCTGGACAGGCTAATGGATCTCAACGTAGACAATTCTCCTGGTCCTGATGAATGCATCCCAGGGTATTAAAAGAGATGGCGGAAGTTATAGCAGATGCATTCGTTATAATCTACCAAAATTCTCTGGACTCTGGGGAGGTACCATCGGATTGGAAAGCAGCTAATGTAATGCCTCTGTTTAAAAAAGGGGGCAGACAAAAGGCAGGTAACTATAGGCCGGTTAGTTTAACATCTGTAGTGGGGAAAATGCTTGAAGCTATCATTAAGGAAGAAATAGCGGGACATCTTGATAGGAATAGTGCAATCAAGCAGACGCAACATGGATTCATGAAGGGGAAATCATGTTTAACTAATTTACTGGAATTCTTTGAGGAAAAAGGAGCATGGTGGATAGAGGTGTACCGATGGATGTGGTGTATTTAGATTTCCAAAAGGCACACAAAAGGTTACTGCAGAAGATAAAGTACGCGGATTCAGAGGAAATGTATTAGCATGGATCGAGAATTGGCTGGCTAACAGAAAGCAGAGAGTCGGGATAAATGGGTCCTTTTCGGGTTGGAAATCGGTGGTTAGTGGTGTGCCACAGGGATCAGTGCTGGGACCACAACTGTTCACAATATACATAGATGACCTGGAAGAGGGAACAGAGTGTAGTGTAACAAAATTTGCAGATGACATAAAGATTAGTGGGAAAGCAGGTTGTGTAGAGGACACAGAGAGGCTGTAAAGAGATTTAGATAGGTTAAGCGAATGGGCTAAGGTTTGGCAGATGGAATACAATGTCGGAAAATGTGAGGTCATCCACCTTGGAAAAAAAAACAGTAAAAGGGAATATTATTTGAATAGGGAGAAATTACAACATGCTGCGGTGCAGAGGGACATTGTGCATGAATCCCAAAAAGTTAGTTTGCAGGTGCAGCAGGTAATCAGGAAGGCGAATGGAATGTTGGCCTTCATTGCGAGAGGAATGGAGTACAAAAGCAGGGAGGTCCTGCTGCAACTGTACAGGGTATTGATGAGGCCGCACCTGGAATACTGCGTGCAGTTTTGGTCACCTTACTTAAGGAAGGATATACTGGCTTTGGAGGGGGTACCGAGATGATTCACTAGGCTGATTCCGGAGATGAGGGGGTTACCTTATGATGATAGATTGAGTAGACTGGGTCTTTATTCGTTGGAGTTCAGAAGGATGAGGGGTGATCTTATCGAAACATTTAAAATAATGAAAGGGATAGACAAGATAGAGGCAGAGAGGTTGTTTCCACTGGTCGGGGAGACTAGAACTAGGGGGCACAGCCTCAAAATACGGGGGAGCCAATTTAAAATCGAGTTGAGAAGGAATTTCTTCTCCCAGAGGGTTGTGAATCTGTGGAATTCTCTGCCCAGGGAAGCAGTTGAGGCTAGCTCATTGAATGTATTCAAATCACAGATAGATAGATTTTTAACCAATAAGGGAATTAAGGGTTTTGGGGAATGGGCAGGTAAGTGGAGCTGAGTCCACGGCCAGATCAGCCATGATCTTTTTGAATGGCGGAGCAGGCTCGAGGGGCTAGATGGCCTACACCTGTTCCTAATTCTTATGTTCTTATGTTCCCATCTTTGTATCATCAGCAAACTTGGCTACATACACTCAGTCTCTTCTTCCAAGTCATTAATATAGATTGTAAATAGTTGGGGTCCCAGCACTGATCCCTGCGGCACCCCACTAGTTACTGGTTGCCAACCAGAGAATGAATCATTTATCCTGACTCTCTGTTCTCTGTTAGTTAGCCAATCCTCTATCCATGCTAAGAAAATTACCCCCAACCCCGTGAACTTTTATCTTGTGCACTAACCTTTTATGTGGCACCTTGTCAAATGCCTTCTGGAAGTCCAAATACACCACATCCACTGGTGCCCATTTATCCACCCTGTTCGTTACATCCCCAAAGAACTCCAGTAAATTTGTCAAACATGACTTCCCCTTCATAAATCCATGCTGACTCTGCCTGACCAAATTTTGCTTTTCCAAATGTCCTTCTACTGCTTGTTTAATAATGAACTCCAACATTTTCCCAACCACAGAGGTTAGGCTAACTGGTCTATAGTTTCCTGCTTTTTGTCTGCCTCCTTTTTTAAATAGGGGCGTTACGTTTGTAGTTTTCCAATCTGCTGGGACCTCCCCAGAATCCATGGAATTTTGGTCAATTACAACCAATGCATCCACTATCCCTGCCGCTACTTCTCTTAAAACCCTAGGATGCAAGCCATTAGGTCCAGGGGATTTATCCTTTTGTCCCATTATCTTACTGAGTACCACCTCCTTAGTGATTGTGATTGTGTTAAGTTCCTACCCCCGTATAGCCCCTTGGCTATCCTCTGTTGGAATATTGTTAGTGTCCTCTAGGTAGTAAGCTGTGAGGAGAACACAAAGCGTCTGCAAAGGGATATAAATATACTAAGTGAGTGGGCAGTAAGGACGCAGATGGAGAATAATGTAGGGAAATGTGAGTTTATTCACTTTGGTAGGAAATATAGGAAAACAGAATATTCTTAAATGGTGAGAAACTTTTAAATGTTGGTGTTCAGAGAGATTTGGGTGACCTTGGGTGTAAAAAAACACAGAAAGCTAGCATGCAGGTACAGCAAGCAATAAGGAAGACAATTGGCATGTTGTCCTTTATTGCATGGGGGTTGGAGTATAAGAGTAAGGCAGTCTTGCTACAATTGTACAGGGCCTTGGTGAGATCACTCCTGGGAGTACTGCGCACAGTTTTGGTCTCCTTATCTAAGGAAGGATATACTTGCCTTGGAGGCGGTGAAATGGAGGTTCACTAGATTGATTCTTGGGATGAGAGGGCTGTCTTATGGTGAGAGATTGTGTAGAATGGGCCTATACTCTCTGGAGTTTAGAATAATGAGAGGTGATCTCATTGAAACAAACACGATTCTGAAGGGGATTGATAGGGTAGAAGCTGAGAGGTTGCAGTGTCAAGAACTCGGGGGCACAATCTCAGGATAAGGGGTAGGTCATTTAAAACAGAGATGAGGAGGAATGTCTTCATTCAGAAGGTTGTGAATCTTTGGAATTCTCTGACCCAGGGGCTGTGGCTGCTGAGTCTCTGAACAAATTCAAAGCTGAGAAAGATAGATTTTTGGAGTCTAGGGGAATCAAGGGTTCTGGAGATTGGGCAGTAAAGTGGAGTTGAGGTAGATGATCAGCCATGATCTTATTGAGTGGCGGAACAGGCTCAAGGTGGCCGTAGGGCCTACTCCTGTCCTATTTCTTATGTTCTTATGAGCAGGTTAACCTTATGATCTCTTGCTGAATACATTAGTATGCAACCAATCACTCTCCTCCTTGTAATTTAGGGATCTTGATAGTCCTTTGATAGGACGACTGGTAGGATTGCTGGGGCAGCAATAGTACCACTTTGGCTGAGCTTATAATTTATGGTGAAAAAAGTTCTGGTTCTGGTACTCAGTGCATTAGATTTTATTATGTTAATTATTATATCAATCAGAATTAATAATGAAGTTAACTTTTATTTAAAGTTTGTAAAAATTCTATCTATTTAATTGAATATTTCTAAATGTTCATCATTTCCAATCTTTCATCCAATCTGTTTATTCTCAATACTGGTAACAAGTTACAATGCCAGAACTTTAAAAAAATCAAAACAAGGTGATCCTATATCCTTCCTTTTCACTCCTTTCATCCTCTGGATTTTGATTTCCTAATATATGTCTGGAGAACATGGCTGTTAAATTATTTAAATAGAATGTACAAAGTATGAATTTTATATTATGTTTACTAAAATAGCATGTGCCTTTTGGATGAGACATTAAACCGAGGACCCATCTGCCTTCTCAGGTGGATGTAAAAGATCCCATGGTGCTATTTCAAAGAAGCGCAGGGAAATTCTCCTCGGTGTCCTGGCCAACAATTATCCCTCTAACAACACCTAAAAAAATGGATTATCTGGTCATTATCACATTGCTGTTTGTGGGACCTTGCTGTGCACAATATGGCTGCCGTGTTTTCTACAACTAATTTTTTTTTAAAGTATTTAATTGACTGTAAAGCACTTTGCAATGTCCCAAGGTCATGAAAGACATTATATAAATGCAAGTCTTTCTTTTTATTGACAACTTCGAGATTTACCACTTGCACCGAAAGTGACATCCTTGGGTGTACTGCTCTGAGTACAGCAGATTCAGTGTACTGCTGACCACTGGCCTGAGTGCAGTTTGGAGGGAGGTGGTCTGACTCTAATAAGTTCCTGAGCCTGATGGGGTGGTGGAGCTGAGTCACTGAATCTGATTCTTGTAGGGAGCTGATGGACCTTTGTATATTGTGGAACCCTTTCATTAAAAGCGCTTGCACTCACACAGTCGATGCAAAATTATGAGTTTGTGATTCTGGTCTAGAATTTCCCTGATGCCAGTGGCAGGTCAGCACAAACCAGCGAAAAGGCATGCTAGCCCATACAGATAAGAGATTAACATGCCTGCAGACAGAGCCAAGACACCTGGTTCATGTGCAAATGCTGCTGGCAGCACTTAGTCTTGAGGGCACCTGAAAAGCACCTCTGGATGAAGATTTCAGTGCCATCAATGGCACTAGTTCTGGGTCCTTTATGTTACACGGTGACCTAAAATATCTGCAGTATAAAAGGATGCCACCAATCATCTACCTACATTGTGATGACGTCTAATTTTGTCGCCTTCTTGAGACCGCTGTTGAATCTGCTGCTGTGGTGGCTAGCTTTTATGGATTTTCCCACAGCTCCAGCCTTGCGCTCCAAACTCCAAACCCCAAAGTGCTCCTCTAACATCTAGTATAAAAGGAGCACTGATGTCAAAACATGATGAGGTTTCAAGGGAGCAGAATTACTGAGCCTGAAGGTACAGGAGAGCAAGTTAGCATTCGATCGCCAACAGTTATTATTAACCCTGGCACCCTTTAGTTAATAATTGTGATATTTCAAGTGAGTGCGTGATGGCGCGAGCGAAATGAGCGAGAGAAACATGGCTGGCTTGCACCCAGACCCGTTAACTCCTTGAAGCCAGCTAGATCAGTGATGTTTTCAATATTCAATGATTATTTGAACAATATTCTACACCAATAAGAAATAAACAAAAGGACATTTGGTTCTGCAGGATTTATTAAGCCATCTGATTAGCTAAAAATGGCTCAGACGTTTTTTTCCCATTTAATGCCTTAAGAAAGAGTTCCAACCCTCTATCTTAGCTGGTTAAATCTTTGAGCTAAATAGTGGTCCCTGCACTTAGTGCTGGATGTCTTGGGAGCCTCATGAGTCAGGGGTCGGATCATCGGGCACCAGTCATTCAAAGTGGTCCCGAAAGCAATGTCAGGTATTTGAGCCAACAATGGCTTGGGCCAGAATGTTTCTATACACAATGCAACCAAGCAAAGAGAGGTCCAGCCACAAAGAACGGCTCTACTAGAAAGGAGAGGAGTACAGCTGAAAAATTAACATTTTTCTTTTAAACCAGCCTCCCTAATGCACCTATTGAAAATGGGCACTAATAAGCAACTGGAACAATTTTCTGGTGCTCCCGCTCCACTGTAAGGTTTGCCCTAGTTGGAATAAAATCTCAGGCAAGACTGCTACCAACCAAGCCAAGCTGACAGTAAAATGCAACAACATAGTATTCATGTATTCCACTATTTATTGCTCTTTGCCCTGCAGCTAAAATACACGTGAAACAGGTGTGATAACAGGGAATCATCTGAGCAAGCCTGTACAGCAATAAACAAGAGATGACGGGAGCTTATTAAATCAAAGAATACCATAAATCAGGTTCTCAAGAAAGTTTGATGCCACAGAGCCTTTGGCCAAGACTTAACATGTAATTGAGTTTCCACTACCATGGTATTTACACACGTTACATAAAAAATGCTATATTGTGCTCATCTCAATGACACAGGCTAAGTCCATAGCACAATTACTTACCCTACCCTCATGCAATGGGACAAAATGGTTGCAAGTAGTAACATATCTGAGTGGATGCCTTACCAACCTATACTCACATCTCTTTCCTTAATCTCAACAATACTATCTGCATTATTTTCCCATACCAGTACAAATCAGCATATCACATGAATAGTTCTACACATTTATTTAGAAGCTGACATCTACAAATATACAAGTAAACCTGCAGAGATGTCTTTCCTGCATATCCGTATGCATTGTGGTGCTCCCGAGCTGTATATGTGCATATCCATATATAAGAACATAAGAAATAGGAGCAGGAGTTGGCTCCTCGAGCCTGCTCCGCCATTCAATAAGATCATGGCTGATCTGATCATGGCCTCAACTCCACTTTCCTGCCCGTTCCCCATAACCGTTGACTCCCTTATCATTCAAAAATGTGTCTATCTGTCTACCTTCAATACATTCAATGACCCAGCCTCCACAGCTCTCTGGAGTAGAGAATTCCACAGATTCACGACACTCTGAGAAAATAAACTCCTCCTCATCTCCATTTTAAATGGGCGACCCCATATTCTGAAACAATGCCCCCTAGTTCTAGATTCCATCATGAGGTGAAACATCCTCTCTGCATCTACCTTGTCAAGCCCCCTCAGAATCTTATACGTTTCAATAAGATCACCTCTCATTCTTCTAAACTCCAATGAGTGTAGGCCCAACCTGCTCAACCTTTCTTCATAAGACAATCTCTTCATCTCAGGAATCAATCTAGTGAACCTTTGCTGAATTGCCTCCAATGCAAGTATATCCCTCCTTAAATAAGGAGACCAAAACTGTACGCAGTACTCCAGGTGTGGTCTAACTCTTGTACAGTTGTAGCAAGACTTCCCTACTTTTATACTCCATCCCCCTTGCAATAATTGCCAACATTCCATTTGCTTTCCTAATTACTTACTGTACCTGCATGCTAACTTTTTGTGTTTCATGTACAAGGACTCCCAGAACCCTTTGTACCGCAGCATTTTGTGGTCTCTCTCCATTTAAACAATAATTTGCTTTTTTATTTTTCCGACCAAAGTGGATAACCTCACATTTTCCCACATTATACTCCATCTGCCAAAATATTTGTCCACTCACTTAGCCTATCAATGGGGCCGATTTTCATCAAGGCCAAGTGCTGCCCAAAGTGCTGCCGATGATCGCCAAGGTACCGGACGGTATATGCGGCGGGATATTCATCGCCGAGGTCCCTCGAAGGTCGACGGGCGGCAAATGGATGACGTATGCCGCCAATCTGGGCAGCAGAGGGCAGGAGGTCTCATTCTCGACGGCAGAGGCTCTTTCTGCCCAAGTGCCGACGAGGATGGAGTCGGGCCCATTGAGGGTCAAAGACCTGAAAAGAAATGCAGCAATAAAAAATTTTAAAACTATTGGAAGACCTCCAGGGGACCCCATGCAGGTAAGTCACTGTGGAAAAATGTTTTTAAAATGTTCACTTACCTTTTTTTCAGGTTCTTCATACTCACCGTTGAGGACAGACCAGCCTCCACACAGTGGTCCACCCCCGTTCTGCCGCCGAGTCCCGCCAACTCCCGCCCGCAGGAAGCTGGGAGCTCGGTGGGCGGGAGATCAGTTGTGCCACTCGGCCGTCCGCTGACGTCAGCGGGCTGCTCCTGGTGGCTCTCCCATCTTGCCCACTCCACGTCACCTTGAAAGTGGCACTGGGCGAATCAAGAAGAGCAATGTCGGTGGCAGTGGGCAGCAGTGGGCGGCAGCGGGCGGTGAGGTGATGAACTTTGGTCCCTATATCCCTTTACAGATTCTTTGCGTCTTCTTGCTTTCCCACCTAACTTTGTATCATCAACAACTTTGGTTGCATTACACTCGGTCCCTTCATCCAAGTCATTAATATAGATTGTAAATAGTTGATGCCCCAGCACTGATCTTCGTGGCACCCCACTAGTTACAGTTTGCCAAACTGAAAATCACCCTTTTATCCCAACTCTTTGTTTAGCCAATCCTCTATCCATGCTAATATATTACTCCCAACTTTGTGAGCTCTTATCTTATGCAATAACCTTTTATGTGCCACCTTATCGAATACCTTCTGGAAATCCAAATGCACCACATCCACTGGTTCCCCTTTATCAACCCTGCTCGTTCCATCCTCAAAAAATGGCAGCAAATTTTTTAAATGTGATTTCCCTTTCATAAAACCATGCTGACTCTGCTTAACTGTATTATGATTTTCTAAATGTCCTGCCACTACTTCCTTAATAATAGACTCCAGGGGGCCGAAATTGCCCCCCTCCTGAAACGGAGCGCACGCATCCCATTTCTACTGTTTTTACCGCAGCGGTGGTTGAGGTGGCCTCTTCAACGATATTCTGCTCTTTGGATTTTTTTTTCAGGCGGACCGTAAATCGCTCGTAATGGCAGCACAAGTGCGGCAGTGAGTACACCAGAGGGGCAGAAGTTGGGGTGGAGCGGAGCGGCTGCTGCTCCACCGTAGCTCTGATGATGTCATCATGGTGCCGCGTCACCGCAGCTCTCTCCTTCACTTAAAGGGGAGAGCTGCGCGATTTATAAAGTTCGGTTCACTGGGCTACCAGGGAGGGTTTAAGTCAGGCCAGCGGCCTGACATCCAAGAGGGGATGCCAGGCTGACTGTTGGCGGCCCGGCCAAACCTGGGGGCATAATTGTCGGCCCGACATGGCAGTCGGCCAACAAAAAAAACATGCGGCAGCAGCAGAGCATCCTCTCCTTTCATGGGAGCCGCACCGCCATTGCAGAAGTAGGTTTTGGCACCGCCCGGTGGGAGGAAGATTTTCACGATGGAATTTCACCGTTGGGGAGATCATCGGCGGTGCGCACTGTGATGACGCACTTAGCATGGATTGGCAGCAGCGGAGTGGTGGTGGGATGGGGAGCAGGTCACTGCCATGATACCGCAGAAGCGGAATTTTGATAATGGCGACCATTACACGAAAAGTCAGCCATTGCACTCCGCAGCGTGGCCGTCGATTTCCGATGTTAAGAGGGCTTAAGGGATCGGGCAATTTCGGCCCCCAGCATTTTCCCAATGACAGATGTTAGGCTAAATGGTCTATAATTTCCTGCTTTCTGTCTCCCTCCTTTCTTTATTAGGGGTTTTACATTTGTGGATTTCCAATCTGCTAGGACCTCTCCAGAATCCAGGGAATTTTGGTAGATTACAACCAATGCATCCACTATCTCTGCAGCCACTTCTTTTAAGACCCTAGGATGCAAGCCATTAGGTCCAGGAGACTTGTCCACCTTTAGTCCTATTAGTTTGCCTAGTACCTTTTCTCCAATGATAATGATTGTTTTTATCCCCCCCTCCCTATAGCCCCTTGATTATCTATTATTATTGCAATGCTTTTAGTGTCTTCTACCATGAAGACTAATACAAAATATTTGTTCAAATTCTCTGCCATTTCCCTGTTTCCTATTATTAATTCCCCAGTCTCATCCTCTAAGGGATCAACATTTACTTTAGTTACTCTCTTCCTTTTTATATACCTGTAGAAGCTCTTACTGTCTGTTTTTATATTTCTTGCTAGTTTATTCTCATAATCTATCTTTTTTCTCTTTATTATTCTTTTAGTCGTCCTTTGCTGGTTTCTAATAATTTCCCAATCCTCTGGCCTACTACTAATCTTCGCAACATCGTATGCCTTTGTTTTCAATTTGATATCATCCTTAACTTTCTTAGTTAGACACGGATGGTTGAACCTTCTCATAGAGTCTTTCTTTCTTACTGGAATATATCTTTGCTGAGAGTTAGGAAATATATCCTTCAATGTCTGCCGCTGCTTATCTACTGTCTTACCCTTTAATCTATTTTCCCAGTCCAATTTTGCCAACTCGGTCTTCATTTAAGTTCAGGGCACTAGTTTGAGACCTAAGTTTCTCACCCTCAAACTGAATTTGAAATTCTAACATGCTATGATCAATCTTCCCAAGAGGATCCTTCACTATGAGATCATGAATTAATCCTATTTCATTACACATTACCAGATCTAAAATAGCCTGTTCCCTGGTTGGTTCCACAACTTATTGTTCTAAGAAACCATCCCGAAAACATTCTATGAATTCTTCCTCAAGGCTCCCTCTGCCAATTTGATTTGTCCAATCTATATGAAGATAAATTATTGCAGCACCTTTCGTACAAGCCTCCACTATTTCTTGATTTACACTCTGTCCTACAGTGTAGCTACTGTTAGGAGGCCTGTAGACTACTTGCACCAGTGTCTTCTTTCCCTTATTATTTCCTATTTCTACCCAAACTGATTCTACATCTTGATCTTCTGAGCCAATATCATTTCTCACTACTGCACTGATCTCATCCTTTATTAACAGAGTTATCCCATCTCCTTTTCCTTTCTGCCTATCCTTCCAAAATGTCAAATACCCCTGAATATTCAATTCCTAGCCTTGGTCACCTTGCAACCATGTGTCTGTAATGGCAATCAGATCATACTCATTTGTTTCTATTTGTGCCGTCAACTCATCTATCTTGTTACGAATGCTGCTGCATTCAGATAAAGATCTTTTCATTTTGGCTTTTTACCATTTTTCCCTACTCTGACTCTACTTTCTGATGCACTCTTATGCACCAGTTAGCCTAACATATGTCGTTGGGAAAATGCTGGAGTCCATTATTAAAGAAGCAGTAGCAGGACATTTGGAAAAGCATAATTCAATCAAGCAGAGTCAGCATGGTTTCATGAAAACGGAATCATGTTTGACAAATTTGCTGGAGTTCTTTGAGGATGTAACAAGCAAGGTGGATAAGCGGGAACCAGTGGAAGTGGTGTGTTTGGATTTCAAGAAGGCATTCAATAAGATGCCATGTAAAAGGTTACTGCACAAGATAAAAGCTCACATGGTTGGGGATAATGTATTAACATGGATAGAGGATTGGCTAACTAACAGAAAACAGAGAGTCAGGATAACTGCGTCATTTTCCAAATGGCAAACAGTAACTGGTGTGGTGCCACAGGGATCAGTGCTGGGGCCTCAACTATTTACAATCTATATTAATGACTTGAATGAAAGGACCGAGTGTAATGTAGCTAAGTTTGTTGATGATACAAAGATGGGTGGGAAAGCAAATTGTGAGGAGGATACAAAAAATCTGCAAAGGGTTATAGACAGGTTAAGTGAGTGAGCAAAAATTTGGCAGATGGAGTATAATGTGAGAAACTGTGAAGTTATCCATTTTGGCAGAAAAAATAGAAAAGCAAATTATAATTTAAATGGAGAAAAATTGCAAAGTGCTGCAGTACAAAGGGACCTGGGGGTACTTGTACATGAAACACAAAAAGTTAGTATGCAGGTACAGCAAATAATAAGGAAGGCAAATGGAATGTTGGCCTTTATTGCAAGGGGAATAGAGGATAAAAGCAGAATTGGTGAGGCCACACCTAGAGTACTGCATACAGTTTTGGTCTCCGTATTTAAGGAAGGATATATTTGCATTGGAGGCAGTTCAAGGAAGGTTCACTCTGGTTGATTCCGGGGATGAGGGGGTTGACTTATGAAGAAAGGTTGAGTAGGGTGGGCCTATATCACTGGAGTTCAGAAGAATGAGAGGTGATCTTATCGAAACATATAAGATAATGAAGGAGCTCAACAAGGTGGATGAAGAGAGGACATTTCCACTCATAGGGGAAACTAAAACTAGGGAGCATATTCTCAGAATAAGGGGTCACCCATTTAAAAGATGAGGAGGAATTTCTTCTCTGAGGGTTGTAAATCTATGAAACTCTCTGGCCTAGAGAGCTGTGGAGGCTGGGTCACTGAATATATTTAAGGCAGAGATAGACAGATTTTTGAGCGATAATGGAACAAAGGGTTATGGGGAGCGGGCAGGGAAGTGGAGCTGAGTCTATGATCAGATCAGCCATGATATTATTAAGTGGCAGAGCAGGCTTGAGGGGCCAAATGGCCTACTCCTGTTCCTATTTTTTATGTTCTTATGTTTATACGCTGTGTCTCTTCCTGTCACCAAGTGGATTACCAAGGGTCTAGGAAGAATGAGGAACTGAAATAAATTACTATTCGTAAAAAAATAGTACTGGAGAAATTAATGGGACTGAAAGCCGATAAATCCACTGGACCTGATGGCCTACATCCTAGGGTTTTGAAAGAGGTGACCATAGAGATAGTGGATGCATTGGTTGGCATCTCCCAAAATTCCATAGATTCTGGAATGGTTCCCGCAGATTGTAAGGTAGCTAATGTAACCCCGCTATTTAAGAAATGAGGGAGAGAGAAAATGGGGAACTACAGACCAGTTAGCCTGATTTCAGTAGTAGGGAAAATGCTAGATTCTATTATTAAGGATGTGGTAACAGGGCACTTAGAAAATAATAATCGTATTGCAGAGTTAACATGGATTTATGAAAGGGAAATCATGTTTGACAAATCTGTTAGAGTTTTTGAGGTCTAGCCGAATAGATAAGGGGGGACCAGTGGATGTGGTATATTTGGATTTTCAGATGGTGCCACTGGAGGGTATTGAACAAAATTAGGGCTCATGGGATTGGGAGTAAAATATTAGCATGGATTGAGGGTTGGTTAATGGACAGAAAACAGAGAGTAGGAATAAGCGCGTCATTTTCGGGTTGGCAGGCTTTAACTAGTGGGGTGCCGCAAGGATCGGTGCCTGGGACCCAGCTATTCACAATCTATGGGCCTGAATTTGATGAAGGCCCCGCCCGCCCAAGTGCCGCCCAAAGGACCGCCGAAGGCTGATGAGGTGCCTGACGGTACTTTGGGTGGGGTTTTCATCAAGAAGGTCCCTCGAAGGTCGGCGGGTGGCAAATGAGGGACTTATGCTGCCAATCTGGGTGGCAGCTGGCGGTAGCTCTCATTCTCGACGGCAAAGGTGCTTGCCGCGCAAGTGTCGCCGAGGGTGGAGTTAGGCCCACGGAGGGTCGAAGACCTGCAAAGAAAAAGCATTTTAAAAAAACTCATCAGAACACCTTCAGGAGACCCCATACAGGTAAGTCGTTGTAAAAAAAAATGTTTACTCAACTTTTTTTTCAGCTCTTCAGACCTACCGTTGGGAACAGACCAGCCTCCTCGCAGCCATCCACGCCCGTTCTGGTGGCAACTCCTGCCGACTCCCACCTGCATGAATATGGCATGTCGGCAGGCAGGAGTCCACTTACGCCAGTCGGCCGTCCGCTGACGTCAGAGGGTGGTTCCCGGCGGTTCTCCCCTCCTGCCCACGCCCCACTAAATTGAAAGTGGCTCTGGGTGCAACCCGAAGAGGAATGTCAGCGGCGGTCAGCGGCAGTGGGTGGTGAGTCCATCAAATTCGGGCCCAATATCAATGATTTGGATGAGGGGACCAAATGTAATATATCCAAGTTTGCTGATGATACAAAGCTAGGTGGGAATGTAAGTTGTGAGGAGGATGCAAAGAGATTTCAAGGGGATATAGATAGGCTGAGTGAGTGGGCAAGTATATGACAAATGGAATATAATGTGGAGAAATGTGAAGTTAGGAAAAATAGAAAAGCAGAATATTTTTTGAATGGTGAGAGATTGAGAAATGTTAGTGTTCAGAGGGACCTGGGTTTCCTTGTACACGAATCACTGAAAGTTAACATGCAGGTACAGCAAGCAATTAAAAAAGCTAATGGAATTTTGGCCTTTATTTCAAGAGGATTTGAGTACAAGAGTAAAGACGTCTTACTGCAATTATATAGAGTCCTGGTGAGCCCGCACCTGGAGTATTGTGTACAGTTTTGGTCTCCTTAGCTAAGGAAGGATATACTTGCCATAGAGGGAGTGCAACAACGGTTCACCAGACTGATTCCTGGGCAGGGGGATTGTCCTATGAGGAGAGATTGAGTAGACTAGGCCTATATTCTCTAGAGATTAGAATAATGAGAGGTGATATCATTGAAACATACAACATTTTTACAGGGCTACACAGGGTAGATGGAGGGAGGATGTTTCCTCTGGTTGGGGAGTCTAGAATCAGGGGTCACAGTCTCAGAATAAGGGGTCAGCCATTTAGGACTGAGATGAGGAGAAACTTCTTCACTCAGAGGGTGGTGAATCTTTAGAATTCTCTACTCCAGAGGGCTGTGGAAGTTCAGTCATTGAGTATATTCAAGACAGAGATCGATAGATTGTTGAATATTAAAGTAATCAAGGGATATGGGGATAGTGCAGGAAAGTGGACTTGAGGTAGAAGATCTGCCATGATCTTATTGAATAGCGGAGCAGGTTCAAGGGGCCGAATGGCCTACTCCTGCTCCTAATTCTTATGTTCTTATGTCACACTCTGGTTATCATTACGCCTATCGCTACCCTGCACTATTGCCTTCTCCTTTCTCTTTGACTTGTTTAATTTCGCCTCACCTGAACCCTCCCCCACAAGTACGTGTGTACTTGTGCCTGCGTGTATGTATCAGAGTTTATCAGCAGATCTTTGTGCATCTGTGTGCACTTGTAAATGTGTTGACATGCATATTTGAAGAAGGGCCAGGTTGATTGGGCCTAATGGTTTTATCCCTTGTTAAATACTGTCTGTGCATATCTGTACGTAATTTGTAAGTCCGTTTTTGTGATATGTGTCTATATATTTATCTATGTGAGTCTACTGACCTGTGAATGTGTGTAAAGCTGTTCTTGTTTGTGTGCATGTGTCTGTGCATTGTATTAGATGCTGTACTTCTGATGAGATTTATTCAATCTCAGAATGTGGGCATTGCTGACAAGGCAAGCATTTGTTATCCATACCTAGTTGCATTGAGAAAATGTTGATATAACTGACTGGCTTTCTAGGCCACCTCAGATGGCAGTTAAGAGTCAACCACGTGGGTGTATGTTGCCCAAAACTCACCCTACATATTTCTACAGTGTAAGACCAGAGTGGGTAAACATAGAAACATAGAAACATAGAAAATAGGAGGAGGAGTAGGCCATTCGGCCCTTCGAGCCTGCACTACCATTCAATAAGATCAGGCCTGATCATTCCCTCAGTACCCCTTTCCTGCTTTCTCTCCATACCCCTTGATCCCTTTAGCCATAAGGGCCATATCCAACTCCCTCTTGAATACATCCAATGAACTGGCATCAACAACTCTCCGCAGCAGGGAATTCCACAGGTTAACAACTCTCTAAGTGAAGAAGTTTCTCCTCATCTCAGTCCTAAATGGCATACCCCTTATCCTAAGATTGTGTCCCCTGGTTCTGGACTTCCCCAACATCAGGAACATTCTTCCCTCATCTAACTTGTCCAGTCCCATCAGAATCTTATATGTTTCTATGAGATCCCCTCTCATCCTTTTAAACTCCAGTATATAAAGGCCCAGTTGATCCAATCTCTCCTCATATGGTAAGGACATTAAACTTCCTTCCCTAAAGGACATTAATAAACCTGTTGGGTTTTTACAACAATCCAACAATTTCATGGTTACCTTTTACCTCATTTTATTTCCAAATTTTTTATACAGCACTCCCAGACTCCTAACATTACAGGAACCATACTACAGCCACAAAACCACTAATTCAGATGCAGATCCAATAAAATCCATGGACTCTACTTTCAAAATTAAAAGGGGCTAAATTCGATAAGGACTGAAAATGCGGGTCACTGCGTCGCGAGATTTGCTCGTGCACGTTTAGAAAGCGCAGACAGCACATTAATTTGATGCTGCTTGCTGATTTGAATGGTTTTAATTCACAGCCCAGCAACAAATGCATTGCTTCTGGCTGTGTGCTCAGCAGGTGGCCCAATATTGTGTCACTTTAGCGACGCTGCATTTTCTTAAAGCAAGGCTGTCAGTTTTGAAAGCAGTCTCGAGCCCTTAAAGCTCAACTAGCTCTTAAAGCAGAATTGCCTTCTGTACAAAATGGTAACATTGCTTCAGCACTAACACAAATGCTCAACAGGCCAGGAAAAGAGCGCCCAAGGTCTCGTATGCAATACTCAAGCTTTGTGCAGGGCGTCAACACTGGAAAGTACATCATCTAGCCACAAGGGACAGGAGGTCCTCCAGGAAGAAGGATGTTGGACCAGATTGCCGAACCTGTCACTGCCAGCAGTGTCGCCCCAGGACCTGGCTCCATAGAATCATAGGGCTAGACTTTCCACTGATGATCGCTGAGCTATCGCCCACCTATCGCCCAAATAGGCAGGCTATCACCCATTTTAGCTTAAAAGTGGAAAGTTGGCCCGGAATATCACCCAATGATCGCTGGCCCAACATTCAGCGCACGTGATTTTGACATCGCTGTGGTGATCGCCCACCACAACTTTCGCCATATCGCCCACACATCGCAGGGCTGATCGCTCGCCGAGAAGGTCGCTGGAGATCGCTGGAGAAAAGCTGCTCTCAGTGGGCACTACACGGTACTATGAGAAAGAAACTACTGGACAGAAATCAGTGCAAGCCACAATTCAGGTTAAAAACAAAGCTTCACATCGCTAAGGCCCAATCCACATCGCTGAGCTATCGCTCCCAAAAAAAAGCCGAAAGTAACGATCAGAAAAATGGACAATCTTCCAGCGATCCTAAAAGCTGAAACATTGCTAAAGCTGGAACATTGCCCATTTTTGGGGCCCTAGCAATCTGAGTGGAAAGTCTATCCCATAGAATCATAGAAATCTACAGCACAGGGGAGCCCATTTCAGCCCACCATTTCCGCGCCGGCCGACAAAGAGCTATCCAGCCTAATCCCACCTTCCAGCTCTTGGTCCGTAGCCTTGTAGGTTACGGCACTTCAAGTGCACAGCCAAGTACTTTTGAAATGCTATGAGGGTTTCTGCTTCTACCACTCTTTCACGCAGTGTGTTCCTGACCTCCACCAACCTCTGGGTGAATAAATTTCCCCTCAAATCCCCTCTAAACCTCGTACCAATTACTTCAAATCTATGTCACCTGGTTGTTAACCCCTCTGCTAAGGGAAATGGGTCCTTCCTATCAGCTCTATATAGGCCCCTCATAATATTATACACCTCAATAAGGTCTGCCCTCAGCTTCTTCTGTTCCAAAGAAAACAAACACAGCCTAACCAATCTTTTCTCATTGCTAAAATTCTCCAGTCCATACAACATCCTTATAAATCTCCTCTATACCCTCTCTAGTGCAATCACATTTTTCCTGTAATGTGGTGACCAGAACTGCACACAGTACTCTAGCTGTGGCCTAACAAACATAACCTCCCTGCTTTTTTATTCTATACCTCGGCTAATAAAGGAAAGTATTCCGTATGACTTCTTAATCACCTTATCTACCTGGCCTGCTACCTTCAGGGATCTGTGGACATGCATTCCAAGGTCCCTTTATTCCTATACACTTTTCAGTGTCCCACTATTTAATGTTTATTCCCTTGCCTTGTTAGACCTCCCCAAATGCATTACCTCACACTTCTCTGGATTGAATTCTATTTGTCACTGTTCTGCCCACCTGACCAGTTCATTGATAGCTTCCTGCAGTCTACAGCTTTCTTCTTCATTATCAACCACACAGCCAATTTTAATATCATCTGCGAACTTCTTAATCATACCCACTACATTCAAGTCTAAATCATTGATATATACCACAAAAAACAAGGGACCTAGTACTGAGCCCTGCGGAACCCAACTGGAAACAGCCTTCCAGTCACAAACACACCCAGCTTCCATTATGCTTTGCTTCCTGCCTCTAAGCCAATTTTGGATTCAACTTGCCACTTTGCCCTGGATCCCATGGGCTTTTGTTTTCATGACCAGTCTGCCATGTGTGACTTTATGAAAAGCCTTGCTAAAATCTATATAGGCTACATCAATTGCATTGCCCTCATCGACCCTCCTTGTTACCTCCTCAAAAAATTCAATCAAGTTAGTCAGACACAACATTCCCTTAACAAATCCATGCTGACTGTCCCTGATTAATCCATGTCTTTCTAAATGAAGATTTATCCTGTCCCTCAGAATTTTCTCCAATAATTTTCCTATAACCAAGATTAGGCTGACTCGGTCTATCCATTTCTCCCTTTTTAAACAAAAGTACCATATCAGCAGTCCTCCAGTCCTCCGGCACCACACCTGTAGCCAGAGAGGACTGGAAAATTATGGTCAAAGCCTCTGCTATTTCCTCTTTTGCCTCTCTTAACAGCATGGGATACATTTCATCCGGGCTCGGGGACTTATCCACTTTCAAAGCTGCTAAACCCCTTAATATTTTCTCTCTCACTATGGTTATTTCATCTAATATTTCATACTCCTCCTCCCTGATCGCAGTGTCTGCATCACCTCTCTCTTTTGTGAAAACAGATGCAAAGTATTCATTAAGAATCATACCCACATCTTCCGCCTCCACACACAGATTACCTTTATGGGGCCCAATTTTGGCCATGACTTGCATCAATTTTTTGGAGTAAGTTGTTTTTTTCTGGCATAAGTTAGAAAATGCTATTTTCCCCAAAAAATTTGCTCCAGAGTAAATCACTTAGGTATGATTTTTTTTTAGGTCAGTTTTTTTTTCAAAAGGGGTCGTTCCCACACACTTACGTCAGATTTGGCCATTTATGCCACTTTGGCCAGCAAAAACGTACTCCAGTTCCACATAGGTCAGCGTATGTGGCCAGCTCCGAAAAACCTTGCAGGCAGTTAAGAAAAGGCAGCGCACATTCAACAGACATTAGGGCAGGGATAGGGGAGGGAAGGGAACTGGAGAGGACCTCAACATAAAAGCAGAAAACATTGCACGGAAAAGCTCAAACTAAATTCAATAAAAAAAGAAGTAAATCCTACCTTATCTTTAAAGTCTGCCCGGGAAAGGCAGCCGGCCAGCCTGTGTGTGAGCCATTCGGCTTGGGATAGGGGAGGGAAGACACACCGGAGAAGTTGCAGCTGCTGGAGCTGCTGGAGCTGCTGGAGCTGCAGCGCGTTTAATCGTGGGGGGGGAGCGGGGGTGGGAGAGAGCCCGCCGAGCCACCCGAGAAGGTCTGTCCGGGAAAGGCAGTGGGCTGGCCTGTGAGTGAGGCCATTCGGCCTGGGATAGGGGAGGGAAGTTGCAGCTGCTGGAGCCAAGTTTTCTTTCTATCTCTGTCTATTGCGCATGCACGCACATCGGGGCTGGCACCACAGCGCATGCGCAAAGGTGCAGGCAGTGTTTTCGGCGCGGGCATTTGGCTCCATCCCCCACTTCAACATCGACGCCACGCCAGGACTCCGGGGACTGTACGCAGCGGCCAGGGTGGGGCAGGTTTTTGCCGGCGCCGTTTCCAGCGTGCAAAGTCGGTGCGCTTGAGGTCAGTGCGCCGACAAAACTTGTTGGGGAAAATCTAACCCATGGTCTCTAATAGGCTCTACTCTTTCTTTAGTTATCCTCTTGCTCTTAAAGTATTTATAAAACATCTTTGGGTTTTCCTTGATTTTAATTGCCAAAATATTTTCATGCTCTCCCTTTGCTTTCCTAATTTCCTTTTTAATTTCACCCGTGCATTTTCTATACTCCTCTAGAGTTTCTGCAGTATTTAGCCCGCGGTATCTGTCATTAGCCACCCTTTTTTTTAAGCTACCCTATATGCCCCTTGACATTCAGAGGGCTCTAGGTTTGTTAGTCCCACTCTTTTTCTTTAAGGGAACATACTTGCTCTGAACCCTCAGGATCTCCTCCTTGAATGCCTCCCACTGCATTAACACTGATTTACCTTCAAGTAGCTGTTTCCAGTCCACTTTAGCTAAATCACATCTCAGCTTGGTAAAATTTGTTTCCCCCAATAGAGAACTTTTATTCCTGGTATATCTTTGTCCTTTTCCATAACTACCCTAAATCTAACTGAATTATGATCACTAGTACCAAAATGCTCTCCCACTGATACCCCTTCCGCCTGCACAGCTGCATTCTCTAAAACTAAGCCCCCTCCCTTGTTGAGCTTGCTACCTACTGGCTAAAAAAGTTCTCCTGAAAGCATTTAAGGAATTATGCATCCTCTATACCTTCCACACTAATTCTATCCCAGTTAATATTAGGGTAGTTGAAATCCCCTATTACTGCTCTATAGTTTTTGCATTTCTCAGAAATTTGCCGACATATTTGCTCTTATATCTCCCTGATTGTTTGGGGGTCTAAAGTACACTCCCAGCAATGTGATCGCCCCTTTTTTGTTCTTCAATTCAACCCATATGGCCTCATTTGATGATCCTTCGAACATATCATCCCTCCTCACAGCTGTAATTGTTTCTTTAAGCAATACTACGACCCCACCCCTCTTTTTTTATCCCCCTCTCTATCCTGGGTGAAAACCCTGTAACCAGGAATGTTGAGCTGCCATATCTGCCTCTCTTTTAGCCATGTCTCAGTAATAACTATAATATCATACTCCCAAGTGTCTATCTGTGCCCTCAGCTCATCTGCCATATTCCCTAGACTCCTTGCATTGAAGTATACACCAGTTAGCACTGCCAAACTCTCTTGTTGTCTATTTTCTAGCTTTTGTTTCCTCTGCCTTCCAAATTCACTTTCTAATTTACTGCATTCCAATTCCAGCTTTGCTTCTCTCCCTTCTGAATCTACTCTCAGGTTCCCATCCCCCCGCTAAGCCAGTTTAAAACCTCCCCAACAGCACTAGCAAGCTCCCCTGCGAGGATATTGGACCCAACTCTGTTAAGGTGCAACTCGTCCAGCTTGTATAGGTTCTACCTCCCCCAGATACGGTCCCAATGCCTCAGGAATCTAAAGCCCTTTCTCCTGCACCATCTCTGCAGCTACGCATTCATCTGCTCTATCCTCCTATTTCTGTACTCACTAGCACGTGGCAGCGGGAGTAATCCGGAAATTACTCCCTTTGAGATCCTTCTTTTAAATCTCTCTCCTAGCTGCCTAAAATCTGCCTGCAGGACCTCATCCCTTTTTCTACCTATGTCATTGGTACCAATATGGACCACGACCTCTGGCTGTTCACCCTTCCCCCTCAGAATGTCCTCTAGGCGCTCAGTGACAACCTTGACCGTGGCACCAGGGAGGCAACATACCATCCTGAAGTCACATCTGCGACCGCAGAAACACTTGTCTGCTCCCCTAACTATCGAATCCCCTACCACTATTGCTCTTCCACTCTTCTTCCCGCACCCCCCCCCCCCCCCCGTGCAGCTGAGCCACCTGTGGTGCCGTTGCTTGGCTCTGGCCATACTCCCCAGAGGAAGCATCGCCTCCATCAGCACTCAGAACAGAATACTCGATGGAGAGCACGATGCACTCCAGGGACTCCAGCATTACCTGCCTGGTCCTCCTCTTCTGTCTGGTGGTCATCCATTCCCGCTCTGCCTGCACACTCTTAAGTCGCAGGCTGATCACCTCTAGAAACATGCTATCCACGAAGTTCTCAGCCTCACAGATGCACCGCAGTGACTCAAACTGCTGCTCAAGCTCTAACACACAGATCTCGAGCTGCCATACCTGGTGACATTTCCTGCACATGTGGTCGTCCAGGCCGCGAGAAGCATCCAGGACTTCCCATATGGCACAGAATGTGCATTCCACGGGACTGAGTTGCCCTGCCATGCCTTTATTTAATAGACTAAGAACTAACTTAGCAGAAATAAAATTAAAACTTAAAGAAAGAACACTTACCAATTACTCACCAATCAGTTCCTTCCCTTGTGCCAACGTTACTTTTTTTACTTTGACATCACTCTTTAGAATTCTGCCTCAGTTCAGTGCTCTGCTCCACTGCCCCAGCCGCCGGGTTCCCGCGCTGTGTTTAAATGCTCCGCTTTCCCGATGTGCTCTGCTGCACTGTCCCCAGTGCCCAAAGAAGTTTCATGACCTCAGACGAGTGATCAAGGTCAGTGAATGCACCTCCGAAAGCAGTCTCCTACCAACTGCACCACTAGCCTCACACACTGTTCAATGCATGATCCCCTCCCCGCACCCACCCCCCCTCCATCCCAATCACATACCTACCACCAATCTTTACCAAATACGGGCACACCTCACATTTCTAGTTTCACCTCATCCCCTTAGAGAAGGTGCTGGCCATTCTTAGCAGGGGCATTGTTGAGCCCTTGGCCAGCTGCAGAGCTGAAAGAATACAAGTTGCTGGTATTCTGATACATTATCCTTCTTCTAATGTACGCTGACTCCACCCAGCTTTACCTCATCACCACTTCTCTTGACCCCTCCACGGTCTCTAAATTGTCAGACTGCTTGTCCGACATCCAGTACTGGATGAGCAGAAATTTATTCCAATTAAATATTGGAAAGCCCAAAACCATTGGGCTGGATTATTGGTTGTCTAATGCTTCAGTTAGCGGCCAGAGGGGGCGTTAACGGGAGCGTAAGAGTTTACCGACGGGGAGCGTAGCATTAACACCCCGACCAAAAATACATTAGAGGCACACCGGGGGCGCAAAACAGTAGTGCCTGGCAGCAGACAATCACTCCGATAATGACGTATTCCTGGTGCAATGCCCACGCTTGCGCCCCAATCGGAAAATGAGGTGCGGCCGCCTCATTTAGCGGCTGCCAAGTATAACTGGAAAAACAGTTGGTACAGGTTGCAGAATCGTTAACTGGTGGCTACTTAAAGGGATGAGGAAGCACTTCCCTCGGAGGTCACAGTCAGTGCAACATTTATGCAGAGTACGGTGAGTGAGCCTCCAAGTTTACAGCGGCAGTCAGACATAACAGTACAGGTTGAAATCAAGTGATTTTGAAAATGTTAATGGATGCATTACTATGCCGTGCCTTTAAGGCTCGGCTGTTGCCGTGGTCTGACTCAGAGTCCTACGCATGCGCAATGGGTCCGCCAAATTTACCGAGCAAACTTTAGTTATGACACCGCCCCCCGCCGCACCCCAGCTCTGGTGTGCAACATCTGATTTAGCGCCACTGTTAGCTCCTTGCCCAATTCTGATGAATTTCTGGACGGAGGGCGCAAACTTTTTCAAAGTGCTAAAATTACCACTCCGCCTGGGTTACCGCCCCAAATGAGGCACGACCAAATTTCTCCCGCATTGTCTTTGGTCCCCGCCACAAACTGCATTCCTTAGCTACTGACTCCATCCCTCTCCCTAGCATCTGTCTGAGGCTGAACCAGACAGTTCACAACGTAGGTGTCATATTTGACCCTGAAATGAACTACCAGCCACATATCCGCGGCGTAACTAAAACCGACTATTTCCACCTCCATAACATTGCCCGTCTCCACCCCAGCCTCTGCTCATCTGCAGCTAAAACCCTCACCCATACCTTGACTACTCCAACGCACTCCTGGCTGGCCTCCCACATTTTACCCTGCGTAAACTCAAGGTCTAATTCCCCTCACTAGTCCAGGGACACTGAGACTAACTGTAGCATGCCTTCTACCACCCTTGCTGAGATCAATCAATTGAGCACAGACCAGAGATTGAACCTGGGATCATCCTGGTTATCATGGCTCGGCACCACACCACACATTGTGTTCCACTTAACCGACTAAATGATTCAGAAACCTTCAGACTGCAGTTTTTCTCTAAAAATGCAATGCAGAAAGAATACATACCAGTCTGGCCTAGAACTTTAGTTATAATTGCAGGAAGTTGTTTATCTCCAGTCAGGGAGGAAACTGTCATTCAAGAAATGGTTCCAGGCTCCCTTAAGTTTCATTATAATGTGCAGTTTAAAAGCCTGATAGAAACTATCTCCTGTTTCTCAACATGCCAACAATATCCCTCCTCAACGCCCCAGGCTCCGCAGTGCTGTACAGGGCATATCGGGAATTGTCGCCAAAGGGGGAGGTTGGTGGGAAAATCACCACCTTTGTTGTCATGGATACATCACAGGGGAAGAGATAAACACTTCCATAAATTACAGAAATATTCTTGCTCTAATCAGTGACAGAAAGAACATACTGAGAATTTACAGCCTTCTTCTGCTTGTTTGAACTGCAAACAATTATACTAAGCCTTACTGCCAAAGGGCTGAAACTCTCTCAGTGTTAACCCTCTGTTTCCTATCTTGTACCGGAACCTTTTTTGCCTTTGTGTCACTCCGCTTGAGGTAAATATTGGCAATTCTAAGAGTTAGCTGTTTTTCTCCCCTTTGCACCCACTTTAAAGGTCTCTCTCACAATAAAGAAAAGCCTCACATGGCTGAACCTAAACAAGACAACGTGCTTACCTGTGGCAAATACAAAGAAAGTGTGTTCAAGAATCGAGAGGGCTGGCTAAGACTTTCCTGAGGCAACACTGCTCTATCTATTTTTCAAAATTGTACAAACTAGTGTAAAACTAAGATTAACAATAAAATGGATAGACTGGGCAGTTTCCTCTGACAGTCTTTCCGCATCAGCCGTGCAAGCAAAAAACCCGGGGGCCGAAATTGCCCTCTTCTTTAAGGCTCGTTACCGAGGCGGTAATGGGGCAGTAAGGCCTTTCCGACCGGGGGCAGGCGGATGGTCCAACCCATGTGGAATTGCCCCTGGGCCAGGGGCGGCGGAAACGGATTTCTGCCACGCCCCGTGTTTCCGCCCCGCCCGGCGCACCAACCTGTTGTCGGGCACACGCCGACACCTTACTGCCCAGTGGCAATCCCTTTCCGCTCCGCGAAGGAAATTGCCCCACGGGAGCTCAAACGCCGCCAGTTAATGCCACTAACAGCTTCGCGCGGCAGGAAGCTGCCACTGGCTGGGCGGCCTGCCCTTAAAGGGGAGGGCGCACCGCTGCAGCCGCCATTTTATTTTAATTGTCGGCCGAATCTACAGGCGGCCGGCAATGGCGGCCACAAATTCAGTCGGGCCACCACAGGCCGAAGCCCTCCCTGGAGGTCCAGTGGTGCTAAGTAGGACTCGCAGCATCCCTCCCCTTTAAGTGAAGGGAAGGGATGTTGCTACGCGTCAGCGCGTCGCTGGTGACACCACCCGCCTTCCGCCCCGCTCTCGACTCACTTCCGCCCCTCTGCCGCCCCCAACACCGCCCCAATGATTTTTTTCCAGGAAAAGAGGGCAATTTTCCTCTATTCCCCATCCCATGGTTCCCGGCAGTAATTATCCAATTATCCACCCCAAACAGGGAGGAGGGCCATTTTGGCCCCCCGATGTTTTCCGCTGATCCTCCGCTGCAGTTACGATTTGGAAAATCCGAGGAAATTACAAAAGAGTTTGTTTTCCCAGCACCAACCATCTTTCAGCTTGGTGAATGTAAAATTCAACAAAATACATTTTTTTAAATTTAAATGAAAAGGACAGATTTTTGAAGTCCTCCCTCGGAGGGGTGCAAGGCCCAGCAGAACTGTGGATCGGGAAAATCATGGGAATGGAAGTTGGTTCAGCGGGCCAGGTACCTCAGAAAATCGACAGAATCATCAGTTGCATCATGTGACCACACCAAATAGGCATTCTGTATGTGAGAAGGCAATTAGTTGAGGAGGACAAAAAGTGGGGATGTGGGTTTAAGCACAACTGTTCTTTCAAAGAACCAGCTCTTCTGTGCTGTAAGTTTCTATGATTTCTATGATTTCTAAGTACTTTAAAAACTGTCCACGATATTTTGTGCTCAAAGAGTTAAGATCTGAATCATTTCAGCACATGCAATAAATTAAGAAATAAAGGTGTAATCAGCCTGCGGGGGGCAATTACTGTTGATTTGAGGTATTCGCTTTTGTGCCAACATGACAGCAGAATCTCATCTTGTACTCCCATAATTATGGCATTAATATTGTTGCCTAGATTGATGGTTTCTGAATGAATCACTGACAGCTGGTTTACTGGTTTAATTTGAGGACACTGAGAGACTTATGCATTGGAGACTAAGAAAATAAAATTAAAATATTCCAGTAGGTTTACTGCACCATAACCATGTTTTGCAGCACATATAGCATAAAAACTGAGTTTGTTTCTGCTCTACATATATAAGAATTGCACGTAATTGATCAGTCAAATGAGATCATTGAATATGATCATGAGGGCTCCTAATTCTTTTTTTTTTTACTTTCCGGGCGAGTGTTTAGTTTATCTATATTTTTTTTAACTATCCTGATCTCTTATGGCATTGATCATTGGTATGGTTGGTTGTGATGTTTAGCAGAGAGCAGAGGTAAAAGGTAGCTTAGCTATTCAGAGTGGCAGAAGGTGGGAGGTGGTGTTCCAAAGGTTCAGTGCTGGAACCACTGTTGTACACAATTTATATTAATGATTTACACTTTGAAATCAAAAAAACAATTTCTAAATTTGCAGATGATACTAAATTGTGGGCGATAGTCAATACTGAGGAACACTACAACAAATTACAAGAAGACATTAATAAAATTGAAGAATGGGCATATAATTGGCAAATGAAAATAAATGTGAGGTACTCTATATTACATTTTGGTAAGAAAAATAGGGAGGCCACATATTACTTGGAAAATATGAATCTAAGTGAGGTAGAAGAGAAAAGGGATCTCGGAGTATAAATACACACATCACTAAAAGTAGTGACACAGGTTAACAAGACCATAAAAAAAGCAAACCAAGCACCAGAGTTTATTTCTAGAGGGATTGAATTGAAAAGTAGAGACTTTATGCTAAGCTTGTATCAAACCTTGGTTAGACCACACTTGGAGTAATGCGTACAGCTCTGCTTGTCATATTATAAAAATGATATAGAGGCATTGGAGAGGGTGCAAAAAAGGTTTACAAAGATGATACCAGAAATGCAATGGTATACATATCCTGAAAGGATTAGCAGGCTGGGTCTCTTTATTCTTGAAAAGAGAAGTCTGAGAGGTAACCTAATAGAGGTCTTTAAAATTATGAAAGGTTTTGCTAGAGTAGATACAGAGAGCGTGTTTCCACTTGTGGGGTAGAGCAAAACTAAAGGCCATCAAAATAAGATAGTCACCAAGAAATCAAATAGGGAATTCAGAAGAAACTTCTTTACCCAGAGAGTGGTGAGAATATGGAACTCGTTACCACAAGGAATGGTTGAAGTGAATAGATGCATTAAGGGGAGGTTAGAGAAGCATATGATGGAGAAGGGAATAGAGGGTTATGCTGATAGAGTTAGATGAGGAAAGATGGGAGGTGGCTCGAGTGGAGCATAAATGCCGACATGGTCTGGTTGGGCGAATGGCCTGTTACTGTGTTGTATATTCTAAGTAATTCAAGCCAGGGAACAGTGTGTATGCAATTTGGACCTCAAGAAAAGTAGGGTTTTCTATCAGATAGCTATTAACTTTAAAATTAAATTGGTTAACTCACCAAAGTAGCAAGAATTTTTGTGTAGATCCAACTGTCTACAACAGAGCAGGGAGGGAGAGCAGAGAGGAGAGAAAAAAACAAGGGTAGACAGCAGAAAATACAGAGCAGAGAAAGTGGAAAGAGCTCATCATCATCATCATAGGCAGTCCCTCGAAATTGAGGAAGACTTGCTTCCACTCTAAAAGTGAGTTCTTAGGTGACTGAACAGTCCAATACGGGAATTACAATCTCTGTCATAGGTGGGACAGACAGTCATTGAAGGAAAGGGTGGGTGGGGAGTCTGGTTTGCCGCATGCTCCTTCAGCTGCCTGCGCTTGTTTTCTGCATGCTCTCAGCGACGAGACTCGAGGTGCTCGGCACCCTCCCGGATGCTCTTCCTCCACTTAGGATGGTCTTTGGCCAGGGACTCCCAGGTGTCAATGGGGATGTTGCATTTTATCAAGGAGGCTTTGAGGGTATCCTTGAAACGTTTCCTCTGCCCACCTGGGGCTCGCTTGCCGTGTAGGAGTTCTGAGTAGAGCGCTTGCTTTGGGAGTCTTGTGTCAGGCATGCAAACAATGTGGCCCGCCCAACGGAGCTGGTCGAGTGTGGTCAGTGCTTCGATGCTGGGGATGTTGGCCTGATCGAGGACGCTAGCGTTGGTGCGTCTGTCTTCCCAGGGGATTTGCAGGATCTTGCGGAGACATCGTTGGTGGTATTTATCCAGCGATTTGAGGTGTCTACTGTATATGGTCCACGTCTCTGGGCCATACAGGAGGCAGGTATCATAAGAACATAAGAAGTGGAGCAGGAGAAGGCCATTCGGCCCCTCAAGCCTGCTCCGCCATTCAATAAGATCATGGCTGATCTTCCACCTCAACTCCACTTTCCTGCACTATCCCCATATCACTTGACTCCCTTAATCAAAAATCTATCACTACAACCCTGTAGACCATGAGCTTAGTGGCAGATTTGAGAGCCTGATCTTCAAACACTGTTTTCCTCAGGCTGGCACACTGGAGGCGATGTTGTACCTCGTCGTCGATGTCTGCCTTTGCTGATAATAGTCTCCCAAGGTATGGAAAGTGGTCCACGTTATCCAGAGCCACGCCATGAATCTTGATGACTGGGGGGCAGTGCTGTGTGGCGGGGTCAGGCTAGTGGAGGACCTTTGTCTTACGGATGTTTAGTGTAAGGCCCATGCTTTCGTACACCTCAGTGAAGATGTTGACTATGACTTGGAGTTCAGCCTCTATATGTGCGCAGACGCAAGCGTCATCCGCGTACTGTAGCTCAACGACAGAGGTTGGGGTGGTCTTGGAGCTGGCCTGGAGATGACGAAGGTTGAACAGGTTCTCACTGGTTCTGTAGTTTAGTTCCATTCCAGTGGGGAGCTTGTTGAATGTGAGGTGGAGCATTGCAGCAAGGAAGATTGAGAAGAGGGTTGGCGCAATGACGCAGCCCTGCTTGACCGATGTGGATTGGGTCTGTGATAGATCCATTGGTCAGTATCACGGCCTGCATGCCGTCGTGGAGCAGGCGGAGCAAAGAGCTACAAGAGCAGCAGGCAGCAAAGGCAACTGAGAGCAAAGAGTAGAAAAGGAAAACTAAAAAGAGCAGAGACAACAAACAATAATATGCAAAAGGCATAGGTCAGTAAACAGAGAGTAGGAAGAGCATCACCCACAGAGTAGCCTGGAGATAATAAGATAGACGAAGGAGAGCAACGAGCCGAGTGGAGAGAGAAGAGAGCCCAGATAGTAATGTGCAGAGAGGATAAGAGGGAGCACAGAAAACACAAAATGTAATCAAAGAGTAGACAGCAGAAGTGAGTATGCAAAAGAGAGAGTGAAAGGCAGAAACCTTTTCACTTGGAGTGCATTAAATGGAAGTTCATTTTAATCTAAATGCACCATCAAGTATACAATTTTATGCGCCTTCTGGAAACTCAGATGTGTTTGGGTTCACTAATCCAATACACATGCAGGAATGCTACAGAACTAGCTAAGCAGCTACTTACTAAGTATAAATAGTGCATAGTATGCGAGACCAGCTGTGGAGTGTGCAATCTTAGTGCAAAATAAAGGAGGAACACAGAAAGGATAAACAACCCAGATTTAGTAATGATGTTCCACAACTCAGTGAATGGTGTGAGTTGTCAGAGAAGTGTTATACATGGCGTGGAAGGGTAATGGAGAATAAATCAGGCATGGGAGGCCATTGTCTTGTCTTGCCAGAATTTCTTCTCCCAGAGTGTTGTGAATCTGTGGAATTCTCTGCCCAAGGAAGCAGTTGAGGCTAGCTCATTGAATGTATTCAAATCACAGATAGATAGATTTTTAACCAATAAGGGAATTAAGGGTTACGGGGAGCGGGCGGGTAAGTGGAGCTGAGTCCACGGCCAGATCAGCCATGATCTTTTTGAATGGCGGAGCAGGCTCGAGGGGCTAGATGGCCTACTCCTGTTCCTAATTCTTATGTTCTTATGTTCTTATGTTCTAAACATAAGGCCATGTACCTCAAGAAGCTGGAAGCTCATCCACAAAAATATCTGACCCCAAGTAATGTGCCAATGTGAGGAATCAGGAGAACGGTGAATAAACGTAAACTAATATATATATTTTTTTAACTATTTGTTTCAATCAAACTAAATGTACTTAACCCAATTTGGTTAGTAACACTCTGAAGCCAACATAAAGGGAAATAATGAAAATTAGTGCAGGAGACCACAAAAGAAAAATATAGATGAAAGGATTCAAAACTGGCTGTTATTATTCACACATGTATAATGTAGCCAAGTTTGCTGATGATACAAAGATGGGTGGGAAAGCAAGTTCTGAAGAGGACACAAAGAATCTGCAAAGGGATATAGACCCTATTTTCGCCACGATTGTGCACCGTTTTTTGGTGTCCAAACTTTTTTTGCCGTGAAATACTCACTTTCCCAACTTTCGCCAACGTTTGGACGCCGGTGCCGACCATGTGTGGCAGTTTAAAAGTTTTTGCCGCAGACACAAGTCAAAGTGGGATCGGGCGGCATTTTTCTGGACTTAATCGATTTTGGCCGTTCATGATTTTTTTTCAGCGCAATGCACACGACCCAAAAGCCCCACAAAAAAAAACATACGTTAACGTAAGGAATCAGTGTGGGGCACAAGAGGACAGGAGCGAGACAATAAGAATACACGATAAAATAATTTTTTTTTCCCAGGGAACTTTTTTTAGAGCAAGGGAAGAAGATTTCCAGGCTGAAAGGACTGCTCCCCGCCGGCTGGACCTGCTGCAATCCCAGGCTGAAAGGACTGCTCCCCCCGGAGATTGCAGCTGGTCCAACTGGGGTGGTGGGGTGGGGGGAGCGGTGGCAGCATATCCAGCTGTGGGGGGGGAGCGGTGGTCGCGGGTCCAGCTGGGGGGAGAGGTCCTTTGTGGCCCTTTCGGCAGCGGTGGGGTAGCAGTCCTTTGGGGGAGCTGGCTTCAGCTTGCTTCAGCGTCTGGTTGCGTTGGCAACTTCAGCTTTTTGTGCATACCCAGAAAACTTTTAGCGCAGACTTGAAGCTCTGTCCCCCAGACTAACTTTGGAGAGCACTTGTGCCAAATTCAAATATTTCTTTGGCGAAAGTCCAAATTATTTTTTTTTTGGCACAAATGTACACAAAAAATCATATGTTAACATGCGCGGCCGCCAAAAATCCAGCAAGTGGAAAATAAGATCCATAGACTGGCTAAGTAAGTGGGCAAACATTTGGCAGATGGAGTATAATATGGGAACGTGTGAGGTTATCCACCAGGAAAAATAAAAAAGCAAGTTATTATTTAAATGGAGAGATATTACAAAATGCTGCAGTACAGAGGGATCTGGGGGCCCTTGTGCATGAAACACATAAAGTTAGTATGCAGGTACAGCAAGTAATCAGTAAGGCCAAAAGAATATTGGCCTTTGTTGCAAGGGAGATGGAGTATAAAAGCAGGGAAGTCTTGCTACAACTGTACAGGGCATTGATGAGACCAAACCTAGAGAGTAGAGATTTGTTTAAGGAGCGATATACTTGCATTGGAGGCAGTTCAGAGATGGTTCACTAGGTTGATTCCTGAGATGAAGGGGTTGACTTATGAAGATAGGTTGAGTAGATTGGGACTATACTCATTAAAGTTTAGAAGAATGAGAGATGATCTTATTGAAACAGTTAAGATACTGAGAGGGCTCGACACGTTGGATGTAGACAGAGAATGTTTTCACTCATAGGGGAATCTAGAACTAGGCGGCATAGTTTAAGAATAAAGGGTCACCCATTTAGAACTGAGATGAGGAGGAATTTCTTCTCTGATGGTTGTAAATCTGTGGAATTCTCTGCCCCAGAGAGCTGTGGAGGCTGGGTCATTGAATATATTTAAGGTCATGTTGGACAGATTTTTGAACGATAGAGGAGTGAAGGGTTATGGGGAGCGGGCAGGGAAGTCGAGCTGAGGCCAAGATCATATCAGCCATATTAAAGGGTGGAGCAGGCGCGAGGGGCCAAATGGCCTACTCCTGCTCCTATTTCTTATGTTCTTATGCACCTGAGCACACACATTCCCCATTACTGAAATAAAGACAACATGTCTCCTTACCTTTGTACTCTGCTTTTCTTTCCAAATGTGATGACCAATTGCCACAAGAATTGCAGCTGAAGAAATGATTATGTCTGATGAAAAATTCAATTAGATAATTGGATGATATTAAATAGTGAAAGTCACCTGAATAGGTACAATCAGAATTGATTTTGATTAGATATGAAAGATGCACTATTCTTAGTGATAATTTGTTAAACAAATGAGTGGCTAATTATGGTTTTTAGTCACCAAGTGAACATGGGCTCAAAAAACAATCTACGAGGAAGACATTCGGGGCTAGAAATTCATCTTGGGCGGCAGCACAAAACGGGCGGTATCTGATCCACCGGCCATTACACAGCGCCAGATATTCAGTGTCATTGACTGCAGTTGAACTGAATTATCAGGCTCTGCGTATAACGGGCAGTCGATCCTAAACCGCCCGTTTCATGCTACCGCCCAAGACAAATCTCTAGGCCTTGCAGTGTAGGCATTTAAGACTGTTTTTCAACATTAATTGTCCACGTATATCATAGTGCTGTCATGACTGAGCTGTTCTGATCCACTGTGTCTCAACTTATCCTGGCAGTAGGTTATGTCAGCTGATCACAGGACAGCAGCAATTCACAGTTCAGTAACTAAATAATCTGCAAACAAGACCTTGGGTCCCCTAAGTCTCGGCACTGTGTGGTAACGCCACAAGCAGAGCTGAGCAGAAACTGACAACTTGAAGGAAGAATAACCAGAAAGCACGATGTGCTTGGGAAGATGTTGACTTGGCTGTGGTGTGCTTGCAATTTTTGGAACAGGAATGAACCTCCCAAATCTATGAAGCAGGAGGGAGGCCGATGCTGGTCGTTGAATCACTATGAATAAAAGAAGCTGCAAGAAGTTCAGAAAAAAGATCTAATCAAAACCATTGAGGAAATCTCTGGTCCTCCAAAGGCATAGTGGGTAAATGCTCACCGTGTAGAAACCAGGCAGAAGTTCCCTGGTTTGATCCCTGGACTGCGCCAAGTTAGCTTGCTCAGTTGGGACAGTGGTACTTGAAGTAGCCTCAGTGTTCCCAAGATAGGTTAGGGAAAAATCCATTTGAGTTCCTGCTCCGAGTTGCTATATAGTGATTCCTGCTGCAATATGCGATTGTATAGATGTCTAATGAGGATAACATTGAGCTTAGCTGTGATACCATACACAAATCAGTAGGCTGCCAAAACTCACTGCCTAGGCTCACACAGGGAGAATGGCCACTTAGCAAAGTACTGGAGGCTCCCTGTTCCATGGAACCTTATACCAGCAAAATTCAGTCAGTATACTTTCCCACTGGTAAAGCCTGATTTTTGGACAAGAAGTAGGCATTACCTATCCGAACATTGCTGGAGATTCATTGCACTTGATCTATGTCCCTTTTGGAAATCACGTGCATTTCTGATGGTGGAACTACTTTATACAATTTCCCATGAGGAGACTTGCAGCTAAGCTCTATCACAGATACATCACTGCAATGTCTGTGGACAGCTGGTTAGTTTATGTTGTTGATGTCCCTAGTGGCAGCCGGAAATGATTCCAAATCATGGAAAATTAAGGGCACAACTACAAAGCAAGGAATTGATGCCTTGTTTGGTCAACAAAGCAAGTTCAGCTCCTTAGTCATGGACAACCAATAGCAGTAGGAGTGCTGTGCAATTTTACAGAGTGGCAGGATTCTCAAAAGATGTGCTCCCTTGCGCATTCATGTTTCCTACGGGAATAGCAACGATTCCACTCTGTGTTTAGCTCATTTTTGACCATTAGCACTGGATTATGCATTCCCAAGCAGCTGTCACAATGGCTTCAATTTAAGGCACCATCTCAACATACTTGACCCATAAAGGCAAGTCTTAGAGTGGTTCCTGGATAATCAAGATTATTCTCTGGAGCCATAAAACATGGCATTGGTGCAATATCGGAGGGCACCAACTGAATAATGATGTACTAACAACCAGAGTAATCATTGTGCACATAACTAGCATGCTGAAGCAATACCTAGGCCAGAATCTTTACTTTGGAGTTGGGTTTTGTGCATGTGGGGCACATAGCGGGTTGAGAACGCAATGTTGTGAGTATCATGTTGTTTAGTGTGACTTTTACTTAATGGCCCCCATTAAACCAGTCATACGCATTTCCCAGCCCAATTAAATGGAGCAGGTCTGATGACATCATCGATGACCCATTTCCAGCACCGATATTTAAAGCAGCCTTGCACACATCTCATTTGAAGGCTGATGAAGGAGTGTGCAAGATCATTCCCAGAGATCTGGCTACTATTACAAAGGTGAAAAAAGTGTCCCTCATGGATACACAAAGGCAGAGGGCCGCACTAAGATTTAGCAATGCATCCCTCCATGTTCTGGTGCAGGCAGTGAGAGCACGCAGGGAGGTCCTCTTCCCTGCTGATAGGCGTAAAAGAGCACTCAAAGAAACCACAAGAACATGGTTGGAGACTGCAGAGGAGGTCAGCATCAGGGGTGTTGTCAGTGGATCCAGTGCATGAAAAGATTCAATGCTCTAATGAGGTCAGGAAAGGTGAGTGAGTGCAATGCCACACTCACCTTCATCCTGATGTGCATGTGTGGTGACTGATGTCAGCAGCCAGTAATTTTCCATTGTGTGCATAATAGTAACATAACCCATTCTTAATATAATATTTCTAAATCATCTCTTTAATTTCCCAAAGTCCCATCGTGTCACCCCCTCCCCCCTCCACCATCCAGCCAGAGGAGGAAGACGATGCCTCTGAGGGTGCACCGTCACCAGACCCAAGCGCACCCAATACCAGCGCAGATACGCACACCTCGATGGGTCCTGTGCAAGATAGAGTAGTGTTGTCACCTGGTGTCTCACTCTGCACAAGTGAGCAAGAGCAAATCGTGTTGACAAGGACAGCAGTGGAAACTTCTTGCCAGAGGGCACAGGATGCTTCAAGCTCTGCTGATGCTGAGCCTCGGGGGCCATCGAGAAAGCGGGTAATCTTGGAGGGGCATCAACAATTGCATGAGGTTCTGGCAGCTTTTGCAGCCGCGATGTCTGCAAATGTGCAGAGAATGGAGGAGTCCATCTCCAACATGAGCACCACCATATGGCAAGCGATGGCGATGATGTGCTGTTCCATGGAAAGGTTAGCCACCTACATGGAGCAGCAAATGCGCCAGTCATATGAGCACATGCTTGCTGTGGACAACAGATGGCAGACGCTCATAGACCTCATCTCTAAGACGAATATAAACTTACACTTGGGCATTCAACGCCCCACTGCTGTGCAATAAGGTGTTCTCCAGCTCCTTGCGAGCATGGAAGTGCTGTTGGCCCATGAGAGGGGACATGGAAGTGGAACTCTTCTCAAATCGCTTACTCTTCTTCCCCCCTAGCGTCCCCCTCAGTCAGAGCTCCACATTCTTCCTCGGGTCCCAATAGTCGAGTCTGCCGCTGCACAATTGCAGGAGGAGCAGACTTGGGCGGGGCTCTCACTGGCCAAAAGTGTCTAACCAGTCACAGCAGCCTGTCTCTACCCTGCTGAAGCCACAGGGGTTGCAATTCGTCGAAGCACTCGGAAAAGAAAAAAAGACACAAAAGTAGATGCATAAGGGTATGCACAAAGGTGTATGAACAAATGTTAGTGTTAAGTTTCAGTTATGACACAGGTAAATGTATTTCTTTGCACCACTTTCTGGTCTTGTCCATTTTTGTCAGCTGCTTTGGAAGTGGCTTTGTTACTTGGAGTGAATGATGACATATTGCTTAACCTCAAGCAATGGAGGTTTGGGTGACAGTCATCATCATAGGCAGTCCCTCGGCATCGAGGAAGACTTGCTTCCATTCCTGAAGTGAGTTCTTTGGTGGCTGAACAGTCCAATACGAGAGCCACAGACCCTGTCACAGGTGGGACAGACATTCGTCGGGGAAAGGGTTGGGTGGGACTGGTTTGCCACATACTCCTTCCGCTGCCTGCGATTGACCTCTTCACGCTCTCGGCGTTGAGATTCGAAGAGCTCAACGCCCTCCTGGATGCACTTTCTCCACCTCGGGCAGTCTTCGGCCAGGGACTCCCAGATGTCAGTGGTGATGTCGCACTTTACCAGGGAAGCTTTGAGGGTGTCCGTGTAACGTTTCCACTGCCCACCTTTAGCTCGTTTGTCGTGAAGGAGCTCTGCATAAAGCATTTGCTTAGAGAGTCTCGTGTCTGGCATGCGAACCATGTGGCCTGCCCAGCGAAGCTGATCAAGTGTGGTCAGTGCTTCAATGCTGGGGAAGTTAGCCTGGACGAGGACACTAATGTTGGTGTGCCTGTCCTCCCAGGGGAATTGCAGGATCTTGCGGTGACATCGGTGGTGATATATCTCCAGCGACTTGAGGCCAGGCCAGGTCCAAGACCATCCAACCTCTGTCGTTGAGCTACAGTATGCGGACGACGCCTGCGTCTGTGCACATTCTGGGGCTGAACTCCAGGATATAGTCGATGTATTCACTGAGGCATATGAAAGCATAGGCCTTACACTTAACATCCGTAAGACAAAGGTCCTCGCTACACAGCACTGCCCCCCAGTCATCAAGATTCATGGCACACCCCTCGACAACATGGACCATTTCCCATACCTCGGGAGCCTCTTGTCAACAAAAGCAGACATTGATTCGGAGTTTCAACACTGCCTCCAGTGCACCAGTGCAGCCTTCGGCCACCTGAGGAAAAGAATGTTCGAAGACCAGGCCCTCAAATCTACCACCAAGCTCATGGCCTACAGAACTATAGTAATACCCGCCCTCCTGTATGGATCAGAGGCATGGACGATGGGTGACAGTACTGGCTTGATCATTGTAGGGATGCTTTATGATGTTGTTGGTAGTGGGGCGGGGAGTGGTGGGGTGGGGGGGGGGACTTGGTATGGCATGTGGCAGTTATATGGGTGTATTGGAGCAAGTTATGTAAACTTGGCAATGATGAAGCCATTCCTGGCCTCTTGGGCAGCCATGTGCGCTGCTGCTGGTGTCATCTCCACCTCAGGTTCTTCCTCCTCTTCTACCTGCTCCTCCTCATCCTCCAAAGAGGTTGTACACTTGTTATGTTGTGCAGCACATGACGATGATTCTGGAGACCCTGGCTTGTGCGTACTGAAGGGCTCCTTCAGATCTGTCAAGGTATCTGAAGCGCATCTTCAGATGCCTATTGCTTGCTCTATGACACATCTGGTAGCTATGTGGATCTCATTATAATGCTCCTCTGCCTCATTACTTGGCCTCCTCAAGGGTGTCATAAGCTACGTCTTCAGTGGATAGCCCTTGTTTCCAAGCAACCAGCCGGTAAGTCTGTTTGGAGGTGTGAAGAGCTGAGGGAGGGTTGACTGGCACAGCACAAAAGAGTCATGACAGCTGCCAGATAATCTGGTGCACACATGCATGATGATCTTTTTATGGTTGCAGATGAGCTGCACATTGAGGGAGTGGAAGCTCTTGCAGTTCACAAACACTCCTGGGTTATCTGGGGGTGCTTGATGGCCACATGTGTGCAGTCGATGATGCCCTGCACCCGTGGGAAGCCAACCAGAGCCACAAAACTGAGCGCCCACTCAGTAACACTGGCTTCACCAATGGCAAAATTGACATGATTGGCTGTGGTACATGGCATCAGTCACCTGGGTGATGCAGCTGTAGGCGGCCGACTGCAAGATCCCACAAATGTCTGCTTCAGATTCCTGGAAGGAGTCTGAGGTGAAGAAGTTGAAGGCAGTGGTGACTGGTAAGAAGTGTCCACCAGGTCCTCTGGGCAGCAGGTCTTGTTCCAGCAAGCTACAAATGTCTGCGATGACCTGGTGCAATAGCCTGAGTCTCCTGAAGCACTACTGCTCAGTCACGTCCAGGAAGCTCAACCTCTGTCTGTCTACCGTGTTGGGGGTATCGCCTCTGGCGCAGTCCAGCCCTGCACTGACTCCCTCTCTCATGTGGAGCACCAGTTCGCTGAGGAGACCTGCAGCTGCTGCTGCTGGTGTTGTGGCTGCTGCTGGTGTGGCTGATGTTGTTGGTGCTGGGGCTCATCTTGGTCCAAGGTGAGAGAGTATAAGCGCCACTCATGCTGATGTAATGGATGGCAGGTAAAGTGGAGATCAGTGGGCCAATCCCTCAATGTTCTGATAGTGAGTAGTAATGTGGTGAGAGTGGCTTCCGAGGTTGCAGAAATGACCTGCAAACTGCTAACAGCTAAATCTCTGTACAAAATGGAGTAGTCAAGTGTGATGTGGACGTATTTGTGCATTTCCCAGCTCTCACTGAATGCACTCACACATTGGCCACTGAGCTTCCTCCTCCCCTTCACAGGCAAGGTTCCTGAGGTGCGTGAATGCTGAAATTAAAGCCAAAAGCTGCTATTAACAACCCTCTTGAGGGTCAACAAGCATTTAATTACTTGAACGAGCTCACCCGCTTCTCCTGATAGGCACGCCTCGAAACGTGTCCGAGTTAAATGCGGAAGTCAGCGGGTTCCCGACACACTGTCAATTTCCACAAATTTAACTGCCAACCTGCCCCCAGAGCCGCATGTTCAGCAACAGGAACATTCCGGCTCTAGTGTCTGCATAGGTCTGGGAGCATCATTGAATATAACTCAGCTAAAGTTTTAAATATTGTTGCTGTGTGCTGCATGGTGCACAACTTTGCCCAGCAAAGGTTCATGATCATGAAGGTCCGGAGGAAGATTCCAGGTGCATCCAGAAGATCATGAAGAGGAGCAAAAGGCTGCAGAGCAGAACTCAATGCTGCTTGTGAGAACCATTTAGCAAGCTGTTGTACAGGAAACATGTCCGCTGCATTAACAGATTCCCATGCCCTCCAGAAATATGCCTTCACCTACAGTCTTAAATCTTCCAGGCAATTCACAAATGTCGCATTCCTGCCACCTGATGAACCATGCTCCTGAACTTTTGCAAGGACACTCTACTCGCACACATCCTCAGTGTAATCAGATTCTTATTGTCAAACCACGACATGTGCTAGTGCCTAGAGTTTCTTCCATGGTTCATCCCCTTGGTGATGGTGTGTGATGAATATGCTCTTAACCCTAGCCGAGAGAACAAAATATAGCTGAAAAACTAAAAAGAACAGTAAAATATTTTTCAGAAATGTCAGATGCTAGCAAAGGTCAGAGAGACATTATGATCACTAGGAAATGAAAGTGGGGAGGTGATGTGTGAGGACAAGTAAGTTGCTGAAATATTAAACTGCTCCTTTGCGACAATGTTCACAAATAAAATAGGAGGAGAAATGCCAGAATTCAGGAAACAATTTAAATGATGAGTGTAGACAAGAAAGCTTTAAAATTGCAAGGAGGAGTTTTCACTTCATTCACAAGTCCTTTATGAGGAACCTTAGCAAGTGCTTTCTGGCAATGTAGATATCCAACAACCATCACATTATGCTTATCCACCAATCCTAGAACTGCCTCAAAAAACTCCAACCAATTACATGAACTCAAACTATGGTTTGTGGTGAAATTCTGCTCTATCCTGAAACCCCAGTGGGAAAGCAGTGTTGGGATTTGGGGTGGGGGGTTGAGAAAAGAGAGAGGAGGCTCACTATTTCACTGTAATAAGAGTTTTTTCAACAAAGTCAGTTATTTTGGACTGATTTATCTTCAAAATTGGATCGCAAGTGATTGCTTCTTCAATTTTGCCAGACTAGCCGATATTTTTGTGCTAAACAAGTTATTAGATGAGCATTGCATATAATATTGAAAGTTGGAGTCCGATTCTCAGGAGAAACATCACCACCTTCAAAATTCTCGTTATCCGCACCAACATTCCTTTAAATCTATGTGGCCGTGTGGTGCTCTGTGGATCCTGCGCAGCCGGTGAGATGGCTTTTAAATAGAAAAACTGTGCAAGCATGGAATTTTGAATGGCCAAAAATAAATTAGAGGGAAAATTGATCCTCACTAATTGGTGATTGGGAGCGGGGAGAGAGAGGCCACGATCAACAGAGCGGTGGGGGGAGGCCACAAGAATTGCTGGAAAAGGCATTCCCGCCTCCCTTTTACTGTCCCGACCCCTGGGAAACCTGCACAGCAGGAGTGAATTTTAAATCGGGCCCCTGACTGCACTGTGGGAGCACGATTTAAATATGTTAATGACAAGTCTGCCTCTCTCCGGCAGGACACTCGGACATCATGATACCTGCCAGCATAAAAACAGCAATGCAGGCATGCGCGGAGGGTCAGGGTCACGTTTCACAAATTTGGTAGTTTAACTCCGCCCACCCCACAACTCCCACACCCTCTTGAACCCGTCGTGGGGGATTATTATCAAGGCCCATATTTCATTGCTATTTAAGACTTTGACCTTTTGTCCAGGGCAGTGATCATTTCGTACTTGGGGCTCAACTTCAGATCGATGTGCTTTCTTTTTCCATTGAAGATTCCATTTTCACAAAAACAACCAGGGTGTCCACCTCAAGTGGGTGTGTGGCAGAGGAAACTGGCAGTGGGGCTTAGCACAGAATAAATGGATGCAGATTGCAAACTCAAGGTGCCCAAATAATCTAAAAGCCTAGCACTTTAACTATTGGATAGTTTCCTACGAGCAATCTATCATTCGGCAATCGATTGCTTTTGGGAAATCAATCTTTTACTAGTTAAACCCTCAACTCTCAAGTCCCTTAACAATGTTGGATGCCGGGGATGCAAAGGAGATTTTAGCCTGGCGCATTATGTGCCCACCCAATACCCGCTTCCCCCAATGAAAGGGAAGCCTGGTTTAAGTGAGCTCAACTTCTGCCTCCTCCCGCCCAGATTATGATACTTTTATGCCAACTTCTTTGGAGGAAATTCAGGTTCATTGCAGGAAACAATAAATCACTTGTGTTATCTATCACATCCCTTGCAATTTCTTTTTCCAGTTTTTGAGTTTTATTCTAGATTATCCTTTTAATAGATTTTAGTTTGGAGTTCGTTTAGTATTTAAAGCCGAGTACATCTTTTGTCACATTTGAAGCCTCACATTTTGGGCATCGCACTTTTCTACATGCAAATCTCTGTGTCACACTTACACCTGATTATCTCACATGTTACTTTGAACTTTTATCTGAGGCAACTGACAGGTAAAAGGATACAAGTACTATATTCAAAAGATTGTTTACTTAGCAAACAGATTCACCTTATATTTGTGGCAATTAAAACTTCCTCATTTTAAATATAGCCAATATATGTTAAAGCCCATGAGGAACAGAGTCAAGACCATGTGGAGTCTTCAGATGAAGCCGGGTTAGAGGATAGAGGATAATTGCGTGGACCAGGAAGCACAGTTGTATTTCATTCCCTATTTTAAAGCCACGCATTCTATCCTTAGTTCAGATAATTCTTTGACATTATATCATAATTTAAAGCTAAAGAGCAAAACTTACGATAATTTGGGAAGCAGGGAAGTTAAGTTGGTTGGAGCCATGGAGTTTCTCTACTGCACGAACTGAGGAGCTGGGAGATGCTAAACTGGGAGGTTACAGTGCAGCCTCAGATGGGAGGGCATAATTATAGTGTGACAAGTTTGCATCGGCAGTTTCCATTATACCTGTGGATGTAGGAATGTATAATGGGGCAAGTTTACCAACAGGAGAAAGATTTGTAGACAAGAAGTGTATGTAGACACAAGATACATGTTATATAGTAATATATTCTAGATGGCTAGAGAAGCTACACTTCTATTTATGTGCATCTGAGAGAGAACTCAAAAGCAACCAACAAAAATTGTTCATATTCAAGTTGGAAATTCTGGAAAAACTTTACCAGTATTAATGTTTGGAGGGAAGTTCAGAATAAAAGTCCTTAATTTAAATATGTTTGAGTAGAGTCTCTTAGTATTACTAAGTACTATTTTAGAGCTTTTTAGTGAAGAAGGGACTCTGCAAAATAATCTTGTCCTTTTTTATATCTCTTGGTTCGCACAATACTTTGGCTCAACTGCATTCTAGTTTACACTTGTAACCACAAAGGAAATATAGAAGGAATTGTAAAGGATAATATTAAATCTGTGTTTAAAATTGAAAGAAAAATTGTTAATTAAAACATTGAACTTGGATACTTGGTTCATATGCTTTAATTTATGTGATTGTAGGCCAATAAATGTAGATTTTTACTTTATAATATGTGACCTTTGATTTCCTAAGAAAATTCTTATTCTCTATAAACAGTCTGCCTAGTGATGCCCTTGGCTTGATGAAGCTATCTTAGCAACTGGCGAAAACCTGCTATTTTAAGCACCCCCAGCTGACCCCGCAATTAATTGTGCGTGTGTGAGAGAGAGAGTGGGAAGTGCACCACAATCAAGACTGGGAACACATCTATCCAGAAAAACCTAGGCAAATTGTAGCACCACTTATGCCAGATGTCTGCCAATTTAGCACCCAACCAACCCCCAGGGAGGCAGCAAAAGATCTGTGCTACCTCCTGCAAGAACCTCTGCAGCCAACACATACTTTAGGGGTGCAGATATTCCCTGCCTTTGTTTCCTTCCCGGTGTGTTACAATGGTGTCCTATAGGAAGGGTTCCCTCAGGTGACAAACAGGGCCTCCCTCCTTACTATCGCTTCACACAGCACCATTTCCACTTCGTAAGCCAGGGAGTTCAAGTGTTGTAGCGCTACATCTCTTGGCCAAAGTTTTCTGTCTTCATATTTATTATAGCCACAGGGATTTTTCTGTTAACCAACTAGCCTTTGCAGAGGCTAAAATTTATATACGTATTAAAAGTATTGGAAACCCTCTATCATGCCTACCGACATTTCTGTTCCTATATACTCACAAGTTTAAGAGGATGTATGTCTTGAAATTTACCCATTGCTCTGAGTGGTTGCACTCTCACCTCAGAGAATGAAGGTTGTGGTTTCAAGCCTCACTACAGAGCCTGGAGCATAAAATCTAGGCCAAAACTCCAGTTTGCCCTCTCAAGATGCAAGATCCCATGGCACTATTTTGATATCCTGGCCAATATTTATCCCTCAACCAACATCACTAAAAACAGATTATCTGGTCATTATCACATTACTGTTTGTGGGACCTTGGTGTGCGCAAATTGGCTGCTATATTTTCTACATAACAACAATGACTACACTTGAAAAGTACTTCATTGCCTGTGAAGCGCATTGGGACGTCCTGAGGTCATGAAAGGTGCTATATAAATGCAAGTCTTTTTTTTTCTCTATATGGGCTTCTTGTATGTGGTTTTCTGCCCTAACCCCCTCCCCGCAATGAACTCTTAATGCTGGGCCCAGTATGGGCAGGAGCTCGCTCACATTATGTAAACAAAGCTGTCCCAGCAAAATCAGGCAAAGGCGACCCAACTAAAGTCCGATTGGTAAAACTCTACTGCTGTGTCAAATGTAAATTAAATGTAAATGAGAGACAATAATGGACTAGTAATAATTCAAGTTTATTTATTCAACATACAATGGGATCGTGAGAGAGCAAAAGAACAAAAGTGTGAGAGAGAAACAGTGAATGTAACACGCAGAGAGCAAATGGAATCAACTGGTACAAGCCTGACAAATGCTGATGGTTAGGGCAAGTAAGTTGGCAAGGCTAGACTTCCTCTAATAACTCCTACAGATTTCTACTCTTGTCAATTTTAGTGTGATTTACTGCCCAGGTAATGTAATTTTGAACTTTGTAAATCCCAGTGTGGTAAAAATGCAGCTTTCTCAGCAATAACAAATCAGCTGCTGCAACAAAATAATTTGCCCTATTGATGATCCAGATCATGAATTACTTTAAACTGAATAGATGCTGTATTACTTTCCCAGTTTTCCCTGAAAACACTAACATAATCTCAAAGATACAGAACTTTTTGTCTGAAATGCATTGGCTGCCCTGGGTTTGATGGGTCTGCTGTGCATTCTTTGTCTGCCAGATATAAAGAGGTAGATTGAACAAGAGCTACAGCAGTCATGATCTATCAATTATAACTGAAAATAGTCCTTCCTGTAAATAAAACGCTTTGCTTCCCCCTTTCTTCCTTGTAACTAAAAGTATCTATGACTGATAGTTCAACTTCTCACGCCAAAAAAAGCATACTCTTCCCAAACTAAAAATCCTGAAGTTTAAAAAAAAAGGCAAGAGCGGAAAATGTTTTGTGTTGTGAGTGACATTCAATCTGCGAACAGGTGTGAAGTCCTGGTGTACCGTTTCCTCAACTCAAATTCCTGTCATAATCAGGGATCCAAAGCTTTTCTTTGCAATGAGTTCCCCCAACCTCTGGTCAAACACTCAGTGCCCTGACTGCTAAAGGCAGAATTAGAGCAGAGAAAGGAAATCTCCCTTGACTTTCAACCCATTTGCCACCTTTTTATTGCTCTCTCCTGCTATTTCCTCCATTGTTTGAAAACTCAATGGATACCACAACGATATGCATGAGGGAGCAAAAGGTACACAGCACCTAATCAAAACACTGTCAGAATATCTCAACACACATGATCCACTGCTGCACCAGTGATTTAGAAACAAGTTTGGAATTAGCCCTTTCGAGCTCCTCTTACACATTTCATGGAAACCATACATTAAACCCACTAGATAAAAACAATGCAGTAACATTAGTTTCATTATCTAATCATTTATTCAAAACACATTATAGATAGAAATGAGGTATAAATGTGCTTTCAATATATCCAAAATTTGCCATTTCCTCACGAGAAGCAATAAACTAAAATCAAGTGAAATCGAGTGATATATTACTACTCTGGTTCAAATCATGTGATATATTCCTCCAGTTCAAATCCTTTAATTAATATTACTTCAGTTCAAATCCTGTGCTCTAATATTAATCTAGTTCAAATCATATGATCTAATATTACTCCACTTCAAATCATGTGATCTAATATTAATCTAGCTCAAATCATGTGATCTAATATTAATCTAGCTCAAATCATGTGATATAATATTAATCGAGTTCAAATCATGTGATCTAATATTAATCTGGTTCAAATCATGTGATCTAATATTAATCTAGCTCAAATCATGTGATCTAATATTAATCTACATCAAATCATGTGATCTAATATTAATCTAGTTCAAATCCTGTGCTCTAGTATTACTCCACTTTGAATCATGTGATCTAATATTAATCTGGTTCAAATCATGTGATCTAATATTATTCTAGTTCAAATCCTGTGATCTAATATCTAATATTTTCTTTTTACACCTCCTTCTCCCACTTTTTCTCTCTTTCCCTCCCTGGTCAGTATCTAATGTCGATATGCCATCTCTCATCTATCCTCTTTCATATACTCTGTGTTAAGTCCTGACTCTAATGTACTGACTTACACGAGACATATGCTGAAGTCAAAGTCACTCAGGACCTGCACCTTTAATTCCATCTCTCCAGTGCTGCACTTGCCTGAGACCTAACTTTATATACCACATTGGGACAGGTATGGAGTGTCTCCTGCAAGTGCACCCCTGGTGGTAAGGTATGCTTATTGTTACAGGTCATATCCAGTTACAGTCATGTATAGCATGGTAAGATACAGTTATATACAGTAATGTGAGATACATGACATCACCCTCCCCCAAGGTCTTATTGCCTTTATAGATTCAGTCTCTCAGGTGGTCTGCATTCTCGCGTGGTGCGTCTTAGTTGTGGTTCAGTTGTTTGCCTTGGTGCCTGTTTTGCGTTCGGTGTGATTGCTGGTATCTCGCCTGAGCTGTCTGTTGAGACTGCCGTTTCCTCAGGTTGTTCCACCTGTCTGTCCACCAGGTGTGGTGTGAGTTCCACATTGTAGAGTGCCTCTGGTTCTTCAGTGTTATCAGTGAATCTACTTTTTACTTGGTCTACATGCCTCCGGCAGGTTTGGCCATTGTCCATTTGTACAACCAGTAGTCTGTTTCCTGCCTTACCTGTTACTGTCCCTGCAAGCCACTTGGGACCCCGGCCATAGTTTAGCACAAACACTTTGTTCCCTATCTCATTCCACCTCCCCCTCGAATTTCGGTCATGCTACTCAGTTAGCATTTGATGCTGAGCCTCAACAATTTCATGCATGTCTGGGAGGATTAACGAGAGCCTGGTCTTTAAGGTTTGTTTCATCAATAGTTTCACGGGGGGAATCCCAGTCAACGAATGCAGACGAGATCTGTATGCCAGCAGCAGTCGCGACAGGCGGCTCTGCAGCGTAGGACCTTGGATTCTGAGCATGCCTTGTTTAATGATCTGCACTGCTCGCTCCGCTTGGCCATTGGAGGCCGGCTTGAAAGGTGCCTTCTTAATGTGATTTATACCGTGGTCAACTATAAAATCGTGAAATTCTGCGCTGGTGAAGCACGGACCATTATCACTGACCAATATGTCAGGAATGCCGTGCGTTGCAAACATGGTTCTAAGGCTCTCCACAGTGGTGGAGGTGGTGCTCAAGCTTAACATGGTGCACTCGATCCATTTTGAAAATGCATCAATGACTACGAGGAACATTTTGCCCATGAATGGGCCCACATAGTCTACATGTACCCGTGACCACGGTTTGATGGGCCAGGGCCAGGGGCTTAGGGGGGCCTCCCTGGGGGCATTACTGAGTTGGGCACAAATGGTGCATCGCCGGACGCATCAATGCCAGGCTACCAGACATGAGATCTAGCTATGGTCTTCATAAGGACGATCCCCGGGTGCTCGCGATGGAGCTCCCGGGCAAACGCCTCCCTGCCTCGTAAGGGCATAACTACTCGGCTGCCCCACATCAGGCAGTCTGCCTGTGGTGAGAGTTCATGTATGCGCCTGTGGAAGGGTTTGACCTCCTTGAGGCAGGCATCGCGAGCCTCTGCCCAGTCACCGGTTAAAACGCATCTTTTAACTAGAGATAATGTGGGGTCGCTGGTCGTCCAGGCTCTGATTTGGCGAGCCGTCATGGGTGAACCTGTGGATTCAAAAGCATTGATTGCCATGACCATCTCACAGTCCTGTTCGTCGGACCCTTCCGTGGTTGCCAGGGGTAGCCTGCTAAGCGCGCCGGCACAGTTGTCTGTGCCTGGTCTGTGCCTTATCGTGTAGTCGTAAGCCGCCAGCATGAGTGCCCACCGCTGAATGCGCGCCGAGGTGTTGGCATTGATTGCCTTGCGTTCAGATAGTAGGGACGTGAGGGGTTTGTGGACGGTTTCTAATGCAAACTTGGCCCCGAAAATGTATTGGTGCATCTTTTTGACACCGTACACTCGCGAAAGTGACCTAGAGGCTTAAGCAACGGGCTTCGATTTACCCGCATCATTGACGTGCTGTAAAACACATCCGACCCCGTACGCTGACGCATCACACGTAAGGACTAACTTTTTACCTGGGTCAAAAAAGGCTAAAACACTGTTGGAACATAGAGGGTTGCATGCCTTATTGCAGGCGCGTTCTTTGGCGTCCCCCCAAAACCAATCGCACCCCTTTCTGAGTAGCTCGTGGAGAGGCTCCAGCAGCGTGCTCAAGTTCTGCATAAAGTTCCCAAAGTAATTGAGTAGCCCGAGAAAGGCGCGCAGTTCCGAAACATTCTGGGGCCTGGGTGCCAGGCGAATCGTTTCGGTTTTGGACTCTGTTGGGCGGATTCCATCAGCGGCAATCCTTCTGCCCAAAAATTCAACCTCAGGCGGGAGAAACAGACACTTGGATTTCTTAACTCTTAGGCCTACCCAATCCAATCGATTTAGTACTTCCTCAAGATTGCGGAGATGAGAGTCGGTGTCCCTGCCCGTGATGAGTATGCCATCTTGAAACACAACCGTCCCCGGGATGGACTTGAGCAGACTTTCCATGTTGCGCTGGAATATAGCAGCTGCTGACCTGATGCCAAATGGGCATTGATTGTACACAAAAAGGCCTCGATGTGAGTTGATGGTGGTGAGTAGCTTAGACTCTTCGGTCAGTTCTTGCATCATATACGCAGATGTGAGGTCAAGTTTCGAGAAAAGTTTCCTCCAGCCAACGTGGCAAATAGGTCCTCCGCTCTGGGCAGCAGGTATTGGTCCTGTAGGGAGACTCTGTTTATGGTAGATTTGTAATCTACATAGATTCGCACATCAGGCTTCATGACAGGGACGATGGGGCTTGCCCAGTCGCTGAATTCCACGGGAGAAATTATGCCGTCCCGCAGAAGCCGGTCCAGTTCATTTTCAATCTTTTCCCTCATCACATAAGGCACAGCTCTAGCCTAGCGATGGACCGGTCTGGCATTCTGTGTTATGTAGATTCTAACTTTAACCCCATTAAAGGTGCCCACACCTGGCTGAAAGAGATGTTCAAAACGGCTTAGAACTGTTGAGCAGGAGTTCCGTTCCTCTGACAACATGGCGTGAACATCATCCCATTTCCAATTAAGTTCTGCTAGCCAGCTTCTCCCCAACAGGGCTGGGAGATCCCCGGGGACAATCCACAGGGAACGTCGGTGTACCATCCCTTTTTGTGTGACTGAGAGCATGGCGCTGCCAAGGACTGGGACGATTTCTTTAGTATAGGTCCTTAGTTTGGTGTCGATCTTTGTGAGTTTTGGTCTGTTGCTTTTGTGCGGCCACAGCTGTTCAAATTGTTGAACGCTCATGAGGGATTGACTGGCCCCCATGTCCAGTTCCATGTTGACGGGTATCCTGTTGAGTAGAACCCTCATCAAAATTGGAGGCATCTTGGTGTAAGAACAGTGGACATTGATCGTGTTAACCCGCTGTACCTCGGCATCCCGTGCACTGTTCCAACCGTCTTCTGGTCCGCTTTCTGACCCTACCGATCCATATACCAGCCAAGCTGCTGTTTTTCTGCACATGCGAGCCAGATGCCTTGTGTATTTGCAGATTCTGCAAACGGCATGCTGAAATCGACACACCCTGGTTGAGTGCCTTCCTCCACATCTCCAACACAGACCGTTTCCATTGTTTCCGAAGGATGAGCTGCGTCTGGCTGATCTCCCTTGAGCTTCTCTCAATCTGTTGTTGATTGCTCATATTGTGGGTTGATGAGGTGTGATCGGATGTTCATGTGGCCCTTGATTTTGATGGCTTCTGGCTCCACTGTCTATTGTTGAAGGCCTGCTCTCCTGCCTTTGTCTGTGTGTGGGGGTAGCTGTTTGTTTCACAATGTGAACCCCTTGTTCCGATGCCTCATTGGTTGTCATACCCGAAATATAGATCAGCCTAGTTTCTTCTTCGCCTGCCAAGAATGTCTGTGCGACCAGTGCTGCTGCCTCTAGAGTCAAGTTCTTAGTCTCTATAAGCTTTCGGAATATACCTGCATGACCTATTCCTTCAAAAAAAAGTCTCTCAGTACTTCCCTCCTTAGTTCATCGGGGAACTCATATAAACTAGCCAGCCTCCGAAGTTCCCCCACGAAGTCGGGTATGCTTTGGCCCACATAGCGTCTGTAGTTGTAGAACCTGTGTCTGGCCATGTGTAGGCTGCTCACTGGCTTCAGGTGGTGTCTCATCATTGTGCTCAACTCCTCAAACAACTTGCTTGCTGGTTTCTCGGGTGCCAGCAGGTCTTTCATTAAAGCTTATGTTTTCGAGCCACAGCTGGTCAAGAGATGGGCTCTTCTCTTGTCTGCCTTATCATCGCCCAGCCAGTCTTTGGTCACAAAGCTTTGCTGGAGCCTTTCTATAAAGTCATCCTAAATGTCTCCAGCATTGTATTTCTCATCTGAGCTGTTGGTAGCCATTCTGTTGCATCTGTGATCCCGTAACTCGTCGCCACTGTTAAGTCCTGACTCTAATGTACTGACTTACATGAGACACATGCTGAAGTCAAGGTCACTCAGGACCTGCACCTTTAATTCCAGCTCTCCAGTGCTGCACTTGCCTGAGACCTCCCTTTATATACCTCAGTGGAACAGGTATGGAGTGTCTCCTGCAAGTGCACCCCTGGTGGTAAGGTCATATTGTTGCAGGTCCTATCCAGTTACAGTCATGTATAGCATGGTAAGATACTGTTATATACAGTAATGTGAGATACATGACACTCTGTCCTCTAAAATCCCTACACCAACACTTTATTATTCTACAACCTTCCTACTCTCATGCTGCCGTCCCAGACTTGACTCCCTTTTAGACAAGCCTGCAACTTCCCTCTGTGCATCTCTTGACATTCTCCGAAGGGCCCATCATGCCTCTCATCACTGTCTCCTCCCAAGCAGCAACCCTAACTGTCCCATCCTACTATCTCATCGACCTTAGCACCCAGCTTTCCCAGGGAGGGCTAACCATGCAAATCTCCTCCCCAACCAACTAACTCCTCCAAGCAATGACCATGCATATTCTGGCAGTAGATCATCCATCATGGATGATCTCAAAATCTCCTTGCAGAATGTCCGTTCACTTGCGAACAAAGCCCTGGCCATCCATGACCTTATCATGGATGACTACATTGACATTATGGCGCTAACGGAAACTTGGCTGAGCGATAATGGCATACATGTGGGTGGCTCAGCTGCACAGTGGGGGTGGAAGAAGACGGGAAGGGCTATAGTGATAGGAGATTCAATAGTTAGGGGAGCAGATAGGTGCTTCTGCGGGAGCAAAAGTGACATCAGGATGGTGTGTTGCCTCCCTGGTGCAAGGGTCAATGATGTCACTGAGCGACTGCAGGGCATTCTGGGGAGGGAAGGGGAACAGCCTGTGGTTGTGGTCCACATTGGTACCAACGACATAGGTAGAAAGAGGGGCGAGGTCCTGAAAGCTGAGTTTAGGGAGCTCGGAGTAAGATTGAAAGCCAGGACCTCAAAGGTGGTAATCTCGGGATTACTGCCAGTGCCACATACTAGTGAGGGTAGAAATAGGAAGGCTAGTCAGATAAATACGTGGCTGGGGCATTGGTGTAGGACTGGGGGCTTTAGTTTCCTGAACAATTGGGACCGCTTCTGGGGTAGGTGGGACCTGTACAACTCGGACAGGTTACACCTCAACAGAGACAGGACCAATGTTCTCGCGGGTGGTTTTGATAGTGCGGTTGGGAGGGCTTTAAACTAGATTGGCAGGGGGATGGGATCACAGGAGAGGGCTCTGAGCTAGTTGGAGTGGGTGAGAGCTCAGATGAAAAGAACCCCAAGAAAGGATGCAAAAGGCAGGAGGCAACAGAGCAGAGTAGCACTGGGGTAAGTGTAAACCACAAGGTGATAGAAAGGGACAATATGTATGAATATAAAGGGGCTGCAGGAGGGGTCAAAACTAAAAATCATGGTTTAAAAACTAGTATTAAAATACTTTACCGAAATGCACGCAGCATTCGAAACAAAGTAAATGAGTTGACGGCACAAATCATTACAAATGGGTATGATTTGGTGACCATTACTGAAACGTGGTTGCAGGGTGGCCAAGACTGGGAATTAAACATACAGGGGTATCTGACAATTCGGAAAGAAAGACAAGAAGGGAAAGGAGGTGGGGTAGCTCTGTTAATAAAGGATGATATCAGGGCAGTTGTGAGAGACGATATTGGCTCTAATGAACAAAATGCTGAATCATTGTGGGTGGAGATTAGAGATAGTAAGGGGAAAAAGTCACTGGTGGACATAGTTTATAGGCCCCCAAATAATAACTTCACGGTAGGGCGGACAATAATAAAGGGAATAATGGAGGCATGTGAAAAAGGAACGGCAGTAATCATGGGGGATTTTAACCTACATATCGATTGGTCAAATCAAATCGCACGGGGTAGCCTGGAGGAGGAATTCATAGAATGCATACGGGATTGTTTCTTAGAACAGTATGTTACAGAACCTATAAGGGAGCAATCTATCTTAGATCTGGTCCTGTGTAATGAGACAGGAATAGTAAATGATCTCCTCGTAAAAGATCATCTCGGAATGAATGATCACAGTATGGTTGAATTTGTAATACAGATTGAGGGTGAGGAAGTTGTGTCAGAAATGAGTGTACTATGCTTAAACAAAGGGGACTACAGTGGGATGAGGGCAGAGTTGGCTAAAGTAGACTGGGAACACAGACTAATCGGTGGCACAATTGAGGAACAGTGGAGGACTTTTAAGGAGCTCTTTCATAGTGCTCAACAAAAATATATCCCAGTGAAACAGAAGGGCGGTAAGCGAAGGGATAACCAGCCATGGATAACCAAGGAAATAAAGGAGAGTATCAAATTAAAAACCAATGCGTATAAGGTGGCCAAGGTTAGTGGGGAACTAGAAGATTGGGAACATTTTAAACGACAGCAAAGAATGACTAAGAAAGCAATAAAGAAAGGAAAGATAGATTACGAAAGTAAACTTGCACAAAACATAAAAACAGATAGTAAAAGCTTTTACCGATATATAAAACGGAAAAGAGTGACTAAAGTAAATGTTGGTCCCTTAGAAGATGAGAAGGGGGATTTAATAATGGGAAATTTGGAAATGGCTGAGACATTAAACAGTTATTTTGCTTCGGTCTTCACAGTGGAAGACACAAAAACCATGCCAAAAATTGCTGGTCACGGGAATGTGGGAAGGGAGGACCTTGAGACAATCACTATCACTAGGGGAGTAGTACTGGACAGGCTAATGGATCTCAAGGTAGACAAGTTCTCTGGTCCTGATGAAATGCATCCCAGGGTATTAAAAGAGATGGCGGAAGTTATAGCAGATGCATTCGTTATAATCTAACAAAATTCTCTGGACTCTGGGGAGGTACCAGCGGATTGGAAAGCAGCTAATGTAACGCCTCTGTTTAAAAAAGGGAGCAGACAAAAGGCTGGTAACTATACGCTGGTTAGTTTAACATCTGTAGTGGGGAAAATGCTTGAAGCTATCATTAAGGAAGAAATAACGGGACATCTAGACAGGAATAGTGCAATCAAGCAGATGCAAAATGGATTCATGAAGGGGAAATCATGTTTAACTAATTTACTGGAATTCTTTGAGGAAAAAGGAGCATGGTGGATAGAGGTGTACCGATGGATGTGGTGTATTTAGATTTCCAAAAAGCATTCGATAAGGTGCTACACAAAAGGTTAATGCAGAAGATAAAGGTACGCGGAGTCAGAGGAAATGTATGACAAGTCAGGGGACTTGTCTACCTTGAGATCCATTAGCCTGTCCAGCAGTAACCCCCTAGTGATAGTGATTGTCTCAAGGTCCTCCCTTCCCACATTCCTGTGACCAGCAATTTTTGGCATGGTTTTTGTGTCTTCCACTGTGAAGACCGAAGCAAAATAATTGTTTAATGTCTCAGCCAGTTCCAAATTTCCCATTATTAAATCCCCCTTCTCATCTTCTAAGGTACCAACATTTACTTTCGTCACTCTTTTCCGTTTTATATATCGGTAAAAGCTTTTACTATCGGTTTTTATGTTTTGTGCAAGTTTACTTTCATAATCTATCTTTCCTTCCTTTCCTTTCATGGATAGAGAATTGGCTGACTAACAGAAAGCAGAGAGTCGGGATAAATGGGTCCTTTTCGGGTTGGAAATCGGTGGTTAGTGATGTGCCACAGGGATCGGTGCTGGGACCACAACTGTTTACAATATACTTAGATGACCTGGAAGAGGGGACAGAGTGTAGTGTAACAAAATTTGCAGATGACACAAAGATTAATAGGAAAGCGGGTTGTGCAGAGGACACAGTGAGGCTGCAAAGGGATTTAGATAGGTTAAGAGAATGGGCTAAAAGTTTGGCAGATGGAATACAATGTCGGAAAATGTGAGGTCATCCACCATGGAAAAAAAAACAGTAAAAGGGAATATTATTTGAATGGGGAGAAATCACAACATGCTGTGGTGCAGAGGGACCTGGGGGTCCTTGTGCATGAATCCCAAAAAGTTAGTTTGCAGGTGCAGCAGGTAATCAGGAAGGCGAATGGAATGTTGGCTTTCATTGCGAGAGGGATGGAGTACAAAAGCAGGGAGGTCCTGCTGCAACTGTACAGGGTATTGGTAAGGCCGCACCTGGAGTACTGCGTGCAGTTTTGGTCACCTTACTTAAGGAACATAAGAACATAAGAATTAGGAACAGGAGTAGGCCATCTAGCCCCTCGAGCCTGCTCCGCCATTCAACAAGATCATGGCTGATCTGGCCGTGGACTCAGCTCCACTTACCCGCCCGCTCTCCGTAACCCTTAATTCCCTTATTGGTTAAACATCTATCTATCTGTGATTTGAATACATTCAATGAGCTAGCCTCAACTGCTTCCTTGGGCAGAGAATTCCACAGATTCACAACCCTCTGGGAGAAGAAATTCCTTCTCAACTCGGTTTTAAATTGGCTCCCCCGTATTTTGAGGCTGTGCCCCCTAGTTCTAGTCTCCCCGACCAGTGGAAACAACCTCTCTGCCTCGATCTTGTCTATCCATTTCATTATTTTAAATGTTTCTCTCAGATCACCCCTCATCCTTCTGAACTCTAATGAGTAAAGACCCAGTTTACTCAATCTATCATCATAAGGTAACCCCCTCATCTCCGGAAGCAGCCTAGTGAATCGTCTCTGTACCCCCTCCAAAGCCAGCATATCCTTCCTTAAGTAAGGTGACCAAAACTGCACGCAGTACTCCAGGTGCGTCCTCACCAATACCCTATACAGTTGCAGCAGGACCTCCCTGCTTTTGTACTCCATCCCTCTCGCAATGAAGGCCAACATTCCATTTGCCTTCCTGATTACCTGCTGCACCTGCAAACTAACTTTTTGAGATTCATGCACAAGGACCCCCAGGTCCCTCTGCACCGCAGCATGTTGTAATTTCTCCCCATTCAAATAATATTCCCTTTTACTGTTTTTTTTTAAGGAAGGATATACTAGCTTTGGAGGGGGTACAGAGACTATTCACTCGGCTGATTCCGGAGATGAGGGGGTTACCTTATGATGATAGATTGAGTCGACTGGGTCTTTACTTGTTTGGAGTTCAGAAGGATGAGGGGTGATCTTATAGAAACATTTAAAATAATGAAAGGGATAGACAAGATAGAGGCAGAGAGGTTGTTTCCACTGGTCGGGGAGACTAGAACTAGGGGGCACAGCCTCAAAATACGGGGGAGCCAATGTAAAACTGAGTTGAGAAGGAATTTCTTCTCCAAGAGGGTTGTGAATCTGTGGAATTCTCTGCCCAGGAAAGCAGTTGAGGCTAGCTCATTGAATGTATTCAAATCACAGATAGATAGATTTTTAACCAATAAGGGAATTAAGGGTTATGGGGAGCGGGCAGGTAAGTGGAGCTGAGTCCACGGCCAGATCAGCCATGATCTTGTTGAGTGGCGGAGCAGGCACGAGGGGCTAGATGGCCTACTCCTGTTCCTAATTCTTATGTTCTTATGTACCTTTAATTGAAGCCTCCCCTCCCGGCTATACCTTCCCCACTTGCCCTGCCCAGGCCGCCGTGGTGGCGGTATAGCTCTCATCACTAAATCATACCTTGGTCTGTCCCACTACTCCTCCGGCACGTTCTCATCTTTTGAACATCTCACCTTATTTTACCCCTCTCACCTCTCATTCAAAATTATCATTCTCTACTGCTCAGCAGTAATATGATAAAATCTTTATCATGGATATATCCTCACTGCTTTCCTCCCTAAGCCTATGCATCGACCGACTTCTCATCCTTGGTGACTTCAACCTCCATCTCAATTCATCATGCTCTCTCTCCTCTGAGTTCATTACTCTCCCTTCCTCCCTTAATCTCTCCCTCCATGTAAATTCCTCAACCCATATTCATGACCACCCGCTTGACTTTACAATCTCTAGTGGCCTCGCTATTCCAACTGTATCAATTAAAGACAAAGCCATCTCTGACCATTTCCTTGTATCGCTCTCGACCCACATCCCCCTTCCCCCATCCAACCCTACTTCCTTATGCATGGGCCCTGGAAAAAATTCTCTGCAAACTCTCTTACAACTGCACTTATCAACTCAAAACTGTCTAACCTTTGACCCTCTTTTAACAATGACAGTTCTGCAGCCACCGATCTGCTCAATCACACCCTCGCCACCACCTTTGATGCCCTAGTGTCTATTAAAAAGAATACTCTCTCCCACGCTGGCTGTTCCCCCTGGTACTGCCCTCATCTTCGCTCACTCGAGTCAAAAGGGCGCAGACTTGAACGGATGTGGCGGACAACTAGTTTAGCCATTCACCGCCAGATCTGGCTCGAGTACGTAAAACATTATCGGTTCCTATTCTTGTCTACAAATACTGCTCACTATTCCAAGATCATTCTGGATTGCAAAACTAACCCCGCCTACTATTCTCTACTGCTAACTATCTCCTTAAACCCATCTCCCCTGTCTCCACCGCACTCACCTCCAACAACAAGTGTGAGGAGCTCATGGACTTCCTTGTCTCAAAGATTGAGACCATTCGATCAGTTGCCTCTGTAAGTTCCTTTCCTTCCCCTAGCGCACAGGGCCAAACTTCATCTGAGGCTCCCACCTGCCCTCGCCCTAAACTCTCATCGTTCTCTAGTTTCTGTTTGATCTCCCCTCTTGATCTCTCCAAACTCATCTTGTCCATGAGACCACTTCCTGCTCCCTTGACCCTATTCCCACTAAACTGCTGACCCCCAACTTCCTTTTCTGGCTCCCATGTTAGCCGACATTGTTAACGGTTCTCTGTCCTCAGGTACTGTTCCCCGCTCCTTCAAATCTGCCGTCATCACCCCTCTCCTCAAAAAACAACCCTTGACCCCACTTTGCTTGCTAGCTATCACCCCATCTCCACCCTCCCTTTCCTGTCCAAAGTACTTGAACGTGTTGTCGCCTCCCAAATCCATGACCATCTTTCCATAATTTCAATGTTTGAATCCCTTCAATCTGGTTTTTGCCCCTGTCACAGTACTGAAACGGCTCTCATCAAAGTCACAAATGACATCCTTTGTGAGTGTGACAAAAGTAAACTATCCCTCCTCGTCCTTCTGGACCTGTCTGCAGCCTTTGACACAGTTGACCACTCCATCCTCCTCCAATGCCTCTCAACCATCGTCCAGCTGGGACTGCATTCGTCTGGTTCCATTCTTATCTATCTAATCGTAGCCAGAAAATCTCCTGAAATGGCTTCTCTTCCCACTCTCACATCGTTACCTCTGATGTCCCCCAAGGATCTGTCCTTGGCCCCCTCCTATTTCTCATCTATATGCTGCCCTTTGGCGATATCATCCGAATACATGGAGTCAGTTTCCACATGTACGCTGACGACACCCAGCTCTACCTCTGAACCCTTTCTCTTGATGCCTGCTTGGTACCTAAATTGTCAGATTGCTTGTCCGACATCCAGTACTGGATGAGCGGAAATTTTCTCCAATTAAATATTGGAAAGACCGAAGCCATTATCTTTGGTCCCCGCCACAAACTGCGTTCCCTAACCACTGACTACAACCCCCTCCCTAGCATCAATCTGAGGATGAACAAGACTATTTACAACCTAGGTGTCATATTTGACCCTGAAATGAGTTTCCAGCCATATATCCGCGGCATAACTAAAACCACCTTTTTCCACCTCCATAACATTGCCTGCCTCTGCCCCTGCCTCACCTCTTCTGCTGCTGAAACCCTCATTCATGCCTTTGTTACCCCTAGACTTGACTGCTCCACGTCACCCCTGGCCGGCCTCCCACATTCCACACTACATAGACTTGAGGTCATCCAAAACTCAGCATCCCATGTCCTAACTCGCACCAAGTCCTGATCACCCATCACCCCTGTGCTTTCTGGCCTACATTGGCTCCCGGTTAAACTACGCCTCGATTTCAAAATTCTCATCCTTGTTTACAAATCACTTTATGGCCTTGCTCCTTCCTATCTCTGTAATTGTTTTCAGCCTCACAACCTCACAAGATGTCTACGCTCCTCAATTCTGGCCTCTTGAACATCCTTCATTATAACTGCTCAACCATTGGTGGCCGTGCCTTCAGCTGTTTTGGCCTCAAGCTCTGGAACTCTCTCCCTAAACCTCTCCACCTCGCTACCTCTCTTTCCTCCTTTAAGACACTCCTTAAAATCTAACTCTTTAACCAAGTTTTTGTCTTAATTTCTTCTTTTGTGGCTCGGTGTCAAATTTGTCTTGTAACACTGCTATGAAGCATCTTGGGACATTTTACTACATTAAAGGCGCTATATGAATAAAAGTTATTATTATTACTATTTTTTATCAAGTTCAAATCCTGTGATCTAATATTAATCTTGTTCAAATCCTGTGATCCAATATTAATCTAGTTCAAATCATGTAATCTAATATTATTCCAGTTCAAATCCTGCAATGTAATATTGGTCTAATGGTGATTGTAGAAACCTCCCATCCATTACATGACAACACCTGCCACCGGAGAATGAGAAAACTCAGAGTAGAAAAACATGGTCGGCATGAACTTCCAATAAATACATCGCATCCGAGTTTGCGATTCAAAATCGGGATCAGGCACATGGGTAGCATAAGCAGGCTTGTCCTAGCAGCAGAGAGAACTGATTTGTCGGATTTTACCCTAATTGCTTGCCCTAATTTGATTAGGCCCCGCACGTGAAAAATTAGCATAGTAAACTTAACTAGCAACGCAATTGGTATGGGGAGGGAATTAAGGCAGCAACTCTTAAATGGTTTCTCCTTGTCCTTGGAGAAATGGTGTGAAGAATGAGGTGAGGAATGCAACAGTATAAAAGTTTAGTGCCCTGGTCACTTTCACAGCTATAGGAAGAGTCGTAGGTCAGCCTGGAACAAATGGCTTGGCTGTGATAGCCTGCCCTATGAAGTGAAGGGGGCAAAGACAGGTCCCCTCTGCTGTGCCAAGCCATGGGTTCTAGATCTAACACTGCAAGTGTGTTTGAACATAAGAACATTAGAAACAGAAGCAGGAGTAGGCCATACAGCCATTCGAGCCTGCCATGCCATTCAGTAAGATCATGGCTGATCTTCAGCCTCACATCCACTTTCCTGCCTGATCCCCATATCCCTTTATTCCCTTATTGATCTATTGATCTCAGCCTTGAATACACTCAAGAACTGAGCAGCCCCACTGAGGTAGAGATTTCCAAAGATTCACAACCCGATGAGTAAAGAAATTTCTCCTCATCTCAGTCTTAAATGGACGACCACTTATCCTGAGGCTATGACTTCTAGTTCTAGACTCTCCGGCCAGGGGAAACGACCTCTTAGCATCGACCCTGTCAACCCCCTTCAGAATCTTATACGTTTCAATGAGATCACCATACATTCTTCAAAGCTCTAGAAAATACAGGCCCATTCTACTCAATCTCTCCTTGTAGGACAACCCTCTCATCTCAGGAATCAATCTGGTGAACCTTCGTTGCTCTGCCTCTAAGGCCTTTGCTGTCACCTCATGAACTCATTTTCCTCATTCAAAACGTGGAGCACAAAAGGAAGTCCCAGCTTCAGCACTTTGTTTGCTGCAAGATAAATATGCAGCTGCAAGAAACACTACTGTAGGGTAACATTTGGCAAATGGAAGTACTGTATGTCAATGCCCTCCACAGCAACACAAATTACTGTATTGAACAGGCAAAAAGAAATGATTAATGAAGAAGTAAGTCAACCTTTGGAAGTGATAACCCACTTTAAGAGGCTTACATCTGCTGGTACAGTCAGCAGAGTAGCCACACGCCCATTTAATGTGAGTGAGTTCCATGCTTGGAAGAAACTGACCACAACAATGTGCAGTTCACTTTGGGACCTTCTTAAATGTATTTTTATTATTGAAATGGGGCTGGTGTTGCTCCCTTTTGTCTAGCTTCTTCCCTCAACACAAAACGCAACATGCAGTGAATCACAGGCCTGGCCGCCTGATTTTGGAACGTGTTGGGGACCGCAAGGTGATGCTCCGCAAGGCCAAAGCCTCACAACATCAAAGCTTCAGATAGTGGGGGCAAGTGTTTCAATTACAAATATTTCTGCCAATTTGGATGACATTGTTAAACTTGTATTACTGCCTTGTTAAAAAAAAAGGTCTGCAGGCTCATGTTATAAGAAATAGGAGCAGAAGTAGGCCATATGGCCCCTCGAGCTTGCATGTGACTCAATAAAAACCTGGAAAAGTTGACTTTAGGCTTGACAAGGTCAAGGATAAGAATTTCAGTGGCTGTGGGGATGGGGTAGGAGCAGAAACAGGTGATATTTCATGGGGAGAGTAAGCAGTCTTGGTGATGGGCTGGTTATCAAGCTTGAAACTGAGCTCTGGGTCAAGCACCATTGGGTTGAGTTTGAGTAAGTATCCAGGGAAGAAGATGGAATCAGGGGCTAACACGAGGAATTTCTGGCTGGGCTTGAATAGAACAACTTTAGTCTTGCAAATATTCTGCACGCAATGTGTTATCTTCCATGTGACACACTGCTGCCTACATATAATCTGTATCTGACATATACCAGTATGGGACAAATACTAGCACCTACATGGCACCTGTACATGACAAATACCATCACCTACATGTTTCCTGTATGTGACACATACCAGCACCTACATGTTACCCCATGTGACACACACCACCACCTACGTGTTACCCCATGTGACATGTGCCACCACCTATGTGTTACCCCATGTGACACATACCACCACCTACGTGTTACCCCATGTTCCCTATATGTGATGCACAAATGCTCTCAAAAATTTTATTTAGTGCATAGTGTGGTAAGCAAATTAACATGGTTATTTAATGAATAAAAAAAAGATGCCACTCTGCATATATTTTCAATCATTCTTTATAGTGTGTAGTGATCAGATAAAGTCCAAATTAAGGGCCCGAACTTGGTGGCCTTACCACCCCCTGCCGCTAGTTGCCGCCGAGTTTTTTGGTCGGTCTCCCCTCGGTGCCATTTTCCACTGGGCCTCCAGCCGGTGGGAGGGGAGGACCGCTGGGAACCATCCATTGATGGTGCAAGGTGCGTAAGTGACCTCCCGCCCACCGAGCTGCCATTTTGGTGCGGGCGGGAGTCGGCGGCAGCAGGGGGAAGGACTGCTGCATGAAGGCAGGTTTAATCCCAACGGTAAGTAAGAAGACCTGCAAAAAAAGGTTAGTGAACTTCTTTTTTTTTAAGTGATTTATGTTGATGGGGTCCCCTGAAGGTGTTCCAGTGGGGGTGGGGATGGGGGTGGGGGCGGGGGGGGGGGGCGGTGTGGGGGGTGGCGGGGTTGTGTGTAAATGTTTATTTTTAACTGTTCCCACCTTCCTGGGCCCAACTCAATCCTCGGCGGCACTTTGGCGAGGATCTCATTTGCCGCCAAGATTGGGAACTCCTGCCCGCTGCTGCCGAGATTCACGGCGTAAGTCAGTTTTTTGCCGCCGGGCGGTACTGGCATATCTTTTAGAGGAATCTTCCTGGTTTCTCAGCGATCCTTTGGGCGGCACTTGGGAGGGCCTTAGCTTTCACCAAGTTCGAACCCTTAATACTTGCTTGTCTGACCCTGACTCATACATTCCTTCCAATCTCACAGGTATCTTCTTTTTGGCCAACTTTGTGCCATCACAGATCCAAGTAAACATCAGCCCATTATTATTTGTAAACACTTTACTGAATAATTTAAGTCAAATATTTTGACTTTGAAAGGTGAAGGATGTCAGTGGCGAGAAATGGAAAAGTTCTTCAACATTTGCACCAAATGCTGGCGTCAAGCAAAATAGATGAAGATGAAAGATCCCTCAGTAATATTCCATCAGGTGCAAGGGTGAGCGAAAGCTCTGCCTCCACTGGGCCATCCGAGGAATGTTGCTCTGCTGTTGGGGCTTGGTCAGGTTGGCAGGCATTCCAGCAGACTCAAGTCACGGTGTATAGAATATGTACAGGATCTGCTGTTACCATACCACAGGCTTGTTAGGCCTACAGACGAGGAACATTCTGATTCCCAGTCTGTGCTGAGTCAATTGATCTCAGCTGCGTCAGCAATTGGGCCACTAGAATTAGAGAGCGGAAGAATTAGCCAGAGTTCCATTTCATGAACCTGGTAATTGGGATACCGGTGAGAGTGTACATTACGGGGAAACAGGGAAGATTTTTTCATTCATTCATAGAATGTGAGCGTCGCTGGTAAGGCCAGCATTTATTGCCTATCCCATATTGCCCTTGAGAAGTTGGTGGTGAGCCGCCTGCTAGAACTGCTGCAGTCCGTGTGGTGAAGGTGCTCCGACAGTGTTGTTAGGGAAGGAGTTCCAGGATTTTGACCAAGCGACGATGAAGGAACAGCGATATACTTATGTCAGGATGGTGTGTGATTAAATATAAAAAATATAAAAACACAAAATATAAAAATAGATAGCAAGAGTTTCTATAGGTATATAAAAAAGAAGAGTGGCTAAAGTAAATGTTGGTCCCTTAGAGGATGAGACCGGCAAGTTAGTAATGGGGAACATGAAGATGGCAGAAACTCTGAACAAATATTTTGTATCAGTCTTTATAGTAGAGGACACTAACAATATTCCAACAGTGGATAGTCAAGGGGCTATAGGGGGGGGAGAAACTTAACACAATCACAATCACTAAGGAGGTGGTACTCAGTAAGACAATGGGACTAAAGACAGATAAATCCTCTGGACCTGATGGCTTGCATCCTATGGTCTTAAGAGAAGGATCGGCAGGGATTGTGGATGCATTTGGTTGTAATTTACCAAAATTCCCTGGATTCTGGGGAGGTCCCAGCAGATTGGAAAACTGCAAATGTAACGCCCCTATTTAAAAATGGAGGTAGACAAAAAGCAGGAAACTATAGACCAGTTAGCCTAACATCTGTGGTTGGGAAAATGTTGGAGTCCATTATTAAAGAAGCAGTAGCAGGATATTTGGGTAAGCAAAATTTGGTCAAGCAGAGTCAGCATGGATTTATGAAGGGGAAGTCATGTTTGACAAATTTGCTGGAGTTCTTTGTGGATGTAACGAACAGGGTGGATAAAGGGGAACCAGTGGATTTGGTGTATTTGGACTTCCAGAAGGCATTTGACAAGGTTACTGCACAAGATAAAAGTTCACAGGGTGGGGGTAATATATTAGCATGGATAGAGGATTGGCTAACTAACAGAGAACAGAGAGTCAGGATAAATGGTTCATTCTCTGGTTGGCAACCAAGAACTAGCGGGATGCCGCAGGGATCAGTGCTGGGACCCCAACTATTTACAATCTATATTAACGACTTGGAGGAAGGGACTGAGTATAACGTAGCCAAGTTTACTGACGATACAAAGATGGGAGGAATAGCAATGTGTGAGGAGGACACAAAAAATCTGCAAAAAGACATAGACAGGCTAAGTGAGTGGGCAAAAATTTGGTAGATGGAGTATAATGTTGGAAAGTGTGAGGTCATGCACTTTGGCAGAAAAAAATCAAAGAGCAAGTTATTATTTAAATGGAGAAAGATTACAAAGTGGTGCAGTACAGTGGGACCTGGGGGTACATGTGCATGAAACACAAAAGGATAGTATGCAGGTACAGCAAGTGATCAGGATGGCCAATGGTATCTTGGCCTTTATTGCAAAGGGGTTGGAGTATAAAAGCAGGGAAGTCTTGCTACAGCTATACAAGGTATTGCATGCAGTTTTGGTTTCCATATTTACAAAAGGATATACTTGCTTTGGAGACAGTTCAGAGAAGGTTCACTAGGTTGATTCCGGGGATGAGGGGGTTGACTTATGAGGAAAGGTTGAGTAGGTTGGGCCTCTACTCATTGGAGTCCAGAAGAATGAGAGGTGATCTTATTGAAATGTATAAGATTATGAGGGGGCTTAACAAGGTGGATGCAGAGAGGATGTTTCCACTGATGGGGGAGACTAGAACTAGAGAGCGTGATCTTAGAATAAGGGGCCACCCATTTAAAACAGAGATGAGGAGAAATTCCTTCTCTCAGAGGGTTGTAAATCTATTGAATTCGCTGCCTCAGAGAGCTGTAGAAGCTGGGACATCGAATAAATTTAAGACAGAAATAGACAGTTTTTTATATGATAAGGGGAGCGGGCGGGGAAGTGGAGCTGTGTCCATGATCAGATCAGCCATGATCTTATTGAATGGCGGAGCAGGCTCGAGGGGCCATATGGCCTACTCCCGTTCCTATTTCTTATGCTCTTATGTTCTAAGAGGGGAACTTGGAAATAGTGGTGTTCCCAGGCACCTGCTGCCCTTGTCCTTTAGGTGGTCGAAGTTGCGGGTTTCAAAGTACACATTGCTGGGGTACCGGGCAGAGAGAGTGCACGTTTCTGGGGTACTGGGGAGAGTGCACATTTCTGGGGTACAGGGGAGAGTGCACGTTTCTGGGGTACTGGGGGGAGTGCACGTTACTGGGGTACCGGGGAGAGTGCACGTTTCTGGGGTACTGGGGAGAGTGCACGTTACTGGGGTACAGGGGAGAGTGCACGTTTCTGGGGTACTGGGGAGAGTGCACGTTACTGGGGTACCGGGGAGAGTGCACGTTTCTGGGGTACTGGGGAGAGTGCACGTTTCTGGGGTACAGGGGAGAGTGCACGTTTCTGGGGTACTGGGGAGAGTGCACGTTACTGGGGTACCGGGGAGAGTGCACGTTTCTGGGGTACTGGGGAGAGTGCACGTTACTGGGGTACTGGGGAGAGTGCACATTACTGGGGTACCGGGGAGAGTGCACGTTTCTGGGGTACTGGGGAGAATGCGCGTTACTGTGGTACTGGGGAGAGTGCACGTTACTGGGGTAATGGGGAGCGTGCACGTTACTGGGGTACTGGGGAGAGTGCACGTTACTGGGGTACTGGGGAGAGTGCACGTTACTGGGGTACTGGGGAGAGTGCACGTTACTGGGGTACTGGGGAGAGTGCATGTTATTGGGCTACTGGGGAGCGTGCACATTAATGGGGTACTGGGGAGAGTGCACGTTACTGGGGTACCGGGGAGAATGCACGTTGCTGGGGTACTGTGCAGAGTGCACATTACTGGGGTACTGGGAAGAGTGCACGTTACTGGGATACTGGGGAGAGTGCACGTTATTGGGGTACTGGGGAGAGTGCACGTTACTGGGGTACTGGGGAGAGTGCACATTACTGGGGTACCGGGGAGAGTGCACGTTACTGGGGTACTGGGGAGAATGCACGTTACTGGGGTACTGGGGAGAGTGCACGTGACTGTGGTACTGGGGAGAGTGCATGGTACTGGGGTACTGGGGAGAGTGCACATTACTGGGGTACTGGGGAGAGTGCATGTTTCTGGGGTACTGGGGAGAGTGCACGTTACTAAGGTATTGGGGGGAGTGCATGGTACTGGGGTACTGGGGAGAGTGCACGTTACTGGGGTACTGGGGAGAGTGCACGTTATTGGGGTACTGGAGAGAGTGCACGTTACTGGGGTATTGGGGAGAGTGCACGTTCCTGGGGTACTGGGGAGAGTGCACGTTACTGGGGTACTGGGGAAAGCGCACGTTATTGGGGTACTGGGCAGAGTGCACATTACTGGGGTACTGTGGAGAGTTCACGTTACTGAGGTACTGGGGAGAGTGCACGTTATTGGGGTATTGGACAGGGAGAGTGCACGTTCCTGGGGAAAGTGCACATTACTGGGGTACTGGGGAGAATGCACATTGCTGGGGTACTGGGGAGAATGCACATTGCTGGGGTACTGGGGAGAGTGCACGTTACTGGGGTACTAGGGACAGTGCAAACTAACCAAGGATAAAACTGCAGGCATTGGGCCAAGAAACCAGTCTCACTCCAGTTAAGTATAAACAGCGTAACTGAGATCCACAACAGGTGATGCTTGAACTGCAGCGATCTTAGCAGTTTCAAATATCCATGTCTTTAACACTTTCTCCTGAATAGAAACTAATTGGTAAAGCTCTGTGTTTTGACTGAAATGAATAGGTATTTACTCACTGTGAGCTTCACCTGTCAGCTCTCTGGTTACTGTAACAGCTTTCCTTCCAAACAATCTCTTCCAGATGTGTCACAGAAGAATAGTATACCTGGGACATTAGATTCAACATCTATTTGTTTAAATTCAGACCTCTCCTCCAAACACAAATGCTAGTACAGTCCTTCAAGGCTCTCCTTCTTTGAGTTAACCCTTTCTCTGCTGTTCTTGTTTGAGTTCTCACAGATGCACATAATAAGACACCCACCAAACCACTCAGAAAATATTATTAAATAAACAATCATTGCAAAGTTTTATTCCTCTTACACATAATACACACGTGCATCATCATCATAGGCAGTCCCTCGGAATCGAGGAAGACTTGCTTCCACTCTTAGCATGAGTTCTTAGGTGGCTGTACAGTCCAATACGGGAACCACTGTGTCTGTCACAATTGGGACAAATAGTCATTGAGGGAAAGGGTGGGCAGGGAGCCTGGTTTGCTGTACGCTCCTGCCGCTGCCTGCGCTTGACTTCTGCATGCTCTCGGCGACGATACTCGAGGAGCTCAGCGCCCTCCCAGATGCACCTCTTCCACTTTGGGCGGTCTATGGCCAGGGACTCCCAGGTGTCAGTGGTGATGTCACACTTTATCAGGGAGGCTTTGAGGGTGTCCTTGTAACGTTTCCTCTGCCCATCTTTGGCTCGTTTGCCGTGAAGGAGTTCCGAGTAGAGCGCTTGCTTTGGGAGTCTCGTGTCTGGTATGTGAACTATGTGGCCTGCCCAGCAGAGTTGATCAAGTGTGGTCAGTGCTTCAATGTTGGGGACTGTTGGCCTGGATGAGGATGCTAATGTTTGTGCGTATCTCCTCCTAGGGGATTTGCAGGATCTTGCGGAGACATCACTGGTGGTATGTCTCCAGCGACTTGAGGTGTCTACTATACATGGTCCACGTCTCTAAGCCATATAGGAGGGCGCATATTACTACAGCCCTGTAGACCATGAGCTTGGTGACAGTTTTGAAGGCCTGGTCTTCAAACACTCTTTTCCTCAGGCAGCTGAAGGCTGCACTGGCGCACTGGGGGCAGTGTTGAATCTCATTGTCAATGCCTGCTCTTGTTGATAGGAGGCTCCCAAATAAGGGAAGTGGTCCACGTTATCCAGGGCCGTGGATCTTGATGTCTTGGGGGCAGTGCTGTGCGGCGAAGACAGGCTGGTGGCGGACCTTTGTCTTACTGATGTTTAGCGTAAGGCCCATGCTTTCATATGCCTCAGTAAATATGTCGACTATGTCCTGGAGTTCAGCCTCTGTGTGTGCACAGGAGCAGGCGTCGTCCGCGTACTGTAGCTCGACAACTGAGGTTGGAGTGGTCTTGGACCTGGCCTGGAGACGGCGAAGTTGAACAGCTTCCCACTGGTTCTGTAGTTTAGTTCCACTCCAGCGGGGAGCTTGTCAACTGTGAGGTGGAGCATGGCAGCAAGAAAGATTGAGAAGAGGGTTGGGGCAAAGACGCAGCCCTGCTTGACCCCGGTCCGGATGTGAATTAGGTCTGTGATGGATCCATTGGTTAGGATCACGACCTGCATGTTGTCATGGAGCAGGCGGAGGATGGTGACGTACTTTTGGGGGCATCCAAAACAGAGGAGGACGCTCCATAGACCCTCGCAGCAAACAGTGTCAAAGGCCTTTGTAAGATCGAAGAAGGCCATGTATAAGGGCTGGCGCTGTTCCCTGCATTTTTCCTGCAGCTGTCGCGCTGCAAAGATCATGTCCGTTGTGCCCCGGAGGGGACGCAATCCGCACTGCGACTCCGGGAGGAGCTCCTCAACCACGGGGAAAAGATGATTGAGGAGGACTCTAGCGACGACTTTCCCAGTGGCTGATAGCAGGGAGATTCCTCTGTAGTTACCGCAGTCGGACTTGTCCCCATTTTTAAAGATGGTCACGATCACTGCATCTCTAAGATCTCCCGGCATGCTCTCCAGATGAGAGAGATATGGTCGTGTATTCGCTCCAGTAGTGCCTCTCCGCCATACGTCAGTGCCTCAGCACGGACTCCATCCGCTCCCGTAGCCTTGTGGTTTTTTAGCTGTCTGAAGGCTTTTTCTACTTCGTGCAGTGTTGGGGTCTCACTGAGGTGATGGCAGGTAGCATTCTGTGGAATGGAGTCGAGAACACTCAAGTCAAAGGCAGAGTCTCGATTGAGGAGATCTTCGAAGTGTTCCTTCCAGCGGGCCCTGACTGCCTCGGTGTCCTTGATGAGTGTTTCCCCATTCTTGGCCAGGAGTGGGGTGGGGCCTATGGTGTTTGGACCGTAGGTGGCCTTTACTGCGGTGAAGAATCCTCGAATCCTGTTCTTTCGGTCCCGGGTTTTTTGTTGGAACTTAGCCTTTAGCCGTCTGTAATGCTGCTTTGCTGCTCCCGAGTTGGGTTGCTGTTTAAGGCTCAGAAATGCCCTGTGCTTGCAATCTATTAGTTCTTGAATTGCCTGATCATTCTCATCAAACCAATCCTGGTGTTTCCTATTTTGAGTGACCGAGTGTCTCTTTGCAGGCACTGGTTATGGAGGCCTGGAGGGCAGACCAAGCACTGTGGACATTTTGCGCCTCGGGGCCATCAAGGCATGCCAGGTTAGTTGTGAGGCATTGACTGTAAAGGGCTGTCTTAGCTGGGTTCTTAAGTGCCCCGGCATTGACTTTTTTATGACACTGCTTCTGCTGCCCCCTTCGCTTTGGGGCTATGCTGATGTCAATGATGGATCGGATTAGGCGGTGGTCCGTCCAGCAGTTGTCAGCTCTTGTCATGGCGCGGGTGATGCGCACATCCTTGCGATCCCTGGCTCGGACGATGACATAGTCGAGCAGGTGCCAGTGTTTGGAGCGAGGGTGTTGCCACCATGCCTTGTATTTGTCCCTCTGGCGGAACAAAGTGTTGGTGATGACAAGTTCATGCTCTAGACATTTTGTCAGGAGTAGGGTACCGCAGGAGTTGGCTTTCCCTACCCCCTCTCTGCCAATCACGCCTCCCCAGAGGTCTGTGTCCTTGCCAACCCTGGCGTTGAAGTCGCTGAGGAGGATCAGTTTGTCCCCGCGGGGACGCAGGTCAGGGATTTTTCGAGGTTGGAGTAAAAACCCTCTTTGGCCTCATCTGTTGCATCGAGTGTTGGGGCACAGGCATTGATGACTGTGGTGCACTGGTTCTGGGATAGGGTGAGTCGAAGCGTCATGAGGCGTTCGTTAGTCCTTCAGGGGGAGTCTTTGAGCCGGTCGACCAGCTCGTTTTTGATGGCGAAGCCAATTCCATGGAGGCGGCGTTCCACCTCTGGTTTCCCTTTCCAGAAGAAGGTGTAACCTCCACCTTGTTCCTTGAGCTGACCTTCCCCTGCCTGCCGGGTCTCGTTTAGGGCTGCGATGTCGATATCAAAGCGTCTAAGTTCCCGGGCAACTATGGCGGTGCGGCGTTCCGGTCTGTCGCTGTTGGGGTTGTCCATGAGGGTCCTGATGTTCCATGTCCCAAACTTCATGTTAGAGGAGTGGAAGATGCCTGTGCGTGATTTCTTTTAACGTGGGGTGGTCGATGCACACCGGCTGCCACACGGGCTTAGCTGAGCGAGGTCTTGGTCCAGTGGCAAGGGGGTCCAGGACGACTGGAGACCAGGCACTGCTATATGGGCCTAATTGCCTACAGCAAGGTGTTGGCTGCAGGCTTGGCGCTTGGCCCTTGATGGTAGGTGGTCCAAGGCTTAGTTGGGGGCAGGCATTGGGGGGGCCAGTGGTGCACTGGGGTTCAGAATGGGGGGACAGGGGGTGTCACAGCCATTGTACTCACCACGTGCTGGACGAGGAGAGGAGGCCGGGCCATCAATGGGGAAGGAGAGGTCCAGATGGGGGGTGAGGAGGTGGGGCCCGATAGCCAGGTCCAGCCGCCCAGTCACTACAGGAGCTCCAGCCGGGAGGTCCAGGCCCTCCCACTGTCCAAATTTCCCCAAGCCCCAGCCTTAGCCCTAATAGACGCTAATAGGGGGTCTTCAAGATTTAAATCCCCACACAGACAAAAGTGCATGCAGAGGTAGACACATATACAGGCACACTCATATTTTTCCATGAAAATATATGGACAAATACAGAGACACATGCATGCCTACGAATAATATTTTCTGTTCACCTGCTGGTCCTCACAGTTCAAAGAAGGCAATGTAACATACAGAGTAACTAACTTGTCCAAGTCAATCAAGTTGCTGGTGGTCAAGCATTTGAATTAGTTATGGTAGTAACCTGGCCAAGTTAGTGATAGTAACCTATTTAAGTTGCTCACCATGCAGCAAATACACACCAAACCTATCCATATCTGTTAATATTGCATCAAAACTGACCATCACAACTTGTCCAGGAATTTCCAGCATTCATCATTTTCTTTTTAGCACTGACAGTGCTAAGCTGACCGGGTGTGCAACAGAACCTAAATCAATCAGTGACAGGAGTAACTTGCTCAAATCAGTTATAGTAACAAAGTAATGCTCCATTAATATTGGCCTGAAATTTGCAGTTCCAATGATGGCGTACATCGTGAGCCTTCAGAAAGGCCCCATATGTTCTGGGTTTCTGCATGCGCTGAGCATGCGCGAAAACCCACAACTTGCAATATGTCAAGGTTCGCCTTGACAGATCATCCGCATTTACTGAGAAATCACTTTTGCTAGCGCAGAGTAGGACTACTTGCCCAACTACTGCCCAGCAAATGCTCACAAATCCTTACGCCTGGTAAAAGCAGACATAAGGACTGCTTTCACCAGCGTAAGGGATAATATAAATCTTCAATTAAAAATTTAAAAATATAAACTGATGCACAAACACTTGGACCGGAATTTTCCAAGGTGGTAGTGGGTGCAATCGGAGGCGGGTCGGTGGGAAAGTTGTTATTTTTGGGAGCGGGTCGAGAACCCACTATCATTCCACTCCCACTCGCCTTTTCCCAAGGTGCATCTGTCAGCGCGGATCCGACCTGGCCAGCAGAGGCGGGTGACCCAATTTAAAGCATTTATAGCTTGTTGTCAGACCCTTAAAAGTGGTCTTAACCTTACCTTTTTAATTTAACTGGATGGTCACGGAAAACACACTGCTCAGGATTAGGGATGCGCGCAATAAAGGTATAGCAGTTATCATGGGCGACTTTAACCTACATATAGATTGGGTTAACCAAACTGGTAACAATATGGTGGAGGAGGATTTCCTGCAGTGTATGAGAGATGGTTTTACAGGCCAATATGTCGAGGAACCAACTAGAAAGCTGGCCATCCTAGGCTGGGTGTTGTGTAATGAGAAAGGACTAATTAGCAATCTTGTTGTGCAAGACCCTTTGAGGAAGAGTGACCATAATATGGTAGAATTCTTTATGAAGATGGAGAGTGACACAGTTAATTCAGAGACAGGGTCCTGAACTTAAGGAAAGGCAACTTCAATCGTATGAGACGTGAATTGCTAGGATAGACTAGCAAATGATACTTAAAGGGTTGACGGTGGATAGACAATGGCAGACATTTATAGATCACATGGATGAACTTCAACAATTGTACATCCCTGCCTGGAATAAAAATAAAACAGGGAAAGTGGCTCAACCGTGGCTAACAAGGGAAATTAGGGATAGTGTTAAATCCAAGGAAGAGGCATATAAATCGTCCAGAAAAAGCAGCAAACAGGAGGACTGGGAGAAATTTAGAATTCAGCAGAGGAGGACAAAGCGTTTAATTAGGAAGGGGAAAATGAGACGAAGCTTGCAGGGATCATAAAAACTGACTGCAAAAGCTTCTATAGATATGTGAAGAGAAAAAGATTAGTGAAGACAAATGTAGGTCCCTTGCAGTCAGAATCAGGTGGATTTATAATGGGGAACAAGGAAATGGCAGACCAATTGAACAAATACTTAGGTTCTGTCTTCACTAAGGAAGACACAAATAACCTTCCGGAAATACTAGGGGTCCGAGGGTCTAGCGAGAAGGAGGAACTGAAGGGAATCCTTATTAGTCAGGAAATTGTGTTAGGGAAATTGAAGGGATTGAAGGCCAATAAATCCCCAGGACCTAACCAAAGTATTATACAATTTAAGCATAACCTCCCTGCTCTTATATTCTATGTTTCAGCCAATAAAGGCAAGCATTCCATATGCCTTCTTAACCATTTTATCCACCTGGCCTGCTACTTTCACGGATCTACGGACAAGCACTCCAAGGTCCCTTTGTTTATTTACACTATTAAGTGGCCTACTGCTTAATGTGTATACCCAATCCTTATTAGCCCTCCTAAAGTGCATCACCTCACACTTCTCTGAATTAAATTCCATTTGCCACTGCTCGACCCACCTGACCAGTAGATTGAGATCCTCCTGCAACCCATGACTTTCCTCTTCATTATCAACCACACAGCCAATTTTAATGTCGTCTGCAAACTTCTTAATCATACTCCCTGTTATGTATCTCACATTACTGTATATAACTGTATCTTACCATGCAATGCATGACTGTAACTGGATATATGACCTGTAACAATAAGCATACCTTACCACCAGGGGTGCACTTGCAGGAGACACTCCATACATGTCCCACTGAGGTATATAAAGAGAGGTCTCAGGCAAGTGCAGCACTGGAGAGTTGGAATTAAAGGTGCAGGTCCTGAGTGACCTTGACTTCAGCATGTGTCTCATGTAAGTCAGGACTTAACAATGGCGACGAGTTACGGGATCACAGGATCCACAGAATGGCTACCAACAGCTCAGATGAGAAATACAATGCTGGAGACAATTGGAATGACTTTATAGAAAGGCTCCAGCAAAGCTTTGTGACCAAAGACTGGCTGGGCGATGATAAGGCAGACAAGAAAAGAGCCCATCTCTTGACCAGCTGTGGCTCGAAAACATATGCTTTAATGAAAGACCTGCTGGCACCCAAGAAACCAGCAAGCAAGTCATTTGAGGAGTTGAGCACACTGTTGAGAGACCACCTGAAGCCAGCGAGCAGCCTACACATGGCCAGACACAGGTTCTACAACTACAGACGCTTTGTGGGCCAAAGCATACCCGAATTCATGGCGGAACTTCAGAGGCTGGCTAGTTCATGTGAGTTCCCCGATGAACTTAGGGGAGAAGTACTGAGAGACTTTTTTATTGAAGGAATAGGCCACGCAGGCATATTCCGAAAGCTTATAGAGACTAAGAACTTGACTCTAGAGGCAGCAGCACTGGTCGCACAGACGTTCTTGGCAGGCGAAGAAGAAACAAGGCTGATCTATACTTCGGGTACGACAACCAATGAGGCATCGGAACAAGGGGTTCACATTGTGAAACAAACAGCTACCCCCACACACAGACAAAGGCAGAAGAGCAGGCCTTCAACAGCAGACAGTGGCGCCAGAAGCTATCAAAATCAAGGGCCACATGAACGGCCGATCACAACTCATCAATCCACAATGCGAGCAATCAACAACAGATTGAGAGAAGCTCAAGGGAGATCAGCCAGACGCAGCTCATCCTTCGGAAACAATAGAAACCGTCTGTGTTGGAGATGTGGGGGAAGGCACTCAACTAGGGTGTGTCGATTTCAGCATGCCATTTGCAGAAACTGCAAATACACAGGGCATCTGGCTCGCATGTGCAGAAAAACAGCAGCTCGGCTGGTATACGGATCGGAAGGGTCGGAAAGCAGACCAGAAGATGGTTGGAACAGTGCACGGGATGCCGAGGTACAGCGGGTTAACACGATCAATATCCACTGTTCTTACACCAAGATGCCCCCAATTATGATGAGGGTTCTACTCAACGGGATACCCATCAACATGGAACTGGACACGGGGGCCAGTCAATCCTTCATGAGCGTTCAACAATTTGAACAGCTGTGGCCGCACAAAAGCAACAGGCCAAAACTCACAAAGATCGACACCAAACTAAGGACCTATACTAAAGAAATCGTCCCAGTCCTTGGCAGCGCCATGCTCTCAGTCACACACAAAGGGATGGTGCACCGACTTTCCCTGTGGATTGTCCCCGAGGAGCTCCCAGCCCTGTTGGGGAGAAGCTGGCTAGCAGAACTTAATTGGAAATGGGATGATGTTCACGCCATGTCATCAGAGGAACAGACCTCCTGCTCAACAGTTCTAAGCCGTTTTGAACATCTCTTTCAGCCAGGTGTGGGCACGTTCAAAGGGGCTAAAGTTAGAATCTACATCACACAGAATGCCAGACCGGTCTATCACAAGGCTAGAGCTGTGCCTTATGTGATGAGGGAAAAGATTGAAAACGAACTGGACCGGCTTCTGCGGGAAGGCATAATTTCTCCCGTGGACTTCAGCGACTGGGCAAGCCCCATCGTCCCCGTCATGAAGCCTGATGGATCCGTGCGAATCTGTGGGGATTACAAGTCTACCATAAACAGAGTATCCCTACAGGACCAATACCCGCTGCCCAGAGCGGAAGACCTATTTGCCATGTTGGCTGGAGGAAAACTTTTCTCGAAACTTGACCTCACATCTGTGTATATGACGGAAGAACTGACCGAAGAGTCTAAGCTACTCCCCACCATCAACACACATCGAGGTCTTTTTGTGTACAATCGATGCCCATTCGGCATCAGGTCGGCAGCTGCTATATTCCAGCGCAACATGGAGAGTCTGCTCAAGTCCATCCCGGGACGGTTGTGTTTCAAGATGACATACTCATCACGGGCAGGGACACCGACTCCTATCCCCGCAATCTTGAGGAAGTACTAAGTCGATTGGATCGAGTAGGCCTAAGAGTTAAGAAATCCAAGTGTCTGTTTCTCTCGCCTGAGGTTGAATTTTTGGGCAGAAGGATTGCCGCTGATGGAATCCGCCCAACCGAATCCAAAACCGAAACGATTCGCCTGGCACCCAGGCCCCGGAATGTCTCGGAACTGCGCGCCTTTCTCGGGCTACTCAATTACTTTGGGAACTTTATGCAGAACTTGAGCATGCTGCTGGAGCCTCTCCACGTGCTACTCAGAAAGAGGTGCGATTGCTTTTGGGGGGATGCCCAAGAACGCGCCTTCAATAAGGCACGCAATCTTCTATGTTCCAAGAGTGTTTTAGCCTTTTTTGACCCAGGTAAAAAGTTAGTCCTTACGTGTGATGCGTCAGCGTACGGGGTCGGGTGCGTTTTACAGCATGTCAATGATGCGAGTAAATTGCAGCCCGTTGCTTATGCCTCCAGGTCACTTTCGCGGGCGGAGCGCGGATAAGGTATGGTTGAGAAGGAGGCACTCGCGTGCGTGTACGGTGTCAAAAAGATGCACCAATACCTTTTCGGTGCCAAGTTTGCATTAGAAACCGACCACAAACCCCTCACGTCCCTACTATCTGAGTGCAAGGCAATCAACGCCAACACCTCGGCGCGCATTCAGCGGTGGGCACTCATGCTGGCGTCTTACGACTACACGATAAGGCACAGACCAGGCACAGACAACTGTGCCGACGCGCTTAGCAGGCTACCGCTGGCGACCACAGAAGGGTCCGACAAACAGTTCTGTGAGATGGTCATGGCAATCAATGCCTTTGAATCCACAGGTTCGCCCATGATGGCTCGCCAAATCAGAGCCTGGACGACCAGCGACCCCACGTTATCTCTAGTTAAAAGATGCGTTTTAACCGGTGACTGGGCAGAGGCTCGCGATGCCTGCCCCGAGGAGGTCAAACCCTTCCAGAGGCGCATGCACGAACTCTCACTATAGGCAGACTGCCTGATGTGGGGCAGCCGAGTAGTTATGCCCTTACGAGGCAGGGAGGTGTTTGTCCGGGAGCTCCATCGCAAGCACTCGGGGATCGTCCTTATGAAGGCCATAGCCAGATCTCATGTCTGGTGGCCTGGTATTGAAGCGGACTTGGAGCTCTGCGTTCGTCCGTGCACCATTTGTGCCCAACTCAGTAATGCCCCCAGGGAGGCCCCCCTAAGCCCCTGGCCCTTGCCCACCAAACCGTGGTCGCAGGTGCATGTAGACTATGCGGGCCCATTCATGGGCAAAACGTTCCTCGTATTCGTTGACTCATTTTCAAAATGGATCGAGTGCACCATGTTAAGCTTGAGCACCACCTCCACCACTGTGGCGAGCCTTAGAACCATGTTTGCAACGCACGGCATTCCTGACATATTGGTCAGTGATAATGGTCCGTGCTTTACCAGCACAGAATTTCACGATTTTATAGTTGACCACGGTATAAATCACGTTAAGGCGGCATCTTTCAAGCCGGCGTCCAATGGCCAGGTGGAGCGAGTAGTGCAGATCATTAAACAAGGCATGCTCAGAATCCAAGGTCCCACGCTGCAGAGCCGCCTGTCACGACTGCGGCTGGCATACAGATCTCGTCTGCCTTCGTTGACTGGGGTTCCCCCCGCGCAACTATTGATGAAACAAATCTTAAAGACCAGGCTCTCGTTAATCCTCCCAGACATGCATGAAATTGTTGAGGCTAAGCGTCAAAAGCTAACTGAGTAGCATGACCGAAATTCGAAGGGGAGGTGGAATGAGATAGGGGACAAAGTGTTTGTGCGAAACTATGGCCGGGGTCCCAAATGGCTTGCAGGGATAGTAACAGACAAAGAGGGAAACAGGCTACTAGTTGTACAAATGGACAATGGCCAAACCTGCTGGATGCATGTCGACCAAGTAAAAAGTAGATTCACTGATAACACTGAAGAACCAGAGGCAGACTACAATGTGGAACTCACACCACACCTGGTGGACAGACAGGTGGAACAACCTGAGGAAAGGGCAGTCTCAACAGACAGACCAGGCGAGATACCAGCAATCACACCGAACGAAACATACACCCCAGGCGAGATACCAGCAATCACACCGAACGAAAAACAGGCACCAAGGCAAACAACTGAACCACAACTAAGACGCAGCACGCGAGAGCGCAGACCACCTGAGAGACTGAATCTATAAAGGCAATAAGACCTTGGGGGAGGGTGATGTCATGTATTTCACATTACTGTATATAATTGTATCTTACCATGCTATACATGACTGTAACTGGATATGACCTGTAACAATAAGCATACCTTACCACCAGGGGCGCACTTGCAGGAGACACTCCATACCTGTCCCACTGAGGTATATAAAGAGAGGTCTCAGGCAAGTGCAGCACTGGAGAGCTGGAATTAAAGGTGCAAGTCCTGAGTGACCTTGACTTCAGCATGTGTCTCGTGTAAGTCAGTACATTAGAGTCAGGACATATCACTCCCTATATTCAAATCTAAATCATTGATATATACCACAAAAAGCAAGGGACCCAGTACTGAGTCCTGCGGAACCCCACTGGAAACATTCTTCCAATCACAAAAACATCCATCAGTCATTACCCTTTGCTTCCTATCTCCAAGCCAATTTTGGACCCAACTTGCCACTTTGCCCTGGATCCCATGGGCTTTAACCTTCTTGACCAGTCTACCATGTGGGACCTTATCAAAAGCCTTGCTAAAGTCCATATACACTACCTCATATGCACTACCATCATCAACCCTCTTGGTTATCTCCTCAATAAATTCAATCAGGTTAGTCAAACACCATCTTCCCTTCACAAATCCATGCTAACTGTCCCTAATTAATCCTTGCCTTTCCAAATGTAGATTTATCCTGTCTTTCAGAATTTTTTCCAATAATTTTCCCACCACTGAGGTTAGGCTGACAGGCCTGTCATTACTCAGACTATCCCTTTCTCCCTTCTTAAATAAGGGTACTACATTCGCAGTCCTCCAACCCTCCGGCACCATGCCCTGATCCAAAGAGGACTGGAAAATGATGATCAAGGCCTCTGCTATTTTATCTTTTACTTCGTTCAACAGCCTGGGATGCATTTCATCCACGCCTGAGGATTTATCTACTTTCAAAGCTGCTAAACCCCTCAATACTTCCTCTCTCACTATATTTATTTCATCCAGAATATCACACTACACCTCAATACCACACGACCAATTTTTGTATCATCTGCAAAGTTCTTTAACATATATACTACAAAAAACAAAGAACCGAGTACTGAGCCCTGTGGACCCCCACTGGAAACAGCTTTCCAGTCACAAAAACTGGTGATGGTGCAACCTCAAAGGCTGGCAGCTCCTCTGAGGAGTCGTCCAGGACAGCCTGTTGGTGGGTTGGGGGGGGAAGGGAGGCTTTTGATGGACCTGTGGGAGAGTAAAGAGATGTATTCGATATTTCATATGGTGAATAGGTACAGATATCATTATGCACATGATGACCATTCAGTGGCTGCTGACATTAGTGCCCATATGAGTGACCGATGTATGCCATGTAGTTGTATGCTATGTAATCCTGTCACCAGGTTCCTGAGATGTCCCCTTCTCTCCATCTTCCACCTCCAGCTGCTCAGCGACTCCTGATATTTCTAATGCAGCCTCTTCTGCACATTGTAAGGTTTGCAAATGCTGAAGGACCACGACCGATTTTCTCCCTTTCCTTCGTATTTTGGGCTCTCTTTTCCTGCAAGGAAGAAAATAAGAGAAGGTTGAGTGAGATGATGGAATGAGTGTAAGGAATGGCTGGGTTAGATCTTTAGAGGGTAACTGTGATGGAGTGGGATGCCAAAGCAAAGTGGCCTCCTTGTGTATTGTTAGTTGCTATGATTGCACTAGTATGCGGGTGAGTGTGAGGGATGGCTAGTGACATCAGGATGTGATAATGTAAATAGAAAGCGAGGGATAGGTGGACCTGCTAGGTAAGTTGGTGTGAGTAAGGATGTTCAGCAGCAGGGTTGGGACGGCAGTGATGGGGATGTGGTGAGAGGCACAGCAGGATGAAGGTGAGTGTAGCTTTGTACTCATGTTTCCTGATTAAATGAGATACTTGAAATGTTTGTGGCACTGCACCCAGGTCCTCCTGACCACATCCCTGCTGGTGACCTCCTCTGCAATCTCCAACCAGGCTGCTTTGGTGCCCTGAGGAGGTCTCTTCCGCATATTGGAAGGGACTACGTGCACTGATTCCCTCCATAAGCATATGGAGGGAATCGTCGGAGAACCTGGGTGCAGCCCTCTGCCTCTGTGCAGTCATTGCCAATGTATGTAGCACTCCAATACTATAGTGCATTGACAACACTATGTTACATTGACATTCAAATCCAATGTGACAATGGCCCCTTTAAAGATCCTGGCTGAAAACATGTAATTGATGACATCATTAGAAGCACAGCATTAATTGGACCAGGTAACGCGCAGGGCGGACTTAAGGTAAAGTCATTTTCAACAAAGGGGTGCAGCCAGCAGCAGGGTTGTGACCTGTCATGGCCACCACCCGCACCAGACCTGCTTATGCAAATTTTGGCCCGGATTAAAATGTTTTCAATTATTTTTCAAAAATTTAATTTTTTTTAAATTTGCTTTATTGAAGGGTTTTTTAATTAAATTTGAAAATGAGAACACTTATTTTTATTTCATTTCTCTAAATTGTTTAAAATTTCAGGATTCCTAATATGCTCTATGGGGATTCTGTTCATAATTGGAATCCTCCTTTCTGATTGGACGACCTGGCTCACGTGATCTCAGGGATGCTTCCGAACAGCATATGTCCCTGGGTTCCATGGGCCTTTATGCAAGCGTATGCCTGCAGGCCCAAGACCCGAAACCTCTGCAGCTTCGGAGCCTAAAGGTCAGTTCACACACTTTTAGCAGGTCGGAGGCCTCCAAAACGTATTCCGGGCCATTGTATTTTACACTCTAAGTTTCTCCCACGTGGCTTTGTGCATGGGCAACGTCATCAGGACTGATCGCAATCGCGCAACTTTTCCTTGCTTATTGCATGTACACAACTCTGAACATCAATTACACATTTTACATCTAACTCACAATTGCTGTTACATTGATTGAGAGTGTAGAACTGTCCCTTTAAGTGTGGTGGGTTGCAGGCCTCCTTTAAGACAGCCTTGTTATCTTTACCCCAATCCTCTTCTTCGCTTGCTGCCACGTGTTGCTCCATCAGCGCTACACCTCGTGGTCTGGCCGCCGCCATCTTTTTCTTCAGCGACTCACCTCGTGGTTTGGGCACCATCCTTCTTCCATCCACGATGTCGACTGCTGTGATCCACTTTCCCCGGGTTCCACCACCGAAGCTGGGAAGTTGCCTCTGGGTCCGCTTTTCTTCCTCCGGAGTCCTGCCACTGGAGCCTGGGAGGTGCGCTCGGGTTGTCTCAGCTGGATCATCTCCACGCAGTCGTGCTGAGTGACCTGCACCTCGGGTGCTGTGCTGGCCTGCTCTCTGGTGCCGGATCCAACCTCAGGTGAGGGTTTGTTTTGCCTCTGAGCGCGGGAGATGTTGATTGCTAGAGGGATGAAATCTTCCCAGCTCCAATGGATCTTCTCCATCCACCTTCTTCCAAGTAGCGTTGGTCCATCGCCTGCATCAATCCACAGGGTTAACTTGTGCACCGCGCCATCATAAAGTACTTTTACATCCGCTCTACCAATGACTGGGATAAGTTCAATGGTGTCGGTGTGCAGCTTTGCCCGAACCGGGACCAACCCGGGTCATTCAGCCTGATTGTCCCATAGCCTCTCAAAGACTTCTTGATTCATTACTGACTGGCTCACCTCCCTGTCCATCCGCATGAGGACTGGAGCGCCATTTATCTCGACTTCCATCCTCAACGGAGAACATTCGGTGGTGCAGGTAAACATGCTATATACCTCATCGTGGGGCTGAGCCGCCACTCCGACCATCGCTCCATAATCCGTGTTGGATTCATGGCCATCTGCAGACTCTTCATCAACATAGTGAGTCATATTCCTTTTAAGCATTCGCTGGAGGTGGCCCTTTGTGCTGCAGCCTTTACACACATAGTCTTCAAAGCGGCACTGGTGAGCCCTGTGATTCTCTCTGCAACACCAGCATGGTGCTACTCGATTAGCCCCCCCTTGGCGGACTCTGAGTTAAGGGACTCGGGGGCCTGTTCTCTCTCCCCTGAGAAGATCCATGTTCCACAGTCCAGCCTCTAAAAAGCACCTCTCTGTGCACAGTACTTGCCGGGTTTGAGTCCTGAGAATGAGTCATCCGCCTAGAGCCGCAGGTTGAGGTCATGAATGCTTGGCTCACAGAAGTGGCCCTCCACAATGGGACTGTGGCATCCGCAGACAGCAGCCCATGAAGAAAGCCCTCATGGCTGATTCCAATGACATAGATATCCCGCAGCGTTTCGGTGAGGTGTCGCCAAAACCACACGGTGCAGCCAGCCCCTGAGGTCTGCAGCATATTTCGCGATCTCCTGGCCTTCAGGCCGTCGGTGTGTATAAAACTGGTATCTGGCTGTGAGGATGCTCTCTTTGGGCTTGAGTTGTTCTTGGATCAGTGTTACAAGCTCCTCATACATCTTGGTCGTTGTCTTCACTGGTGCCAGCAAGTCCTTGACAAGGCCATAGACGGTGGGGGCCCACAACTGGTTAGCAGGATAGCTCTGCGCTTATCAGCCAGTGTGGCCGGGTCGTCTCCTGCCAGGTCGCTTGCTGTGAAGAAATGGTCAAGCCTCTCCACAAAGACTTCCCAATCATCACCATCGCCGAACTGCTGCAACATACCAAGGTTAGCCATTTTCGCGTGAAAGTCCGTAATCTCGTCGCCAATTGTTATGTCTTCAGATGCTCTAATAATGACTCCACGAGGCACTGTATTGTGCTTGAACTGTAGTGACCTTAGTCCATTTAATGTAACTCCAGAGTGAGGCTCACACATGGTGGCCTACCTTTTATACTAGGCCAGGCACACCTGTACAGGTAACCTACAAGTCTCCCACTGCAGTGCCCTCAGGTGGCACACCTTGTAATAGTACAACCAGTAACCATGTAGGATACATGACATTTTCTATACCTCGGGAGCTTACTATCAGCAAGGGCAGACATCGACGACGAGATCCAACACCGCCTCCAGTGTGCCAGCGCAGCCTTCGGTCTGAGGAAGAGCATGTTCGAAGACCAGGACCTCATATCTGGCACTGCTTATGGTCTACAGGGCTGTAGTGATACCTGTCCTCCTGTATGGCTCAGAGACGTGGACCATATACAGTAGACACCTCAAAGTGCTGGAGAAATACCACCAACACTGCCTCTGCAAGATCCTGCAAATCCATTGGGAGGATAGACGCGCCAATGTCAGTGTCCTCGATCAGGCCAACATCCCCAGATCAAAGCACTGACCACACTCGACCAGCTCCATTGGGCGGGCCACATTGTCCGCATGCCCAACATGAGACTCCCAAAGCAAGTGCTCTATTCGGAATTCCTACACGGCAGGCGAGCCCCAGGTGGGCAGAGGAAATGTTTCAAGGACACCCTCAAAGCCTCCTTGATAAAGTGCAATATCTCCACTGACACCTGAGAATCCCTGGTCCAAAACCACCCTAATTGGAGGAAGAGCATCCGGGAGGACGCTGAGCACCTCGCGTTTCATCGGCGAGAGCATGCGGAGGACAAGCGCAGGCAGCGGAAGGAGCGTGCGGCAAACCAGGCTCCCCACCCACCTTTTCCTTCAACGACTATTTGTCCCACCTGTGACAGAGACTGTAATTCCTGTATTGGACTGGGAACTCATTTTTGGAGTGGAAGCAAGTTGTCCTCAATTTTGAGGGACTGCCTATGATGATGATGATTAGAAAGATCATGGATTCGATTTAAAATAAAGTCATTCTGCATTTTCCCATTAACCATTCCAAGAACAAGCATTGATAAGATTAAATGTAGTGTAAAGTTCCCACTGCACTTCCTTTTAATAACTATCCTACATTCCCCAGCTTTACCTCAGCTCCTGCCTTAGGAGAGTGTGATCACTGTATTACGCTGATATCTCCATTTCCCACCCAAGCCACCTTTGTGTCCTGTATGCATGAACCAACCATTGTTACGGCTCAGCCTGTCTCCCAACTCTTGTCGTGTGCCTGCCCGCACTGCAATCAGCAACCTGGCTTCGCAGCCGTCGCCCTCCTGCAGCAGCATGCGCTGCTCCCTGCAGTGGTATGCTGCCGCAGGCAAAGTTTCCTGTGAAATAAAGCTGTACCTTTATGATTGGCATGTCTGAGATAACATCCCCAGGATGAACAATTATCATTCTGTGACAATATAATGCATCGGAGACTGCATGGAATGCCCACTATGTTCTCCAAAAGGTGTAAATACAAGAATGTTAGACAATTACATTCAGGCTAAAACTAATATATAGGTTTAATTACAATAAAAATAATGTATAGAAGCAGTAAGACACAGTAAAAAATTGGGGGCGGGGTGATTTTAACCTTGGCCAATGGACGATATTGATGGAAGGAAACATCAAACGGGGCATATAATGAGCAGCCAATTCGATATTGCCCATTTTATGCTATTGCCCCAGAGATAAAAGTATCCCCTAGTTGTATAGTACTTCAAACAATAATATATTCACTCTGCATTCCCAACTCTACCCCACAAGGGTTTAAAATATAGAACATATTTCTAAGTTTTATAAACTACAAGAATTTTGATTGAAAATATATTTTGTAGACTTCCCAATGTAACGTCATATGTCAGTGATGCAATTTCTATATTGACCACGGAGTCCAGATCGTCCATTCACACCCGTCAATCAATCAAAGTTCAACAACACAAATGGAATTGACTTTCACAGAATGGCTCACCTCGTCTAGGTTTCACTTAACAATGTTTTGACCACGTTTATCTCGCTCAACATTCGCTGCCACTTGGCTAATTTACAGATCACACAACCTGGCCTGATCCTACAGTCAATTAATCTGCAGCCCTCTATCTTGAAGTTGGGAAAGGAAGAGTTGCTTCCATTCAACCCCAGTTATTATAAAACTCTGTGGCATAAAATACAGAAATTTGATGAAGACGAAATCCCTGCTGCGAGCAGCGTGCGGCAGCCCGGCCCGGAAATCGGCACGGACCCGGCCTGCAAGACCATCAGCAGGCCGAGGCCATTGGAGGGAGCAGCGTGTGGCGGCATATCACAGCAGGGAGCAGCACGTGCTGCTGCAGGAAGGCGACGGCTGCAAAGTCAGGTCGCTGATTGCAGTGCGGGCAGGCGCAGCAGGAGGGGCGAAGGAACGGCAAGAGTTTGTAGAGGGAAGTGACCGAAGCCCAGGAGTGGCGCAAGTTTGGGGCTCAGAAGAGGCGAGGGCACAGGGGCAGCAGGGACCAGCCCACACTGCGATATGTGTGCGTGCTAGGTCCGTGCAGCAGAGCTGGTCTCCAGTCGTCTTGGTTAATCCTTGCCACTGGACCAAGACCTAGCTCTGTCAAGCCATGGCGTGGCTGGCGTGCAACGACCACCACACGTTAATAAAATCCACGCACAGGCATCTTCCACCCTTCAAGATGTAGTTCGGGATCTGGAATATTAGTTCAGGATCTGGTACATTGAAACACCTGTGAACTCATCCCTTTTTGGCGTGGAAGAAACTCACTTCGAGGGCCTGCCCATGATGATGATGATGATGATTTAGTGCCAACTAGAGCCCAATTGGTTGCAGCTTTATAGCAGTACTACATTCACTATAGATTTCTGACATTTTATTTGAGGAGCTTTGCAATTTTTCGAGAAGAGCTTTGGACTAAAGCAGATTGTATTGAATTCAAACCTAGATTCCAGAAGACCTCACTTGGCACCGAGCACCAGTCACATCCCTTTCTTTTATATTGTGAGTTGTATGTTGTTTAAAAGAGCAATTTCTGAGCTTTCCCATTAGTTTAATCATCAGAGTTCTATTTTTGATTTACTGGGTTTCTCAGATAGTTCTATCCATTATTCCTTTTTGTTTTCCGGTTTCTCACTATCTGTTGCTGTTATGGTTACCAAACTTTGCTATGTGGCTTTATTTCACATAACTGAGGCAAAGAGGAGTGTTTTACAAGATAGTGTTAGACCAGGGTTGTAATTGAATTTGAGACTTTTACAGAGAACTAAAATTCCTATATCTACTACAGAAGACTGCACTACTAACTGTGCATGGAGTGATGATTAAGTGCACAAAGAATTTTTTTAATTTGTTCACAGGATATGAGCAAATCCGGCATAAGCATTTGTAATAACTCAGTGTGTTAGAAGACAATTATTTTATATTTGTGACTGAGTTCAAATCCAGTCCAGACTAGGTGACCGAGATTAATGGTCCTAGGTGGAACAGGTTTTTCCAGTACCAATCCCATTCCCATCAAACATGAGCTTTCACCACAAAGTAGTTATTCCTTAGTGACAATGGGCCCAAATTTGGCCTACCTGTTTTTTTCGGCATACTCACATGAGATGCGCCGACTTCCTAGGATAAAAACGGTGCCAAAAAGTTGTCCCCGCATTCTGGCCATTCTGTGGCCTCTCCCATGGCTTGGCGCGGTGTGGCAATTCAATTAGGGGGCAGAGCTAGGGCCCTGCACTTAAAAGAGTGCCGGGAGCTCAACGCATGCACACTGGAGGTTTCACGCATGCGCAGTAGCTCCTCTGCAGCATGGGACCTGATGTCCCGCCCCTATCCCAGGCCGAGTGACCTCACGACACGCGCTGGGCTGCTGCACGTCATACAGAGTCCCGCAACTATCCCCGGCAGAGTGGCCTCCCGCACCAGCCAGCTGGCCCGCTGACTTCCCGGGCCAAGGTAGGACTTAAGTTTTATTTTTTATTTATTATTGATGGTTATGCTTTGTTTGGTGAGGAGAGTTTTGATGGGGCGGGAGGCGGCGAGGAGGAGATTTTTGATGAGGGGAGAAGAGTTTTGATCCGGGGGGAAGAGAGTTTTGATCGAGGGTGGGGGGGGGAGTTTTGATGGTGGGGTGGGGAGTTTGGGGAGGGGGGAATTTTGATGGGGGGGAGTTTTGATGGGGGGGGGAGAGTTTGATGGGTAAGTTTTGATGCGGGGGGGGAGTTTTGAAGGGGGGGGGATTTTGATGGGGGGGCAAATTTTGATACGTGGGGGGGGGGAGTTTTGATGGGGGGGGGTGGTGATAACTATGTAGCCAGTAATTTTAATGAGCTTACTCAAGACTTTCCTTAACCTTGTTGATGAAAATACTTTCTTACATAAGAACATAAGAATTACGAGCAGGACGTATTTCTATTTTTTATTTGGATATTTTGAAAAAATTATGTAAATATGTTTTGTCTCTTTACTTCTTTTATTTTTGTAGTTTAAGCATCATGAATGCTTCTGTTGCGTAGTAAATTAACTTTGCGAAGTTTGTCATATGTCCTGTATAGCTGTTTGATCCTATTCACATTCTTTAGTCAAGTCATTAAGTACCTACCTGCACTGATTTCTTAACTCTCTGCAAGGGTTTTCTGTATGGCCACAGACGCTGGCCTAAGTTAGCTTGGAGCAACTATTAGCTGTGCAAAGTTGGTTAAATGGCAAAAACGGCGTAGGTGGTGGTAACACCCACCTTTTGGAAAAAAAAACGAAACTAAAAAAAATCCTAACTAACTCACTTACACTGGCACAAACTGAATGTGTAGAATGGGGATTTTTAAGATACTCCAGAAAAATCAAGTTGCTCCAAAAAAAAAGGGAGCAAATCCTGGGCAAATTTAGGCCCAATAATTGGATAATTTGCCTCTGTGAGGTTACAAAAATAATCCATAAAGGGCAGTATTTCATAGTGTGTTGCTTCTTTGCCAGGCTTAAATAATGGCAAATTCTGTGTTATGTGCTAAACCAGATCTATTTGATCTATCAATTATAAGATGTAAGCAGCCACAAAATGGACAAGAACCAATCCATGTCCCCGCAATGTTGTCTTTTTAATTTTGTAATGTTTAAGAAAATCTCACCCACATGTGTGAATGAAACACATAGATCAGGCAGTAGAAGTCGACAATGGCTACTTCATAACTGACAACAGACAACAACAACAACTTGCATTTATATAACGCTTTTACCATAGTAAAATATCCCAAGGTGCTTCACAGGAGCGTTATCAAACAAGATTTGACACCAAGCCACAGAAGGAGATATTAGGGCAAATTGGTCAAAGAGGTAAGTTTTAAAGAGGAATTTAAAGAAGGAAAGAGAACTAAAGAGGCAGAGAGGTTTAGGGAGGGAATTCCAGAGAGGCCCTTGGCAGCTGAATGCATGGCTGCCGATGATGGAGCGATTAAAATCAGGGATGCAAAAGAGGCCAGAATTGGAGGAGCACAGATATCTCAGAGGAGGTTATAGATTAGGGAGGGGCAAGGTCATGGAGGAATTTGAAAACTAGAATGAGAATTTTTTAATCGAGGCGTTGCTCAACCTGAACTCAATGTAGATCAGTGAGCACAGAGGTGATGGGTGAACGGGATTTAGTGCAAGTTAGGATACGGGCAGCAGAATTTTGGATGAGCTTAAGTTTGGAGGGTTAAGATGGGAGGCTGTTCGAGTGAATTGGAATAGTCAAGTCTAGAGGTAACAAAGGCATGAATGAGGGTTTCAGCAGCAGATGAGCTGAGGCAGGTGCTGAGGCGGGCAATGTTATGGAGACAGTCTTAATAATAGCATGGGTGTGTGGTCAGAAGTTCATCTCAGGGTCAAATACAACAAGGTTTCAAATAGTCTGGTTCAACTTCAGACAGTTGCCAGGGAGAGGGTTGGAGTCGGTGGCTAGGGTACGGAGTTTGTGGCGAGGACCAAAAACAAAGGCTTCGGATTTCCCGATCTTTAGTTGGAGGAAATGTCTGCTCATCCAGTACTAGATAGTCTGACACGTTATGTTCTGAACCAATCAATCCTGTCATCTTCTATACTCTTTAATTAAAAGGTATAAGTAGTCTCCAATTCCTGTTCTTATTTACACAAGAAACTATGCTTTCCTACCTGTTCCTGTAAGTCAGTGGGATTCACACAATAGAGACCATGCCAGGGGTACTCAAGAGGAGAGAAGGGGTCTGAGTAACTGAACACTCAATGCCAAACATATATCAACTTGCTTTCTCAGCTTCAGAACCTCTTAATGTTTTACTTGAGAGCTGCTGCTATGCTCTCAAGAGAGTCACAGATGACAAGAGAAACACATTTTAACCCTGTAATAAATAGAATAGCTACAAATACAAGCCCCCAATCTATTGCCAGTAATAAAGTCAAGGGTGTGCCTTGCTAGGGTTTAGCACATGCATGTCTGTTTTAATAGTCAACATTATCTCCTGCCAAAATAGATCATATTTTGTGGTATCCAGAATATGTATGCATATTTCCTTTCATTATTGTGTAAGTAGATAATGGGTATTAATTAAAAAAAGCTTCTCGTTAGCAGGAAATACTATTAAAATCAAAAATGATTCTATTAAAAGCCTTATAATTTTTTCAGATGCCTTTATCATCACATTGGCTGCTTTGGAGAGGAGCCCACCACCTGGAACAGCCAGGGATTGCAGTACTAATGATGGTGACTGGCATAACTCACTAAAACAGAGAATGCAAAAGGGGGAGTGAGAGAGACAGAAGACAGTGATTTTTTTTAAATTCTATTTGAGTTTGAAATGCTAATTCCAATATTTATCACATTTTCAAAACCTAGACTCAGTTGGATTTTATTCCAGTTAAGTGCTTTTACCACAACCTAAAGTTGTCCTACCTGCCCCCACTCCAGCATCCACAGCAGCAAGGGCTGGTGTAGAGTAAAGAAATCATAGTAGTGGGGACTTGCTAATTCCATTGAAATGGAAAGCGAGATAAAGGATAAAGAGAAGTTATTTTTGGAAAACGGAATAAAACTAGTGTGTAAGAACCCTGTTTCACTCAGAGCCAAATGAGCAGTGACACATCAAGGTTGCCATAGTCTGGAGTATCTAGGAAATGAGGAATGTTGATGTCTTGCCGTCTGAAAATTTCACTACATGCAAACAGCTGCAAAATGTTATGTTTATCCTTGCACCTCATGGACATGGGTTTGAATGCAGCCCAGACTAGTGGGATGCAAACCTCTTCAATCTGAAGGCTTCTCAGGGACCGATGTGAATAAGTTCTAATGATCCAGTTTGGAGTCAGCAGGAAGCCACAACATTAAACTGGTCAATGTTCAGTCAACTCTCTGTGTCAGAAATGGCAATTTTCTACATTCAGAATTTGTTATATTTCTAATATTAGAAGTTTGTAAAATTTGGGGTTGACTGTATCTTCTTTCCCAAATTCAACTTAAATCACCGGTCATGTATAGAATGGGTAACAGACTGCAAAAGTAAACAGAAAATACATTTATTTAACCTTTCTTAGTTAACATAACTCTGATGATAACATTTTATTCTGGTTACTAATCGAGTTAGGATGGTTATGATGGCAAAATGCTCCAGAACTCTCTCATACTCATGCATGCCTGTTAATTGAGAGTTCTTAAAGGCTTCTTTTCTCCAGTGCTGTGATATTTAAATGACATTTCTCCATATATTTACACACAAATTTTACATTGCAGCAAAATGGTCTCCACTTCACTGTGAAGCTGAAGCTGGTGTGTAAACAGAGACTGACGTAAGTAATGTCAGAGAGGATTGCATTGGAGCAGCAGAGGGTTTCACATCTGAACTGCAGATCCCAGACTGCTGTGTAGACATGGTCTTCTGCAGTTCAGATGGAAAGGTGCACAGTGGAACATGAGTATTCCGTCAGCAAAGTGGGTAAGATGGCTTCATGATTTTAAATTAAGTTTCCATTTGGAAGTTCCTAGAAATAATGTATGAAATGTTCCATCGTTTGCAAACATTATAAATTGTCATGTGTACGTACACTCATGACATCACCATATATAATGATATAATGATGTCAACAGGTTTCATCATCATCATCATAGGCAGACCCTCGGGATTGAGGAAGACTTGCTTCCACTCTTAGCATGAGTTCTTAGGTGGCTGTGCAGTCTGATACGAGAACCACAGTTTCTGTCAAAGGTGGGACAGATAGTTGTTGAGGAAAAGGTTGGGCAGGGAGCCTGGTTTGACGCACGCTCCTTCAGCTGCCTGCGCTTGACTTCTGCATGCTCTCGGCGACGATACTTGAGGAGCTCAGCGCCCTCCCGAATGCACTTCCTCCACTTAGGGCGGTCTACGGCCAAGGACTCCCAGGTGTCAGTGGGAATGTCGCACTTTATCAGGGAGGCTTTGAGGGTGTCCTTGTAACGTTTCCTCTGCCCGCCTTTGGCTCATTTGCCGTGAAGGAGTTCCGAGTAGAGCGCTTGCTTTGGGAGTCTCGTGTCTGGCATGCGAACTATGTGACCTTCGCAGCGGACAGGTTTAAAACTGATTTGAAACCCAAAAAGTAAGAATGGATTATCAGCTCCCCAAATCTAAAGTGAACTCGGGAGGAATTCTCGTCTCACTTGGCATCCTCTGTTACAACCTCCTAACTCCTGACTTCAGCTCAACTCTTGCTGCTCCTCTCATGAATTCCAATTTCAGTCCAAGCTCCCCACTCTCTCCTATCTAACTCCCAACTTTGGTCCTGGTTCCCACTACTTTCTGATATGGAAAATCATGACACCTTTACATAAGACTGAGATTTTAATGTCCCAAATTGCATATTAACACTGCTTGCTTACAATGATGTAAATGGATAATTTGCTCTTCATTTTTGAACAGTTTTTGCATAGAGTAACATTACAGGTAATTTGGTTCAATTTAAATCTGTACACCATCGACCTGAATTCATCCCAACAGAGTACTTGTTAAGCAAGGTTGACCATGTATGATTAGGAAAAGTATAAAGGTGACAGGACAAGAAAAGAAAATGTGGTGACACTTTGTAAATCACTGTGCATACGGAGATTTAACACAGAAACCTGTGAAAGTCTATTTTAGAAGGGAAGGTGATGCTACAAGAAAGGATGGTCACTGTACTTACTCATACTGATGCCAAGTGAAATATCCCTGTTGAATCTGATTTACCATCTTGAGTTCTCCCAGGCTGAGCAATTGGGGGTCAATGTGAGAATCAGGTCAGTAGATTCCAAATCTTCCCTCAACTACATCAGCATCAGAATATTAAAACATCTCAACCTCAATCAAAGCACAAGTCCCAAGAGCCCTGACCACTGCTGATCCGACTGAGTTCTTAGTTTGGGTCTGTACACTAAAAACCCACCATATTTTTATTACGTTTGCAATCTTCTGCACTGTTGCCTTATTTTTAATACTTATTTAATATTGGATTTTGTTTCAGTTTTTGATTTTGAATATTAAATTCCCTTTGTCATTGACATCAGTCCCCAGACAAAAAGATGAAGGATGGGTCTCTACTCATGTCACTCTAGAGTCAGCTGGTAAACAAACTATAAAAATAGTGGAAGATGAATTAACATCCAATCTTCCTTCACTCCAGCTTGGGATATGCCTCCATTCAGAACCTTCCCAAAGCAATTCTATTCAGATTGTATGGAAAGTCTTGTACACAGACCTAAATATTTCAGTTTTATGCGCAGCGATGTGTTATACCCTTGTTCTACCTTGCAATAAGTATATTTTAATCATCCATCACAGATTGGATTTAAGTGTCAAATAGCAACTATTTGATAAAAGCTTTTAATAGTTGAAGTGGTATATTTACATACAGGGTTTCACCTGGAATACATTTTGGAATGCATGCACAATAGTCTTAATCTGTGGCATTACTGATGACAGATGATGTAACCATTATTGTAAGCATACATATAACATAAGAAAGTAATAATTTGCAACAGAGAGCTGTTTAGGTAACTAAATGAGATGAGTGGGAAATCATAATCAATAATCATAGGAATTTCAATATCCCAGAGAGAAGCAGAATAAAGAGGTGAGATAACAATTCATTCAATAGAGGTAACCAATAGCTGCTAATAATTGAAGTCAGCATAGAAAGGCACTTGCTGCAACAGATATCTCTATGAGAAAAGTGAGAAATATAACAAGATCAATCCCACCGTGATTAAATAGGGAGCTCAAAAATAACATTGAGGTGGGGGGGGGGAGCATCTTCTGTGTGTTATGTGTAACAAAATTGTACACTTTTTCTTTGTAAATGGGGCTTATGTTTTTGTTACCAGACTGATTCCAGGGATGGCTGGACTGACATATGAGGAGAGGCTGCATCAACTGGGCCTTTATTCACTGGAGTTTAGAAGGATGAGAGGGGATCTCATAGAAACATATAAGATTCTGACGGGACTGGACAGGTTAGATGCGGGAAGAATGTTCCCGATGTTGGGGAAGTCCAGAACCAGGGGACATAGTCTAAGGATAAGGGGTAGGCCATTTAGGACTGAGATGAGGAGAAACTTCTTCACTCAGAGAGTTGTTAACCTGTGGAATTCCCTGCCACAGAGAGTTGTTGATGCCAGTTCATTGGATATATTCAAGAGGGAGTTAGATATGGCCCTTACGGCTAAAGAGATCAAGGGGTATGGAGAGAAAGCAGGAAAGGGGTACTGAGGGAATGATCAGCCATGATCTTATTGAATGGCAGTGCAGGCTCGAAGGGCCGAATGGCCTACTCCTGCACCTATTTTCTATGTTTCTATGTTTCTATAGTGCGCAGCACAAATCTTCCACTCAAAGCAGCAATGTTTTAAGGTATAAAAAAATAAAAAGTGGTCAAGACTGGTAGTCATAAAAGGACAGCCCAAATGAGTGTTAGAAATAGGAAAGTAATAGAAAGGTGGACAGAATCACAAGAGGTTTGAACATATTTGTCTGCACTCTGTGGGGTTAGCAGAATGTAATGTATAGATATGCCCTTTTGGAAAGTTGTTGAGTTGAAATGGCAGCAATATTAACTGTACTTTAGTTTTCAGAAATGAAGTTTGCAGACAAATGACAGACCCAGTGACTTTCCTCAGTAATATCCACAGATAATAAACCATGCCTTAAATGTACAGAAGGTAACTGGGCCAGAAGGCATACACTCTGTCAGAAAATTAGAAAGGACTTTCTGAGACTCTGCTAAATAGTCTTAAAAGTTCTAGAAATGTCATCAATAGATGAGCTTTACCTGATGACTAGAGGTCAGCATATGTTATACTGATATTCAGAAAAGGACTGCAACATGAGGCTAGGAATCACTGATTAGTTAGTTTAACATCCACAGTACCGAAAATACTCTGGGATATTTTTTAGTTTGCTATCACTGTTCATTTAAAGAACACAGAGGCCACAAGGCACAGACAGCATGGACACAAAAGCAGCAAGATGACTCAGATGTCCACAGAAATTCCTCGAGGAGATAAGTAATTTATGGATGCAGGTAGTGTGGAGGTTATATTATACATTGATTTTCAGAAAGCATTTGATAAGCTCCATGTGTAAGATTTTTAAATATTAAGGCTCATGGGATAAATTATTTAAAGGAAGACTTACTTTGCAATAGAAAACATTGGAAATCCGGCACAGCAGCAGAAAGCAATTGAGGAAGGCCCAGATAAAGAGGGTGATGGGGGGGAAACAAAACACCAGGGCCCTATAATTCCGTCCTTCTCCAGAGCATGCCATCCCCAAGTCTCTCCTACTTAACATCTGCGTCACTCATTTCACCTGTTCCAGGCACCAGCGCAGAAATTGGTACTTGAGGAAGCTAGTCAGCCAGAGTCAGGAAAGCTCACCGAGTGAGACACAAAGCATGGAGGACCCGTAAGAGTGGCGAGTGGATGTGTAAGACGACCAAGGACTTCAGAGATCTGGGATCCAGACTTCATGAGTACGTGGCTCAAAAGTTGCATGTACCAGCAACATGAGGGGTATGTGAGTACCCTGGGGATGATCGCCCGTGATTTTGGCTACTCACAGGTGTGGCTGCAGAGTCTATGGGGCTAGATTTTCCTCGTTTTTTGCATGCTTAACGCCCACTTAACGTCCATTTTACCTCTGAAATGACGTATAACGCCCATATATTGCCCATTTAGACTCAAAATGGAAACTGACGGGCATTTTTAGGAAACTTATCGCTGAGCGTTACTTTTCCCATGTGCGTAACACCGGGAAAAAATAATACCGCCCGTCCACTTTTTTGGGGCGGAATCATCAGAATTGGAAAATCAACGCGCGTAATATCGGCCAGCGTTACTTTCCACACGGAATTAACAGCAAAAGTCAATGATACCGCCCGCCCATTTTTTTTGTCCTAAAGAGCACATTTGGCGAAACTACCGCCCAGGAGATCACCCACCATCACTTTCACCACCTCGCACACATATCACCCACAATATCGCTCGCCCAAAAAACCGCCCAGAAAAAGTGGAACTGTTCTGAACTAAAGCCAGCGGTGTGGCTACCATTTTTAAATCACAGGACACTTCATTCAAAAGACTACTTCAACTTCGGGGGAGTTTGCATTGACTCTTGAGTTCTTCTCAGATGAAGTGACCATTTCAACAGACATATTTTCAGACTCTGGACTATCAGGGGTTTACTCTAGGTGTATTTTAGTGAGGAAATTATTGCTTCTGATCAATCGCTATTATACTTTCATTGCAATGGGGCCAGCCATTTCTCAGCCTGCATTGATTAATACGCAGATGCTGCAGAGTGCAGATGGCTCAATGTGTGATGCACATCGTTATGTCCCCACTTTAATATGTTCAAGAATGAGGAGGAGGGCCAGACCATACACACCCCGCATGTACAGGGAAAAGAGGTCTTACCTCGACGTGTCGGACCACACCTGCCTTCAGAGACTGCGCTTGCACAAGGTGGTGATCAGTGAAATATGTGAGCTCATCAGGCCACATATGCAGCCTGCCATCAGGATGTAGGTGTCAGTCGAGGTCAAGGTACCGCGGCACTGTCTTTCTACGCGTCCGGTTCCTTTCGAACCTCCGCAGTCGAGATTTGCCCTCTGTCTCACCATGCAACCCATCGCTGCATTAGACAGGTCACGGAGGCCCTGTACGCGAGAAGGATGGACTTTATCAGCTTCCCCATGACCACGGAGGTTCAGACTGACAGGGCTGGAGCATTCTACCTCATCGCTAAGTTCCCCAGCATGCAGGGAGCTACACAGTGCACTCACATCGCCATGCAGCCATCTTCTCAGGACCCAGAGCCTTTTCGTAACAGGAAAGGATTTCACTCCCTGAAGGTCCAACTAGTTGTCGACCACAACTAGATCATTGTGGCAGTGAATGCCAAATGTCCGGGCATCTTCGATGAGGTTCACATCTTGCGTGAGAGCGCTATCTCTGACATCTTTAAGAGTCAGCCACAAGGACAATGCTGGTTGCTTAGTGATAACCGATTTGGCCTAGCCACCTGGCTGATGATCCCCCTGCGTGACACCCACACCGAGGCCGAGAAGCGATACAACCAGAGCCACAGCGACACATGCAATGTGGTCCACAAAACAATAATTGTGCTCAAGCAGTGCTTCAGATGTCTGGACCACTCAGGAGGGGAGCTACAATACAATCCTGAGCAAGTAGGTAAATTCGTGGTCGTGTGTTCCATGCTGCACAATCTGGCTATCAGGAGGGGCCAAGAATTGCCAGAAGGGACTGATGCTCCAACTCAGGAGAGAGAGATAGAGGACAACGAGTGGCTGGATGCTGACCTAGGGCCAGACAATCAGTCTGGCTATGCAACCATGCCCACGACCCCCTCCAGACCGCAGGAAAGGGACCTTGGTGGCTACATAGCTGCAAGACTCTTACATGAGGAACTGATATTTGAAAGATTTGCCTGAAAGAACGTTGCTGTGAGTGACAATGCTGAAACACCGATGTGTGTGTGCAGCTCAGGCATCAATGGTGCCCATTATCTTGGTGACAGTTAAAGTTTACGTTGATTAAAGTTAAGTTGTATTTAACTCTTTCATGTTAAGGAATCACCAGTGTGTAATGGTCCAGCTATCTGAGACAATGCGCAACAAGGTTATGTTCAATAAAAAAAGAATTATACTAACATTGGCCTGAAACCATAAGTATCACAGGCAAAAACACCCAATCCCCGCCCACACCCCACTTTTTCCACCATTGACATCAATCAAATGTTCAACATGTCCAGCAACACAGAATACAAATGGAAAGCAGGAGGATGGTCGCATCCCCCCATACATTACAACAAATTGCATACACCCAGATGGGGATATAACACAGCCATCACCTGCGGACATACATCTCACTTTCTTTCCCCCTTCTCCTTCTTCTCCCCACCTCTACCCCTTCCCCTCCTCGCTCCACGGTGCCTGGCCGAGGAGCTCCTCAGACGGTGCCTCATTGGGGGGGATGAAGGCAGATGCGGTGGTTGCACGGGTACAGGAGTGGGGGGTGCCGAGGGGGCAACATTCTCTGATGCAGAAGCAGGATTTTGGTCCTTGCTCTCATCTGTCATTTGCAGTGGTGGAACCTAGGGGTGGAGTAACGCGCTCTGACCACTGGGAGGCCTGTGCCAGCAGTGTTCCTGGCTATCACATCTAGGGCCTCTGCCATCCGTGGAATGTACTCAGTCATGATGGCCAGCTGTCGGGATATGCCCCCCAATGCTTCGATGAGCTGGTCACCGATGTCTACAGTCCTCCTGGACAACTATACCATCTCTCCGCTCTCATGTGGCACTCGTGGACCAGACCTGCCATGTCCACGAGGCCTCCGCGGGGTTGGCGCCAAACTGGGAACAAATGGGGTGCCCTGTGGCGAGGTGCTTGGGGCCGGTACCTCCAGAGTAGAGGCGGGAATGACCGGAGGACCACTAGATGGCCTTGGGGTGCAATGGCTTCTGGAGCGTGGCGATGCAGGTTCCTCGAAGTCCACGCTCTCGTCCGTAGAAAACAGACCCAGCAGATTGACGGGCGAGAATCGGAGTTCCTCAGCAGATGTAGGATCGTCCAGAGAGTCGGGCCCCGCGCCCCCACCTTCTGGCCTCTGTGGTCTTGCCTGGGACTGTGCTGCTGGCTGAGCTGCAAAACACAAATGAGGTTATTAGAGGAGAAGGGGGTGCTAGGGTCACATAACCTAACCTGATACAACACATAACTGACAGATGTAATCATGCTTGTTATGATAATTATCATTCTTTACCTGAAAACGTGCACCATGACCTCAGGCTTTGAGTAAAACATTCCCGGTAAAACTGAAAGATCTCATATCTGATGATAGTCACTCATGACTGTTAAAAATCAAATTATACAAATACATAAGTACATGTAAATCAATGTAATACTTACGCTTGCAGATCCCACAAGGTCGTTCCATCGTTTGCGGCATTGGTTGCCTACACGCACCTCGTTGGTCGCCGACAATACGACCTCTGCTATCTCAGTCCATATCTTCTATTAGGCCTTTGGGGTGGGCTTCCCATGCCCTCCCTGTGTCAAATCACCCCAGTTTAACTCGACCTCCTGCCGGAGGGAGGCATTTGCCTCGTCCGAGAACGTCCTCGCAATTTTGCGCCCTCCAATGTGCTCCTCTCCCACCTCACTGCTCTCTCCAGTGTCAATCTCCACAGCGTGCTGTGATGCCTCCTCCTCGCCCTCCATTATAGGCCAAAGTCAGGCAAATATGTGGTTGGGCACAGCTAATTTTTGTTTCCCTATTTGCTGTAAAGCTCTAAACTCTCCCTCCTTCCTCCCAAAGCAGCCACACCACACCCACACACGCCTTCAGTCCCTCTCAGCTCCCTCTCTCTCTGTCTCCTCTTCTGCGCATGTCATGATGACCCTTGACCTCCTGAATCGTGGTAATCAAGCGTTGCCATGCCATTGCTGAGGACAGCGACACTTTACGGAAGAAGGTCAGCGAGATTTAACGCTACCCCCCATTTCATATTGCTCGCGGTAACGCACAATTTTAAAAATGGAGACTAGGTGCTTTGAGAATGGGCGACAAGCCGGCAATCTGAAAACCCATTGTTACTGCCCACACGGGAAATAACGCCCATTTGTGGACGATAAGCCCAAATGTGTAAAATCTAGCCCATAAGCTCTAATTTGCAGGAACACCATAGAGGTTTTGTCTGCTCTGCAGGAAATGTTACTGCAAGTGGCAGCTGCATTCAGGTCTGCAGGAGATCCCCATGTAAGGTGCAGCCAATGATCAGTCACCACCTCCACCTTCATGGAAACATAAACTGAAGCTGTGGTAGCATTAGAGGACATTATGGAGGGCACTTTTAATTATGTCTTCCAGTCCTGGTTAATTCAGTGACTCAGGGCTTCCAGGATTTAGTGTCTGCCATCATAACGATCATCCAGCTGATGACTGCAGCCGCAGATCCAGGGCCAAGTGGAAGGGCGGCAGTCCAAGTGCTTGTTAATGTCATCTCTCAAGACAAGCAGCACATGCCAGGACTCTGGCCTTCCCTCTGAGAGCATCATGCTAGTGAAATCTAGTAGGCTGCTCAGGAGCTCCCTCCCGAGATGCAGCCAGCAGCAGTTCCATTCCAGGAGCCAGGTGTTGTGAGTCAAGCGCCACCTCAGTCCAGCAAGAGCCCATCACTTTCCACCTTCCTGACCTTCAGGACACTTAGACGCAGCACTAGAACAGGTGATAGAAAGGCACGTCTAGGTAGATGCACGGTGTTAGGAAGCTTGACTGCTTGTATGTCAAGTTCAAAGTGCACTTGCTTTGCTCATAGTTATTCTTGGAGGTTGCTTTGTACATTGCCAGAACTGTATGATGCTTGACTGTGCACTTACTCTGTTGAGTTATTGATGTCGGTTTTTGACCATTTCTGTATTACGGTTCAATGCGCATTTATTCTGTTCTATGGAGACTAATTTGTATTTTTCCATTAACGTAATGTTGAATTGTGCATTTATTTGTGAGTTTTGTTATTCATGGAGGTTTGTTTGTATTTTGTGTTTCATATTAAAGTTGAATGTGCACTTAATCTCTGGCTTGTTAATCATGGAGATCACAGTTATGCAGGAAAGGGTGCAGACATTCACTCAGGTGATGACACTTGTAGCATAGTCATAGTAAGGCAAAGAAGAAGAAGAACAACAACAACAATTTGTAAATATATAGAACCTTTAACATAGTAAAACGTGCCAGTTGATGTGTTTGTCATGTCCTTTCTGGGTGTTGGTATCAGACAATATTTATTAACAAGGAGGCAGGGGGGTGAAGGACAACAAGCTGTGTTGTGTCAATGGAGGCAATCAGACCTCTATTGATGACAATTCTGGCAGCTTCAAATGACACATCTGAGCAGACATCATCCATGAGCATGCAGTTCAGAATCTTCTGGTGCAATTGCTTCCTCACCAAGAATGTCCAGACTGAAAAGGCAAAACTGCGAAGTGTGCAGCAGGCCACAATTATTCTTGCCACCCTTTCTGGCACATAATGCAAGACACCCCATGACTTGTCCAGCCATCTGAGTTGGCCTTTTACAAGCCCTAAGATCTTCACCCACACCCACCTGGTCACTGTATAGGCTCGATTACAATGCTCTTCTATTTCATAAGAACATAAGAACATAAGAATTAGGAACAGGAGTAAGCCATCTAGCCCCTCGAGCCTGCTCCGCCATTCAACAAGATCATGGCTGATCTGGCCGTGGACTCAGCTCCACTTACCCGCCCGCTCCCCGTAACCCTTAATTCCCTTATTGGTTAAAAATCTATCTATCTGTGACTTGAATACATTCAATGAGCTAGCCTCAACTGCTTCCTTGGGCAGACATTCCACAGATTCACAACCCTCTGGGAGAAGAAATTCCTTCTCAACTCGGTTTTAAATTGGCTGCCCCGTATTTTGAGGCTGTGTCCCCTAGTTCTAGTCTCCACGACCAGTGGAAACAACCTCTCTGCCTCTATCTTGTCTATCCCTTTCATTATTTTAAATGTTTCTATAAGATCACCCCTCATCCTTCTGAACTCCAACGAGTAAAGACCCAGTCTACTCAATCTATCATCATAAGGTAACCCCCTCATCTCCGGAATCAGTCTAGTGAATCGTCTCTGTACCCCCTCCAAAGCTAGTATATCCTTCCTTAAGTAAGGTGACCAAAACTGCACGCAGTACTCCAGGTGCGGCCTCACCAATACCCTATACAGTTGCAGCAGGACCTCCTAGAAACGTTTAAAATTCTGACGGGTTTAGACAGGTTAGATGCAGAAAGAATGTTCCCAATGTTGGGGAAGTCCAGAACCAGGGGTCACAGTCTGAGGATAAGGGGTAAGCCATTTAGGACCGAGATGAGGAGAAACTTCTTCACCCAGAGAGTGGTGAACCTGTGGAATTCTCTACCACAGAAAGTAGTTGAGGCCAATTCACTAAATATATTCAAAAGGGAGTTAGATGAAGTCCTTACTACTCGGGGGATCAAGGGTTATGGCGAGAAAGCAGGAAGGGGGTACTGAAGTTTCATGTTCAGCCATGAACTCATTGAATGGCGGTGCAGGCTAGAAGGGCTGAATGGCCTGCTCCTGCACCTATTTTCTATGTTTCTATGTTTCTATGTACTCCATCCCTCTCGCAATGAAGGCCAACATTCCATTCGCCTTCCTGATTACCTGCTGCACCTGCAAACTAACTTTTTGGGATTCATGCACAAGGACCCCCAGGTCCCTCTGCACCTCAGCATGTTGTAATTTCTCCCCATTCAAATAATATTCCCTTTTACTGTTTTTTTTCCCAAGGTGGATGACCTCACACTTTCCGACATTGTATTCTATTTGCCAAACCTTAGCCCATTCGCTTAACCTATCCAAATCTCTTTGCAGCGTCTCTGTGTCCTCTGCACAACCCGCTTTCCCACTAATCTTTGTGTCATCTGCAAATGTTGTTACACTACACTCTGTCCCCTCTTCCAGGTCATCTATGTATATTGTAGACAGTTGTGGTCCCAGCACCGATCCCTGTGGTACACCACTAACCACCGATTTCCAACCCGTAAAGGACCCATTTATCCCGACTCTCTGCTTTCTGTTCGCCAGCCAATTCTCTATCCATGCTAATACATTTCCTCTGACTCCGCGTACCTCTATCTTCTGCAGTAACCTTTTGTGTGGCACCTTATCGAATGCCTTTTGGAAATCTAAATACACCACATCCATCGGTACACCTCTATCCACCATGCTCGTTATATCCTCAAAGAATTCCAGTAAATTAGTTAAACATGATTTCCCCTTCATGAATCCATGCTGCATCTGCTTGATTGCACTATTCCTATCTAGATGTCCTGCTATTTCTTCCTTAATGATAGCTTCAAGCATTTTCCCCACTACAGATGTTAAACTAACCGGCCGAAAGTTACCTGCCTTTTGTCTGCCCCCTTTTTTAAACAGAGGCATTACATTAGCTGCTTTCCAATCCGCTGGTACCTTCCCAGAGTCCAGAGAATTTTGGTAGATTATAACGAATGCATCTGTTATAACTTCCGCCATCTCTTTTAATACCCTGGGATGCATTTCATCAGGACCAGGGGACTTGTCTACCTTGATTCCCATTAGCCTGTCCAGCACTACCCCCCCTAGTGATAATGATTGTCTCAAGGTCCTCCCTTCCCACATTCCTGTGACCAGCAATTTTTGGCATGGTTTTTGTATCTTCCACTGTGAAGACCGAAGCAAAATAATTGTTTAAGGTCTCAGCCATTTCCACATTTCCCATTATTAAATCCCCCTTCTCATCTTCTAAGGAACCAACATTTACTTTAGTCACTCTTTTCCGTTTTATATATCTGTAAAAGCTTTTACTATCTGTTTTTATGTTTTGCGCAAGTTTACCTTCGTAATCTATCTTTCCTTTCTTTATTGCTTTTTTAGTCATTCTTTGCTGTTGTTTAAAATTTTCCCAATCTTCTAGTTTCCCACTAACCTTGGCCACCTTATACGCATTGGTCTTTAATTTGATACTCTCCTTTATTTCCTTGGTTATCCACGGCTGGTTATCCCTTCTCTTACCGCCCTTCTTTTTCACTGGAATATATTTTTGTTGAGCACTATGAAAGAGCTCCTTAAAATTCCTCCACTGTTCCTCAGTTGTGCCACCGTTTAGTCTGTGTTTCCAGTCTACTTTAGCCAACTCTGCACTCATCCCATTGTAGTCCCCTTTGTTTAAGCATTGTACGCTCATTTCTGACACAACTTCCTCACCCTCAATCTGTATTACAAATTCAACCATACTGTGATCACTCATTCCGAGAGGATCTTTTACTAGGAGATCGTTTACTATTCCTGTCTCATTACACAGGACCAGATCTAAGATAGCTTGCTCCCTTGTAGGTTCTGTAACATACTGTTCTAAGAAACAATCCCGTATGCATTCTATGAATTCCTCCTCCAGGCTACCCCGTGCGATTTGATTTAACCAATCGATATGTAGGTTAAAATCCCCCATGACTACTGCCGTTCCTTTTTCACATGCCTCTATTATTCCCTTGATTATTGCCTGCCCCACCGTGAAGTTATTATTTGGGGGCCTATAAACTACACCCACCAGTGACTTTTTCCCCTTACTATCTCTAATCTCCACCCACAATGATTCAACATTTTGTTCATTCGAGCCAATATCATCTCTCACAACTGCCCTGATATCATCCTTTATTAACAGAGCTACCCCACCTCCTTTTCCTTCTTGTCTATCTTTCCGAATCGTCAGATACCCCTGTATGTTTAATTCCCAGTCTTGGCCACCCTGCAACCATGTTTCTGTAATGGTCACCAAATCGTACCCATTTGTAATGATTTGTGCCGTCAACTCATTTACTTTATTTCGAAGGCTGCGTGCGTTTAGGTAGAGTGTTTTAATCCTAGTTTTTAAACCATGATTTTTAGTTTTGACCCCTCCTGCCGCCCCTTAATATTCAGTGGCCCTTTTTGTTTATGCCTTGGGTTTCTCTGCCCTCCACTTTTACTCATCTCCTTTCTGTCTTTTGCTTTTGTCTCCTTTTTGTTTCCCTCTGTCTCCCTGCATTGGTTCCCATCCCACTGCCATATTAGTTTAACTCCTCCCCAACAGCACTAGCAAACACTTCCCCTAGGACATTGGTTCTGGTCCTGCCCAGGTGCAGACCGTCCGGTTTGTACTGGTCCCACCTCCCCCAGAACCGGTTCCAATGCCCCAGGAATTTGAATCCTTCCCTACTGCACCACTGCTCAAGTCATGTATTCATCTGAGCTATTCTGCGATTCCTACTCTGACTAGCACGTGGCACTGGTAGCAATCCCGAGATTACTACTTTTGAGGTCCTACGCTTTAATTTAGCTCCTAGCTCCTTAAATTCGTCTTGTAGGACCTCATCCCTTTTTTTACCTATATCGTTGGTACCAATGTGCACCACGACAACTGGCTGTTCACCCTCCCTTTTCAGAATGTCCTGCACTCGCTCCGAGACATCCTTGACCCTTGCACCAGGGAGGCAACATACCATCCTGGAGTCTCAGTTGCGGCCGCAGAAACGCCTATCTATTTCCCTTACAATCGAATCCTCTATCACTATCGCTCTTCCACTCTTTTTCCTGCCCTCCTGCCCTTTATTGCAGGTCACAAGGAATGGGTTCATCAGCTATGGCAATGCGGGGTAAACTTTGTCCCCCAGGATCTATTCATCGATTCAGCTCTCCTCCCCGAATAGCTATGTGGTGGTTGAATGTCATAGGATGATTGTGTCACAGCAGCTTCCCGCATGCTGTGCATTGGCGAGCACTATACATTGCTGGGCATCTCAGACAATCTGCACATTCAGCGAGTAGAACACCTTCTTGTTGATGTATGACAGTGAATTATGATTTGGCTCTTTCAGAACTACTTTTAGGATGCAATCAATAGCCCCCTGAACCCTAGGGAAGCCAGCGAGCCTGTAGAATTGAATGTCTCTGTCTCTCTGCTCTGCATGGGTTCCACCATAGTTGATGAAGGCAGGTGCCCTTCAGAAAAGGGCATCTGTAATCTGATGATTGCAGACCCTTACAGCTCCCTAATTGATGCACAGGCATCTTCCACCCTTCAGGATGTAGTTCGGGATCTGGAATATTAGGACCTTCATTGAAACACCTGCAAACTCATTTCTTTTTGGCGTGGAAGCAAGTCATCCTCGATACGAGGGACCGCCTATGATGATGAAGACGTCACAGATTCTCATGTGGCTGAATGGAAGGATTCAGAGCTGTAAAAATTCAAAGCAATTGTGATCCTTATCTGTATAGATAATGCTCTGTGGGCAGTTGACTGTGGCTTGAGGGCTTCTTCCAAAATGTTACACAGATAACCTATGGCTTTCTTGGAGAAGCCCAGTCTCCTGACACACTGTTCCTCAGAAAGCTTTTGGTATGACCTGCATTGCTTGTACATTCTCTGCGAGGGCAACAACAAGATAACTATTGCCTTCTGCTATGATGTCTCACTCTCGTAGCCTCTTGCCTCTGCTGCTCCTCTTCCTCCTCCATTATAAGGGAGTACAGAGTTATGCCTATTGGATAGCTTTTACTGCTGCTCAGTCATTTTGAACACATAGAGGGGGGGGATGGTTTGGGGGTCCCAGAAAAATTTTGTATGCAGTGAGACATGAGACTAACAGCACTGTAGTAATGTATAATGCAGCTGTCAGTAATAAAAAGTCACAAAAAAAATCACTAGAAAACTCAAAAGCACACTACAGAAATCCAACCAAAGAAGTTTGGATTTAGTGTTCACTCAGATACATCAAAATCAGGTGACGGGGGCTATTGTATCCGGGCGTAAATCTACGCCAGCGCTTGGATGACAACTTGGATCGACTGTGCCATTGGATGGGGCTATGGAAATGAGCAGAGCATGGTTTCAACAGACAGATAGCGGAAGTGGCCAAAAAAAGCGAGAGAACTGGAGGGTGGGAATTTCTCAGCACGAAAGTGGTGGAAGTCACTTGCACACAAGTTTTCCTCACCAGACTGACACTTCAGGGCAGTACTGAGGGAGTGCTGCACTGTCAGAGATGCTGTCTTTCAGATGTGACGTTAAACCGAGGCCCTCAGGTGGAGTAAAAGAGCCCAAAGCACTGTTTTGAATAAGACCAGGGGTGTTCTCCCTGGTGTCCTTGCCAATATTTATCCCTCAATCAACATCAATAAAAAAAAAGATTATCTGGTCATTATTACATTGCTGTTTGTGGGAAAATTGGCTGTTGCATCTCCTACATTACAACAGTGTCTGCACTTCAAAAATATTTCATTGGCTGTAAAGCGATTTGGGATGTCGTGAAAAGCGCTATATAAATGCATGGCTTTCTTTCTTTGATATGTTAAATATTGATTATAATTAATGGAATATTTTCAATCCACAACTTCTGTGTCTCTCACAATATTCAGTAAGTAATTACATATATTGATTTGTCAAATATTACCAGTCATAAGCAGTCCCTCAAAATCGAGGAAGACTTGCTTCCACTCTAAAAGTGAGTTCTCAGGTGACTGTACAGTCCAATATGGGAACTACAGTCTCTGTCAGACAATCATTAAAGGAAAGGGTGGATGGGGTGTCTGGTTTGTCACACGCTCCTTCCACTGCCTGCACTTGTTTTCTGCATGCTCTCGGCGACGAGACTCGAGGCTACAGTTCACAGCGCCAACCAATAAAACAATCGATTGGATGGGTCCAGTATTTAGTAGTGACTTTGTTACGACTACGTGATGGAATCTTGGACATTTATTAAGCCCGCTGACAGAATAGTTTGGTTTTAGAAATGTTTCCATTTGGTGTTTTACAGAACCTAAATTTTGTGCTGTTTCTAAAATGTATTGTTAATTGTAAAGTATCAGTCATCTGATCTGGATATAATAACCTGCTACAACTAATGTTCCAGAACAGAGCTCATCATATATATGCATAAATACAGTGAGACATAAATACAGACCCCATGGACGCACATGTGCAGAGACATTTATATAGTACATATAATTAACACATATTTGCAAAGTACACATAGTAATGCTTATAAAGTATTATATGAACAACACTCTGCATCAAAGTGCTAATGTTGTCTAGGAAACGACTGATTTTTCTCATTACATTCTAAGTATTAATTAAAGAAAACTAATTATATCAATTGAAAAAAAGCTGATGCAAACATAAAATCTAAGTAGCTGCAACTTTTAAAACTGTTGTGTATGATGAGCAATTTAGGGCGCAGTTATAGTGTCACTTTCAATGCAAAGTGGTTTTGACTGTGAAAGTTACTGTATAACTTACTGTATAAGTTACTGTATAAGTTACTGGAGTCAGCTTGGCAATCTGGCTCCAGGTGCAGTTAAACATTTAATAGAATCCATTGGCCGTTATTTTGCAGTCAGTTGCGAAGGGACACGCTCACTGCTGACCTGCAGGAAAGGTATCCAAAAAGACTTAGCTGGCTCTTTCAGATGAGACATTAAACCGAGGCCCCGTCTGCCTTTTCAGGTGGACGTAAAAGATCCCATGGCACAATTTTGAAGAAGAGCAGGGGAGTTATCCCCAGTGTCCTGGCCAATATTTATCCCTCAATCAACATAACAAAAACAGGTTATCTGGTCGTTATCACATTGATGTTTGTGGGAGCTTGCTGTGTGTACATTGGCTGCCGCATTTCCTACATTACAACAGTGACTACACTTCAAAAGCATTTCATTGCCTGTAAAGTGTATTGAGACATAAGAAATAGGAACAGGAGTACGCCAATAGGCCCCTCAAGCCTGCTCAATAAGATCATGACTGATCTGATCATGGACTCAGCTCCACTTCCCCGCCCGCTCCCCATAACCTCTTATCTCCTTATCATTTAAGAAACTGTCTATTCTGCCTTAAATTTATTCAATGTCCCAGCATTCACAGCTCTCTGAGGCAGTGAATTCCACAGATTTACAACCCTCTGAGAGAAGAAATTTCTCTTCATCTCTGTTTTAAATGGGGGGGGGCCTTATTCTAAGATCATGCTCTCTAGTTCTAGTCTCCCCCATCAGTGGAAACATCCTCTCCGCATCCACCCTGTCAAGCCCCCTCATAATCTTATACGTTTCGATAAGATCACTTCTCATTCTTCTGAATTCCAATGAGTAGAGGCCCAACCTACTCAACCTTTCCTCATAAGTCAATCCCCCCATCCCCGGAATCAACCTAGTGAACCTTCTCTGAAATGCCTCCAAAGCAAGTATATCCTTTTGTAAATATGGAAACCAAAACTGCACACAGTATTTCAGGTGTGGCCTCACCAATACCTTGTATAGCTGGAGCAAAATTTCCCTCCTTTTATACTCTATCTCCTTTGCAATAAAGGCCAAGATACCATTGGCATTCCTGATCACTTGCTGTACCTACATACTATCCTTTTGTGTTTCATGCACAAGTACCCCCAGGTCCTGCTGTACTGCAGCACTTTGCAATCTTTCTCCATTTAAATAATAACTTGCTCTTTGATTTTTTTCTGTCAAAGTGCATGACCTCACATTTTCCAATATTATACTCCATCTGCCAAATTTTTGCCCACTCACTTAGCCTGTCTATATCCTTTTGCAGATGTTTTGTGTCCTCCTCACATATTGCTTTTCCTCCCATCTTTGTATCATCAGCAAACTTGGCTATGTTACACTCAGTCCCGTCTTCCAAGTTGTTAATATGGATTGTAAATAGTTGGGATCCCTGTGGCACCCCATTAGTTACTGATTGCCAACCAGAGAATGAACCATTTATCCTGACTCTCTGTTCTCTGTTAGTTAGCCAATCCTCTATCCATGCTAATATATTACCCCCAACCCCGTGAACTTTTATCTTGTCCAGTAACCTTTTATGTGGCACCTTGTCAAATGCCTTCTGGAAGTCCAAATACACCACATCCACTGGTTCCCCTTTATCAACCCTGTTCGTTACATCCTCAAAGACCTCTGGAAAATTTGTCAAACATGACTTCCCCTTCATAAATCCATGCTGACTCTGCCTGACCGAATTTTGCTTTTCCAAATGTCTTGCTACTGCTTCTTTAATATTGGACTCCAACATTTTCCCAACCACAGATGTTAGGCTAACTGGTCCAAAGTTTCCTGCTTTTTTTCTGCCTCCTTTTTTAAATAGGGGCGTTACATTTGCAGTTTTCCACATCCGTGAAAGGCGCTTATATAAATGCAAGTCTTTCTTTCTGTGGCATTGATTTCCCCTATTCTGAGGTCAGTTTCAATCTGGCACCATCAATACAGGATCTGTGGTGTCTTGGAACAGTAAAGTCATCAAGCAGGCTGAGCAGCTAATCAGATTGAAGAATTCTTTTCGACAGCGAACCAGGAAGTAAAAAGTACTGATTATCATTCACATTTTAATCATTTTACAGAGAGTGCAATAAAGAATGTGGCTTACACATGGGATTAAGATAGAAGCTGAAATATCATAAATAAACTTTCAAAAAAATAAAACAAAAGTTATTTTTTATTTTAAAATTCCATGGAATTTTTATCATGGAATGGAGGGAATGACACTCCACACTTATAAAATTCATTTTTCAGGGCCAGAAAGGTTATTCAGCAGTAATTATGACTTAATATGCCATTAAAATCTCAGTTACACCTTCAACAAGACTTAAACTTTATCAATGTTTTTTGTAGAGACTAGTGCATAGCATCATAGAATGGTTACAGCACATAAGGAGGCCATTTGGCCCGTCGAGCCTGTGCCAGCTCTCTGCTAGTTCCACTCTCCTGCCCTTTCCCCGTAGCCCTGCAATTTTTTTCCTTAATGTACTTAACCAATTCCCTATTGAAAACCACAATTGAATCTGCCTCCATCATCCTTTCAGGCAGTGCATTCCCGATCCTAACCACTCGCTGTGTTAAAATGTTCTTCCACATGTTGCCTTTGATTCTTCTGTCAATCACCTTAAGTCTGTGTCCACTGATTTCCATCCTTCCGCCAATGGGAACAGTTTCTCTCTATCTACTCTGTCTAGAACCCTGATAATTTTGAACACCTCTTTTTAATTTCCTCTCAACCGTCTCTGCTATAAGAACAACCCCAGTTTCTCCAGTCTATCCACCTAACTGATGGCTCTCATCCCTGGAACCAATCTTATAAATCTTTTCTGCACCATCTCTAAGGCATTCACATCCTTCCTAAAGTGCGGTGCCCAGAATTGGACACAATACTCCAGTTGAGGCCAAGCCAGTGTTTTATAAAGGTTCATCATAACTTCCTTGCTTTTGTACACTATGGGACGGAAATTGCCTCTTTCTTTAAGGCCTGTTACCACCGCCATTAATGTAATGGCCGCCATTATCAAAATTCTGTTCCTGTATCCCGGTGGTGACCCGCTTTCCCCCCCACACCCCACCACTCTGCTGCTGCCGAGCCGTCCTATGTGCGTCATCAGAGTGCGCACCGCTGAAGATCCCCCCCACCCTCCATCGCGAAATTCCACTGAGAAAATCTTCCTCCCACCAGGCGATGCCAAAACCTGCTTTTTTGAGATGGTCCAGTGAGGCTGTGGCCTTCTAAAATGGTGGTGCAGCTCCCATTAAAGGGGAGGATGCACTCCAGCTGCCGCCATGATTTTTTTGTCAGCCGACTGGCATGTCAGCCCAACAATTATGCCCCCGGGTTCGGCCAGGCCACCAACAGGCTTGGGTGCCAGGCTACTGGCCTGGCCAAAACCCTCCCTGGTGGTCCAGTATACCGAACTTTAAAAATCGCGCAAGCTCTCCCCTTTAAGTGAAGGGAAGAGCCATGGTGACACAGCGCCATGTTGACATCATCAGCGCTACTCTGATGACTGACAGCGGCGGCTACTACACCCTCCCCCAACTTCAGCCCCTCAAGTGTGCTCACCTCCACACTACCGCCCTCATTATGAGAGACTTCCGGTCCACCGAAAAAATAAAAGCCAAAGAGCAGAATTTCACTCAAGAGACCACCTCATCTACCACAGTGGTGAAAGCACAAGAAATGGGTGGGAGTGCCCCCTTTCCAGCGTTGGGCAATTTTGTCCCCTATGCCTCTAAGAAAGTTGAAGTTCACATCAAATCTCTGATTCTGTGTTGATTGTATCTGCAAAGACTACAACAGTGCACCCTGTGGATGGGCAGGTTATCACTGACAGCAACATCAACTTCCATGTTTAACTGCATATGTGCAGATGCCAGAAGTTATTGTCAGTTTTATCCAGTAATGACGGCAAAGGCTGACAGTTTCACCATCATTACAACCGCAAATTCCAGGCCAACATTGTTTAAAAAGTAAGAAAACACAATCAGATAGTTGGTGATAATTACTGCTGTATATTCTTTTGTTGCTTCCTGATTAAAGTGTCAGTCTTTGCTCCATGGTAGCATTCACCTCTTAAGTCAGAAAGTAGTGGGTTCAAGTCCCAATCCAAGACATGACCACACAATATTGGTTGACACTCCAGTGCCATCTTTCAGAGGAAATACTAAGTTGAAGCCTCATCTACCCTCTCATGTCGGCATAAAAGAGACTTGACTCCAGAGACTTGAATATATAATCTTGGCTGACACTCCAGTGCAGTACTGAGGGAGCGCTGCCCTGTCGGAGGTGCCATCTTCTGGATAAGACATTAAACCGAGGCCCCGTCTGCCCCATCAGGTGGATGGTAAAACTCCCATGGCATAATTTTGAAGATAAGCAGGGAAGTTCTCCTGGTGTCCTGGCCAATATTTATCCCTAAACCAACACCTGAAACAGGTGATCTGGTAATGTATTTCATTGTTGTTTATGGGACCTTGCTGTGTGTAAATTGACTGCTGTGTTTCCTACATTACAACAGTGACTACACTTCAAAAGTACTTCATTAGTTGTAAAGCACATTGGGATATCAAGGTTGTGAAAGGTGCTATATAAAGGTGCCAGTCTTTCTTTTTCTTTTATGATAGAGTTGTGGCTGCCATAACCACACAATGTCACGCACACAATACCTAATGAGGTTCTGAAGTGGAGTGTTCACAAAAACCAAGACCCTGGTTAAGTAGATTCCCAAATCGCTTGACTTCTTTCTAGTCGTGCATTTCTTTCAATTTATCAAACTGGGATATGAAGGTCTGCCATGAAATAATTGAAAAGCTTTGCTATTCTGAGCCAGTTTTCCTGGCGGAGCTCTTGTAATTCGACCCACAGAATAACAGCAACTACACATTTTCAGCATTAGCAGAGGAGTCTCTTGGAATCTGAACAGAAATGTTCAATGATGTATAGCTCTGGCTGGAGGCCATACAAGGAGCAGAATATGCAGGAAATAATCTCTAACTTCTGCACTCACAGGGTTTGAATGTTATAATTAAGTGTTGTGGAAATTGAAATTAAAAATGGGTATATTATACATAAACAATGTTACCATCCTAATGAGAAATGGTTGCCAGTAAAATGCATGTGTATAACACAGGCAATGATTAATGTGTTTAGACCCACAGTTATCATTGAGCATCAATTATAACTGCATTTAGTTATTTGCAGATGTAATTCCCCTTGATTTCCAGTAGTTAACTATATCTGACAGATGTTGGGACCTGACAGCAGCTGGAGCATGCCTGGACTATTAAGATACTGGTAGAATCTCTTTTAGGACTGTAGTGACCCTTTGGGTGTATCGGAGAGCATACAAGAGAAAGAGGCTTAATACAGGGGGAACAAATTCAGGGAAAGATATGGAAGTTGACTGCAATTAATGAAGAGAGAGGTGCAGGTTAATGAAAGGAAGACAGCAAAGACTTACAGCGTGAGCCTGAAGCTGATAGCATTGTACAGACTTGTAATGGGTTAAAGGAAGAGTGAAAGACAGATATCATGAGGGGAGAATGGAGGAGACAAAATAACTGAGAAGTTACCAAACAAAAATAAGACAAATACAAATTGCATTTGTATTGTGCCTTTAATGTAGTAAAACATCCCAAGGCGCTTGTGACAGAGCTTTAAGGATGTCATGTTGCTCAGTAAAGTCTCCTGAAGTCCAATCAAAGATAGAAGATATTTGGGCTCCCCACTGAAGCCAAACTGCAAGAATTACTAAAGGCTAGTACAATAAGAAGCAAAGGGAGGTACTTGAAAATTTAACCTGAAAAATAACATATGGAAAGGTTTGTGTAGGTACAGAAGAATGTACTAAAGAGCTAAAGAGAAATGAAAAGTTGTGCAGAGAAAAAAATGAGGTAATTATGCCTAGAAATTATTGTTCGCAATATTAGTGGATGAATGCCTGATTAATTCCTATGATATTCCTTTGTCCAATATTTTAGCAGAGACAATAACCCATGTAAAATAAACAGGTGAACACCTGCTTTGAAATAGCTGACAACGAAATGTTACTCAAATATGATAAGTGTTTTCCATCAATATTGCCAACAGTAATTTGTTGCCTGATTTTAAAAAAAAAGGTAGACAGTAAAAGCCAACATACTTAAGCTGGGGTAGGGGGTTATACAATTAGCAGTAAAGCAACCATAAAAGAAGAAAACAAATTATTTCTTATGAAAGGTCTGTAAAGTAGGAGGAAAGCAATAATCACGGTGCACTTAGATTGAAATGTGTAAAGGAGAAATATTTTATTATCTTCTTCCTTCAGCCAATAATTTGTATGGAATAAAACAAGAGTTTACATGTTAATTGAAGATATTTCTCAACAATTATTTGATTTGTGTATAATTTTATACATTGAAATTACCAATGTGATACCACTTTTCACTAATTGTTTTGTGAGTCAGACTGTTAGTCAAACAACCAGGCATCATATTGTAGTTATCATTCTTCTCTACTGAAAGCCATAGTTTTTTTATATGTAAACTGTAAAATAAGCAAGTGGAAATATTCTGAAGAAAAACTCAAATTAACATATGTAAAGTAAACTTCTCTTTCCTATCTGTTGTTTCTGTCTCACTCCTTGCAAGTAATTTATAGTGTACAGCTTGCACCAATGCAAAGTGCTTTTGGTTTCCCATCAGCACAAACTGTGCAGTGCAATTCAAGTGTGAAATCGGCTGAATCGAATGTGTGTGACCACTTCCAGGAGCTAGTGTTGGTGCTGCCAGGCTACAGATATTTGTTTTTGTGTAGTGTGATAGGCAGCAGGCAGGCACAAAACGTGCCACCGGCTGCAGAATGTACCAAGCTCAGTGACAAAGAACTTCTGCCCCCACATGTGTTTGCAACGCTTTCTCCTGTGGGTAACTAATTCTTACTGCTATGAAAAGTGGGTGTGGGAGAGTCCACTGTCTATAAACATTAAAAAGATTCCATACTAAGTTAAAACAGTTACCAATAAGCCCAATGTGACGTGAGACTGTCTTCTGGAAATGAACTCACACCACCTGTCTTCTGGGTGATCAGGGCCTCACTCACTAGTTATACTGTTGCCTTTGTATCCATTCACTGCCAAAATTGTTTTGCTTAGTGGTAGTCCAGTGGCATTCTCAAACCACTTAGGCTTTGCACTGGCTACAGTAACTTTGGTATGGCATTGTCTGTAGTATATGATTGCATCTGGCTGCATCCCTGTGTTCATTGTGCATGCGTTTATCCGCATGTTTCTATGGATATTTATATGTATGAATGCGTCGTGTGCATTAGTGTGTAGGAGGTTGGGTTCTTTCATTTTCATACTAAATGCAGCAATCAACAAAGCCAATAGAATTGTAATCTTGTCAGAGGATGTCATCATCAAACTGTACAATGTTCTCATCAGTCCCCACTTTGAGTACGATGTACAGTTCTGGTCATCGAAACACAAGGGAGACATTTAAGTCCTGGAGTTGGTGCAAAGAAGAACAACAAGATTTATCCTGGTGTTAGAGATCTGGGTCATAAGAAGACTGAAAACTTGGGCTTTGCAGCCTTCAAAAATTGCATCTGGGAGGTGGTCTTATAGAGATAATATGATAGTAAATGGTATGGGAAAGGTAAATCTAAAATGTTACTTTAAATTGCAAGAGAAGAATAAGCGGTCACAAGTTCAAACCAGCAAAAGGCAAATTTAGCACTAACAGAAAATTCTTCTCAACACATGGAAGTGACGCCTGCTTAGGGTAGTGTACAAATCCCTCCGTGTCCTCGCCACTCCCTATCTCTGTAATCTCCTCTGCCCTACCACCCTCAGAGAACCCTGTGTTCCTTCAGCTACCTAGGCCCTAAGTTCTGGAATTCCCTCTCCAAACTGCTTTGTCTTTCCACATCTCTCCCTTAAGACGTTGGTTCAAACCAACCTCTTTGTCTTACTGCCTCCTTCTTTGGCTTCCTGTCAATTATTGTCTGATTGAACTCTGGGGTGTTTTACTACATTAAAGATGCTATATAAATGCACGTTGTTGTTGGAGGCCAAAACTCTGTAGTCATTTAAAAATCAATTGAATGCTGCAATGGAGGACTTTAGGCATATTTTCGATGAATGAAATAAGATGGGATGAATGGCCTTTCTTCTCTGTAATTATCTGGCCATCTACAATAATAGTGTTGCTCTTTTTTATGTGTATTAATTATAATCCACAACTCGTGAGTTACCAGACTGCAGACCCTTTCTGTTAGTGGATTAGAGTTGGATTGTATTCATCACACTGATTCTAAGATAATTATCTGTTGTATTTTGAATCTGCTGCAGTGTGACCACTGTAGATGTTGGAGGTTTCCTAAAATGATCTACAACCATGAGATTTGTCATTTTCATGATCACATTTATTGTGTGTGTGTCTGTGTGTGTTTTTGTGATCGTGTTTGTGTGTATGTTGGTGTAAGTGTGCCTGTATGTTTGCCTGTGTTTCTGTGAGTCTATGTGTTTGTGGTGTGTAATCGTGTTTGTGTGTATGTTTGTGAGTGTGTCTGTATGTTTCTGTGAGTCTGTGTGTGTGTCTGTTTCTGTGAGTCTGTGTGTGTTTCTGTTTCTGAGTCTGTGTGATTCTGTGATAGTGTTTGTGTGGATTTCTGAGTCTGTGCATGTGTATGTGTTCCTGTGAGTCTGTGTGTGTTTGTGTGTCTGTGTGTGATGTGTATGTCTGTGAGTCTGTGTGTGGTGTGTGATCGTGTTTGTGTGTATGTTTGTGAGTGTGTTTGTATGTGGTGTATTATTTTATGTGTGAGTCTGTGTGCAATGTGTATGTCTGTGAGTCTGTTTATGTGTGAGTCTGTGTGTGTCTGTGGTGTTTATGTCTGGGAGTCTTTTTGTGAGTGGTGTATGATCGTGTTTGTGATTATGTTTGTGTGTGACTGTGTCTGTGTGCGGTGTATGTTTCTATGTGTGAATCTGTGTGTAATGTGTATGTCTGTGATCTGTTTGTGTGTGTGTGGTGTGTGAGTCCGTGTGTCGTCTGTTTGTATGGCTGTGAGTCTGTGTGTGAGTAGTGTCTCTGCAACTTCATGGGGGAAGTAAAATCGCGGCAGTTTTATGATCATTGCAATCCCGCCTATTCCCAGAGGAGAGGAATGGTCTAATGCCAAACAGAGTCTGTAGTGACAGCATCGGACGGCAGCACCAGCCTACTGTACTTTGTGTGGATATTGAAAAAACTTGTTTGCAATACCTAGCCTTTAGAAAGCAAGGTCTTTTTTAATATATTTTATTGTGGAAAAAATATTTCCTTATTATTCTGTAGTACAGACACGCCATTCGTGACACACATATATTTACAATCGACAATGAAGACCATTATAAAACAGATCTATGGGGAGGGGCGAGATAAGACATCAACAGGTACATCAAGAAACAGGGAGCACAGTGTCATTCACATACACGAGGTCCTCGGCGCTAAACTCCTACAGACCGTCCTTTTCTCTGTTTAAAAACCCGTAGAAACTTGCAAATGAGCCTTTCTCACTCGCATACATTCCCGTGTGTTCAGGCAGCGCGCAAAGCTGCCCGGGCCTTGCGGGCACTTGAGTTTGTTTTAATCCTCCGACCTAAAACGTGAAAAAACACCATCCCCGTAGCTCTATCTGCCGTCACACTGGATGATACTAGTCACCTTTAATCAAATCCGTCTTAAAAGAATTAAATTCTCAGTATAGCGAGCGGCGAGGCGGACTCCTTCCATGATTGGCCTCCTAATCTCAAGGTCATTTCAAGCTAGGACCATTCGTCTTCAAATTGATGCAGTCGAACCTTTTTTGAAACAAACATTCTCTTTAATTAAAGTATAATCACACGGTTGAAATTTTGTTTAGTCCATCTTGTGTTCTGTATCTTGATCAGAAGTGGGTTCGATAATTCCACAATGGGCCAGTATAATAAAACGTGATGATATATATATATGTTTAATGATCTCAGTCCATGTGTCCGGCTGCTCGGCATGACCATTGCACGAATTATACTGAAAAGTTTGTATCGTTTTTAAACATCCAAACTTCCTCTAATCTTCTGAAATCACATCAATGTCCTCTGGGCTGGTCTGCCTGGTGGCCATTCTCCACCTGTTAACGTGCTGTGTCCCTTTCCGTTTTTGCTGTGTGTCGGGGCTCTCCTCTTCTAGTTTCTGTCGCTTGTATTTGGTCCTTCTGTTCTGAAACCACACTTTTACCTGCGAGAGAAACACGAAGATGTGTGAGATTTTCCATTTTATTTTATTATGTATCCAAGTAAATATTACACGAAATTTGGATAACCCAGGAATAGTGTCATGGAGGCCCGCGTCTCAAAAATGTCTATGGGGTGGAACTGTATGTGCGGATAAACAACCGCGTTGGTTATGATTGCCTAAACCCGTTCACAGACTGGGTTTGCTTGTTTCTAGTCTCAACTGCCCACGGCGTTCCATCCGGTAACTTTAATGGGAGGAAAATCTGAAGAGGGCAGAAGTGGAAAGGCCTAAGCACAATCTCCAGCCCCACCTTCCCACTATCCTGGCAGTTGTAACCTACGATGTGCTTCTCTTCAAGATACTTGTCCAGTTTTACTTTGAAGAGTTCTAAGCTACTTGCCCCACAACCATCTCTGGTGAATTATTCCAGAAACTAACCGCCCTCTCAGTAAAGCAATTATTTCCTTAGCCCTAGGCCTACTTTTTCTCAACTTATACGCAAGTCTCCTACAATCGCCTACTAATACCAACAGTCCAGACACCTTCTCCACACACCTGAGTCTTAGTAACTTGAAAACCTTAATCACACCCTTTCCCTCTCCGTCTTCTCCCCAACCAAGAGTCCCTGTTCCCCAAGCCTCTCCTCGTGTTTCGTTCTCTAGTTCTTTTAGTATGTAAGTGACTTTGCTGCCTGCTTTTTCTAGCTCATCTACATCTGGGGTTCAGAATTGCACACAATACTCCAAGTGTGGCCTGGTCAATGCTTTATATAGTGACAGGATTATTCCCCCTTTGGGCTACACTCAAGTTATATTTTTTTATAATAAAAGAAAGACTTGAAGTTATTGTGCCTTTCACAATCACTGGACGTCCCAAAGCGCTTTACAGCCAATGAAGCACTATTTGAAGTGTTGTCACTGCTGCAATGTAAGAAACGCAGCAGCCAATTTGCGCACAAGGTCCCACAAACAGCAATCTGATAATGATCAGATAATCTGTTTTAGTGATGTTGATTGAAGGATAAATATTGGCTAGGACACCACTCTTCTTCGAAATAGTGCCATAGTATCACTTTACGTCCACCCAAGAGAGACAGCACTTCTGACAGTGCGGCATTCTCTCAGTACTGCACTGGAGCATCAGCCTAATAAACTTTTGTTCTTATGTCCCCGGAGTGCGACTTTAAACACAGAGGCGAGGGCGCTACCGACTGAACCACAGCTGACACAACCTAACACCTCATTCGCTTTTTTGATAGCTGCCAGACATTTGCTTGATGTATTGATGGATCTATCTACTAGCAAACTTCAAGAACAACGTCTTATCTTTGTCTTAGTTAACCTACAGTCCTCTGGACTAAGCACTGACTTCAGACCTTAGTTCTGTCCTCATTATCAACCCTCCTTCAATGTAATTCTTGACCCCTAGTATTCCATCTCTCTTTTCCTTAGGCCTCTCCCTCCCTTGACTATTTATAATCCATTTTTTTCTTTCTTTAATGTCTTCCTGTGTTTGTCCATTATTTGACTGAGATGATGTGCTACATAATTCCACTCATCATTCCCCTCTGGAATGCTCGGTTTTTCTTATATATATGTATTCTTCTCTTTTTCTGATTGTTTTTAATATGTTTATTCGTCAATTGTGAAGAAGTGCCTGCACCCAAAATGTCAACTCGGTTGCTTTCTCCACAGGTGTCGATTGACCTACTATGACATATTTTTCCAAATCATTTATAAAAATGAAGTACTGGAAGGAACAATCATGCTTGAGGGATTCCACTTGTCATACCCTTACATCCAGAATGCTTTCAATTCGCATACCGTTTCCTGTATCCATCAATTCATCTCAACCCATTGCTGCTAATACCATGTGTGCTCATTTTCTGAACTCGTTTTCTAAGAGACCATATAAAAATCTTTACTAAAAACCCAAGTATATCGATGTACATTCTTTCCCTTAACTATATATTTTGTTAATTTATCAAAATGTATATTACCTTGCTCTGGCATGAGTTCATTTTGTAAATCCATTTCAACGCTTACCAATCAGTTTATATCTCCTTAATTCTTCCACTAACTTGTCCTTGATTACTGATTCTAGAATTTCACTCGTACTGGTGTGAAACTAACCGATCTATAGCAACCCAAATTACCCCTTCCCCAGCTCTTTTTAAAATAGAGCAGTGCATTTGTCATTCTCCAGTCGCCCACTACCACCACTTATCTAACCAATCTCTAATTATTTTTGCTTATGTTTCTGGTGGCACCTCAATTTCCTTAGATTTTATTCAAATATCCAGCTACTAACTCCGTTTTAAGATTAATTGCATTACATACTACAATCTATTCTGGAACATCAACGTTGCTATTGCCCCTGTATTGTTCGTTTTCCTTATAAATATGGAGCTAAATAACTCAGTTAATTAAATGGGTTTAGTCAAGCACTAGAGAATAAATTCAAATTAGGCAGTTTACTGTAACACCAGTCGTGAACTGATTGTAATCCTAATGTTCCAACACGTTTTCCATTCACTTCTATTATCATTGTAAAGATCGCAATGTACCACGTCCATTCTCATTGCTTCTGGTGGTACAGAATATCAAATACATCAAATTGTTTCTCATTCAAAACAAAGACTTACATTTATATAGCGCCTTTCGCGACCACCGGACGGCTCGCAGCCAATGAAGCACTTTTTGTAGTCAGTTGTAATGTAGGAAATGCGGCAGCCAATATGCGCACAGCAAACTCCCACAAACAGCAATGTGTTAACCAGATAATCACTTCTATTGTAAACAATATTCGACACAGATCAGATCCTACTCGGTACAAAAATGTTTGTACAATTCCTTTTTCAATGCCCAGTACACTGAAAATAATTCATTTACTGCTTCCAACGTAACTTCGGCGGAAACTCCAGAGAAACGCCGTAAACTGAAAAACCCCTCGCGGAAATTGCTGGCGTATATATATTTAGAAATGCATCGTGCCTGCAGTAATACCTTTCTATAAGAAATAACCTAGATTAAGGTACAGAACGAATGTCTCCATTGGCATGAGTACAAAGATTAGTTTGATGATTTTTACATGCTGTTTACAGAAGATGGGTTTTAGGTATAACTTTCCTTGGAAAACTGACGATCGCTTCATTGTTGACCAGTCTGAGACACTTTCATGATCAACACAATATTAAGTAAACGACAGCTAAAAACTAACAGCCTCCATCCCCTCCCGTCTTTCTCTCAGAACGTTGCATATTCCCGTCAGAATGGTCTCATTGCTGCTAACACATTACTTTCGCTCTAAATTCCGCTCTGACGCCACATTCAAAAAATAATCCAAGTATCATTTCAGCTTGAATTAAGTGAGAAATGACTGGTCCTTCTTTGTGTCTAATATAATCTCCAGATTTCGGTCTGTTTAAATTCTGCAAAGGAAATGTACTGTTTCTCCCCTTCTCTCGGAAACTGAAAGTGATAATCATAACTATAATAAACGGAGTCTTGCTAAACTCTCGAGTTTTCTGAAACAGAAATACAATTTATCTTCTGTACAAACAGCTCACTCAGACCCGCAAGTACATTTTAATTAATAGCAAACAGACATATTTCCTGCTTCATTTGCACATAGAATCCGGGGCATCAACACCCAATTATGATAATCACAGAAAATACTGCACCGAGGATTATTCAACATGACAACCAGATGAATACAGGCCAGTTTATTTATTTTCTTAAACAGAAAATCCAACACGTGTATTCGGACTAGAGCAGGCGATTTTACTGGGATCCTCCAAATTTATTTGATCAACTTTCAATCTTCTTTTCTATGAAATACTGTTTTATGATACACGGAATTTCTCGGACCATTTTCTAACGAACCCAACCAAAAATGCATTCTCCCACCTCTGTGCCTTTTAACTCTGCTTTATCCTATTCATTCACATGGTCTTCTCCCCCTCCGCAGTGCCCGTGTTCTAAAGAAATTGAACTGTCGGGGACCGCGGCGTTTTATTTGAAGAAGGGCACATTACCATTAAATCGAGTGAATAGTGAAGGGGATTAGCCACAACCCCGTCTTACTTTCATTGCAGAATAGATCTTTATTTCACACACTACACCGAAGAGCTCTTTCAGTCCCCAGCACCCAGGCACAACTCCATAACTTTTTTGTTGTTGTTGCTAAAACTTGGATCAGCCTCCCAGCCCCAGAATTAAGCAAATCGAAGCCGCCTCGGCGGTTCATTTTGCTTGTGTGTATCTGAAATTGCACATCTCTGGAATAGGCGGTGTGAATGTGTCAGCAGGCAGTAGGGTGAGCAGAGTCCGGGTTGGCGGTGCCCTTGGCACAGTCTCTGAGGCGAGTGGTACACTGTGGCGAGTGGACTCTTCTATTCCCTTGGGGTACACGCACAGTGTAAAGTGAGGGTAAATTAATATCCAGTGTAAACAGTTCTATCTACGTTTATTGTATCCGTTCATCACTTCTGAATGTTCCAGACAGAATCGCTTATTGTTTTTTAAAAAATGACTTGCCCCAGAAAATCTGATTTAAACCAAAAAAACAATCGGAGACAGGAAACCCAGGTTTGTCCCAAGAAAACTGCCTTTCGAGGACCGTAACTCCCCTGGTTGGTCTAACATCCAACTACAGCTCGATGCCCCAGTTCTTTGCGGCATATTACCCGGCGGGTGAAATATGTCTGTACTATATATGAAGTATGTACTGCTATAGACAGCATGACATGGAACTAATGTTGAAAGACAGCATTAAGATAGTATTCTTTAAAACTAATGAGCTCACATCCATCTTGATACGGTATTACTTACACATACCGCACACACACCGAAAGGGTGAAAGTCTATGTGAGATATTTTCTTGCTGAAGTGTTGTCCTATTGGCCCTGTTCGGTTGATCGGTGAGAAGTTAACAAAAATAAAATGATTGACTGCGCTTAGACAGAAACCTAGATTAGAGAGTCAGTACAATACTGGCCATAGGGCAGACTGTTGTGGGTGTTTTTTTTGCATATTTATAGTTCTCAAATAGAACGGAGTCCGAGTTTGAAAGTGCCGCTGCACATGGCAACAGTCCATTTAAAGGGGATTATAGGAGATCTGTTCAGTAAATACTTGACCAGACCAGACATGTAACCATTGCCGTTTTAATACGCCCGAACAATATTAAACATTGTGGGCTTAATTCATTAAAAAGAACTCCAAAATCTTTGGAACTAACCACGGCAGAAAGTGAATAATTTTCACCAAGAACACGGTATCTTCTATCATCAGATTTCGAGTAACTGCCCTGCACTCAATTTTATTACCGTTAATGCATGTTTGAATCTGCTGTTGTTTCACTTATAATATTCTAATAACGGCGGATATTTAGTGCATACACAGTGATTCTAGATTGTCTGGATTCCAAAAATAAAATCTGTGACAGGATAGGAGTGGTTTCATTTTTGGGTAATAGGTTTTTTCCTTACACCTGGGCAAATTACTCGTGAAATACCTGTGAGATCGGATTTTCTCTCCCTCCTATTCAAATCAACAGTTTTTAATTCAGTACGATTCATTTTCCCTGGCACTAATTCTAGAGGAAATTATTATACAGTTAATTAACAAAAATAAATGATACGAAAGTACTAATGGGCCAATGATTAGATTTGTAACACTCGACTGGCAGATACGTGTTTGATTCGTACTAAACACTGGAAAGCAGGAGTTAGCGTTACATTGAAAGGGGTTTGGGCATCTGAGTTAGAATTCCTTATAATGAAAGTGAACAGAAAACCATTTTCTCCTTTTTCTAGTCCAACGTAGGATGATTATGAAGTGATTCAGGATACATCCTCGTATAATGCAAGTGAGAACAAATGGATCTAACCAGAATAAATATGGTATAATTAAAGTCTATAAAGAAGAATAGTCATGGGCGATGATTTCATCAAGTACTAACCCGGGGTTCACTGTCCAAATTTAATAATCTGAATTCGTGTACTGTAGCTAAAGGATCACTATACACCTGCTTCCAATGCACACTGATATTTTGTGTGAATGTATTAAAACGAAAATATGTTTTTAACTTGTACATTGCACAATAGACTCCTCTTAAACTGAATTATTCAGATCCGATTTGAAGATTCGGTGAGTGATCGAGCAGCTTCTGTAACCTAACATTGAAACCGCCGAGAACAAACTAAAATAAACAGCTCCAATCTCAAAGTAGATTACGCAGAGAGTGTGTTTGTATGCGCGTGTGCTTGTGTGTCTTTGTGTGTGAATATGTCTGTTTATGTGCATGTGTCTCTCTTTTTCTGTACCTGTGTCTGCGTGTGTCTTTGTATCTATGGATCTGTATGTATGTCAGTGCATTTCTGTGCCTGTGACTGTGTATGTGTCTATGGATCTGTTACGTGTGTGTCGGTGTATTTCTGAACCTTTGTCTGTGTGTCTATGGATCTGTATGTGTGTATCTGTGTATTTCTGTATCTGTGTCTGTGTGTCTATGGATCTGTATGTGTGTATCTGTGTATTTGTGTATCTGTGTCTGTGTGTCTATGGATCTGTATGTCTGTATCTGTGTATTTCTGTATCTGTGTCTGTGTGTCTATGGATCTGCATGTGTGTGTCTTGTGTATTTATGTACCAGTGCGTGTCTGGATCTGTATGTGTGTGTCAGTGTATTTCTGTACCTGTGTGTGTGTGTCTTTTTCTGCCGGTGTTCATATGAACATGTTTGCCTTTCTATGTGAGAGAATGGCTTATCGTAAACCTCTCTATACTGACAATATCCATTTGGATGGCGTTAAATTAACTTCAAAAAGAACCAATTCGTGTTCCACTTAATTTATATTGTTTTCCTAAACTCTTTCTATACAGCACATCCCTCCCAACCAGCACACTTGTAACTTTTTGATTTTTTTTTCAATTAGACATCCTTGGCACTGTGGTCGAACCGGAATTCCGCAATGATTTTTCATTTCTTTTTTAAAGCAAGTTGGGAATTGGTTAATATTTGCCTATAACTTTGCCTTTAATTTTATTTTTTCTTCCTGTTTCTGGATTGTTCTGTTCGTCGATAAGGGGCGGTTGCAACCCGCTCAAACCTTCTTCACAAGGCGGCTGGAGTTTCAGCTTGGCTCAGTTCCTGGGACCTTAATTCTAAAAGCTGTTGTCAAAAGCTGAACGTGTGTACACACCGTAACTAAAGGGCTTGATCGCAATATAAATAAGATCGCCGACAGACGTGGGAGGGTATCCCCCTTCTACACTATCTTCTTGCCTAACCTGTCCCATCCTTGATAGTTGCAGCTGAATACTTATCCGGAAACGTTTCATCGGACGAGCCCTGCGTCTCATGTATTCATTGTGTTAGTGATAGTGCGGATACGGAAACGCTCTAAAATGATGCATGAGATCAATTGCTCTACTGACTTAAACGCTCATTCACTTAGATAACTTTAAACCTCATTATTGTTGGTGCTACATACCTGTAGAGGGTGGGAGTAATTTGCTGTGAGTATGTATTGTTCTATTTAACAACAAAAGATAATGGATGAATAATTAAACAGAGCACGAATAACACATTCATATTGCCTTTCTAAATACTGAAGTACCTGTATAAATATATAATGGTTTCCATGTAGTTGGCGCTGGGTCTATTGATACTTCATTGTGTGTGGAACGTCCCTATTAAAATTACAGCCAGAATCAAGCAACTGCAGGATCAGGTTCCTTGCCCAAGTTGATCTGCATGGTACTAACTGCTTTGGGACTACAGCAGTGTTAAAACAGTCTATAGTACTGCAAATTTTACATCATTCAATTTTATTGCAATACCAAAGTGCACTACTAAAGTAACATGCGATTCGACCAATTTGTTACTGTAGAATTGTAGGTCGTAAGGAAAAAGATTATCTATTTCAATTGTTCAACCAAAGTTTTATATGGGATCCCAAATTTCTCGCAAAGGACCACGGCATTTTTGATTAAACAAAATCCAAATGGGTCACACCGCATTGTATTATGCACAATTCCAGGGCACAATCAATTGCTGTATTAAATTCCAATAAAAACACGTTCCCATCCACTTCCACTATGAACTAAGTATTTTATCGCATAGTCTGGATACAAACATAACTCCTGATTATTCATATTTACAGTACTCAGCACACTGAATATTGCCAGCCCTCCCCCCTCCACCGCTTCACTCAAATACTGCCGTACCTCATATATTTACACATTAGCGCCTTTTGTAACTTATCCTCCTTTTGGATAATTTTATCACACTACGGTTTTGATTCAGACCTTGTTGCAGAATCGCTGTTTAAACAGGCTGAGGAGCACGTTCCAACACATGTATTTGTTCATATGCAGTCTGTCCAAACGCCAAGCCAACTGACAAATGCTGACATTGTTTTTCTCAGCATTGTACAATTCTTGGGATCCAGATCTAACTGTATAATCTTCATAATATTCCGATCAGGTTTCGTGTTCTAATGTTTAGTCCTTAACAAGAAGGCAATAGTTCCTGCTTGTTCATTTTTGTTGTTACAGTGTTCTTATTTTGGAGCATGTGACATCTTACATTAATAAAATGTGATAGTTTCCATTTTACACCAGACCGAGTATGGGAATGGCACAATAATCACAAGAAATCCACGCTACAGCGACACTCGTACATGTCGACAGAATGTTCCATTTATTACCACCTCCATGCCATTTGTCGTTCTTGTTTATAACGACAACACCGTCTCCACGATTAAACACGGTACACCTTCCTCGCCCTCGTTTAAAATCGATGTGTCTTTATGACAGGGAATAAAAAGTGTTTCTAGCACTTTTTTTCTGGGTACATGCGATGCACTGGTACAATAAACTGGTTGCCTGGCATTTTTGACAAATTACCGTCGGATTGAAAGACGGCTCTGTGCATGTTGGGTTAGTTCTATATTTCCTCCTCCCTTCTCTTCTGATCATTTCACCGAACAGAAATGTTCTGAATATTATCGGAAACTTCCCAACTTCCCTTGATTTAGCAGTGAGGCGCTTGATAAATCAAAGTGTCTTTGAATTTTTTGGACACTTTCTTATTCTGCTTAATGTACGACTATTTGATTAGTGAAACGGCGGTCCAGAGCAATCTGTCTTGCCACACGGAATGAAGGATTGTTATTTGCGAAAACGGAGAAGTATGATGGAACTGTAACTCAATCATACAGCCACTGTCTCACCTCATACAAATACAACATAAAAATCCTATTTGGGGGTGTTTTTGTCGGGAAAGAATCATACAGCACAGGAGGCCAATCGGCCCTTCGTGCCCCTGTCGGCTCTTTGAAAGAGCTATCCAATTAGTCCCACTCTCCCGCTCTTTTCCCATAGCGCTGCACATTTTTCCTTTTCAAGTATGTATCCAATTCCCCTTTGAAAATTACTGTTGAATATGCTTGCACCACCCGTTCAGACCATGCACTCTAAATCATAACAAATGTATGCATGAAAACATTCTTCTCCCTTCCTCACCCCATGTTTCTTTTACCAGATTCAGATATCTACCTTCGCCTCTATCTATCTCGTTCCACATTCTTACCTGGGTTTCTGTAAGACACAAACTGTTTGCTAATTGTTTTCTCTCGGCTCCCACCACATAGTGATTTTTCTCGAAGGCTCTCTCTAATCTCAGGAGCTGGGACGGGGAGAAGGCTGTTCGAATCCGCTTAGGTTTCCTGGTGAAGGGCCCGTGAAGGAGCAAACCCTCCGCTCCCCCCTCACTACCTACAATCAGAAAATAACAAGGGTAAATTTGTTAGGAGGAATTCATTTCCGATTAGTACTCAATTACTCGAGCATGAGATTTTTGTTTTGCGTAGAGAATATCATCTAGACTGTATAGTGTGTGTTCTATACTCACAAGTAAATGTAATTACACATACACTGCTGTTACTACACTTTAACATATTGGAAGCAGTACACTAGCAAAAATCGCACTTTAGCCAATATGTTTTATTTCTGTGCCAATACGCGTGATACTTTTAATTTATCACCTCAAATTGCTCCACAACCATCATTAATGACAGGCCTGTTGACAGCAATACACCGACCTAGTGTTGTATAGTTCAAAATGCTCTCTCCAGATACAAACTATCTATGAAAGGACAATATCTATAATTACATCGTTGAGTCTTTTTCACAGTGTTAAGTGGCCATAGTACCGAACTTTCATGCGGCTACTATTACCCTTCATTGAAATCTTACCGGCAACACTGATATAACTATCAGCACCATATACCTGATATCAACTTAAATATGAACTTTAAGCTATTAAGTTTATTTATGTGGCAACATATTTAGCTATCATGTGGATGAGACGGAAACGAAACGGGTCCAACCAACATTATTTTTGCAACAAAGCAATTAGCATTAAATAAGAATGAATATTAAATGTACAGTTATTAATATCTGAGTCGTTGCTGTACGAGTATAAAGTGTTATATATTAGATATGCGCAGTGTAATTAAACACTATTACACTGCAATGTGCCAACAAAATTCACACCTTAAAAGGAAAAGAAAAAGAACACTGGTATTGGCACAGTTCCCATTTAATCAACAACATCACTACCAGAGTTAGGATTAACAGAAACTGCAATCTTATTTTGAGCCTTAACTTAATTAAAACCGCAATCTTTTGTTTAGAGAATATGGTTAAGGCTAGGTTTAGGATTAGTACAAATTGCGTCCCCGTTTTTGAGTTTACAGTTACCTCGGTTAGAGCTACCAGAAACCAAAGGACTGCATTGAGATTATGGTGAAGGTTAAAAAAATATATAGCCTTGTTTTGGAGTTAGGATGAGCAGAAACTGTTGCCTTGTTTAGAGTTTGTAAGGTTTTGATTTAGGGTTAGAAGAAACTTTTTTTTTAGGTTTAGATTTGGGGTTAGGGTTTGAGTTTTGTTTAAGGATTTGGCTTGGTTTAAGATTTGATGCTCGGGCTTGGTTTAAGAGTTGGGGTTAGGGATAAGGTTAGGATTTGGTTTAGAGGGAGGGCTTGTTTAAGGGTTGGATTAGGGTTTGGTTTAAGGGTATGTTTGGGGCTTGGTTTAAGGGTTGGTGTTGGGGTTTGGTATAAGGGTTGGTATTCGGGTTTGGTTTAAGGGTTGGGTTAGGGTTTCGTTTAAGGATAAGTGTTGGGGCTTGGTTTAAGGGTTGGTGTTGGGGTTTAGAAACATAGAAAATAGGTGCAGGAGTAGGCCATTCGGCCCTTCTAGCCTGCACCGCCATTCAATGAGTTCATGGCTGAACATGCAACTTCAGTACCCCATTCCTGCTTTCTCACCATACCCCTTGATTCCCCTAGTAGTAAGGACTTCATCTATAGAAACATGGTTTAAGGGTAGAAGAAGCGGCAGAATTTACCATGCTCAATAACAAAAACACGAAGTGTGAAAATCGATGGTTTGTATTCTGATGGATTGACTTTATCTTTGTGTTGAAACTATATCTGCCAATGAAGGAAACTATCATCCTTTCTCCCGCACAGTAAGTACACAATGGGGACACAGATTGTGCAATCCGAGATCGCTCAGCCACCCACTAATTTGTATAGCCAGTTAAACTATTACTGTTCTCCAAAAAATGTTAACGGCAATTTTCGCTAGGCTGCTGCTGAGGTTCTGTGACGGAATCTGATACAAAACCAGCAGAGCGATTGCTAAGTTTTGTTGAGTGAAAAGAAGCAGAGCGCGGCTCTGAGTGGGAAACCCTTGTCGGTAAACCTGGGCAGTCCCTGGCTCTGGTTTCCTTTTGTTATTTCGGAAGTCAGAGGCCGAAGCTTCGCAGAAGAAAAACGAAGTTCAGGTGTATATATTGTTTTAAATAACTTTTTTATTTTATGGTGAATATGGATACCATGGCATCTGCTTTTGTGTTCGTCCGCCTTTTCCTTTTGCATTTATGTCCTTGTATCTGTGATAGGTCTATCATCTATACATTTATTAATCTATACACGAATCCATATATGTATATTATCCAACTACATACGTATCCATCCAGTCCTTTTTTTAAATTGAGTTTTGCTTGGCACAGTTTAGTTTTCAAACGTCCGCCGAGAGACTCGGAAAGCGTGTACAGAAGATCACACGAGCAGTATATGCATGCACCGTGTGCAAACTTCAATCACGTTAGATGTTTAGGTTTGCTTCCCAAGCCACCCCTGTCTACTTAAACAGCCAAGAACAACTTCTGCGAATAGCAGGTGGGGCCAAATACCGTTCATAACATAGAAATACGTCAGGAATTCATCCGCATCTCAGGAACATCTTTGCTTTTGAGAATTAGACGCAAGACATGCGATTTCTTAATAATTTATGACCTGCTAACGAAATCGTGGAAGGGCGTGTTTCTGATCATTCCTGAGACTGTCGTTTGGCCAATGGCAATACGACAATTATAACCAATGGTGGCCATCAGCAACAATGAGCTTTCAAATCTTCTCAACCAGTTTTACAGCCGTTTAACCAGAATGACCATTCGTTAAACGATGTAACTATTTGTACTGCACTTTTTTTGACGGACAGGCGTCTGACCATCCCCCCCACCCTCCACTCCACTTTTTTGACCAACAGATGATAAGCCACGTCCCCGGTAAGCTCCCCCACCCCCAATCATTCCATGCACGTGCTGCCGAAAACCAGGACCTGAGGCTCCTACTCTCTCCCCCACAGCCGGCCTGGGCTCGATGGCGGTGGGGGGGGGGGGGGGGGCGGGGGTGCGGGGGACGATGGCGGCACGCCTGAGCCTGATGCTGATTGGGGGGGAGGGGGACGAGAGCAGCGGTGGGGGGGGGTGCCAATGGCGGCGGTCCTGAGCCAGATGGTGGCAGTGGTCTTGGGCCCGATGGCGGTGGTCCTGCGCCCGAGAGTGGCGGGGGGGGGGGCATTGGCAGCGGGGGGCACTGGCGGTGGGGGTGTGGTGGGCCAAGAGTGATCGGCATGAGCCCGATAGCGAGAGAGAGGATATGGTGGGGGGGGGTGGACGACTGAGGGAGAGGCTGGGGGGGGGAGAGAGAGAGGCTGAGGGGTGGGGGAGAGAGAGACATGGGTGGGGGGAAGATGGATCACGTTCTTCTAATCCCCATTGGAGTGGATGATATCCAGAAGTCACGACTATTCACTTCATATCCAATAAACCTCTGTTAACATTCCGTACAATGCCTGCCCCATCTATGGTGGTGGTGGTGGAGGTGGGGTGGGGGGAGGGGGTGGAGGGTTATGCTGGGACAAGGCACTTTGGCTGAGGGAGGGATGTACTTGGACTGGGATAAGGCATTTTGGCTGGGGGAGGCATGCACTTGGACTGGGGTAAGGCACTTTGGCTGGGGGAGGCATGCACTTGGACTGGGGTAAGGCACTTTGGCTGGGGGAGAGATGTACTTGGATTGGAGTAAGGGACTTTGGCTGGCTTCTGGGAAGCTCTGTCCTCTGTCATTTCAGAAAGTCAAAGTGGATTGAGTTACAGTTTGCAAAGTCAATGAGACCTTAGGCTGGGCAGTTCCAGTTACAAATTCCTGTGAAACTTATTCTCCGAGGGGACCAATCAGAAACAAAAGGTAGAGCATGTTGGTCATTTTTGCAGTACAAATAAGTGCATCCATAAAACCAGTTGTGCAATGCAGTTTTCGAAGAAAATGACACAAGGACATTTGAGAACATCCCATTTTATCAACCAGATTCTGGAATCCTAGCAAACGATGTTAGGGAGAAACGCAAGCTCATATTTTGGTGGGGGAAGGGGATGACTCCCGAATATGAAAGGGGAAAAGGGTGGCAGTGTGTGAGTGAAACAATGAAAGTGACACTGAGTTCCTGCGTGAGGTTCAAATGAAGTTATAAGATTGAAGAAAGAACACAAAGTTATGAGTACTACTGTAAAGTAACAGTACTAGACCTAGGTAGACATAAAGAAAAGTTAAGGTCATTAAAATATAAGGAAAGTGCTTCACTGACACAGAAAAACATTAGCAAGGATATAGGAATTAAATAAAATAGCAATACTTTGAAAATTGCAATATACGTATCATGATGGGAGAGAGAATATACTACAAGAGGCACTAGAGTGGGTACAGAGGAGATTTAAAAGGATATTGCCAGGACTGGAGAATTTTAGCTATGAGGGAAGATTGGATAGGTTGGGGTTGTTTTCTTTGGAACAGAGGAGGCTGAGGGGAGACTTGAATGAGGTGTATAAAGTAATGGGGGCTCTAGTGGATAGGAAGGACCTATTTCCCCTAGCAGAGAGATCAATAACCAGGGGGCATAGATTTAAAGTAATGGGTAGAAGGATTAGAGGGGAAGCGAGGAGAACTTTTTTTACCCAGAGGACGATGGGGGAACTGGAACTCATTGCCTGAAAGGGTGGTAGAAGCAGAAACCCTCAGCACATTTAAAAAGTACTCAGATGTGCACTTGAAGTGCCATAACCTACAAGGCTACAGACCAAAAGCTGTAAAGTGGGATTATGTTGGATAGCCCTTTTTCAGCCGGCATAGACATGATGGGTAAAATGGCCCCTTTCTGCCATATATTTCTATGATTCTATTCCATGAATTTCCATCCTGTCCTATTGCTTGCTGCCTTTATGTTTAAACATGCATAAAAACAGAAGTTGCAGCATGGAGCAAGTGGTGGACACCTGAATACCTCATCCATTCTTTGTTATTTCTAGACTTGTCTACTGCAATTCATTCCTGGCTGGCCTCCTACATTCTACCCTACATAAACTTGAAGTCATCCAAAACTCGGCAGCCCATGTTCTAACTTGCACCAAGTCCCACTTACCCATCACCCCTGTGCTCGCTGACCTACATTGGCTCCCGGTTAAGCAATACCTCGATTTCAAAATTCTCATCCTTGTTTACAAGTCCCTCCAGTGCCTCACCTCCCTATCTCTTTAATCTCCTTCAGCCTCACAACCCCCAGAGATGTCTGCACTCCTCAATTTCTGCCCTCGAGCATCCCTGATTATCACTACTCAACCATTGGTGGCCGTGCCTTCAGCTGCCTGGGCCCTAAGCTCCGAAATTCCCTCCCTAAACCTCTCCACCTCTCTACCACTCTTTCCTCCTTTAAGACGCTCCTTAAATTGTAACTCTTTGACCAAGCTTTTGGTCAGTTGCCGTAATTTCTTCTTAGGTGTCAAATTTATTTGTTTTGTCTTATGACACTCCTGTGAAGCAACTTGGGATGTTTTACTGCATTAAAGGTGCTATATAAATACAAGTTGTTGTTGTTGCTGTGGATACAAAATAGCTCATTCCCTGGAACAAGATACTGTACATCTGTTGAGGAGGAAGAGTTTGGAAAATGATGGGTCTGTGGAAATAGGAGAGCACAGAACTTACAGTATGTACCATATTATTTGGATATTCTTTGATTTGCACAATAGTAACATCTCCAGACACAATGATTATGTACAAACTCCTGATACTATAATTAATGTTAACGTAGTACCAAAATGGACAAATGTGCTTATTTACTCAAAATGTACCATCTGTTGTTTTCACACAGCAAGAAGAACCCAGGTGTTCTCCAGTCACACCTGAATACTCCTACCCAATAGCAAACATCATGACCTTACATGAAGTAGGCACCAGCACAAATATATACACACTGCTCATAACTAATGACGGAAGAGGAAACACAGGATGAGTCAATAGGCATTGGTGAGGAAAGGATAGCAGTGGGGTGGCTGGTCAGCTGATCTAGAACAACGGTCTAACTTGTTGAGCACCCCTCCGGAGCTGTGTGGGGAATCAGGTTTTAGTGAGACACCTTACAAAACAGACTGATGCAGCACCGGCCATATTGAGAAGTCCTGTACCTCCTTGCATACTACATTGGAAGGTGGTCTGGATAGTGTGAGCGAGTGCAACATACAGATATGCCATTTCCCAAGAGTGATGTCATGGAACAACAATTGGCTGCACTACAGACTGTCACTGAGCATGTGACATATGCACAGACCTCAGTTATACAGGCCATAAGCACAGTAAAAGCATCTCTCATGGATGTTCCCACTGTTGCTTTAGAGGCTTAGGAGTTAAAAGTACAAGACAAAGTAATGGCTGGATTTAAGTATTTCTTTGAAGAAAGGTTTCAGACAACAAATAGAGCGGAATATCAAGATATCATAGATGCCCATTATTCTATTTCAGACATGGTGGTAAACTTCATGAGGAGATGCACTTCAGGAGATGCATGTGAGGAGCAGTTTAAAATGACTTGTTGGTACTCATATCAAACACAACATATGGTCCTGCACAAGTAATGGTAGGTACTGCCTCTGAAAGCACTGAGATCACAGCGACTTCAGCAAAGAAGAGCCCCATCACTGATGGTGGTGTTTCAGGATTGGTGATAATTACAGATAGAAGGCCCTCTGCATCCCTTATATCTCATCATTGGCTATGTCCTCACACACCAGTGCTTCCCCTTCAGCTACTTAAAATTAGGACATTTGCGCAACCAGCGTGAAGAAGTTCACAATACATAAAATACAAGCACACATAAACTATACCATTGCATACTTAAATAAAATGAATTCAGTTTTACTTTATCTTGCAGTCTACAACTCTATAACGGTTCAGTAAAGAAATAGAAAAAAAAACATCAGTTGTCCAAAAGACAGAGTGGCTGACTCCTGAGAATGCTTGTTGAGGGGCATGATGACCTTCACTGGTGTTAGTAGAAAATTTCAGATAGCTGATTGTTCCTCACGTCTTTGTGGACCAGGTAGCACATCTCAATCATTGGCTCCCCCATGAGCTTGAGCCTCTTTACGTAGTGGTCACCTAACTGCTATAGGCTCACTCCAATGGTTGGTACTCACTGTGAATCCTGTCTCTTATACTATTTGTGCTCCTCTTTTTAATTTTGTTCCGTCGCAATACAGCTGCCAATGGCAAATGCAGCTTTGCTGTCTGACAAAAAAACACTCTGTTTACCTTTCACTTCTGCCATTGTTTGTTGATACTTTGACATTTCCCCCTTCAGTAAGCTCACTGACTCTAAGTCTGAGTAAAATACTTATTTCTCAATTTGACTGTACAACTGCAGAACCCTGTATGCATTCATTACTAGTGGAACTATCAAAGCTTTAACATATAAAAATCAGCATTTTCTCTCAATTATTTTCCACTATTTGTTAATATTACTTTGGAGCAGCAGAACGATAAGAGCAACACTAAAGAGACAAATAGCCAACAAGTGCTTTTTACTTACATTATACACTTTTTACTCACTACTACAATTTTGCTGAAGTTAATGAAGAGAGGAGCACATGGCCTTTAGTGTCCAGTCCAACTATCGTAGATAGTGACAGAACCTTGGGCTATATTATTATTTTCTACTGAATATAAATGGATGAAATGTCTTCTTAAAATTCTAACTAAGCCAGAAGACTTAATCTAAATATCTACTGAAGGACCAACCCTAAACCAGCAGTTGTCATGCCATGCCTGTTAGCTGTGCATCATTCTTTTTCTCACCAGTTTTCTGCCCTTCTTTTCCCTCCACTCCTGAAGATGTTAACTCCTTGTTAAGATACCATTCCCTTCAGTACCTCACCCAAGTAGTCATTACTCAAGTGTGATTTTTGGCAGCAAGAGTCTGCAAGCTATTCAACTACAGAAGACATTATAGCCAAACCCAATTCTGTTGTCACCCACTATCCAATCACACAGACTTCATGAGTGTAAACTCTGGATACTTTTCATTTCCTTAACGTATTTAGTGCCTTTACAAACACCTGGTTAAGTTCAGGTAACAGCCAGACTGAACCTGGGATCTTCCTGATTTGGAGGGCACTATTATTTACTGGTGGTAATTTTACAAATGTACAGGGATGACAGGGAGCCTCGCCCGTCATTAGTGCATATTGAAAAATCCAGGGCATGTGCCCTCATTTTCAATATGCATTGGTGATGAGTGAGGTTTCTCATTGTTATGTTATACTCTGAAAATTATCCCTCTGTTAAAACCCACCAGACATTCTTGCAACAATAAATGCTTTATTCTATTCATCTGTAATATATATATATATATTTATAAATATTGGCGTAGAAATAGCGTGTTTCACTGAAGGCACTAATAATAATAAATGACCAATTGAAAAGTAGGATCTGAAAGCCTCTGCAGCCATTTAAACCAAGTTTACATTTTGCATGCATGAAATGAATCCCAAGCTGTTAAGCGAAGTAAAAGAGGAAATAGCAGAGGCCTTGACTATCATTTTTCAGTCCTCTTTGGATTTGGGCATGGTGCCGGAGGATTGGAGGACTGCTAATGTAGTACCCTTGTTTAAGAAAGGAGAAAGGGATAGGTCGAGTAATTACAGGCCTGTCAACCTAACCTCAGTGGTGGGAAAATTATTGGAAAAAATCCTGAAAGACAGGATAAATCTACATTTGGAAAGGCAGGGATTAATTAGGGACAGTCAGCGCGGATTTGTTAAGGGAAGATCGTGTTTGACAAACCTGATTGAATTTTTCGAGGAGGTAACCAAGAGGGTTGATGATGGTAGTGCATACGATGTAGTGTATATAGACTTTAGCAAAGTTTTTGATAAGGTCCCACATGGTAGACTGGTCAAGAAGGTTAAAGCCCATGGGATCCAGGGCAAAGTGGCAAGTTGTATCCAAAATTGGCTTGGAGATAGGAAGCAAAGGGTAATGGTTGATGGATGTTTTTGTGACGGGAAGGATGTTTCCAGTGTGGTTCTGCAGGGTCCTTTGCTTTTTGTGGTATATATCAATGATTTAGATTTGAATATAGGGAGTATGATTAAGAAGTTTGCAGATGACACTAAAATTGGCTGTGTGGTTGATAATGAAGAAGAAAGTCATGGGCTGCAGGAGGATATCAATCTACTGGTCAGGTGGGCAGAGCAATGGCAAATGGAATTTAATTCAGAGATGTGTGAGGTGATGCACTTTGGGAGGGCTAATAAGGAAAGGGTATACCCATTAAGTGGTAGGCCACTTAATAGTGTAGATGAACAAAGGGACCTTGGAGTGCTTGTCCACAGATCCCTGAAAGTAGCAGGCCAGGTAGAAAAGGTGGTTTAGAAGGCATACGGAATGCTTGCCTTTATTGGCCGAGGCATAGAATATAAGAGCAGGGAGGTTATGCTTAAATTGTATAATACTTTCGTTAAGCCACAGCTGGAGTACTGCGTGCAGTTCTGATCGCCGTATTATAGGAAGGACGTGATTGCACTAGAGAGGGTGCAAAGGAGATTTACTAGGATGCTGCCTGGAATGGAGAATCTTAGTTATGAGGACAGATTGGATAGGTTGGGTTTATTCTCATTGGAACAGAGGAGGTTGAGAGGAGACCTCATTGAGGTGTACAAAATATTGAAGGGCCTGGACATAGTGGATAGTAAGGGCCTATTTCCATTGGTGGAGGGGTCTATTATGAGGGGGCATAGTTTTTTGAGGTGGGTGGTGGAAGGTTTAGAGGGGATTTGAGGGGGTACTTCTTTACGCAGAGGGTGATGGGGATCTGGAACTCACTACCTGGAAGAGTGGTGGATGCAAAAACCCTCACCACTTTTAAGAGATGGTTGGATGGGCACTTAAAAGTGCCGTAACCTGCAGGATTACGGACCGAGAGCTGGTAATTGGGATTAAACTGGTTGACCTTTTGTTGGCCGAAGCAGTATTACTGATAAGTACTGCAGGGAATTGAATTTGGCCAGGGTGATCTCCTGGACTAGTTTCGATCGCTTGGATGGGTCGGAGAGAAATTTTCACAGATTTATTTCTCCCTAAATTGGCCTGGGTTTTTATCTGGTTTTCGCCTCTCCCAGGAGATCACATGGCTCTGGTTGGGGTGGAGTGCAGAATGTTTCAGTATAAGGGGTGTCACAGTTGTGTGAGTTGGACTGGTTGGGATGGGTGCGCTTTGTCTTTCCGTCATTGTTCATGGGTTTATATGTAACCTTCAGGGCTGTTGACCAAGGGCTGTGCGGCTCTTTATCGGCCGGCGCGGACACGATAGGCCAGAATGGCCTCCTTCTTTGCTGTAAATTTCACAAATCTCCCTTGGATTTATTTTTTGTTTGAGTGTGCATATTTAGAAGTGTCTCAGGTGATCTTGAAGCCGATATTTTGAAATTGAAATGTTTATTCTTGATTTGCATTAAGGTGTGCCTGATGGGATGACAAAACAAGATCTATGCTTAGGGCTATCAAGCTGGTTCTTTGGAATGAGCTTGCGTTGAATCCAGATGCTAGGGTCATTCGCAATTATGGTGCGGTACTATACTCAAGTTTATATAAAGTGACTACTGTTTTATTCAGGCAGGTGCCTTACTTAAATAGATTACAGAGGAAATTGCTGTTTAAGAGAGTTGACTGTTCAATTAAGGTAATCAAGTGAATCTGTTGCAACATAACTGACATGGTAATTCCTATTTACAGACAGAATGCATAACTGTATGGTTAACCAGCACTACACATCACAAGCAGACTCATTACCTTCCCTCCAATAATGTTACCTTACATTCCCCATAATTCAGACAGTGCCTTTTTTAATTCAGGGGATAGGACTATTCCTTAAATGGACCCTCAATCACAGGAAGAATGGCTATTCTTTAAATGGGCCCTCAATCCCAGGGAGAGTGGCTATTCCTTAATTGAACCAATAATCATGAGAGCAGTGCTTATGCCTTAAATGGACTATCAATCCCAAGACTATTCCTTAAATAAATTCTGGATCCTGGGGGCAGTGTCTGGCACATTTTCTATTAAAAAAAACTAGTTTCAAGAGAATTATAAAGGCGGAAACGCTAAACATCTAACTGAACCACATTCTATTATAAAATATTTCATTGCCTTTACTCGGAAACATAGAAGTTTATATATCAGAAGGAGACCATTCAGCTACCTGTGTCGATGCTGGCTCAATACCAGAGCAATCCCACTGTCCTGCTCTTTTCCTATAGCTCTGTGTCTTCCTCTGCTCCACGATGACATGCAGGCCGCGATCCTTACCAACGGATCCATTAGAGACCTAATCCACATCCAGACCGGGGTCAAACGGGGCTGCGTCATTGCCCCAACCCTCTTCTCAATCTTCCTCGCTGCCATGCTCCACCTCACAGTCAACAAGCTCCCCGCTGGAGTGGAACTAATCTACAGAACCAGTGAGAACCTCCTCAACCATCGCTGTCTCCAGGCCAGGTCCAAGGCCACCCCAACTTCTGTTGTCAAGCTTCAGTATGCGGATGACGCCTGCGTCTGCGCACATTCAGAGGCTGAACTCCAGGACATAGTCGACGTATTTACTGAGGCGTACGAAAGCATGGACCTTACACTAAACATCCGTAACACAAAAATCCTCCACCAGTCTGTCCTCACCGCACAGCACTGCCCCCCCAGTCATCAAGATTCATGACATAGCCCTGGACAACATGGACCATTTCCCATACCTCAGGAGCCTCTTATCAACAAGAGCAGACATTGATGACGAGATTCAACACCGCCTCCAGTGCACCAGTGCAACCTTCGGCTGCCTGAGGAAAAGAGTGTTTAAAGACCAGACCCTCAAAACTGCCACCAAGCTCATGATCTACAGGGCTGTAGTAATATCCGCCCTCTTGTATGGCTCAGAGACATGGACCATGTACAGTAGAAACCTCAAGTCGCTGGAGAAATACCACCAACAATGTCTCCGCAAGATCCTACAAATCCCCTGGGAGGACAGACGCACCAATATTAGCATCCTCGACCAAGCCAACCTCCCCAACATTGAAGCGCTGACCACACTTGATCAGCTCCACTGGGCAGGCCACATTGTTCACATGCCAAACACGAGACTCCCAAAGCAAGCACTCAACTCAGAACTCCTTCACAACAAACGAGCCAAAGATGAGCAGAGGAAACGTTACAAGGACACCCTCAAAGCCTCCCTGATAAAGTGCAACATCCCCACTGACACCTGGGAATCCCTGGCCAAAGACCGCCCTAAATAGAGGAAGTGAATTCGGGAGGGTGCTGAGCACCTCGAGCCTCATCGCTGAGAGCAAGCAGAAATCAAGCGCAGGCAGCGGAAAGAGCGTACGGCAAACCAGTCCCACCCACCCCTTCCCTCAACGACTATCTGTCCCATCTGCGACAGAGACTGTGGTTCTCGTATTGGACTGTTCAGCCACCTAAGAACTTATTTTAAGAGTGGAAGCAAGTCTTCCTCGATTCCGAGGGACTGCCTATGATGATGGTGGATGTCTTCTTCTGCTTTATAAGTGTATCTACTCACCCGTTAAGATATGCAATAGTCTCCACTTCAACTGTTTCATATGACAAAGGTCTAATAACTCTCTGGATAAAGAAATGTTTGCTAACTTCTCACCTCAATCTCTTATGGCCATTTTAAATTGATAATCCCTCATCTCTGACTACACAACTGGAGAAAATAGTCCTTCGCTCTATCAAAACCCTTCATGATTTTAAAAGCCCCTATTAAATTTCCTCATAGCCTTCTCTGCTCCAGTAGAAATAGTCCCAATGTCATCGCTGGTGAATCTATGCTGTATGCTCTCAATGATTTTATGTCCTTTCTATAAAGGAACACCCAAAATTGCACACAATCCTCTAACTATACCTAACCATTGCCTTCTACAAATTTATCAATTACTCTTTGTTTTTGTATTCTATGTCCTTATTTGTAAAACCCAAAAATGTGAATAAGTGTGTAATGGTCTAATATGTTTAAATTGTTATAAATAATGCTACATTTATTGTTTTCCATTAAATATATTAACACTGTAAAGTTATCTAATGTGATTCACAAAGTTGAATCTTCAGCTGATGAGTATATTACACAATTTCATTTTAAGAGGTTAGACTTGTTTAAATCATCAAGATTTGGACTCTGTTTCTTTAACTTGAAAGATCCAGACAGGAGCAACAGTGGAGGTAATTGTCCAAAGCTATTGGTGAGGCTTTAGAAAAATAAAATGTTCTGTGAATGTTATTGTCAATTGCAGCATCTTTCTATGAAAGACTTTCATGTTTTCAGACCTTATAGTAAAAAAACATATAATCAAAGGGCTATAGAATAGACATTTAAGGAAATTGTAGAAAAGCATAATTTGTAGGAAAACATGACTTTATAATTGTGTTTTTAAATTACCTAAACCATAGCATCTCTGCACAGTGTTTAATATTGCAAAGATTTCTACAGAGTTAACATATGCTGACATATGCGGCCTACCAGTGGCAGAAAGCCTGTAGAGGTTACATTATATGGTCACACATGCCCTATCAGTATCAGAAAGCCAGTCAGAGTTACCATGCATTGTCACTTGTGGCCTACTAGTGACAGAAAGCCTGCAAGAGTTACCATGCACTGTCATGTGTGGCCTGGAGGTATGAGACCTGTGCAAGACACATACACTGCCATGTATGGTCCAACTTTGATGCTAGAGGGAACTTCTAACAGTCTGTTTAAACCAGCTATTGTACAAGAAACATTGGCAATTTAAGAACATTTCTCCTTCAATAAATTGTCTGCAATGTACATATGTTGCAAATGTGAAACAATTGTATAAATGATAGGGGTTAATTACTTAAAACAAGACTACACCACCCATATTAAAGGATTACTCAGAATGACCTCCAAGCTGTAGCTTTCTGATTAATTTGCTTACGCCTTAGATTGGCAAGTATGGAGCAACTATTAAGAACACATTTAAAACACATTCAATATAGTATCTAGAAAATGTAGTTTCGGGCAATAATGTTTGATATTGGAGAATAATTTGTGCATCTAAATGTTACCTATAAATAATATGTATATAAAAATAATTAGCAGTATTGAGGCTACGGCACTAATTTAATTAATGGGTCCAGGTTATATCATAAACAGCAGAATGATAAACATTTCTCACTTCAAGTACTGTCGGGCCTTCAGCTTTGGAGCATCATTACTGCAGCCCCTTATCAAATAAAAAAATACTTAAATCCATGTTTTTGCATCATCGCATTGTTCCTATTATGTGTGCGAGTGAGAAAGAGTCATGGATCTGAGCATTAACATTTTGATGGCACATATTTTTATTTCCATCTCATAAATACCTAAGTACTTCTGAAACTATAAGGCTAATATTATACTTCAAATGGATGTATACGTTAAAGAAACTGCATTTAACTTTTACATAGTAAGTGGAGTACACGCACTACACCTATGATCACACATGATAGATGATGTTTATAACTCATGTCACAGATCGATGCGATTAGCGAAGTATCTGCATACGCTGTAACATTCTCTGCACACGTGTAATGTACTTTGCATGTATTTAACATGCTCTGAGTTGTGAGTAAGCTCTCCATGAATCTATCATGCTGTGCCCGGTCAGTAATGTGCGCGATATACAAATAGCCGGCTCTTTACGCAAGCTCTACATATTTCTAACGTGATGTATGTAACATATTCTAGAAACATAACACGCTCTGCATAATATGTAATGTATTCCGCATGAGCTATCTACTATGCACAGTCTAAAATGTATTATGCAGAGTACATTTGTGCTATGCATAACAAGCTTCGCGGATTAACTATCTGCAATAGACAATCTATAGCATGTCTCTATGGTTAGCACACTCTATAATACGCTCTGCACGGCCTGTAACATGCTCTGCAAGATACACATAAGCTGTGCACGGTCTCCCTGCTGTACAGTGTATGGGCCCTACAAGTAGTTATTTTGTTGTTTTGTATGGTGATTGTGATAAAGTTAGCGTTTTAACGCGAGTTTATATTTGCAGTTGAAGGCACAATTGAAGTACTCTAGAGCAGTGATACTTTATTTCGGCGTCTATTTCTGTTCAGTTGTATTCCTCGCTTTAAACTTATAAACTGTATCTTGTGGGGGATGATCCATAAAGAAACTTTCTTCAAATTATCTCAAAATCGAGCTTCTCTAAACAATTAATTTGTAGTTATTCGAACGAAGTGTTAATGAATCTTTGCCTTTTCTAAAGCGGCTGCGTTCTCCCTTCACCCCCACCCATCTCTAATTCAGCTGCAAGGTCCAATTTTATCCTGTCCCGCTATCTCCCTCTGAGACACAACCATTGCCTCGATGCAGTGTTAATTTGGACTACAACCATCGTTCCGGGAAACTTTTTTTAAGTTCAAAGAATGATTAATTGGAATGTTGCCTTTATTCACATATAAAGGAATCGTTTACGTTCGTAGCATTGATTTAACTGTAATTTCCCCCTTAAATCTGTTTATATTCGACTCCATTTAATCTGGATGTAAATTATATTAAGAACTTGGAGTTATAAAGCGCCTTTCACGTCCTGAAAGCGTGATACTTTTTATGTTAATTATCTGAGTGTAAAAGAACAGCTCCAGTGAAGTACATAGATCATGTTGTATCACTTCTAATATAACTTAAATTATTCTGTTATATAAACATCACAAGACAATCTTTTAAACGACTGCGCATGTTACCCAGGAATTAAATATTTCTGTGTTGAACGTCATTGCTACAATCATGCAGCTCAGATGTGTGTGTGCAAATTTCGTGAATCCAGTGTATTGTCATTTTAAAAATTATTGAATTAATCTGACAGGCTGGTGGAAAAATATAGGCTGTTTGCACATTGCGCAGATATTCTGCATTTACGGGAAGGCCTTTGCAATGCGCTTCGTCAGATATTCCAGGAGAGATGTACTTGTTTTTTAAAACTGTGCTTTGCGCCAAGTCGTTTTTAATTCTAGACAGGGATTAGATAAAAAAGACGGCGAACATTTGCAACACAGAATATTATACCGGAAACACTTCCATAGTGAACGTTGTTAAGATTTGTTTTAGCAGGTTGTAAAGATATTGAGGCTATCAATAGTCGGCACTGGGCAATTAAACCCACGTCTGATTCTTTTTTAAATGATAGCGTTTTATAGCCGCGCTGCTTTGTATTCAAGTGCAAAAAGGAACAAATATCAGTGGCACAATTTAACATGTCTCCCCTCTCCTGACTGCTGTACATTGGTTATAAGAGATAATTACAGCGTCCCACAACTTACAGAGACTCGAAGCTACAAACTGGATGCGCCTTTTCCTGGAGTAATAACGCACCTTAAGCTAGCAGTGTTACTACTCCCCAACCACTTAACGCCATCCATATTACAATTTACGGCAAATAAATCGATTTATATTTTAAAAAATAAACTTTGCTGCAAATGGTGTTTTAAAAATAAATACAACTTTCTCTACAAATTCAGTATGCAGAGCTTGTAATGTAGCCAGTTTTCAAAAAGTGCACCCTACACAAAACAACACTGCAAACCTGCCTGGTTTCTGTATTTTCTGCCTGGTCTGTATTTTCACTCAAGGTTAAATGTTGCTGATCGCCGTATGGAGTTTTGTTACTTTTAGATCAAACCAGCAACTTTCAAACTAGGTTCGGAGCTCTGAGGAAAACACCAGAACTTTCACAGCTATCTTTACAAACTTAGGTTTGAATCCAGAATGGGGGCGGTAGAGCGGTGACTGTGGCCACACGGCACTGTGTCCCTGAGACCATTTTAACGCGGCCGAAAGTTCAGAAACTCTCCGGGAAGCTCTCCCAACAATCTAGAATTTTCTAGAATTCTTGCTAAATTCTGGTTCTTAAAGAGTAATTTAATATATATTTCAAACGATCTCCTGATCTCCGTTCAAACTGTCTCCTTACTCTTTCGCTCAGTGTTTATTTTTTAACTAAACATCCATCCGAACCGACCCGTAGTTTCACTTACTGTTCCAGCCAAACTGAACGTGTAATATACATTCCATATCCTAATGCTCCGTCATTCACTTTAAATCGTTTACTTACTTAACTGCTCATTCATGTTTTGTGAAACAATAATCAAAAAAGCAACATGCACAAAATATGTCGGAAGTCTTGCGTTTGGTAAAAGTGGTAGATTTTATTAGACTGATCTTTGACTAGTATTTGAAATATAACTTCTACACACAAGCTATAGGATGTAAGTAACTGAGATTAGGAGTTTGTCTACTCATTCTGTTCATACCGAATATACATAAAATGTAACTACAGATTGCAGAAACCACTCCAGAAGCAAGTGATGAGGGAGAACAAAGCAGTGGAGAGAGAACAATGGCAAACAGTTTTAATAGACAATGTAAAAATAATAGTGATAACACGAGAAAAACATTGAAAATAAAATGAAACTTGAATTTTTCAAGATGGATTTTACTGGCAGCTGGGGCAACTGGATCCAATTCCAGAGTTTATCAGAGCTTTGATCAGATACAATTTAACATTTTACACCTTTCTTTGCCCTGCAGCACGCTATTTACAAATTGTTATTACTTAGAATTGTACGCATTTACCTTGAAACCTGTGACCCAGGTATCTGTTCCTTAACACCCATGGGTAAAAACTCAGCGCTTCCCTCTGCTGTGGAGCAAAGAAAGACTGTGCGGGGAGATGATGCGGATTGCCCGGGTGCATTGAGAGAGCGGGGCTGGCCGTGTGGGTCACCGGCTCGGGAAACAGAAGTTCGGGGCTGCTGTACAGAGTCCTGCCGGCGTTCTGAAAACCGCTTCCAAACGGAGAAGCGTGCACCGAATCGGCGTATCTCAGAGCTGTGGGTCGAAGGGGTTCATCGCCGAGTGTGGACGAGTTGTCTTTGCCTACCAGAGCCTCGATGGTGAAGCATCTCTTGGCCGTAGGCTGGAACATGGCTTTCGCCAAATGCGTTGGCTCTGATGACAAAGATCAAGAAGGTTTGATAAAGTCCAAAACAGGGTCGAAATAAGGTTCTTTTTTCCCCCAATCGGCACAATTCCTTAGATCCAATGTGGACTCCAATCCATAAAACAATCCATATGCGTATCTGGCAATGTGTGATTCGGTTTAGAAAACGTGTGTGAACGATTTGGAGCCGTATGATCTAATTAAAAGGGGGCTGACACTAAACAGTCCATTGATTGCCAGCAGTTTCTCACCGATTGGCTCCATTACCTGCCCTACTGCTCGTCTCGGTTACAGGCGTGGTGGACATGCGCAGAATACGAAAAGAGAATAAGTCTAACCTATTCCAATCGAATACTGACCGAGAAGCCAAAACATGCAGGTCTGGCTGTGTGTGGAATCATTACACAGAGGCTGATGAAATGTCGCTGGAAAACTACCAACTCCTGCAGTCCCAACCGAATTCACCAGTCTCATCGGGGCTTTATAATAAGGATGATAAAAAAACTTATACAACAAGACACTTCTACATGTCACTAATGTGACGAAGAAACGGGAATCGCACGAGATCTAGCACTCTGAAATCCGTCTAGATATTTGCCAACTCTATATCTATTAATCTGTCAGCGTCTATATCGATTTATCTTTCCGATATATATATATTACTTATCTCTATATTTACCTTTATATCTATCTACGAATCAGTCTACTTACCTCTCTATCAATCTATCTATCTCCATATCTACCAATGTGTGTTTATCTATATCTATCTACTAATCTAGCTAGCTCTTTATATCTATCTTTCTATCTATGAGCGGTACCAGGATGCTGACTCACTGTCTTGCCCCGATGTACCCGAACCCCTGATCATGAGAATACTCCCGACTGCACTTTATTCCCGCCCGTTGTATTCAGCAGCCGGCGGCTTCCCCGAGTCAGATTGCCCAATAATATTAGTACGCTTCGGGTTTGAAGGCCAGGACAGTGCCGTGCCGTGAACTTGAGCCCTTTGGAAACTCTCACTTTGATAGAACTGTTGGGAACCGAGAGAGAGAGAGGTACTAGGGTATCCGCAGACGAAGTCACAGACAGACCGAAAGAGTCGAAGCATCTTACTCGGCTGGAAACTGTTCTGCAGGTGAAGCAGCGCTGATCCGAGTACTTCAAGGCCATTGAAACCAGCCATATATACTTCAATTAACCCTTTGCCACCTCCTGCTGGAGAAAGACAGGCCGCACTGGGCAGATTCAAAACGAAATTAAGAGCGATTCAGATCAAGAAAATCTTCCCTGTTAGCGCACGTCACTCCCTAATTTAAATACTGTAATTTTAACGTTACCACAGGACAACTGCAGTCTTGATCAGTTTAACAAACTGCTTCGGTGATGTGCAACTATACTGTTCCCATATTCATATAAGTTTTGGTCGAAAAATTATGCTTTGCTGATCGCGTTTTACTTTTCAAAAAAAATATTGACTGATTGATGTCCTATTAATGATCTTAATCCGTTGTTGTAATCGTTAATACGAGACATTTCTTAATCTTGTCATCACTTACACACAGGATCGTGCCTGAGACTGCAAGTACCTGCGGACGGTTTCGTTATCGCCTGCAATCCCTAGCAAATATTATGATGTTTGATATGCAATGCTCCCACACTGGGGGGAGCATTTACTGGTATTTGTACAGACGCGAAGCATCGTCGGAGACATAGTTGGGCGCCCGTCTGTTCACCTCACCAGAGACAGGTTGAAAGCCCTTCCTTGTCTCATTTCGATCATGATATTTTCACCCTAAAAACCCCACGGCGTTCATTAAAACTCTATTCGAAAATATAGATATTAAATAACAAGGAGTAATTCTTTCAATATCCGTTATTGTTGTCATTTTTCGCTCTCAGATGAAAGTGCAATCCAATAGTGTGAATACGGGCGTGGGGAGACTGATTTGTTGTGGACATGTATATACACAGCAAATTCTGGAATCCATTTCTTTCCATGGAACGCCGCTACAGGTTCCCTCTCAGTGAAACATTACTACAGGTAACTTCACTTTCCCCACAGTGAAACATTATTACAGGTAACTTCACTTTCCCCACAGTGAAACATTATTACTGGTAACTTCATTTTCCCCACAGTGAAACATTATTACAGGTAACTTTACTTTCCCCACAGTGAAACATTATTACTGGTAACTTCATTTTCCCCACAGTGAAACATTATTACAGGTAACTGCACTTTCCCCACAGTGAAACATTATTACAGGTAACTTCGCTTTCCCCACAGTGAAACATTATTACAGGTAACTTCACTTTCCCCACAGTGAAACATTATTACAGGTAACTTCACTTTCCCCACGGTGAAACATTATTACAGGTAACTTCACTTTCCCCACAGTGAAACATTATTACAGGTAACTTCACTTTCCCTCTCAAAGAAACATTACTACAGGTAACTTCACTTTCCCTCTCAATAAAATACTAAAGGTAACTGCACTCCCTTTTTTAGCGAATCCATTTTATCTCAGGTTCCACCCTTTGTCCCATTGAAATTGTACGTACTCTCCTGTGCTGCGCGCTAAACGTCCACTGTAGTGTTTACTGTTTGTCCAACAAAGTAATAAAGTGATATATAAATAAGTCGATTGTAAGAATAGGTATTGGATTATAAATAGATCGCCAAATTCACCACGTGCGTGGAAAGAGCTCTGCACGGGTTCTTGATAAGGGAATATTTCTCATCTGAATTTGCGCTGAGCATTACATTCACTCATACTGGAGATTACGGCATGTTTGATTTGTATCCGATCTGAAAGTCCTTGCATAAAGGTCACGTCGCTTACACTTCGAATGGAAGTCGACTGTAGCTTGTGTTTTTGTTTGTCAGGTTGAAAATGGATGGTTTAAATGTAAAGGCCGCATGTTAGGACACTGCACATTTCAATGATACGCTCTGGGTTCAGGTTACCATATTATTGACTTGTAGCAATATTCACAAAACTCGGCATTGGACCGCGGTCCGTGACTTTCTTTGTTTTGTTCTTTAACAAATTGAAGTGTTACTTTATCATTGCCACTTTGGGTCAACCGTCGCCCCAGGTCACGATCTTAAGCCGTTTCTAAGAACAGATAGGACGTGTTTTCGAAACTGCAACGGCAGGAGAAAAGTATATAATCCAATGATGGGACCAGAATTGTAATAAAATCTGGCATCGGGTGCGCCTGCTTTCGCGGAAACTTGTGTCTTTGGTTTAATGCGATCAGAAACTGGGCATCCGGAACCGACTTAACACTCCAGAAAGTTCAGTTATTGACAAGGCACTAACATAGGGCAGACAGAACTGAGTGAAGACCAGGCCGTTTGTTATTTAGGGAGTGTTCTGTAAACAGACAGTCAAGTACAATGTGCAGTGTACACGCACATATATTCTCACTGTATATCAACTTTTCAATGCATAGCGTGCTGTTAAAAACAGGCGCTGGGCACTTCGAGCGGTGATTAATTAGCGATTCAACAAGTCGCTGAAACACCACTCGCAGATCCTGAAAGGACATAACAGAAGAGAAACTGCCAGCTACAGCATTATCAACCGTGCGATGATGTGCTTTTAACTGCTGATACTCCCTAACAGCATTATATTCTTCGCAGCCAGAAAAGGCTAACTCGGGCTACAGACTATTTGAAATGTTGACGCCAATAGAAGTTTAGTTTTAGGTAGCAGCTGGTTACTGTACTAATGTTACTGGTTAGGCTTACCCTTGTGGATCAACACACGCACAATCAAAATGATGTGACGCATAATTAATCTGGCTTTGCTCAGCATTATTTTCTTTGGAAGGCTTCTCTGTGATTCAGGGGTCCAGTGTCGTGTCATTAAATTAACAAATAGATAATTTCAAAAGGTTAATTTTAAAATCACACATGAAATACAAGAATTTCTATTTAATGGATAAATAACATTTAGAAAACTGTGTTTGCGATTTGTTGTTTGTTGGATCTTGCTATGCGCAATTCCCCCCCCCCCCCATTGTCTTAAAAGTAATTCATTGACTGTGACACAGAATGATGTGAGAAGGTGCTATGTCGATCTTATCTAATTGCAGTGTATAAAATAAAGACTTACATTTATATAGTGCCTTTCACAACCACTGGACGTATCAGTGTGCTTTGCAGCCAATGAATTACTTTTGGAGTGTAGTCACTGTTGTAATGTAGGAAAAATATTATAATTGTTGGCACTATTATTTGCAAATGTATACAATCATCACACAGATCGTGTTATTTGCAATAATAAAAATAAAATTATATCTTAATGTTAGATTTTCACCATGCTGTGTTTAGTATCGCGATTGTATAATTTAATGTTCCACAAATACATCTGATTGATACCATAACCCCGACACTGCGAGTGGGTAACCACATTCCAAACGACAGCAAATTCGCTCTTATCCGATCTTAACTGTGCCGATAACTTGTTATAATCCAAGATGATACGCGTGGACATCTTAGATTAACATTTTTATACATAAGTTTAAGATCACATAAATCTAAACCTTTTGAACTAAACACCTCAAACTGAAGGAAAGTCAATCTTAAAATTAAATTGTTACATTGAATTCTGATTAAGTTTAAGATCTTTATTCCAATTGTATTTCTAATGATTTAAGTAGTCGGTGGTGTAATAGGTTAGCAACTGGGAGCATTGGGCCTGTTTGGCTACATAACAATAGGCAGAGCACTTCAAAGTAAGTCATTGTAGATGAAGAGCTTTGAAACGTTTGTGAAAGGCTTGATGAGGTCATATATAAAGCCCAATCTTTAACTGTTAGGAGTAAAATTGACATAAAGGGGTAAAATGATCGTAGATTTGTGATTCTACTTCTTAGGCACTATTCGTTCAATAACTACTTATCGTACGATGTCAATATCCTCACTATTTAAACTGAATAATGCAATTAATTTAAATAGTTAAACAGGTTCATGTAATTCTGCAACTGGTTTACCTCGCAAAGGATCCTCAGGCTGATTCTGTCTTTAAAAGGAATCCTGTTGGGGATTCTATATTGTTAATCCTCTTAACAATATAACAGAAACATAGAAACATAGAAAATAGGAGCAGGAGTAGGCCATTCGGCCATTCGAGCCTGCACCGCCAGTCAATAAGATCATGGCTGATCATTCCTTCAGGATCCATTTCCCGCCTTCTCTCCATACCGCTTGATCCCCTTAACCGTAAGGGTCATATCTAACCCGCTCTTGAATATATCCAACGAACTAGCATCAACAACTCTCTGCGGCAGGGAATTCCACAGGTTAACAACTCTCTGAATGAAGAAGTTTCTCCTCATCTCAGTACTAAATTGCTTACCCCTTATCCTTAGACTGTGTCCCCTGGTTCTGGACTTCCCCAACATTGGGAACATTCTTCCTGCATCTAACCTGTCTAAACCCGTCAGAATTTTAAACGTTTCTATGAGGTCCCCTCTCATTCTTCTGAACTCCAGTGAATACAAGCCCAGTTGATCCAGTCTTTCTTGATAGGTCAATCCCGCCATCCCGGGAATCAGTCTGGTGAACCTTCGCTGCACTCCCTCAATAGCAAGAACGTCCTTCCTCAGACTAGGAAACCAAAACTGAAAACAATATTCCAGGTGAGGTCTCACTAAGGCACTGTACAACTGCATTAAGACCTCCCTGCTCCTATAATCAAATCCCCTAGCTATGAAGGCCAACATACCATTTGCCTTCTTTACCGCCTGCTGTACCTGCGTGCCCACTTTCAGTGACTGATGAACCATGACACCCAGGTCCCCTTTTCCTAATCTGCTGCCATTCAGATAATATTCTGCCTTCGTATTTTTGCCCCCAAAATGGATAACCTCATATTTATCCACATTATACTGCATCTGCCATGCATTTGCCCACTCACCTAACCTGTCCAAGTCACCCTGCAGCCTCTAAGCATCCTCCTCACAGCTCACACCACCACCCAGTTTAGTGTCATCTGCAAACTTGGAGATATTACACTCTATTCCTTCATCTAAATCGTTAATGTATATTGTAAAGAGCTGGGGTCCCAGCACTGAGCCCTGCGGCACTCCACTAGTCACTGCCTGCCATTCTGAAAAGGACCCGTTTATCCCGACTCTCTGCTTCCTATCTGCCAACTAGTTCTCTATCCACACCAGTACATTACCCCCAATACCATGCGCTTTGATTTTGCACACCAATCTCTTATGTGGGACCTTGTCAAAAGCCTTTTGAAAGTCCAAATACACCACATCCACTGGTTCTCCCTTGACCACTCTGCTAGTTACATCCTCAAAAAATTCCAGAAGATTCGTCAAGCATGATATCCCTTTCATAAATCCATGCTGACTTGGTCCGATCCTGTCACTGCTTTCCAAATACGCTGCTATTTCATCCTTAATGATTGATTCCAACATTTTCCGACTACTGATGTCAGACTAACCGGTCTATAATTAGCCGTTTTCTCTCTCCTTCCTTTTTTAAAAAGTGGTGTTACATTAGCTACCCTCCAGTTCATAGGAACTGATCCAGAGTCGATAGACTGTTGGAAAATGATCACTTATGCATCCACTATTTCTAGGGTCACTTCCTTAAGTACTCTGGGATGCAGACTATCAGGCCCCGGGAATTTATCGGCCTTCAATCCCATGAATTTCCCGAACACAATTTCCCGCCTAATAAGGATATCCTTCAGTTCCTCCTTCTCACTAGACCCACTATTCCCTAATACATTCGGAAGGTTATTTTTATCTTCCTTCGTGAAAATAGAACCGAAGTATTGCTTCAATTGGTCTGCCATTTCTTTGTTCCCCATTATAAATTCACCTTAATCCGACTGCAAGGGACTTACGTTTGTCTTTACTAATCTTTTTCTCTTCACATATTTATAGAAGCTTTTGAAGTCACTTTTTATGTTCCCTGCAAGCTTTCTCTCGTACTCTATTTTTCCCCTTTTAATTAAACCCTTAGTCCTCCTCTGTTGAATTCTAAATTTCTGCCAGTCCTCAGGTTTGTTGCTTTTTCTAGCCAATTTATATGCCTCTTCCTTGGCTTTAACACTATCCTTAATTTCCCTTGTTAGCCATAGTTGAGCCACCTTCCCAGTTTTATTTTTACTCCAGACAGGGATGTACAATTGCTGAAGTTCATCCATGTGATCTTTAAATGTTTCCCATTGCTTATCCACCGTCAACCCTTTAAGTATCCTTTGCCAGTCTATTCTAGCCAATTCACGCCTCATACCGTCGAAGTTACCTTTCCTTAAGTTCAGGACCCTAGTTTCCGAATTAACTGTGTCACTCTCCATCTTAATAAGGAATTCTACCATATTATAGTCACTCTTCCCCTAGGGGCCTCACACAACTTGGAGGCCCTTCTCATTACACATCACCCAGTCTAGGATGGCCAGCTCTCTGGTTGGTTCCTTGACATATTGGTCTAGAAAACCATCCCTAATACACTCCAGGAAATCCTCCTCCACCACATTGCTACCAGTTAGGTTAGCCCAATCAAATGTAGATTAAAGTCGCCCATGATTACTGCTGTACCTTTATTGCACACTTTCCTTATTTCTTGTTTGATGCTGTCCCCAACCTCACTGCTACTATTTGGTGGTCTGTACACAAGTCCCCCTAGCGTTTTCTGCCCTTTGGAATTCCGCAGCTCCACCCATACCAATTCCACATCATCCAGGCTAATGTCCTTCCTTACAATTGCATTGATTTCCTCTTTAACCAGCACCGCCACCCCACCTCCTTTTCCTTTCTGTCTATCCTTCCTAAATGCTGAATACCCTTGGATGTTGAGTTCCCAGCCTTGGTCACCCTGGAGCCATGTCTTCATGATGCCAATCACATCGTATACGTTAACTGCTATCTGCGCAGTTAATTCATCCACCTTATTCCGAATACTCCTCGCATTGAGGCACAGAGCCTTCAGGCTTGTCTTTTTAACACACTTTGCTCCTTTAGAATTTTGCTGTAATGTGGCCCTTTTTGTTTTTTGCCTTGGGTTTCTCTGCCCTCCACTATTACTATTCTCCTTTCTATCTTTTGCTTCTGACTCCATTTTATTTCCCTCTGTCTCCCTGCATAGGTTCCCATCCCCCTGCCGTATTAGTTTAACTCCTCCCAAACAGCACTAGCAAACACTCCCCCTAGGACATTGGTTCCGGTCCTGCCCAGGTGCAGACCGTCCGGTTTGTACTGGTCCCACCTCCCCCTGAACCGGTTCCAATGCCCCAGGAATTTGAATCCCTCCCTTCTGCACCACTCCTCAAGCCACGTATTCATCTGAGCTATCCTGCAATTCCTACTCTGACTAGCATGTGGCACTGGTAGCAATCCTGAGATTACTACTTTTGAGGTCCTACTTTTTAATTTAACTCCTAGCTCCCTAAATTCGTCTCGTAGGACCTCATCCCGTTTTTTACCTATATTGTTGGTACCTATATGCAGCACGACAACTGGCTGTTCACCCTCCCTTTTCAGAATGTCCTGCACCCACTCCGAGACATCCTTGACCCTTGCACCAGGGAGGCAGCATACCATGCTGGAGTCTTGGTTACGGCCGCAGAAACGCCTATCTATTCCACTTACAATTGAATCCCCTATCACTATCGCTCTCCCACTCTTTTTCCTGCCCTCATGTGCAGCAGAGCCAGCCACGGTGCCATGAACTTGGCTGCTGCTGCCCTCCCCTGATGAGTCATCCCCCTCAACAGTACTCAAAGCGGTGGATCTGTTTTGCAGGGGGATGACCGCAGGGGACCCCTGCACTACCTTCCTTGCACTGCTCTTCCTGTTGGTCTTCCATTCACTATCTGGCTGTGGACCCTTTACCTGCGGTAAGACCAACTCACTAAACGTGCTATTCACGTCATTCTCAGCATCATGGGTGCTCCAAAGTGAATCCACCCGCAGCACCAGTGCCGCAATGCAGTCCGTTAGGAGCTGCAGGCGAATACACTTCCCGCACACGTAGTTGTCAGGGACACCAAAAGCGTCCCTGAGTTCCCACATAGTACAGGAGGAGCATAACACGTATCCGAGCTCTCCTGCCATGACTTAACTCTTAGATGCACTTAAATTGGCAACAACAATGCTAAAAAGTTACTTACTGATATAGAAAAGAAAAAGAAAAACTATTTACCAATCACCAGCCAATCACTTACCCCCTTGGCTGTGACGTCACCTTTCGATTTCTTTCTACTTCTTTTTTGCTTTCTCTTCCTGCAGCTGCACCGGCTGGTCTCTCGCCGACCCCGGACTGCCCGACTGCTGAGCCTTTATAGGCCGCTGCCTCTCGACACTGCTCCCGCCTCTCGCCGACCCCGGACTGCCCGACTGCTGAGCCTTTATAGGCCGCTGCCTCTCGACACTGCTCCCGCCTCTCGCCGACCCCGGACTGCCCGACTGCTGAGCCTTTATAGGCCGCTGTCTCTCGACACTGCTCCCGCCTCTCGCAGACCCCGGACTACCCGACTGCTGAGCCTTTATAGGCCGCTGCCTCTCGACACTGCTCCCGCCTCTCGACCCTGCTCCGGCCTCTCGACACTGCTCCCGCCTCTCGCCGACTCCCCGGACTGCCCGACCGCTGAGCCTTTATAGGCCGCTGCCTCTCGACACTGCTCCCGCCTCTCGACCCTGCTCCGGCCTCTCGACATTGCTCCCGCCTCTCGCCGACTCCCCGGACTGCCCGACTGCTGAGCCTTTATAGGCCGCTGCCTCTCGACACTGCTCCCGCCTCTCGACCCTGCTCCGGCCTCTCGACATTGCTCCCGCCTCTCGCCGACTCCCCGGACTGCCCGACTGCTGAGCCTTTATAGGCCGCTGCCTCTCGACACTGCTCCCGCCTCTCGCCGACTCCCCGGACTGCCCGACTGCTGAGCCTTTATAGGCCGCTGTCTCTCACACTGCTCCCGCCTCTCGCCGACCCCGGACTGCCCGACTGCTGAGCCTTTATAGGCCGCTGCCTCTCACACTGCTCCCGCCTCTCGCGAACTCCCCGGACTACCCGACTGCTAAGCCTTTATAGGCCGCTGCCTCTCGACACTGCTCTCGTCTCTCGCCGACTCCCCAGAAGGTACACTTTGCTACAATTTCTATTTTAGATACTATTTCAGTGCTACAGGCACCAGTGGAATTCATGCAATAGAATGTGTACGCTCAGTCCCATCCAGTACGGTTGCCGAAGTGGCAGTGAGCGTTTACAACTTTAATTTTGCCATAAAGTGGTTTCTGTTTAATATTTACAACATGAGATCAGAGTTAGCCCAACTTCCCATGCTTCACTTTGACATGGTATGGAGTGCTACCCTAGTGTCAAACTGGTTTCAAAAAATGTTTAGGGGTTCTTTGGAATTCCCATAGTTAATTTAAGTCTTTATAGATTGCTGACTCTCCCACAAGTACACCCTACAAAAATGATATTTTAAACAATGGGAGAGTTCTCTGCTGGGAAAAGTGAAGGAGTTCCAACCAGGCAGCCTAAATGGGCTATAATAAAAACAGAAAATGCTGGAAATACTCAACAGGTCAAGCAGCATCTGTGGAGAGATAAACAGAGTTAACGTTTCAGGTCGATGGCCCTTCGTTAGAACTCCTGTCTAACAAGTCTAAATGAGCTACGATCTGGCTGGAATCCGTATTGTAACTATCATCATCATCATAGGCAGTCCCTCGAAATCGAGGAAGACTTGTTTCCACTCTAAAAATGAGTTTTCAAGTGGTTGTCCAGTCCAGTACGGGAATTGCAGTCTCTGTCAGAGGTGGGACAGACAGTGGTTGAAGGAAAGGGTGGGTGGTGAGCCTGGTTTGCCGCACTCTCCTTCCGCTGTCTGCTCTTGGTTTCTGTATGCTCTCTGCGACTCGAGGTGCTCAGCGCCCTCCCGGATGCTCTTCCTCCACTTAGGGCTATCAGTCTGCCACCAGTAATTGTCGTATAAATGCAGCATAAATGTGCCATTGGCTCTTAACGTTACTCATTCAATCAGCGAGTAGCAGAACCATGCAGCTCAAACCAAAAAGGACCCAATCTCGGCCAATGATCTGAGCTGGGTTAGCTGACCTCAGCCCTGGAAGAAAAATAAGTGCTTAGATGTCAGCCTTACCTCAGTGGTAGCACACTCGCCTCTGAGTCAAAAGGTTGTGGTTCAAATCCCAACCAGGGATTACATAATCTAACCCGACACTTCAGTGCAGTACTGAGGGACTGCTGCACGGAGATTGGACGTTAAACTTAGGTAAAGATCACAGGAAACTATTTCAAGAGGAGGATCAATATTTATCCCTCAACCAAAATCATTAAACCAGATTATCTGGTCATTATCGCATTGCTGTTTGTGGGATCTTGCTGTGAGTTGATTGGGTGCCGTGTTTTACTACATTATAACTGTGACTACATTTCAAAAAGTACTCCATTGCCTATAAAGCACTTTGGGACTTCCTGAGTTCTGGAAAAGTGCGATATAACTGTACATATTTCTTTATGTTTAAACTGGGTCAAAAACATGGAAATTCGGCCGCTCCCTATTGTATTCTAGTAACCTCTAATGCTTGAAGTAGGACTGTTTTGGTTAGCAGGCGAGCACAGAACCAGGCTTGACTGTGACGTCCACATTGGTCAAATGATCTGCTGAGCTGACATTCCGAGTCAAGACTCACACATCCACTTGGGCCCATCCTGGAGCCCTACCCCAGCAAGGAGTCAGGGCCCATGGTGGAATAGGGATAGGACGAAAACTGGTGAGAAAAGGAGGTGAGGAAGAAAGTTACCCATCCAAACAATTCAACTGTACAGCAAACAAAAGAGAAAACAGAAAGAAGCAGCTTACAAGAAATAATGATATAGAAAGTACGGAGGCAGACAACATACAGAGAAAAGATTAGCAAAAAATGCACAAAGCGAGGAGATAAATGTAAAGAAAATACTGGAAAAGGAAAAGGAGAGAAAGACCGAAACAAAAGGCTGAAACATCAAGACAGCGAGAAAGAGGGACAGTGAGAAATAAAATGGGAAATAAAATGTGAAGACATTAAATCAAAAAATAATGGAAATGAAAAACGGTACAGATGGGAGAACAGAACATAACAAAATAGAAAGACGGGCGGAATGCAAATAATATGGGATTTCGAACAGAAACAGAGAGGACGGAAGTGTGAAGAAATTAACTAGATCACTACACACAACACATCTGCTGTGTCTGGAATAAACCCCACAACGGTAACATTTCAACACACCAGCAATAGACAGGCAACCGGCAAGACTTCAACTTACTGGCCCGTCATTTATTAATGGAAACCAATATTGACCACACGATTTTATTATATCTATTTATTAGATATACTCGAACAACAATAAGGCGTCACGGGCAATTTACATCCAATGTCAGTAACACAGGTGGGGTTCTGAATTCGAGTAATAACTTCATTCATATCAACCGGATCAGTGATCATCACCTGGGCACTAACATCATTCTCATGTACCTTATCAGTGAGGGACATCTTCATTTACACAGACTGTATCAGAAACAGACACGTGAACTGTAACTTGCTCCTCACTCCCCATATATAAACAGCAAAATGACTTACATTCTACATACTGGAGTACGCGCACAGTAACATTATTTGCATTCTCTATATCAAGAATAACTGAAGGGTAACGCCATATACATCCTCTATATCAGGAATAAACTCTAAAAGTGGCGTATTTGGCTGCTGCACCATGTTTGGGTAGAGTCGCCTTGATGGACTGAAGGGTCTTTTCCTGCCTTTTTTCTATTTGCCATTTATACCACTAGTATTTTCTGTTTTTATCGCAGTAGTGCTAATCCGTTTTTGTGATATAATTCTTGGGGCAGGTTCTTGGCATTGAAAACTTACTTTTCTTCAGCCCAACCATTTTCTTCTTGACGGTTATCCAGAGCTGTTAGATTGTAGAATTTTCCTTTGGTCAGCCGGGTGTCTGACACACGTGGAAACCCATCACTGTGTTTAAGAGTGTCCAAATCAAGCTACTGACAGATCTACACCTTACCTGTAGGGCTTCCATTTGCCCAATATTGAATGTGCACTCTCCTGCAAGGGACACATGCCGCGTACCCAAGTCCAGCAAGCTTAGTCACAAGTTAACAAAGTCAAGGTTTAAGACCACAAGTTTCACTATTTAAAATCACGCAGCTTGCCATAAATGTTATATTCCGCCATAATGTTATATTCCGCCATGCTGGCTGGGCCAACTGCTTTTCAAGAGAGTACCATAGCTCTCCTGTCCCACATTTTCTGCATTAGGAGCTCGAGTGCAAGATCATCAGAGCCAACGGATCTCACTCAGGCAGCCTCTGTTTCACAACAATATTGAAGCATTAATCCTTTGCCTGATTTCTCCTTGTTTTAGCCATTTGAACGTGCAATAGTTCGAGCTCTCACAATTTCCACATGCTTCTCAAAATAGCACTATTGGTGTGGGTGGCGGAATCAAGGGGAAGGCAAGAAGTTCTCCAAAACATTTGGCAACCCACTGTTAGCCCCCAATAGAGCAGCAGCAACGCATTACCGGCAGCTGTCTCAGTAATAAGTACTTGAGCTGCGGTTTCATTTAGATTTATTGTATCAGTAATAAAACCTAGTTGCTTCATTTTCCAGATTAGCTTTAAATGCTAATGGGGAGGTGAAATCACAGCAGCACTACGATTGGGAACATTGCAGTGGTGTCTCTGTGTGAGTCAATGACACATTCAGATACAATCTTTTCTCATTACAGCAAAATTATCACATTTCTCAAGCCTCAGATTAAAGGTGTGAAAGCTGGCTGCTGTTTGAAGTTTCGTTAATCACTTGGTGGGTAGGAGGACATGCTGTACTGAAATTCAGCTTTTAACTAATGAGGTCGGTTATTATGAGAATCTTCAACAATGCTGTACTAAACAAAGCATCGCTTAAACGTACACAATGTTACAAGCAACTTACACCTTGAGTTCGAAAGCATTGTAGGAAAGTTTTTCACCAAACTCAGTCCTGTTCACGTCTCTGCTTTTATTTCCTTCCCTCTTTGCGTTTGGTGTGTACTTCTCCACGTTTCTTACTTTGTCCTATCTTGTCCCTCCTGCAATTTGTTTCCTTTCTTTTTATTACAATCTATGTTCTTTTTTATTGTCAATTTCTGCTCATTTCTTTACTATTTCATTTATCTGGGTTCATTGGACACAGTTTTACCTACTCACCTTTAATTTTCTCAATAATTTAGGAGTTGTATCCCATGTAACTGTATCCTGAGTGCATACAATTATCTCCTGAATGTAACCAATATAACTATATCCTGTGTGTATCCCATACCATTTTATCCCACCTTATGACCATATCCCAAATATATCCCATATAAGCATTCCATACAGTGTATTCCATACCAGTACATCCTATGTAAGTAAAACCGTTCTGTCAGTTTTTGCCAATTTCCACCATAATTTCCCAGATATTTCTGGATTGGGGATTGGTAGAAACTGATTTCCACCCTATTTCAACCTGTAAAAGACACCTTCTTCATGGTCTTATAGGACCTCCGAGTGCACACACATCATGTTGGTGACATCATCAAACAAGTCGTATGATGACATATGTATGCAACATTCATAATGATATCACTAATGCAACTCATGCATCCCAGGACTGGGCTTTCAGTGCCAAATTCTGAAAGGGAAGTAATTTGAGGTAAGTGCCCTGAAAATTTTGAGGCCACAATCGCAGCGTAAGAACCAGATTCACACCCGGAAGTGCCCTCTAAATCACCCTGCTGGGGTTTGCATTAGGCTGGGAGGCATACGTGCATCTCTTGCAGTCGTCTCTCCCATGTGACCAGAATATCTGCTGCCTGCCCACCATCTGGGTGGAGCCCACTCCCCATGATCCCCAACATCTCCCCTTTGCTCTATTGCATATGGGGGCTGAAAATAATTTTATTTTTAAATGTTTTCCTTTCTTTGGGGATCCAGTCTTTTCCCCTCACCTCGACATCCCCTCCCCGTCCACTGGATGAGGCCCATTTGCAACCATAGAAGGCTAATCTCTCTCAGTGTATTTGCCTCATTCCTATTCTGGGTCCCTCCTGAGCTAGGGAGGTAAAAAGAAAAATAAATGCTTGCATTTATACAGCCCCTTTCATGACCTCGTCCCAAAGTGTGTTACAGCTAATTAAGTACTTTTGAAATGTAGGCACTATTGTATTTAGGACCTCCTGACACATGGAGCCCTGCTCCAGTCCCTTCTCTTAGAATTTTTGCCTTGTAAGGATGGATGGAAGTTCTGCTCCTTACAGGAACTCTCAGAATTGACAGGGATTCCTTTTCCGTGGGTCTGTGGGATTCTCGCTTGACTTACAATTGGAATCCAGCAGAACACTCAAGGAAATTAGGGGTCAATTTCTTTTAAACATTTGCGATAGTTTGAGAAAGAGAACAATGTGCCTTGTCATGCCTATTATATCTTACCTGTAGTGCTGAAAGGAATATGAGGGTGGTATTCAAAGAGGTAACAAAATTTAATACATATTTATTTGAAGGGGGAATGGAATAGGGAGTTTTGCTGATCGATGAGGAAGGATGGGAGGAGGCTCAAATCGAACATAAATGCCAGCATGGACTGGTTGGGACAAATGGATTGTTTCCGTGCTGTGTATTTTATGTAATTCTATGTAATTGGCCATCTGAGCATTAGACTGAAGTATATCACTGATCAACATCCAAGAGACTCGCTTAAGGAAAGTAAGAACATTTATGCTTGATAACGGAGATGGAACAGGAAAGGAATAAAAATTAAAATCTGCATGAAGGTGTAAGTCCGTTAAGAGCTTTTATACTGTGGAATGATGTTAAGCTCTGAAGTAAAATTATGTATATCTGAATGATAAAGGAATCAAGGGTTATGGGGAACATGCAGGGAAGTGAAGTTGAGGCCAAGATCAGATCAGCCATGATCTTATTGAATGGCGGAGCAGGCTCGAGGGCCCAAATGGTCTACTCCTGCTCCTATTTTTTATGTTCTTATGTTATGAAGAGCCTTGATAATGACTACAGCCATATTATTAATAAAATTAATATAATCCATACAATGATTGGAATACATGGCACATAGCACAGAATGCAAAATTATATTTTAGCACCAACTATTTCAGATTTCAGCTAGACTTTAAAAAGATTTATGTTTCACTTAATGATGTAGACGTGCTACTTCAAACATACATTTCAAGCAGTCAACACATTGCAGCACACAATCTATTCACCAAGACTATAATTATATTTTGCTACTAAAATGTGATCATAGGAACTTATATTACATTGGAGCACATTTATACTTCTTTTACATTGCATTTTTAATGTTTAAACTAAAAACTGTGTTTTTATTTTTTCTGAATTGCTGTGGGTTTTTTGGGGCATTAATTTACAATACAAAGAAAAACTGGGAAAAAACACCCAAAATTGACAATAAAACTGACTTTGGAAGTTCCTTATATACAAGTGGATCCTGAGTGGATCCCATACCAGTGTATCCCAAACAGGCATATTCCAAGTGTACCCTGTGCAGATATATTCCCTACAAGTATACCCCGAATGTACTCCATAAAATGTATCCTGAGTATATCCTACACAAGTGCATCCCATACTGAAGTATCCTAAGTGTATTCTCACACATGTATTCCATACAAGTATATTTCAAACAAGTGTAAGCTGAACGTATCCAATGCAAGTGTATCCCACGTGGGTTAAGTGACGACCCATACAAGTGAATTTAATGCAGTCAGACTGGGTTAATTTGTATTTTGGGGAATAGAGGTAAAACAAGGGATCAGAAAGGATGGAGCTATCTGCAGCACCAGCCCACAAGGCTAGCTGAACTCTGATAGATGGAATGGACTCAAGTTCAGAATGGTCCTGGTTCATCTCCTGTTCAGTTTTGTTTCTTTTGATTGCTTGTGTTTTTTGTCCTTTACACACTAACACTTTCTATTTTGGACTTTTCTTGTTGCTTTCTCGTATTTATTGTATTCTCAGGTTATGCCAGAAATATTCTTCCTTGTACTTCACTTTTATCCATTCTTTTTTTTTCAATTATGTTTATTTATTGCTTTGAATTGTCGGGAAATTACACTCTTTCATTTGCAGAGAAATTAATAAACACACAAAACTATCATGGACACACACAAAATAATACATGCAGAGATTATTCACACGCACACATGCATATACTGACAGACATACAATTGCATATACATACACACACAGATCAACGCAAACATACAACCACACAGCTACACACACCAACATTCAAAGACACAAGGTCAGACATCAAAAAGTACAAATGAAGACACCTTAACACTGCACATTAATTGATGTTAGGCAACAATGAGATACTAGTAATGAATGCTGGCTCTCTGTTTTCCATTTATTTTATTCTCTCCAGCTTTCTCCCTCCCTCTGCTACATGCACTGACTCATACAACCCCCATGGCTGCCATCCACTTTACGTTTATTTGACTATGGAGCCAAGACCAAACCTGTTCTCACCCAAAATCCACACATGTGCTGCTGGAATCTATGCATGTGTAGAACTTGGGTGAGGATAGGGTCAGATGACACTGTGATATCCCAGTGGTAAAGTAACCTGTTGAAGTTCATTTGTAAAATAATGACCACTTGCCCAAGATTACTGCAGAATGGCTGGCACCAGTGGAATCATACCTCAGCTTGAGTCAGTGTCTCGAGGGAAAGATGGGGGAGGGGGGATAAATACATAAGATCAAGAAAATTATAATTATTTAAGTAAATCTGTGGAATGATATTTAATTGTATTAATCATATCACTGTAACACTGTGTTACATCTTGTGTCATAAACACAAAGTCAATATTAAAACAATGTACTGGGCACCAGACACATTATCTGCTGCTTTGCACACTTGCTGTGGCCTATGCACAGTGGTTGTGCATTCGATTTTGGACTAAGGTGGACCTGTCTCTTCCAGGAACTGAGTCTTACTGTATGCTCCCAAAAACCACATCTCAAGCCCTTTAGGGGGACCAAAATCAATACCTTACAGATTACGGAGATATTCTGCTGTTGAACAATTCCAATTTAACTACAAGTTAATAGTAGGAACCTACAGTTATCGATAATCAGCAGAATATGCTGGGGTCAGTTATTAATAACCAGTAGAGCCAGTTGGGATCAGTTATCAACAATCAGCAGAACCTGCTGGGATCAGCTCATAATCATAAAAACTCGGTGAGGTTGGGGAAGTCAGATATCATAACTCACCAGAACCCGTTGGGATTAATAACAATCAGCAAAACTTAGGGATGTCAGATGATAGCAATCAGTAACTATCAGTTCTAAACATCAGCAGAACCCGTGCAAATCCATTATCGACAATCAATAGAACCTGCTGGCATCAGTATTCAACAATCAGTTGAACCTACTGGGGTCAACTATTGACAACTAAAAGAACCTCCTTGGTTCAGCTGTTGATCCCATGGGGCTTCACAACTGAACCTGCTCCTACCCTTATCCAATATCGGTAGGCATATACTTTCAGCAGGGATCTCTGGATAATCATCAGCAGTTGATATCTCCCCCTCTCTAACCTAGTAGTGTTGAATACAATTGTAACATCCCTAATGCTGCCCTAGCTGAGATCAGATAACTCAACACAGACCATAAATTGAACTTGGTATTGTAGTCCAAGACCATTGTCATTCTCTCCCCCTTACCAAGAGCAATATTTAGGAATTTGCCACACCATGAGTTAGGTGGTACTGTGCGGAATCCACTTCCTCCCATACTGTTCTGATTGGCTCAACTATTCACTGGGTTAACTTGTATCATTGGTTGAACTGCTTGAGATCAACCACAGGCACTTCCTAGAATCAGAGAGTTACAATCACGAGAATCCTCTCCAATCGAGTACGGCAATTACCAGTTTCTACCAAGTATACACAATTTCAGAATTTGCATGCATCAGAAATCTACAAATCACAAGAATTGCTTAAGATGAGATATCAACAGTTCCAGAGTCAGCTGGGATTTGACATCAAAAGTCTCCAAAATCTGTATTTATCTACAATCCCAGCATTTACTATGCCAAGTCATAGCAAACACTAGTATCTGTTGGTCCAGTCTTAATTTGGTTCATGCTGAAATCTGGTTTCTTTAATGTTTTTTTCTTCTCTGAACAAACTGCTATGATTCCCTTGAAAAGCGCTTCCCTGCTGTTGATCACTATTTGGGCTCGGCAATCCCATGTGAACCTGGCAGGAGAGGGATTGTCCGGGTGACCGAGTAGGATTACAATCTAGCAGGCTCCCTCTGTCCACATCCCCTTAATTCCCAGGTATTTAATTAATACCTAACATGCTGGCTTTATATCAGCCATTGTCCCAATCATCAATTAACATTCATTACTTTTGCCTCCAGCAATTAATTATAAGCGAAGAGCTGGTAGTGCTGAAAGAAAGCATTATGTGGGGTTTAGTGGTTGGACTTTGCAGGGAAGTAAAGGCGAACAACGGCTGTGGTTCAGTTAAAAGTAATTATTTCCCCTTGTATGAGCAAAGCTTCACAGAACTAACTGTCTTTTAGTCTCTGTACAAAGAGGACACCTTAGACAGCTATTACTGAAACCCTTGGTGGCAAGAAGCCATGGAGAAGGAGATTACAGGAGTTACAGGACCTGTAACTAGCAAACAAATGAGGGCAACTGCCAAGGATCTTGTTATTAACCCCTTCCAGTGACAACATGCATCTGTTTGCACAAGTACGCCCAGAACACTGGAGACCTGAGCACAGTCAGGAGATACTGCTTGATGCCATAGGTTATATTAGCTGATCTTTAAAAAATCATTCTTGTTTTGTGGGCATGGCTGCCATTTTATTACCTACCCCTAGTTACACTTAGAAGGTTGATGGTGGGTCTTCTTCTTGAACTGATGCAACTGAGTGGCTTGCAAGGCCACTTGAGAGGGCAAGTAAGAATCAACCACGTTGGTGTGGAACTGGAGTCATATGTAGGCTAAACCGAGTAAGGGCGGCCGGTTTTCGTTCACTAAAGGGCACAAGTAAACCAGTTGGGTTTTTACACACCAACAGCTTAATGGCTTATAAACTGATGCCAGTTTTATTTCCAGATTTTTTTAAAACTACATTCAAATTCTCTGCTTTATTAGTCTAGGCCTATTGGATTGCTAGCTCAGCACTATATCTATTACTCTACCATACCTCATGATAGGACTTTTTAAAATAGCCATTCAGTCTAAGTCATGACAAGGAGACATGACAGGGAGCGCTGATTTATCAGACATCACCACTGAGTGATGTCAAGTTGAATCACTCATGACTGTGACAGGGTTGAGTAAGTTTGGTGCTAAATTGCTTGGTGGTTTATTTCCCAATAACCACTGCTCTCCGTCACATATCAAATTGATATGACACATTCTGAAAACCAATCTGTTTTTCTCCAATTTTCTCCTAAAGGCACTTACACAGGGTGGGGTTCAATTCCACAGCTCACAGTCATCCTCCAAGTAGGCATGCTTCATTTGTGAGCCTTGACTGACATTGTGCTAATGCTTAGACCACAAATTTCAAGCCTCTTCATGTCCTCACCCCACATCCATATGGAAACACATTATGGATGGAGTCACTAGATGTCAATCAGGAGCAGAAATGCAAGCTGATTTTTTTTCTCTCCCTGGCCCAGGCCCACCCAAGACCAATTTTAGCTGTCCACCTACCATCTTAACTGAGATCAGCTAACTTAGCAAAGACTAGGGACTGAACCTAGAACTTTCCTGGTCTATATTGCTCAGTACCAGAACGAATGGTGCATTTACACTTACTACGGTTGTGAAGGTGCACAGTGCAATGCATTGTGCTAGTTGTCCCTAGTTTCAATGGAAGTGGCTGTTAAAAGTTCACAGGTGCAATTTCTGATCTGTTGAGTATAGTTGGTCTCAACCTGGAGAGAGGTTGGTCGGTATAATTGACTTCAGTGTCCTTGGGCCAAAGAGGGGGGAAAAAGATCAGTCTGGGTTCCTACTCCTGATGACAGTCCAGTGATCACTTCCGGAAAGTGTTCCTGTGCAGACTTGAGCTGGGTACAGGATCTGGCTCAATCATGATGCCTTCCATAGTCACACTAACCTGTCAACACGTGCTATGTCAGCTCACACTTGAAGAATGGCCATGCGATGAGGTACAGGATGGCTGTTGAAATCTATGAGAGCGTACTGCAATGGCAGACAGTGCCTTCAAGAAAAGAGGGAAAACTGAGGAAAAAGTACAGAAAATTGCAGAAAACCAGGCCCTCCCTCAACACAGCCCTTTCAGTAATAGGTAAATATCAATGTTCCCTGTGTATGGCCCATTAGTTCTAATTCCACATGAATAATTGACTCAGAAAAGGGTCCACATCACTCATGCATTACTAAGCGAAGTCCATCATTTTAATAAATATACTAACAACAACTTGTCTTTAACTTGCTTAGTAAAGCCTCCTAATGTGCTTCACAGGAGCGTTATCAAACAAAAACTGACACTGAGCCAAAGAAGGCGATAATAGGACAGGTGACCAAATTTTGCGCCAAAAAGGTGGGTTTTAAGCTGGCTCTTAAAGGAGGAGAGAGAGGTGGAGATGCAAAGAGGTTTATGGAGGGAATTCCAGAGCTTGGGGCCTAGGCAGCTGAAGGCACGGCCACCAATAGTGGGGTGGAGGAAGTGGAAGATGCACAAGATGCCAAGTTGGAGGAACGCAGAAATCTCGGAGTTTTGTAGGAGGAGATTACAGAGATAGGGAGTGGCGATGCCATGAAGGGATTTGAACACGAAGAGAGTGCCAAAATACAGTCTCCACTTTGGGTGCAATGCCATTAAACAATAGCATTACATGAAGTAATAAAACAGCATGTGTTTGGAGATCTGATAGAAACTCAGATCCAATCTCCCAATTATCAAACTACAAATAGTGAGTCCACTGGTTCCCAATGTCTTTGCAAATATTCAATGACTCTAGATGAAAATGCAGATAGGTGAACATTTAGCTGTGATGCTTTTCATGGTCAAATAAACCTGATAACATTCATCATCCATCTCACTGATGAAGAATGATCACTTAGCGAGGGACAGTACCAGGTGGCTGTGGCGGTAATATTCTAATTATAGCCACAAACGTTTTGACAATTTAAAACCAGCTCCATTTTGTGTCTAGGGTTCTTGCTGTTTCCATTTCTTGCAACCTGTGTTACTACCACAACCACATTTGCAGAATATCCCAGTGGAAAAATGGTACAAAACGGGAAACAGCTGGTGAAAATGTACCACTGAAAATACAAACAAAACCGTCAGCAAACATTCTGAGGTATGAGCCCAAAAATGCTTTGAATCTGAGGTACAGACCTAGACTGCCACCTTCTGGGAGTTATCATAACTACTAGGGACTCGTGTAACCATGAAAACACATTGGTCCTGAATTTGCAGCATACGAGGTCCGAATTTAAGCATGCGAAGCACATGCACCTAAACTCAGAACGCATCTGGAAGTAAAGGGCCTCCACGGGCGGAAAGTTGGGATATTTGCCCAACTTCTGCCCAGCGAATGCTCTTGAAATTCTTACGACTGATAAAAGTAGACGTAAAAGGCTTGATTTTATCAGTGTAAGACTTTTAAAGGACAGAAAAATAAATTTTTTTCAATAATTTAAACATTTAAAATCCTGTTAAATAAGGTAAGTTTATTTTAAGACTCTTTAAAATATGTAAATCTATTTCTCAAAAAATCAAATTTTTGTATTAAATGATTAATTAAATTCAATTTTGATTAATTTTAAACATGTTATGTTTTTTTTTAAAATTATTTTAAATGTTTGTGTGTGTTTTGGGTATTCCTATTCATACTTATGGTGATTCCGTACATACGGAACTCACCACAAGTATGAATGGGAATACCCCTACTTTGATTGGTTGGGCCGGCCCATGTGATCCCAGGGACGCGTGAAGTGTGCTTACGTTCCTGGAATAAATGGGCCTCTAAGCAAGCAATTGCCTAGAGGCGCAGGACGACAAGTCTCCGAACCTCCCAGACTACCGGGTAAGCTCATAAATATTTTTCAGGTCGGAGGCATCCGCCCATGGGAAGCTTCCAACCACAATTTCTGGGCCAATTCATTTTTTTCTTTGTTTGTCTTCCTTTACCTCCTCTCTTGAAAGTACCGAGTCAGGCTAAACCACGGCTCCACTGGGCATTGACAGCTCTCCAGGACTGTACTGAACTGGCCATTCTGTATGGACAAGCCCAGGCAATGAACCCAACTGTGGCCAGTTGACCCAAGTAGAAGTCACTGGATTATATGATCAGAAGTTGGAAATATGGTTGATTTTACATTCCTTGACCCAGGTAAACTAAGGCAATTCTGGTCCTTGCACTGTTGCCCAGCTGAGACCAGCTAACCCAGCAGAGACCAGGAGTCAAACCTTGGAAGTTCCCAAATTGTTTTGGCTCACTACCTCCCCCTGCAACATCCTCCATCTAGGAAGTGAGTTAAAATCAGCCAGAACTCCCAGTGCTGATCACTATGCTGTGATCCCTGCTAAAAAGAATAAGTACATGGATCAGGATCATCCGTGACGTTTCCATGTCAAAAGTTTGCTAACACTCAATGTCTGGGATTACACTTGGGGGAGGTACTAGGGGGTTTCCTGCAGAACCACACATCCACATGTGTCACTCCAAGAGAAGTGGAAAGCAAATTGTTAAAGAAAGGAAAGCCACCTAACCACTAACAACAATCTGACTGTTTCAGAGGACCTAGGAGACCCATCAAAAGATGGAGTACAAGAAGTCTACATCTAGTGATATAGATATGCAGCTAACTACTGGCATGTTTCTTGGCACCAGAAAAGAGCTAAGCCTCACCACCCACCTCAACAAAATGGAGGTCATGCATCACCTGGGACCAGGAGCCCTTGGTCCTCATCGAGAGCGCTGAGCTGACCACTGTGGCCCAGTTCATCTATAAGAGAAGTGTGCTGTCTAATTGTGCTCAATGATAAGGAAGTATGATTACATATCAGGAAAATGCAGTAATCACATGGCCATCTACATGAATCTATGTACACTAAGGATGGTGTTACCTTGAAGAGTAGAAGTTCAATAGTGCAATGGTGCTCACAGCTCTTGTATGGTTGCAGGGCAGGAATGTGCTACATACTCCATGTAATGAGATTTGTCTTGACAAATTTTATGTGCATCACTTGCCATCAACATTGCATATCAAAGGGCAAAACAAGATTACCAATGCAAATATCATGAGCCAGTATAACTGGTGTGATAGTGTACTAGTGTTGAGCAAGAAGTGATACAACTGATAAACTATACAACAGCATCCTACACTATGAGCAGGGAAGGTCTGCGCTTCCAAACACTTTGGTGGACCTAAGATACTTCTGACAATTCAGTCACCATCAATACAAGGTAAACTATATTAGCATGGACTTGGTGACCCACCTCCCTGTTAGGATAACCTGACTTTATTACAGAGATTAGGGACCAGTCTGCAAATAAGTTTCCAAATTTTCTTTCATAAAATTACATAGAATTTTACAGGACAGGAATAGGCCATTCAACCCAAGTGGTTTATGCCAGCATAAACTAGCATAAACCAATTGGGTTGAATGGCCCATTTCTGTCCCGTAAAATTCTATGTAATTCTATGAAAGAAAATTTGGAAACTTATTGGCAGATTGGTTTATGCTCTACACGAGCTTCCTCCCACTTTACTTCATTTCACCCTATCAACATAGCTTTCTATTCCTTTCTCTCTCATGTGTTTATCTAGCTTCCTCTTAAAGGCATCTATGCTATCCGCCTCAACTGCTCCATGTGGTAACAAGTTGAACATATAGGGTTACGGACAAAAAGTGAAGTTGTGGGACTAAGCATGACTGCTCTTTCAACGAACTAGCACTGGCACGATGGGCCAAATATCTTCCTTCGGTGCTGTAAGTTTCTATGATTCTATCTTATATTTATGGCCTCTAGTTTTGGACACGACCAAAAGTGGAAACATCTTCTCTATATCTACCCATTATAATTGTAAATACCTCTTTCAGGTCACCTCACAGTCATCTCTTTTCTAGAGAAAAGAGCCCCAGCCTGTTCAGTCTTTCCTCACAGCTGTATCCTCTCCATTCTGGTACCATCCTTGTAAATCATGTTTGCATTTTTGCTTCTGTATTCTTTTCAAATTAAAAAGAATTGCTAAAAACTGCACATCAAAACTATAGTATGAGAATAAACTACAGTGTGGGCTAATTATATACATATATGTACCATTACCATATATTGTGACATGTTTTTGTTCTTTATTTGGAAGGTCCAATTGTTTCAATTGCTTCCCCTCGTGCATATTTCACAATCATTGTGTGTTGTGTATCAAAAACTGGCAACAAATATTCTTGGTAATGTTTACATGCTCACAGAGTTTACATGCTCAGAAATGTTTCTGCCACACCACTGAAATTATAGCAAAATATGGACTCTAAAAATAAAATTAAGAACTTGTAGAATCAGGCCACATTACCACTATGATACTGCTGGTGGTGCCAGAGAAGGGTGGCTTTTAATAACTCAGCAGTGCCATTGGTAGGAATCAAGAGGTACAGCAGCTGCTATAAGATCTATTATAAACGCAGAAAAATATATTCAAGGAATATCAATGAACTCAAAAATGAAGTATGAAACTACTGCTGAACTGTAAAATAAAATAAAAGAAAGACTCGCATTTTCCATGACCTCAGAACATCCCAAAATGCCTTACATCCAATAAAGTGCTTTTGAAGTGTAGTCACAGTTGTAATGTAGGAAACCCGGCAGCCAGTTTGCGCACAGCAAGGTCCCACAAACAGCACTGAAATAAATGATTTGAGGTGTTGGTTAAGGGATAAGTATTAGCCAGGAAACTCTCCTGCTTTTCCTCGAATAGTGCTGTGGGATCTTCTATGTCCACCTGAGAGGGTAGGTGGGCCTCGATTTAACATCTCATCTGAAAGACAGCACCCCTGAGAGTGCAGTACTGAGGGAGCGCTACACTAAGTGTCAAACTGCATTATGTGTTCAAGAGCCTCAGGTGTAGGACTTGCAGCCACAACCTTCTGACTCATAAGAACATAATTCAAGAGTGTGATGGAATACTATCCACTTGCCTGGATGAGTGCAACACTCAAGAAGCTCAAGACCATCCAAGACAAAGCAGCCTGCTTGATTGGCACCAACTTAAACATTCACTCCCTTCATCACCGGCGTACCGTGGCTGCAGTGATTACCATCTAGAAGATGCACTGCAGCAACTCACCAAGGTTTCTTCAGCAGCACCTCCCAAACCCATGACCTCTACCACCTAGAAGGACAAGGGCAGCAGGCGGATGGAAACTCTACCACCTCCACATTCCCCTCCAAGACACACACCATTCTAACTTGGAAATACATCACCATCCCTTCATCGCCACTGGATCAAAATCCTGGAACTCCCTTCCTAACAGCACTGTGGGAGTACATTCACTACACAGAGTGCAGCAGTTCAAGAAGGCAGCTCACCACCATCTTCTCAAGGGCAATTGGGGATGGGCAATAAATGCTGGCCTTGCCAGCGACGTCCACATCCCATGAACGAATACAAAAAAATGTTTTAAATAGGAGCAGGAGTAGGCCATGCGGCCCCTTGAGTCTGCTCTATCATTGAATAAGATCATGGCTGAACTTCTACATCAACTCCTCTTTCCCGCCCAATCCCAATATCCCTTGATTCCCTTGGTGCGCAAAAATCTATCGGTCTCAGTCTTAAATATACTCATCGACTGAGCATCTACAGCCCTCTAAGGTAGAGAATTCCAAAGATCCACAACCCTCTGATTGAAGAAATTTCTCCTCATCTCAATTCTAAATAGCCGACCCCTTATCCTGAGACTATGGTCCCTAGCTCTAGATTTTCCAGCTAAGGGGAAACTGTCAAGCCCTCTCAGTATCTTAGATATTTCAATGAGATCATCTCTCATTCTTCTAAATTCCAGAGAATAAAGACCCATTCTACTGAATCTCTCATAAGAACATAAGAAATAGGAGCAGGAGTAGGCCATATGGCCTCTCGAGCCTGCTCCGCCATTCAATAAGATTATGGCTGATCTGATCATGGACTTAGCTCCACTTCCCCGCCCGCTCCCCATATCATTTAAGAAACTGTCTATTTCTGTCTTAAATGTATTCAATGTCCCAGCTTCCACAGCTCTCTGAGGCAGCAAATTTCACAGATTCACAACCCTCTGAGAGAAAAAATTTCTCCTCATCTCTGTTTTAAATAGGCGGCCCCTTATTCTAAGAACATGCCCTCTAGTTCTAGTCTCCACATCAGTGAAAACATCCTCTCTGCATCCATCTTGTCAAGCCCCCTCATACTCTTATACGTTTCGATAAGATCACCTCTCATTCTTCTGAATTTCAATGAGTAGAGGCCCAACCTTTCCTTATAGGTCAACCCCCTCATCCCCAGAATCAACCTAGTGAACCTTCTCTGAACTGCCTCCAAAGCAAGTATATCCTTTCGTAAATATGGAAACCAAAATTGCTGCACTATTCCAGGAGTGGCCTCACCAACACCTTATATACCTTATATAGCAATACCTTATATGTCTCCTCATAGGGCAGTCCTCTCAACCCAGGGATGAATTTAGTGAGCCTTTGCTGTACCCCTCTAATGCAATATATCCTTTTTTGAGTAAGGAGACCAGAACTGCACTCCAGGTGTGGTCTCACCAAAGCCTTATTTAATTGCAGCAAAATTTCCTTACTCTTATACTCCAGCCCCTTGCAATAAAGACTAACATATCATTTGCTTTCCTAATTGCTTGCTGCAACTGTATGGTAACTTTCTGTGATTCGTGTACAAGGACCCCCAATTCCATCTGAATACCAGCATTTACTAGCTTCTCACCATTTATAAAATATTCTGTTTGTCCATTCTTCCTACCAAAGTAGGTAATTTCACACCCCCCATATTATATTCCATCTGTAACCTTCTTGCCCAACCACTTAATCGGTCTATATACATTTGCAGCTTCTTTACGTCCTCCTTACAACTTACTTTCTCATCTAGCTTTGTATCAGCACAAAATTTGGTTATGTTACATTCAGCCCCCTCATCTAAGTCATTGCTAGAGATTGTAAATAGCTGAGGCCCCAGCACTGATCCTTGCCGCACTCCACTAGTTACAGCCTGCCATTCCAAAAATGATCTGTTTATTCCTACTCTATGTTGTCTGTCCATTAACCATTCCTCAATCCATGCTAATATATTATCCCCAATCCCATAATCCCTAATCTTCTGTAACAACCTCTTGTGTGGCACCTTATCGAATGCCTTCTGAAAATACAAATATACTACTGGTTCCCCTTATCTACCGTGCTGGTTACACCCATACAATCCTCTAATCGATTTGTCAAACATGATTTCCCTTTCATAAAACAGTACTCACTCTGTCTAATCATAATGTGATTTCCAAGTGCCCTGTTAACACGTCCTTAATAATTGATTCTAGGACTCAAAGGGGAGGTGCTACCACCAAGCCACAGCTAACACTGCAAGGCAGTGACCAAGAGAGGTCCAATGGGGCTTTTCTGCATTTCTTGTGCTTTAAAGGTTTTTGAGTGATGTGGATAACAGTAAAGAATGACAAATGGATTCCAATGTGGATAAATCCAAGGTACTGCACATTGACAAAGGGAATATGATATGTTCCAATGTGCAGTACCACGGAAGGGTTGTGTTGTGTATGGAGAAAGAGTCAGAGTGAACACTGTGAGCTCAAAGTAAAGTGTGACATTGGTCTTTTATTGCAGATCTCCAGAGTGCCTCTCCAACCTGTGAAGCCTCCTTAAATACCTGTGCTCCCAAGGGATTATGGGATCTCTTGGGACTCCGGGGAATGAGCCCTCTGGTGGCTGTACAGAGTAAATACAAGTTTACATATATAACAACACTCACCACAAAAGTCAATAGTGTAATTATTTACAATGTGAGTTGATCTGGGGCCCTTCTTGCCCTGGTTGATCATCTCGGTGTGAAAGCTGGTGTTGTTGAATCATTTGTTGGGCCTTCGCTGGGCAGCTGTGCAGCTGGTCTTGCTGGGCTGCCTGATGTGTTGGACCCTACTTGGCTGCTGTGGATGATGGGTTCTGCTTTGTGGTCAACCGTGGTGCCGGTTGTCACTGGTGTGTATGTTGGGGGATCAAAAAAGGTAGAGTCCAAGGTGGGTTGCTCAGGATAGTCCGTGAATCTGAGTTTGACTTGGTCCAAGTGTTTCTGGTGAATGAGTCCATTTGAAAGTTTGACCCGAAACACCCTGCTCGCTTCTTTGACCACTACAGTGCCGGGAAGCCACTTGGGACCTTGTTCATAATTTAATACAAATACAGGATCATTGATTTCAATCTCGCGTGACACATTTGCGCTATCATGGTATGCACTTAATTGAAGCCGCCTGCTCTCTACCTGTTCATGTAGATCAGGGTGAACTAACGAGAGACTTGTCTTAAGTGCTCCATTCATGAGCAGTTCAGCAGGTGGGATCCCAGTGAGTGAGTGGGGTCTCATGCGGTAGCTTAGTAGGACTCGGGATAGGCGAGTCTGCAGTGAGCCTTCAGTTACTCTCTTCAAGCCTTGCTTGATGATTTGCACTGCTCTCTCTGCCTGACCATTGGATGCTGGTTTAAACGGGGCAAATGTGACATGTTTGATCCCGTTACGGGTCATGAACTCAGCACTGGTAAAACGTGGGCCGTTGTCGCTCACCAGGACATCGGGTAGGCCGTGTGTGGCAAACATGGCCCGCAGGCTTTCAGTAGTGTCAGCGGACGTGCTAGCTGACATTATCTCACATTCAATCCACTTGGAGTACACGTCTACAACCACAAGGAACATTTTACCCAAGAATGGGCCTGCATAGTCGACGTGTACCCGAGACCACAGTTTGGAGGGCCAAGACCATAAACTTAGCGGTGCCTCCCTGGGTACGTTGCTTAACTGCGAGCATGTATTACATCTGTGCATGCAGGACTCTAAGTCCGCATCGACACCGGGCCACCACACGTGGGATCTGGCTATCGTTTTCATCATTACGATGTCTGGGTGGATATTGTGAAAGTCATTGATGAAAGTGTCTCTGCCCTTCTTGGGGACCACTACTCGATTGCCCCACAGAAGGCAGTCTGCCTGTATAGACATGTCATCTTTGCGCCGTTGGAACAGCATTATCTTTTCCTGCATTTCCACTGGGACACTGGAGCAGCTCCCGTGAAGCACACAGTTTTTTGACTGGAGATAAAAAGGGATCCTGGATTGTCCAGGTTTTGATCTGCTGGGCAGTGACGGGTGATTGCTCACTCTCAAATGCTTCCAAATGCGGGCTGCGCCATTTCCACCCCCGTGGTGGGCAATGGCAGCCTACTGAGAGCATCAGCGCAGTTTTCTGTGCCTGGCCTGTGGCGGATGGCGTAGTTGTATGCAGACAATGTGAGCGCCCATCTCTGGATGCGGGCCGATATGTTGGTATTTATCCCTTTACTCTCAGAGAACAGGGATATGAGTGGCTTATGGTCAGTTTCCAATTCAATTTTAGCCCAAACAGGTATTGATGCATTTTCTTTACCCTATAGACACACACTAATGCTTCTTTCTCAATCATGCTGTAGGCTCTCTCAGCCTTAGACAGACTCCTGGATGCATAAGCAACCGGTTGCAGTTTCCCGAAATCATTAGCTTGTTGCAATACACACCCGACGCCATATGACGACGCATCACATGCTAGTACCAAACGCTTACATGGATCATACAACACAAGCAATTTGTTTGAGCATAACAATTTTCTCATTTTTGCAAAGGCATTTTCTTGGCTTTTTCCCTAAACCCATTCATCCCCTTTTTGTAGTAAGACATGCAGTGGTTCTAACAGTGTGCTGAGACCCGGTAAGAAGTTACCAAAGTAGTTCAGGAGTCCCAGAAACAACCGTAGCTCCGTCATGTTCTGTGGCCTCGGTGCGTTCTCGATTGCCTCCGTCTTCGCATTAGTGGGCCTGATGCCGTCCGCCGCAATCCTCCTTCCCAGGAACTCCACTTTAGGCACCAGGAAAACGCACTTCGAGCGTTTTAACCTGAGCCCCACGCGGTTGAGTCGACTAAGAACCTCCTCCAGGTGCTGCAGATGCTCGACTGTATTCTGACCTGTGACCAAGATGTCGTCCTGGAAGACCACAGTGTGTGGGACCGACTTCAATAAGCTTTCCATGTTTCTCTGGAATATTGGCACCACCGATCGGATTCCAAACGGGCATCTGTTATAAACGAAAAGACCTTTGTGCGTGTTGATGTAGGTGAGGGCCTTCGATGGTTTCTCCAGTTCCTGCGTCATGTTTGCTGAAGTCAGATCTAGCTTCCTGAACGTCTTTTCTCCCGCCAGTGTTGCAAAGAGGTCGTCGGTCTTTAGTAGTGGGTATTGGTCCTGCAGGGAGAAACGATTGATAGTTACTTTGTAATCGCCACAGATTCTGACGGTGCCGTCTCCCTTGAGGACTGGGATGATAGGACTGGCCCACTCGTTGAACTCGATCGGGGAAATGATGCCCTCTCTTTGCAGCTGGTCTAGCTCGATCTCTACCCTTTCTCTCATCATGTACGGTACTGCTCTCGTCTTGTGATGGATGGGTCACGTCCCCGGAATTAGGTGGATTTGCACTTTTGCTCTTTGGAATTTCTCAATGCCTGGTTCGAACAGCGAAGGAAATTTGTTTAAGATCTGGGCACACGAAGTGTCGTCAGCGGGCAATAGCGCTCGGACGTCATCCCAGTTCTAGCGTATCTTTCCCAGCCAGCTCCTGCCGAGCAGCGTGGGACCATCGCCCAGTACCACCCAGAGTGGTAGCTTGTTCAGCGTTCCATCGTAGGAGACCTTTACGGTAGCACTGCCGATTACAGGAATCATTTCTTTCATGTAAGTTCTTAGTTTCGTGCGAACTGGAGTTAAGACTGGCCTTGAGGCCTTGTTGCACCACAATCTTTCGAAAGCCTTTTTGCCCACGATGGACTGGCTCGCGCCCGTGTCCAGCTCCATTGACACCGGGAGTCCAATTAGTTCAACCTTCAGCACTATCGGGGGACAATTCGTGGTGAATGTGTGCACCCCATGTACCTCTGCCTCCTCGATGTGAGGCTCTGATTTGTCGTGCTCCTCCGTGGATCTATCCTCCTCTGCAACAAGATGGTTTGCAGCTTTAACAGGCTTTGCAGCTCGCCTGCACACTCGTTGGAGGTGTCCCATTATTCCACAGCCCTTGCAAACGTACTCTTTGAATTGGCATGAATGGAAACGATGATCACCCCGGCAGCGCCAACAAGGTGTTAATGGCCTTGCATTCATCACCCTTGATGGTGGACTCTGAGACATCTGCAGACTTGTAGCTGCAGGTATATGTGACCTGCCCTGTACGTTACGATTCGAAAACAACATCACTTTGTTCACAGTACTTGTAGCAGCACTTGTGTGCTGAGAGGTTTGCTTCATATTGTCACTGGTGGCAATGAATGCCTGGGCTATCGCTATGGCCTTACTCAAGGTTGGGGTCTCTACAGTCAAAAGTTTGCGAAGTATGGTTTCGTGGCCAATGCCAAGTACGAAAAAGTCTCTAAGTATGTGCTCCAAGTGTCCTTAAAATTCGCAATGTCCTGCAACGCATCTTAGCTCGGCGACATAACTCGCCACTTCCTGGTTTCAGACCTTTTGTAGGTGTAGAACCGGTACCTTGCCATCAGAACACTTTCCTTCGGGATCAAATGCTCTCGGACCAATGTGCACAAATCATCGTACGATTTCTCCGTGGGTTTCGCTGGAGCGAGAAGATTCTTCATGAGGCCATACGTTGGTGCCCCACAGACTGTGAGGAGGATCGCCCTTCGTTTGGCAGCGTTCTCTTCCCCATCTAACTTGTTGGCCATGAAGTATTGGTCGAGTCGCTCCACAAAAGTTTCCCAATCATCTCCCTCCGAGAATTTCTCCAGGATGCCCATTGTTCTCTGCATCTTTGGGTTCGCTATCTGTATCTCGTCGCCAGTTGTGTATGGAGAAAGAGTTAGACTGAACACTGTGAGCTCAAAGTAAAGTGTGACCTTAGTCTTTTATTGCAGGTCTCCAGAGTGCCTCTCCAACCTGTAAAGCCTCCTTAAATACAGGATGTCATCGGTGTACTTGTGGAAGTTGACTCACGTCGGCGGATGATGTCTCCAAGGAACAGCATGTACACAAGGAAGAGGAGAGGCAAAGGATAGATCTTTGGGGAACTCCGGAGATAACAGATTATGGGATCCCTTGGGACTCCAGAGGATGAGCCCTCTGGTGGCTGTACAGAGTAAATACAAGTTTACATATATAACAGGTTGTCCACTAGCAAACTTTGGAAAACAAAATGGTTTTCAGAGTGATTTTCAGGGCAGAGTTATTTAAGGAGGGACTTTATTATTAAGAATCCACCGACAGGCAGCAAGAGATTCCACTTCTCCCAAATCCATGCCCATTTTCCCTGGAATTCCATGTTTGAACCTCACACTTCTCCAATTAAGTTTCCGCCCCACCACCGCACTGGCACAGTGCTAATTAAAGTCACAAATAACACCTTCTGTAACTGTGATTGTGGTGCACTATCCCTCCTCATCCTCTTGACATCTCTGTAGCCTTTGACATGGTTGAACACACCATCCGCCTCCAACACCTCTCCTTCATTGTCCAGCTCTGTAGGACGATACGAACTTGGTTCCATTGTTATCTTTCTGACAGTAGCCAGAGTATCTATTGCAAATGCTTCTCTTCCCACCCCTGCACTGTTATCTCCAGAGTTCCCCAAAGATCTATCCTTGGCCTCTCCTCTTCCTTGTGTACATGCTGTCCCTTGAAGACATCATCCGCAGATTTGAGTCAACTTCCACATGTACACCGACAACACCCCACTTTACCTCTCCACCACCTATCTCAACCCCTCCACTGCCTTTGTGTTATGAGACTCATGGAAATGGTTCCATAATGGACGCGTTTATTTGTACTGTAAAAATGGCCACCTCTTCTCTCTGATTGGTCCCCTTGGAAGATAAGCCACACCCTGAAGTTTCTCTGGAATGCCTAACTGGAACTGCCCAGCCCAAGTTCTCACTGACTCCGCAAATTGTAACTCAATCCACTTTGACTTCTGGAAGCCACAGAGGATAGATCTCCCCAGTGCCAGCCGAAGTCCCTTACCCCAGCACAAGTGTGTCCCTCCCCCCAGCCAAAGTCCCTTGCCCCCCAGCACAAGTGCTGCCTCCCCAGCTGAAGTCTTTTACACCAGCGCAAGTGCATGATCCCCTCTCCCCATCATAGATGGGGCATTGTGTGTGGAATGTCAACTGATTTATTGGGTATGAACTGAATAGTGACAGTGTTGTGAATTCTGGCTTAGAAGAACCTCTCTCCCCTCCGATCCCCCACCCCGTCTCTCTTCCCCCCATTCCGTTTTGCTCTTCACCACCCCATCCCGTCTCGTCTCTCTCTTCCCCCCATCCCGTCTCTCTCTTCCCCCCCATCCCGTCTCGCTCTACTCCACCCCCCCACCCTGTGTCTCTCTTCCCCCCCAGGCTCTCTTTCTCCCCGCCCCCCAAGCTCTCTCTCACCTCCCCCCTCCCCAAGCTCTCTCTCACCCACCAGTTCTCTCTCTCTCTACCCACCAAGCTTTCTCTCACACACCCCCAAGCTCTCTCCCCCCCAAGCTCTCTCTTTCCCCCCCCAAGCTCTCTCCCCCTCAAAGCTCTCTCTCCCCCATGTTCTCCCTCTCTCCCCCCCCAAGCTCTCTCTCACCCCCCACCACCCAAAAGCTCTCTCTCTCTCTCCCTCCCAAGATCTCTCTCACCCCCCAGCTCTCTTACCCCCCCAAAGCTCTTTCTCCCCCCAAGCCTCCTCTCTCTCCCCCCCAAGCTCTCTCTCACCCCCCCCCCCAAACTCGCTTTCTCCCCTGCCTGCCCGCCTCTCTCTCTCTGCCTGCCCACCCGCCTCTCTGCCCATCCGGCCGCCTGAGGATCAGCAGGCTTGGCAGCGGAGGATCAGCAGGTTCGGTCCGTCGGCAGGCTCTCGGAGGATCAGCAGTACACATGGTCAGACTGATTCCGGTTCGGGGCCACACTTCCGATTCCGACACTTCTGGTTCGGGCGGGAGGCATCAGGGGTGGTGACTTGACCAGGCGGGAGGATTGGGGGCAGGGACTCGATAGAAAAAGCACAGTACAAATAGTCACTTTATTCCATAATATAATACAGTATTAAAGGAACAGAAGGAGAAACTGTTTCTACTGGTGGAGCGACAGTGACCATAGGACACCGATTTAAGATCATTGGTAAAAAAACCAGTGGGGAGATGAGACGATTTTTTTTTGCGCAGCGAGTTATGGTCTGGAATGCATGACCTGCTAGGGTGGTGGAAGCAGATTCATCAGTAACTTTCAAAAGGGAATTGGATGTATACTTGAAAATGAAATAGTTGCAGAACTATGGGGCAAGAGCAGAGGAGTGGGATCAATTGGATAGCTGTTTCAAAGAGTCGTCACAGGCACGATAGGCCAAATGACAGCCTTTTGTTCTGTAAGATTCTATGATAAGAAAAAAAAGATGGAAGGCAAAGTGCTTGATTGAGTTACTAACACAATAATTACACCGAATGTAAAGTCTCAAGGATTGCAGAGGAGTGATGAAGTGAAAATTGATAACCTAGCAGAATTATAAGTGAATGAAGGAGAAGCTTAGAGCAGACTCCCTGGGTCATTCCTTGGATCACTACTTTTATCACAATCTACATACAGCAGCCAGACAAGAAGATTCAAAGTGGAATTTCTAATTCTCTTGATGACATAAAGCTTCTTTGAGATGCAAAGTATGTATAAGAGGTTGATTATAATTCAAAGGCACTGGAAAGGCTCAGCAGCCAGGCTGATGCCTGGTAAATGGCATTTAATGTGGATAAGTGCATGGTAATGCAAATCGCTGTAAATAACATTAAACTGGAATTACGAGATGAGTGGCTAAGTGAGAAGGAGGCAGAAAGGGCACCCTGACCCGACTATTATCTGGCATGTCTTCACTGTGTTAAATCTCCTGGTGCACTAAAGGCACTTTTATACTGGTGCTTATACAGCATGGATTCCCAGAGACCCACATCCTTGTGCTTCCTCTCCACATTTACACTGTTAAACCTTGATCCTGGAATGCAGAACCAGGCTCAAACTAATTTTTTTCTTGCTTCAGCAGCCTATTTTAATAAACCAACAAAGGTGACTCTGGGTTGGCCCAAAAAGACAGCTCCACAACTGCCCCCTCTTAAGGAGGCACCACTAATATAATTTAGACATCAAGTCTAGTTAACTAAAGAAACCTATTATTCCATCATAATATTGTGTGTGTTAATTCGACACTTTTTATACCTTGCTATCTGAGGCTGGACCTGCTGTGTATTTTCAGCATTTTCTGTTCTTATTTCAGATCTATAGTTTCTATTAACCTGAAGACATTTGTAACTTTTGTTACTCCTGTCTTATTATATATCGGGTTTGCTTCACTTATGGAATAGCCATTGTATTCAGCAGCTGTATATCAGATATATTTTCCAGTTTCCTCCCTCCTTTCCTGAAGACAATGATTTGATCTGGAATAGTTCCACCAACACAAGGAGCTCCCCGATACTTTGCACTTTCCCATTCAAGAATGGGCACCAAGTTTTGGCAGCCAACTTGATTATTAGAGGCATCGCAACTGACTCCAAACCTGGCACCCAGCAAGATGCCACTGGGTCACATTCTGGAATGGAAACCATGGTTTATTTTCCCCCTTTCTTTGTGTGAGGACATTAAATTCAATCACTCCTGCTCCAGATAAGATCACCTAACTCAGCACAGGCAAGACAATGAACCTGAGCCCTTCCTGGTATATATGGCTGACTGTGACACCAGGTATTGCAATTAACCACTGAACAATTAAGAATGTGCTCTTTATTTTCCACAGTCAGGATATTTTTCCCAATTGATACAGTTCAGTACTTTTGTGGCCAATCCCTCTTTTACCATTAAGAACCTAGGAACAGGACTAGGTCATATCATTATAACATGGCTGATCTGTATCTCAACTCTATTTAAGCACCTTGGTTCATATCCCTTAATACCCTTACCTAACACAAATCTATCAATCTCAGTTTTTTTAATTTTTAATTGACCTAGCCTCAACCAACAGCATTACAGGGAAGAGAGTTCCAGATTTCCACTACCCTCTGTGAATGGATTCTTACATGAGAATCGAGAGAGTCTTACATAAGAACATAAGAATTAGGCTATACGGCCCCATTGAGCCTACTCCGCCATGAAATAAGATCATGGCTAATCTTCAACTGCACTTCCCTGCCCAATTCCCATACCCCTTGATTCCCTTACAGTCCAAAAATCTAGCTATCTCAGCCTTGAATACTCAATGACTCAGCATCCACTGTCCTTTGGGGTAGACAATTCCAAAGATTCACAACCCTCTGAGTGAAGGAATTCCTCCTCATCTCAGTCTTAAATGGCCAGCCCCTGATCCTGAGACTATGCCCCCTAGTTCTAGACTCTCCAGCCAGGGGAAACAATCTCTCAGCATCTACCCTGTCAGTCCCCCTCAGAATTTTATATGTTTCAATTAGAACACCTCTCATTCTTCTAAACTCCAGAGAGTATAGGCCCAATCTACTCAATCTCTCCTCATAGGACAACCCTCTCATCCCACAAATCAATCTAGTGAACCATTGTTGCACCCCCTCTAAGGCATGTATGTCCTTTCTCAGATAAGGAGACCACACCTGTGCACGATACTCCAGGTGTGCTCTCACCAAACCCCTGTACAATTGTAGTAAGACTTCCTTACGCTTGTACTCAAACCCCTTGCAATAAAGGCCAACATGCCATTTGCCTTCTTAATTGCTTGAAGGACCTACATGCTAACTTTCTGTGTTTCCTGTACATGGACACCTAAATCTCTCTGAACACCAACATTTAATAGTTTCTCACCATTTAAAAAATAATCTGTTTTTCTATTCTTCCTACCAAAGTGAATAACCTCACATTTCCCCACACTTTTTATTCATTCCAGAATGTAGGCATTGCTGACAAGGCCAGCATTTATTGCCCATACCGAATTGCCCTTGAGATGATGGTGGAGAGCCACCTTCTTGAACTGCTGCAGTCCCTGTGGTGAAGGTACTCCCACAGTGCTTTTAGGGAGTTCCAGGATTTTAACCCAGCAATGATGAAGGAACAGTGATGTATTTCCAAGTCAGGATGGTGTGTGACTTGGAGGGGAACTTGAAGGTGGTGGTGTTCCCATGCACCTGCTGCCCTTGTCCTTCTAGGTGGTAGAGATTGCGAGTTTGGGAGGTGCTGTCAAAGAAGCCTTGCCAAGTTGCTGCTGTGCATCTTTTGATGGTACACACTGCAGCCACGGTGCACCGGTGGTGGAGTGAGTGAATGTTGAAGGTGGTGGATGTGGTGCCAATCAAGCAGATTGCTTTGTCCTGGATGGTGTTGAGCTTCTTGAGTGTTGTTGGAGCTGCACTCATCCAGGTAAGTGGAGAGTATTCCTTCATACTCCTGACTTGTGCCTTGTAGGTGGTGGAAAGTCAGGAGATGAGACACTCATCACATAACACCGAGCCTCTGACCTGCTCTTGTAGCCACAGTATTTATGTGGCTGGTACAGTTAAGGTTTTGGTCAATGGTGACCCCCCAGGATGTTGATGGTGGGAGATTCGGCGATGGTAATGCCATTGAATGTCAAGTAGCAGGGGTTCGACTCTCTCTTGTTGGAGATAGTCATTGCCTGGCATAACTCCCAATTTTGGCACAGGTCCCCAGATGTTAGTGAAGAAGACTTTGCAGGGTCAACTGGGCTGGGTGTCCAAAGCCGGTACCAAGGTCGATGCTGGGTGGTCTGTCCGATTTCATTATTATTGTTTTCCGCAGCGGTTTGTTACAACTGAGTGGTTTGTTAGGACATTTCAGAGGGCAGTTAAGAGTCAACCACATTGCTGTGGTTCTGGAGTCACATATAGGCCAGGTGGGTAAGGACAGTAGATTTCTTCCCCAAAAGGACATTAGTGAACCAAATGGGTTTTTATGACAATCTGATAGTTTCATGGTCACCATTACTGGAACTAGCTTTTTATTCCAGATTTATTTTATTAACTGAATTTAAATTCCCCAGCTTGTGTCTCTGGATTTTTAATCCAGGCCTCTGAATTACTCCAGTAACATAACTGTACCCTTATACTCCATCTTCCACCTTATTGCCCATTCACGCAACCCGTCTATATCCCTTTGCAGGTTCTTTGGGACAAGAAATTCTGCAATTTTGTGACCGGGTTTTTGGTGCTATTTCACCCTTTTTGCCGAAAACCCGGTTGATGAGAAATTCAGTGACCTTTGTGCGATGGCGCTTTCTACATACCGCTGGGAGAGGAGCGCCATCGTGCAACAATCGAAATAGAATTTTCGCCAGAAATTTGGCTCTCTCCGCACCCATATTCTGTGCTCAGAATACCGACAGGGAAAAACTTGTCATAGCAGCCCTGCCAGCAGCAGTAAGTATGAAGACCTGCAAAAAGGTAAGTTAAAGGTTTTATTTTTTAATTCTTTTTCACCGATTTGATAGATAAGTGTCTTGTGAATGTTTTGTGAATTTTCTTTTTCCAATTTTTTTTTTTGGTGTTTTTCTGCCCTCCCAAGGCCACTCTCGCAGCGGTATCAGCCTCGGACTAAAGTTACCGATATTCACGGTTTGCGCCATGAGTCCTCATGCAACGCTGATTTTTATCTCTGCACAAATTAAAGATTGAATTTGTGGTCTACTAGCGGTAGCAAAGCGAAAACGGTAATTTTGGCAAAAAAATATTGTTTTCGCTGAGAAGCGAATTTCTAGCCCTTTGTGCCCTCCTCACTGCTTACTGTCCCATCTAGCTTTGTTCATCAGCAAATTTGGATACATTGCTCTCAGTTCCTTCATCTAAGTCATTAATATAGATTGTAAACAGCTGAGGCCCAAGCACTGAACCTTACCACACCCCACTAGTTACAACATGCCAATCGAAAAAGGACCCATTTATCCCTACTCGCTAATATCTAATATCATAAAAATGAATTTCTAGAATTTGACTATTTTCTGAAAGAGTCTATAGGCCCTTTTATATTTCAACTTCTACAGTTTTGATCGCAGGAAAGCACTATCCATCCCGAATGTTGTTGGTCTACAATTCTGCCATGGGGATAATTGAGTTGGTCTTAGTAATGTAAACCTGGGTAATCCACATGCAGGCACCACTCTCATCATCTGAAACAACAGGTTCCAGAGGTAAAAACATCTCAAATAAAAACAGAAAATGCTGGAAATACTTAGTAGATCAGGCAACATCTGTGGAGAGAGAAACAGAGTTAATGTTTCCGGTCGATGACCTTTTGTCAGAACTTCAAGTTTGATACCCACAAAAGTAAAATGTATCTGTGATTCTGCTGCAGGTTTTAGGGAGTTGCTTTTAGCTGAGTAAATGTGGGGAGCCAATGCATAGGTTTCCCTCTCCCAAGGTCATTATCATCATCATCAAGATCCAAGCTAAACAAGCACCAATGGAATAATTGCCTGCAGATTCAGGGAGAAGCAGACCCTTATTACAATCATCATCATCATAGGCAGTCCCTCGGAGTCGAGGAAGACTTGCTTCCACTCTAAAAAATGAGTCCTTAGGTGGCTAAACAGTCCAATATGAGAGCCACAGTCCCTGTCACAGGTGGGACAGATAGTCGTTGAGGGAAGGAATGGGTGGGACAGATTTGCTGCACGCTCTTTCCGCTGCCTGCGCTTGATTTCAGCATGCTCTCGGCGATGAGACTCGAGGAGCTTGGCGCCCTCCCGGATGCACTTCCTCCACTAGGGCGGTCTTCGGCCAGGGACTCCCAGGTGTCAGTGGAGATGCTGCACTTTTTCAGGGAGGCTTTGAGGGTGTCTTGTAAAGTTTCCTCTGCCCACCTTTGGCTCGTTTGCCGTGAAGGAGTTCCGAGTAGAACGCTTGCTTTGGGAGTCTTGTGTCTGGCATGCGAACCATGTGGCCTGCCCAGCGGAGCTGATCAAGTGTGGTCAGTGCTTTAATACTGGGGATCTTGGCCTGGTCGAGGACACTAATGTTGGTGCGTCTGTCCTCCCAGGGGATTTGTAGGATCTTGCGGAGGCATCATTGGTGGCATTTCTCCAGCGACTTGACTCACTCAATTTTCTAGCAGATTGTCAGTGACCTATGGTTCTGTAATAACCTCCCGCCCACGTGTTTCTGATCCGCTTTAATATTTAATTTGTTCTGATGAAAGGTCATCGACCGGAAACGTTAACTCTGTTTCTCTCTCCACAGATTCTGCCTGACCTGCTGAGTATTTCCAGCATTTTATATTTTTAGTATTATTTTTATTTCCAGCATCCGCAGTATTTTGCTTTTGTTTTTGTATTTAATGTCTCTGCTCCAACTTGCTCAGTTTAAAACGTGATGTAACTTGCTAGATATGCTGGTCCCATCAAAAGTCCTCAGGTCAACTACTGGCCAACCATTGCAACCAAACTGTGAAGAACTGTTGATTACCTGCAAGCAAGCATTCATGACTTTAAACAAAATATTCGTGCATTGTAGGCTTCAGGCACATTCTTTAATTTGGTGGATATCCATTTACCTATTTTGTAATTCCATTTGGGACGTCACATGGCAACAGAGAGAACACAGGCTGCTGCAATTTATCATTTGATGGTTTTATTATTAGAGAATGTTCACCACTAAAGTTATTAGTTAGCCAATTCAAAGGGCAAGGAACCAAAGCAAGTTGTAAGGCAAAGAACGGGATTATAATCATCTGAAACCTGATTTAAATCCAATCTGTTTTTCCTTGAAGCCGAAGAAAAATTATTTCATTAATTATTTTAATCCGCATGAGGCGGTGTTTAAAAGCTCCGATGGTGATTGTTTCTCAATAAACTACAGCAGTTTCTGTTCCCACAATTTGAAGTTCGGATCATCCGGATTCCCCCTGTGTCTTGATGTTTTTGAACTCTTTTATGACAAATCTTTAAAATTCTTTTTCGGTTCTTCAAATATTTTTGCTCTGATAAATCCTGTCACATTTTCAAGTCCAGGCGTGCCCAACTGCTTTTGTTATTTCTGACCCCTAGTTGAATGGTGACGATTAATATTCAGGAACTCTCCGTGAGGACTAAGTGAGGGGATTTTGAAATTCCAAAGGAGAAATTGCAAGGAAACCGCTCCACAGGTGATCCGATACAATTACGTGTAAATGGTTATCTCCATAGACTATTAACTGCAATTCATTCATTAAGGAGTTTAATGAGACAAAACCCAACACACTGAGACTTTAACCTGCTGTCTGATAACAAGAGGCTCACTCTTGTCTGTTTGTGTATTGACTGTCTGGGTTTCCTGGAAGTGACACAACGTCTATAGAATCATAGTCATTTCATTACAGGCAGTCTCTCGGAATCGAGGAAGACTTGCTTCCACTCTAAAAAAAATGAGTCTTTAGGTAGCTGAACAGTCCAATACAAGAACCACAGTCCCTGTTACAGGTGGGACAGATTGTCGTTGAGGGAAAGGGTGGGTGGGACTGGTTTGCCGCACGCTCTTTCCGCTGCCTGCGCTTGATTTCTGCATGCACTCGGCAATGAGACTCGATGTGCTCAACGCCCTCCCGGATACACTTCCTCCACTTAGGGCAGTTTTTGGCCAAGGACTCTCAGGTGTCAGTGAGGATGTCGCACTTTACCAGGGAGGCTTTGAGGGTGTCCTTGTAACGTTTCCTCTGCCCACCTTTGGCTCGTTTGCCATGAAGGAGTTCCAAGTAGAGCGCTTGCTTTGGGAGTCTCGCATCTGGCATGCGGACAGTGTGACCTGCCCAGCGGACCTGATCAAGTGTGGTCAGTGCTTCAATGCTGGGGATGTTAGCCTGGTCAAGGACGCTAACGTTGGTGCGTCTGTCCTCCCAGGGAATTTGCAGGATCTTGCAGCGACATCGTTGGTGGTATCGCTCCAGCGACTTGAGGTGTCTACTGTATATGGTCCATTTACAGCACGGAAGGAAGCCATTCGGCCCATCATGTACATGCCGGCCGACAAAGAGTTATCCAGCCTAATCCCACTTTCCAGCTCTTGGTTCATAAACTTGTAGGTTACAGCATTCAAGTGCATATCCAAGGACTTTTGAAATGTGGTGAGGGTTTCTACCTCTCAGGCAGTGAGTTCCAGACCCCTACCACCCTTGGTGAAAACAATTCCCCTCAAATCCCCTCCAAACCTCCAACCAATTACTTTAAATCTATGGCCCCTGGTTGTTGACCTCTCTGCTAAGAGAAATAGGTCCAGGAAGAGGCACTGGACAACGTGGACCATTTTACATACTTCGGGAGCTGACTGTCAACAAGGGCAGATGTCGATGACAAAGTCCAACACCACCTTCAGTGTGCCAGTACAGCTTTCATTCACCTGAGGAAGAGAGTGTTTGAAGATCAGGACCTCAAATCTGGCACTAAGCTCATGATCTACAGACCAGTAGTGATATCCACCCTTCTTTACGTTTCAGAGACATGGACTATGTACAGCAGGCACTTCAAAGCACAGGAGAAGTATCACCAACGCTGCCTCCATAAAATCTTATAATCCATTGGCAGGATAGGCACACCAACGTCAGTGTTCTCGCTCAGGCCAACATCCCCAGTATCGAAGCACTGACCACACTCGATCAACTCCAATGGACGAGCCACATCATCCACATGCCCGATACAAGACTCCCAAAACCAGCGCTCTACTCGGAGCTCCGACATGGCAAGCGAACCCCAGGTGGACAGAGGAAATGCTTCAAAGACACCTTCAAAGCCTCCTTGAAAAAGTGCAACATCACCAGTGATACCTGGGAATCCCTGGCCCAAAAGCCGCTCAAAGTGGAGGAGAAGCATCTGGGAAGGCGCCGAACACCTCGAGTCTCTTTGCTGAGAGCAAGCGGAAGCCAAGCGCAAACAGCGGAAGGAGCGCACGACACCCCAAGTACCCCACCCACTCATCCCTTCAACCACCGTCTGCCCCACCTGTGACAGAGACGGTAGATCACCTGAAAACTCATTTTAGTGTGGAAGCAAGTCATCCTTGATTCCAAGGGACTGCCTAAGAAGAAGAAGGGAAATAGGTCCTTCCTATCCACTCTATCTAGGTCCCTCATAATTTTATACACTTCAATAAGGTCTCCCCTCAACCACCTCTGTTCCAAACAAAACAACAAGAAAACAGGAAACTGTAGACTAATTAGCCTATCATCTGTCATAAGAAATAGGAGCAGGAGTAGGTCATTTGGCCCCTCAAGCCTGCTCTGCCATTCAATAAGATCATGGCTGATCTGATCATGAGCTCAGCTCCACTTCCCTGCCCGCTCCCCATAACCCTTTATTCCCTTATCACTCAAAAATATGTTTATCTCTGCCTTAAATATATTAAATGACCCAGCCTCCACAGCTCTCTGCGGCAGAGAATTCCACAGATTTATAACCCCCTGAGAGAAGAAATTCCTCCTCAACTCAGTTTTAAATGGGCGATTCCTTATTCTGAAACTATGCCCCCTAGTTCTAGATTCCCCCACGAGTGGAAATATGCTCTCTGCATCTAACTTGTCAAGCCCCCTCATTATCTTATATGTTTCGATAAGATCACCTCTCATTCTTCTGAATTCCAATGAATATAGGTCCAACCTACTCCAGCTTTCTTCATGTCAACCTTATCATCTCCGGAATCAACATCGTGAACCTTCTCTGAACTGCCTCCAATGCAAGTATATCCTTCCTTAAATAAGGAGACCAAAACTGTATGCAGTACTGTCATTGGGAAAATCATTGAATCCATTATTAAGGAAGTTCTTGCAGGACATTTAGAAAATCATAATACAGTCAGCACGGTTTTATGAAGGGAAAGCATGTTTTACAAATTTGCTGGAGCTCTTTGAGGATGTAACGAGCAGGGTGGATAAAGGGGAACCAGTAGATGTTGTGTATTTGGATTTCCAGAAGGCATTTGATAAGGTGCCACAAAAAAAGTTACTGCACAAGGTAAGAGCTCACGGCATTGGGGGTAATATATTAGCATGGATAGAGGATTGGCTAACTAACAGAAATCAGAGAGTTTGGATAAATGGGACATTTTCAGGTTGGCAAACTGTAACTCGTGGGGTGCCACAGAGTTCAGTGCTAGGGCCTCAAATATGTATAATCTATATTAATGACTTGGATGAAGGGACAGAGTGTAATGTAGCCAAATTTGCAGATAATACAAAGATAGGTGGGAAAGCAAGTTGTGAGGAGGACGCAAAGAATCTGAAAAGGGATATAGATAGACTAAGTGAGTAGGCGAAAATTTGGCAGATGGAGTATAATGTGGGAAAAGATGAGGTTATCCATTGCAGTAGGAAAAATTAAAAAGTAAATTATTATTTAAATGGGGAGAGATTACAAAATACTGTGGTACAGAGGGATCTGGGGGTCCTTGTACCTGAAACACATAAAGTTAGCATGCAGTTACAGCAAGTAATTAGGAAGGCTGCAATCGAGACTCCAGGATGGTATGTTGTCTCCCTGGTGCGAGGGTCAAGGATGTCTCGGAGCGGGTGCAGGGCATTCTGAAAAGGGAGGGTGAACAGCCGGTTGTCGTGGTACATATAGGTACCAACGATATAGGGAAAAAACGTGATGAGGTCCTACAAGATGAATTTAGGGAGCTAGGAGCTAAATTAAAAAGTAGGACCTCAAAATCTCAGGATTGCTACCAGTGCCTCGTGCTAGTCAGAGTAGGAATCGCAGGATAGCTCAGATGAATACGTGGCTTCAGGAGTGGTGCAAAATGGAGGGATTCAAATTCCTGAGGCATTGGAACCGGTTCTCAGGGAGGTGGGACCAGTACAAACCGGATGGTCTGCACCTGGACAGGATCGGAATCAATGTCCTAGGGGGAGTATTTGCTAGTGCTGTTGGGGAAGAGTTAAACTAATATGGCAGGGGGATGGGAACCTATGCAGGGAGACAGAGGGAAGTGGAATGGGGGCAGAAGCAAAAGATAGAAAGAAGAAAAGTAAAAGTGGAGGGCAGAGAAACCTACGGCAAGAAGCAAAAAGGGCCACATTACAGCAAAATTCTAAAGAGGCAAGGTGTGTTAGAAAGACAAGCCTGAAGGCTCTGTGCCTCAATGCGAGGAGTATTCAGAATAAGGCGGAAGAATTAACTGCGCAGATAGCAGTTAACGGGTATGATGTAATTGGCATCACAGAGACATGGCTCCAGGGTGACCAAGGTTGGGAACTCAACATCCAGGGGTATTCAACATTTAGGAAGGATAGACAGAAAGGAAAAGGAGGCAGGGTGGCATTGCTGGTTAAAGAGGAAATTAATGCAATAGTAAGAAAGGACATTAGCTTGGATGATGTGGAATCGGTATGGGTGGAGCTACGGAATACCAAGGGGCAGAAAACGTTAGTGAGAGTTGTGTACAGACCACCAAACAATAGTAGTAAGGTTGGGGACAGCATCAAACAAGAAATTAGGGATGCATGCAATAAAGGTACAGCAGTTATCATGGGTGACTTTAATCTACATATTGATTGGGCTAACCAAACTGGTAGCAATGTAGTGGAGGAGGATTTTCTGGAGTGTATTAGGGATGGTTTTCTAGACCAATATGTCGATGAACCAACCAAGGAGCTGGCCATCCTAGACTGGGTGATATGTAATGAGAAAGGACTAATTAGCAATCTTGTTGTGCGAGACCCCTTGAGGAAGAGTGACCATAATATGGTAGAATTCTTTATTAGGATGGAGAGTGACATAGTTAATTCAGAAACTACGGTCCTGAAATTAAGGAAAGGTAACTTCGTTGGTTTGAGGTGTGAATTGGCTAGAATAGACTGGCAAATGATTCTTAAACGTGGATAGGCAATGGCAAACATTTAAAAATCACATGGATCAACTTCAGCAATTGTACATCCCTGTCTGGAATAAAAATAAAACGGGGAAGGTGGCTCAACCGTGGCTAACAAGGGAAATTAAGGATAGTGTTAAATCCAAGGAAGAAGCAGAAAAAGCAACAAACCTGAGGACTGGGAGAAATTTAGAATTCAGCAGAGGAGGACAAAGGATTTAATTAAGAGGGGGGAAATAGAGTACGAGAAGAAGCTTGCCGGGAACATAAAAACTGACTGCAAAAGCTTCAATAGATATGTGAAGAGAAAAAGATTAGTGAAGACAAGCATAGGTCCCTTGCAGTCGGATTCAGGTGAATTTATAATGGAGAACAAAGAAATGGCAGACCAATTGAACAAATACTTCGGTTCTGTCTTCACGAAGGAAGACACAAATAACCTTCCGGAAGTACTAGGGGACCGAGGGTCTAGTGAGAAGGAGGAACTGAAGGATATCTTTATTAGGCGGGAAATTGTGTTAGGGAAATTGATGGGATTGAAGGCCGATAAATCCCCGGGGCCTGATAGTCTGCATCACAGAGTACTTAAGTAAGTGGCCCTAGAAATAGTGGTTGCATTGGTGATCATTTTCCAACAGTCTATCAACTCTGGATCAGTTCCTATGGACTGGAGGGTAGCTAATGTAACAACCACTTTTTAAAAAGGGAGGGAGAGGGAAAGTGGGTAATTATAGACTGGTTAGCCTGACATCAGTGGCAGGGAAAATGTTGGAATAAATTATTAAGGATGAAATAGCAGCGCATTTGGAAAGCAGTGACAGGATCGGTCCAAGTCAGCATGGATTTATGAAAGGGAAATCATGCTTGACAAATCTTCTGGAATCTTTTGAGGAGGTAACTAGTAGAGTAGACAAGGGAGAACCAGTGGATGTGGTGTATTTGGACTTTCAAGAAGCTTTTGACAAGGTCCCACACAAGAGATTGGTGTGCAAAATCAAAACACATGGTATTGGGGGTAATATACTGACGTGGATAGAGAACTGGTTGGCAGACAGGAAGCAGAGAGTCGGGATAAATGGGTCCTTTTCAGGATGGCAGGCAGTGACTAGTGGAGTGCTGCAGGGCTCAGTGCTGGGACCCCAGCTATTTACAATATACATCAATGATTTGGAAGAAGGAATTGAGTGTAATATCTCCAAGTTTGCAGATGACACTAAACTGGGTGGCGGTGTGAGCTGTGAGGGGGATGCTAAGAGGCTGCAGGTTGACTTGGACAGGTTAGGTGAGTGGGCAAATGCATGGCAGATGCAGTATAATGTGGATAAATGTGAGGTATCCACTTTGGGGGCAAAAACACGAAGACAGAATATTATCTGAATGGTGGCAGATTAGGAAAAGGGGAGGTGCAACGAGACCTGGGTGTCATGGTTCATCAGTCATTGAAAGTTGGCATACAGGTACAGCAGGCGGTGAAGAAGACAAATGGTATGTTGGCCTTCATAGATAGGGAATTTGAGTATAGGAGCAGGGAGGTCTTACTGCAGTTGTACAGGGCCTTGGTGAGGCTTCACCTGGAATACTGTGTTCAATTTTGGTCTCCTAATCTGAGGAAGGACGTTCTTGCTATTGAGGGAGTGCAGCGAAGGTTCACTAGACTGATTCCCGGGATGGCTGGACTGACATATGAGGAGAGACTGGATCAACTGGGCCTTTATACATTAGAGTTTAGAAGGATGAGAGGGGATCTCAAAGAAACATAGAAGATTCTGATGGGACGGGACAGGTGAGATGCGGGTAGATTGTTCCCGATGTTGGGGAAATCCAGAACCAGGGTACACAGTCTTAGGATAAGGGGTAGGCCATTTAGGACTGAGATAAGGAGAAACCTCTTCACTCAGAGAGTTGTTAACCTGTGGAATTCCCTGCCGCAGAGAGTTGTTGATGCCAGTTCATTGGATATATTCAAGAAGGAGTTAGATATGGCCCTTACGGCTAAGGGGATCAAGGGATATGGAGAGAAAGAGGGAAAGGGGTACGGAGGGAATGATCAGCCATGATCTTATTAAATGGTGGTGCAGGCTCGAAGGGCCGAATGGCCTACTCCTGCACCTATTTTCTATGTTTCTATGCTTCAAATGGAATGTTGTCCTTTTTGCAAGGGGGATGGAGTATAAAAGTAGGGAAGTCCTGCTACAACTGTACGGGTAAGACCAGACCTGGAGTACCGCATACAGTTTTGATCTCCTTATTTAAGGAAGGATATACTTGCATTGGAGGCAGTTCAGAGAAGGTTAACAAGGTTGATTCCTGAGATGAAAGAGATTATCTAATGACAAATGGTTGAGCAGGTTGAGCCTATCCTTATTGTAGTTTAGAAGAGTGAGAGGTGATCTTATCGAAGTGTATAAGATTCTGATGGGGCTTGACAGGTTAGATGCAGCAAGGATGTTTCCCCTCATGGGGGGTATCTAGAACTAGGGGGCATAGTTTCAGAATAAGAGGTGGCCCATTTAAAACGAAAATGAGGAGGAATTTCTTCTCTCGGAGGGTCATGAATCTTTGGAATTCCCTACCCCAGAGAGATGTGGAGGCTGGGTCACTGAATATATTTAAGGTGGAGATAGATAGATTTTTGAATGATAAGGGAGTGAAGGGTTATGAAGAGTGGGCAGGGAAGTGGAGTTGAGGGCAAGATCAAATCAGCCATGATATTGAATGGCAGAGCAGGATTGAGGTGCCAATTGGCCTACTCCTGCTCCTATTTCTTATGTTCTTATGTTAAGCCCAACCTATCCAATCTTTCCTCATAGCTAAAATTCTCCAGTCCAGGCAACATTCTTGTAAATCTCCTCTGTACCCTCTCTAGTGTAATCACATATTTCCTGTAATGTGATGAACAGAATTGCATGCAGTACTCTAGCTGCGCCTATCTAATGTTTTATACCGTTCAAGCATAACCTCCCTGCTTTTATATTCTATGCCTCGGCTAATAACAGCAAATATTCTGTATGCCTTCTTAACCACCTTATCTACCTGTTCTGCTACCTTCAGGGATCTGTGGATATGCACTCCAAGGTTCCTTTGTTCCTCTACACTCTTAGTGTCCTACCATTTATTGTGTATTCCCTTGCCTTGTTAGCCCTCCCCAAATGCATTAATGCACACTTCTCCGGATTGAATTCCATTTGCCACTGTTCTGCCCACCTGCCAGTCCATTGATATCTTCCTGCAGTCCACAGCTTTCTTCTTCATTATCAACCACATAGCCAATTTTTGTATTATCTGCAAACTTCTTATTCATACCCTCTACATTCAAGTCTAAATCATTGATATATACCACAAAGAGCAAAGGACGTAGTACTGAGCCCTGCAGAACCCGACTGGAAACAGCCTTCCAGTCAGAAAATCACCCATCAACCATTACCCATTACCTCTGAGCCAATTTTGGATCCAACTTGCCACTTTGCCTTGGATCCAATCTGCCATGTGGGACCTTATCAAAAGCTTTGCTAAAATCCATATATCTAGATCAAATGCACTACCCTCATCGGCCCTCCTTGTTACCTCCTCAAACAAATTCAGTCAAGTTAGCCAAACAAATCCATGCTGATTGTTCTTGATTAATCCTTGTTTTCCTAAATGAAAATTTATCCTGTCGCTGAGAATTTTTTCCAATAATTTTCCCACCACTGAAGCTAGGCTAACTGGCCTGTAATTACTCATCTATCCTTTTCTCCCTTTTTAAACAAAGGTACCACGTTAGCAGTCCTGCGGTCCCCTGGCATCACATTCTTAGCCAGAGAGGATTGGAAAATGATGGTAAGAGCCTCTTCTATTTCACCTCTTGCTTCTCTTAACAGCCTGGGATACATTTCTTCTGGGCCTGGGGATTTATCCACTTTTAAAGATGCTAAACCCCTTAATACTTCCTCTCTCACTCTGTTTATGTCATCTAATATTTCACATTCCGCCTCCCTCATTGCAATGTCTGTATCGCCCCTCTCTTTTTTGTTAACTGACGCAAAGTATTCATTAAGAACCATACCCACATCTTCCGCCTCCACACACAAATTATCTTTATGGCCTCTAATAGGCCCTATTCTTTCTTTAGTTATCCTCTTGCTCTTACTACATTTATAAAACATCTTTGGGTTTTCCTTGACTTTGCTTTTGATTTTACTTGCCAAAATGTTTTCATGCTCTCTCTTTGCTTTCCTAATTTCCTTTTTAATTTCACCCCTGCACTTTCTTTCCTTTAGAGTTTCTGCATTATTGAGCCCTCGGTATCTGTCATAAGCCACCCTTTTTTTCTTTATCCTACTCTGTATGTCCCTTGACATCCAGGGACCTCTAGATTTGTTAGTCCCACCCGTTTTCTTTAAGGGAACATACTTGCTCTGAACCCTCCGGATCTTCTCCTTGAATGCCTCCCACTGCACTGACACTGATTTACCTTCAGGTAGCTGTTTCCAGTCCACTTTGGCTAAATCACATCTCAGTTTAGTAAAATTGGCTTTTTCCCAGTTGAGAACTTTTATTCCTGGTCTATTTTTGTCCTTTTCCATAACTACCCTAAATCTAACTGAATTATGATCACTAGCACCAAAATGCTCTCCCACTGATACCCCTTCCACCTGCACAGCTGCATTCCCTAAAACTAAATCCAGAACCGCCCCTCTCTTGTTAGACTTGCTACGTACTGGCTAAAAAGTTCTCCTGAAAGCATTTAAGGAATTCTGCATCCTCTATACCTTTCACACTAATTCTATCCCAGTTACTATTAGGATAGTTGTAATCCCCTATTACTGCCCTATAGTTTTTGCACTTCTCAGAAATATTGCCTACATATTTGCTCTTATATCTCCCTCTGACTGTTTGGGGGTCCAATGCACTCTCCCAGCAGTGTGATTACCCCTTTTTTGTTCTTCAGTTCAACCCATATGGCCTCTTTTGCTGATCCTCCTAACATATCATCCCTCCTCACAACTGTAATTGTTTCTTTAATCAATACTGCAAAACCCCATATATTTTACCCCCTCTCTATCCCGTCTGAAAATCTTCTGCTATACCTGAAGGCAGGAGAATAACAGGGAGGGTAGGGAGAGGAGGATGTTTGAAATTTCCAGAAAAGGAGCAGAAAAATTAGGGTCAGCACAATAACAGTTCCCCTGGTCGGCTCTCACTAAAAATGGGCAGTCCACAGAGTGAAGGGCAGATCAGGGAGTCATCAATAGTATTGACGGTGATAAGCCATGGCTGCAATCAATTAAGGTGTCATTGATGACTTTGGCTGCGAACAACAACAACTTGTATTTATATAGTGCCTTTAATGTAGTAAAACATCCTAAGGCACTCACAGGAGTAGTATAAGACAAAAAAATTGAAACTGAGTCACATAAGGAAAAATTAGGGCAGATGACCAAAAACTTAGTCAAAGAGGTAGGTTGTAAGGAGCGTCTTAAAGGAGGAGAGAGAGGTAGAGAGGTGGAGAGGTTTAGGGAGGGAATTCCAGAGCTTAGGGCCTAGGCAACAGAAGGCACTTCAACCAATGGTTGAGCGATTAGAATCAGGGATGCTCAAGAGGGCAGAATTAGTCTGGCGTAAAAATAAAAAAGGGAAGGTGGCTCAACCGTGGCTATCAAGGGAAATCAGGGATAGTATTAAAGCCAAGGAAGTGGCATACAAATTGGCCAGAAATAGCAGTGAACCCGGGGACTGGGAGAAATTTAGAACTCAGCAGAGGAGGACAAAGGATTTGATTAGGGCAGGGAAAATGGAGTACGAGAAGAAGCTTGCAGGGAACATTAAGACGGATTGCAAAAGTTTCTATAGATATGTAAAGAGAAAAAGGTTAGTAAAGACAAACGTAGGTCTCCTGCAGTCAGAATCAGGGGAAGTCATAACGGGGAACAAAGAAATGGCGGACCAATTGAACAAGTACTTTGGTTCGGTATTCACTAAGGAGGACACAAACAACCTTCCGGATATAAAAGGGGTCAGAGGGTCTAGTAAGGAGGAGGAACTGAAGGAAATCCTTATTAGTCGGGAAATTGTGTTGGGGAAATTGATGGGATTGAAGGCCGATAAATCCCCAGGGCCTGATGGACTGCATCCCAGAGTACTTAAGGAGATGGCCTTGGAAATAGCGGATGCATTGACAGTCATTTTCCAACATTCCATTGACTCTGGATCAGTTCCTATGGAGTGGAGGGTAGCCAATGTTACCCTTTTTAAAAAAAGGAGGGAGAGAGAAAACAGGGAATTATAGACCGGTCAGCCTGACATCGGTAGTGGGTAAAATGATGGAATCAATTATTAAGGATGTCATAGCAGTGCATTTGGAAAGAGGTGACATGATAGGTCCAAGTCAGCATGGATTTGTGAAAGGGAAATCATGCTTGACAAATCTTCTGGAATTTTTTGAGGATGTTTCCAGTACAGTGGACAAGGGAGAACCAGTTGATGTGGTATATTTGGACTTTCAGAAGGCTTTCGACAAGGTCCCACACAAGAGATTAATGTGCAAAGTTAAAGCACATGGGATTGGGGGTAGTGTGCTGACATGGATTGAGAACTGGTTGTCAGACAGGAAGCAAAGAGTAGGAGTAAATGGGTACTTTTCAGAATGGCAGGCAGTGATTAGTGGGGTACCGCAAGGTTCTGTGCTGGGGCCCCAGCTGTTTACACTGTACATTAATGATTTAGACGAGGGGATTAAATGTAGTATCTTCAAATTTGCGGTTGACACTAAGTTGGGTGGCAGTGTGAGCTGCGAGGAGGATGCTATGAGGCTGCAGAGCGACTTGGATAGGTTAGGTGAGTGGGCAAATGCATGGCAGATGAAATATAATGTGGATAAATGTGAGGTTATCCACTTTGGTGGTAAAAACAGAGAGACAGACCATTATCTGAATGGTGACAGATTAGGAAAAGGGGAGGTGCAATGAGACCTGGGTGTCATGGTACATCAGTCATTGAAGGTTGGCATGCAGGTACAGCAGGCAGTTAAGAAAGCAAATGGCATGTTGGCCTTCATAGCGAGGGGATTTGAGTACAGGGGCAGGGAGGTGTTGCTACAGTTGTACAGGGCCTTGGTGAGGCCACACCTGGAGTATTGTGTACAGTTTTGGTCTCCTAACCTGAGGAAGGACATTCTTGCTATTGAGGGAGTGCAGCGAAGGTTCACCAGACTGATTCCCGGGATGGCGGGACTGACCTATCAAGAAAGACTGGATCAACTGGGCTTGTATTCACTGGAGTTCAGAAGAATGAGAGGGGACCTCATAGAAACGTTTAAAATTCTGACGGGTTTAGACAGGTTAGATGCAGGAAGAATGTTCCCAATGTTGGGGAAGTCCAGAACCAGGGGACACAGTCTAAGGATAAGGGGTAAGCCATTTAGGACCGAGATGAGGAGAAACTTCTTCACCCAGAGAGTGGTGAACTTGTGGAATTCTCTACCACAGAAAGTTGTTGAGGCCAATTCACTAAATATATTCAAAAAGGAGTTAGATGAAGTCCTTACTACTAGGGGGATCAAGGGGTATGGCGAAAAAGCAGGAATGGGGTACTGAAGTTGCATGTTCAGCCATGAACTCATTGAATGGCGGTGCAGGCTAGAAGGGCCGAATGGCCTACTCCTGCACCTATTTTCTATGTTTCTATGTTTAACCAGGAGCCAATGTAGGTCAGTGAGCACAGTGGTGATGGATGAACGGGACTTGGTGTTAGTTAGGATACGGGCAGCCGAGTTGTGGATGACTCAAGTTTAAGTAGGGTAGAATGTGGGAGGCCAGCCAGGAGTACATTGGAATAGTCAAGTCTAGAGGTAACAAAAGCATGGATGAGGATTTCAGCAGCGGATGAGCTGAGGCAAGAGCAGAAATGGGCGATGTTACAGAGGTGGAAATAGATGGTCTTAGTCATGCTGCGGATATGTGGTCGGAAGCTCATTTCAGGGTCAAATATGGCACCAAGGTTGCGAATAGTGTAGTTCAGCCTCTTACGGATGTTAGGGAGAGGTTTGGAATCAGTGGCTAGGAACGGAGTTTGTGGCGGGGACCAAAAACAATGGCTTTGGTCTTCCCAATATTTAATTGGAGAACATTTCTGCTCATCTAGAACTGGATGTCGGACTAGCAGTCTGACAATTTAGAGACCGTGGATTGGTGGAGAGTAGTGGTATTGAGGTAGAGCTGAGTGTCGTCAGCGTACATGTGGAAACTGGCACTGTGTTTTCGGATGATGTCGCCAAGGGGCAACATGTAGATGAGAAATAGGAGGGGGCCAAGGATAGATTCTTGGGAAACATCAGACGTAGCGAAGTGGGTGTGGGAAGAGAAGCCATTGCAGGTGATTCTCTGGCTACGATTAGATCGATAAGAATGGAACCAGGCGAGTGTAACCCCACCCAGCTGGACAATGGTAGAGAGTCATTGGAGAAGGATAGAGTGATCAGCTGTGTCAAAGGCTGCAGACAAGTTAAGAAGGGCAATGAGGGATAGTTTGCCTTTGTCATAGTCACAAAGGATGTCATTTGTGACTTTGATAAGAGCCGTTTCAGTATTGTGGCAGGGGCAGAAACCTGATTGGAGGGATTCAAACACTGACTCATCTATAACTTTGAATGGGATGGTGTTTGTACTATAGACTGGTGGGAGACTGGATTGCACAGATTCAAGCAGAGTTACCTTTAACCCCTCTACCCTTTTCCGCTCCTATGACCCACCACAAGCATTGACACTGGTGCCTCTGTTGGCCTCCTCCACAACTGCCTTGCCTCAGTCTATGATACTATCATCCCCTATGATACTAGAATCCCAATTATATCCCACCGCACTCATCTCTGCAGTCTCAAATGCATGCGCTGGTGACTAGAGTGATTGTAGCTGTTCCTCATCACCCTCCTTGATCTCTCCACCTGTTTTGGCAATGTTGACCACTGCATTCTCCTCTATCCCTGCTCCTCTGTCGTAGCATAGTCTTTTGGTTCCACTCTTACTCTTCCCAGAAGTGACTATATCTGCACAAATAGTTTCTTCTCTAGTGACAGGATGCTCATCCCTGGTTTGATCTGTTGTTCCCCTCCGATTATTTATATATATTTATCCATCGACTAATCCACGAGCTTCAGAAACATATTGATAGAGGTGAAGAGCAGGTTAATGATCTGGTTGGTTGTACAGAGAAGGAGCCTGTGTTATCTTTGCCCTCGAGAATAATCATGCAATACAGGGTAGTTTTGGCAGAAGAGTCTGAGGCATGGCAGAGCTTGTTACAATTTTAAAGGGGGGGTGCAGAAACAGAGAGATCTGGGGGTGTATGTATACAAATCTTTGAAGGTGACAGGACAAGTTGAGAAGCCTATTAAAAAAAAGCTTTGTAAATAAGGGCATAAAGGCATTGGGAGTTATGTTAAACCATTATAAATCACAGGTTAGGCCCCAGTTGGAGTATTGTGTCCAATTCTGGGCACCACACTTTAGGAAGGATGTCAAGGTCTTAGAGGGGGTGCAAAGAAGATTTATTAGATTGATACCAGGGATGAGGGACTTCAGTTACATGGAGAAACTGGAGAAGCTGGGGTTGTTCTCTTTACAGCAGAGAAAGTTAAAGGGAGATTTGATAGGGGTGTTCAAAATCATGTAGGCTTTTGATAGAGTAAATAAGAAGAAACTGTTTCCAGTGGCATAAGGGTCGGTAACCAATGGACACAGAAATAAGGTAATTGGCAAACGAACCAGAGGCAAGATGAGGAGAATTTTTTTTGCACAGCGACTTATGATGATCTAGAATGCCCTGCCTGAATGGGTGGTGGAAGCAGATTCAATAATAACTTTCAAACAATTCTCTTTTGAAATTTATTATTGAATCTGCCTCCAGCATACTTTCAGGCAGTGCATTCCCAGATTACTTGAAGGGGATAAATTTGTAGGGCTATGGGGATAGGGCAGTTGAGTAGGACAAATTGAGCTGGCACAAGCACAATGAATGGCCTCCTTCAGTGTTGTATGATTCTATGATGGGGTTAAGCCAGATCTGGTAATGGATGGCTAAGCAAGTTGTGCACTAGGCATGCTTAAGTTTGCACTCTTCGGACTTAAAGGAGTGAAAATGGAGCCTCTAGCAGGAAGGCATCAAGGGTGCATGACAGTAATTGTTTTACTGGGTTCAAGGGCATCAAAGATTGAGATAAGGGAATAGTTGAGCTAGTCAACAGCTTCAGAGATGTCATGTGAATGTGGCGCCAAAGATCATGAATGGGGAACTAGAGTATGATTGTAAATGGATTGGTGGGTGGGGCTTGTTTCCATGGGTGGATGGTGGAATAAATTGTGCAAAGGAAGGTTAGGATATAGATGGTGAGGGAGATGAAGAACTGGTTGGAGATAGCCTTGTTGGTGATCGACAGTGTGGGTGCAGAGAGGCCATGAGAGATGGAGAGGATAAGGGAGTGGTCTTGAATATGGTAGGAGAGTCACGTTGTATCCTGTTGTATTATATTAATGAATCCACCTCAAATAACCTCAACACCTCTGTTGAAATATTAGATTAAGGAATGTCACATTAAGGTCTGTGCGCTAATACTGCACACAGTAATTTCTAAGCTATAGCCACAATCTAAATTCCAGGCAGATGCTATTCATTAAATTGTGTTCATTTTAAGTCCGTGCACAATATATCACCCAGTACCAGTAAAAGAAGAATAGCTCCTGTCAATCGAGACACAAATGCCTTTGAAACCCACAGCGCTTCTATGAACAGCTGTATGCTTTGATAGGGAACCGCCAGTTTCGCATCACATATAAAGGTAACCCTGAGCCTTGTCCATTCCTAAATGGAAGAATTATTGGGAATGAAAGCTGTTGTAACCTACTTCAAGAGCTTTAGTTCTTTGTGATATCACTAGTGCTGGGTAAAGATTCCAATCTGCTGCCTAAAGGAGGTTTAATGTCTCCTCCGAAATATAAATACCAAGCGGCTCCTCTTGTTTACCTTTAGGTCAGTTCCTATCACTGTGCTCAGTCTTTGTGCAAATACAGCATTTGATGTAATAAAACTGATAGTTTGAGGTAGGGTAGTTTAACTCCATAAATGGCTAAGTTACTCAAGAAGATAAAGCATGCTTCAGAAATCAGGAGGGGCTGTGCTGTGCTGTAAGATTTGGGCAGTAGTAGTTGGGATAGATGTTATGCTGCAGCTATACAAAGCCCTGGGTAGACCACACATGGAGTACTGTGAGCAGTTCTAGGTACCACACCTTAGAAAGGATATATTGGCCTTGGAGGGAGTGCAGCATAGCTTCACCATAATGATACCCGGACTCCAAGGGTTAAGTTACAAGGCGAGATTACAAAAACTAGGGTTGTGTTCCCTGGAATTTAGACAATTAAGGGGTGATCTGATAGAAGTTTTCAATATATTAAGGGGAACAGATGGGGTAGATAGAGAGAAACTATTTACACTGGTTGGGGATTCTAGGCTTAGGGGACATAGTCTAAAAATTAGAGCCAGACCTTTCAGGAGTGAAATTAGTATCTACTCACAAAGTGTTTGTAGAAGTTTGGAATGCTCTTCAGCAAATGGCAATTCATGCTAGAGCAATTGTTAATATTAAATTGGAGATTGATAGATTCTTGTTAACTAATGGTATTAAGGGATAAGAACATAAGAAAAAGGAGCAGGAGTAGGCCATTTGACCCCTCAAACTTGCTCCGCCATTCAATAAGATCATGGCTGATCTGATCTTGGGCTCAACTCCATTTCCTCGCCCGCTCCCCATAACTCTTCACTCCCTTATCGCTCAAAAATCTGTCTATCTCCACTTAAATATATTCAATGACCCAGCCTCCATAGCTCTCTGGGGCAGAGCATTCCACAGATTTACAATCCTCTGAGAGAAGAAATTCCTCCTCATCTCAGTTTTAAATGGGCGACCCCTTATTCTGAAACTATGCCCCCTAGTTCTGGATTCCCCCACAAGGGGAAACATCCTCTCTGCATCTACCTTGTTGAGCCCCCTCAGTATCTTACATGTTTCAATAAGATCACCGCTCATTCTTCTAAAGTCCAATGAGTATAGACCCAACCTGCTCAACCTTTCTTCATCAGTCAACCCCTTCATCTCAGGAATCAATCTAGTGAACCTTCTCTGAACTGCCTCCAATGCAAGTATATCTCTCCTTAAATAAGGAGACCAAAACTGTACGCAGTACTCTTAAGTGTGGCCTCAACAATACCCTGTACAGTTGTAGCAGGACTTCTCTGCTTTTATACTCCATCCCTTTTGCAATAAAGGCCAACATTCCATTTGCCTTCCTAACTAATTGTTGTACCTGTATACTAACTAGTTGTGTTTCATACACAAGGACCCCCAGGTCCCTCTGTACTGCAGCATTTTGTAATTTCTCTCCATTTAAATAATAATTTGATTTTTTATTTTTCCTGCCAAAGTGGATAACCTCACACTTTCCCACATTATACTCCATCTGCCAAGTGTTTGCCCACTCACTTAGCCTATCTATATCCCTTTTCAGATCTTTTGTGTCCTCCTCACAACTTGCTTTCCCATCCATCTTTGTATCATCAGCAAACTTGGCTAGATTACACTCGGTCCCTTCAACCAAGTCATTAATATAAATTGTAAATAATAGTGTGAAGGGTATAGAGGGTGCGGAATTCTTGAAATGCATTCAAGAGAACTTTTTTAGTCAGTATGTAGCAAGCCCAACATAAGAAGAGGTGGTTTTGGATTTAGTTTGGGGGAATGAAGCTAGGCAGGTTGAAGGGGTATTATAGTGGGAGAGCACTTGGGTGCCAGTGACCATAATTCAGTTAGATTCAAGTTGGTTATGGATAAGGACAAGGATAGGCCTGGAATAAAAGTCCCGAATTGCTAAGTTCAGGAGTGATTTGGCCACAGTGGACTGGAAACAGCTACTTGTGGGTAAATCAGTGTCGGAATGGTGGGAGGCATTCAAGGAGAAGATCCGGAAGGCTCAGGCCAAACATGTGCCCTTAAAGAAAAAGATTGGGAATAATAATTCTAGAGCCCCCTGGATGTCTTGGGACTTACCAGGGAGAATAAAGAAAAAAAGGGACGCTTATGTCATATACCAATGGCTAAATACTATAGAATCTTTAGAGGAATATAGAAAGTTAAGAGGCAAAATTAAAAAGGATATTAGGAATGCTAAGAGAGTACACAAAAAATTCTTGGCTAGTAAAATTAAGGAAAACCCTAAAATGTTCTATATATATATATTAAGAGTAAGAGGGTAACTAAAGAAAGGGTAGGGCCTATTAGAGACCATGAGGGTAATCTTTATGTGGAGGCAGAAGATGTTGGTAAGGTACTTAACGAATACTTTGCATCTGTTTTCACAAAGGAAAGGGGCAATGCAGATACTGCTTTCGAGGAGGAGTGTGATATTCTGGATGAAATAGTGAGAGAGGAAGTATTAAGGGGTTTAGCAGCTTTGAATAATGAATCTAATGACTCATAAGACTTGTTACTGTAAAGTGCCTCAGGTGTAAACCTGATCCAACTTTATTTTCGCCCAAAGTAACCCGCGTGACATGGTATCCGCGTTTATATACCAGTGACCGCGCACGTGTGCGTACAGCCCAATGACTTCCGACAGTGGCGTCCCCCGGTGTCTGGTGACCCCAGGCATAAATACATAACACTTTGAAAGTAGATAAGTCCCCAGGCCCGGATGAAATGCATCCCATGCTGTTGAGCAAAGTAAAAAAGGAAATAGCAGAGGTCTTGACCATCATTTTCCAGTCCTTTTTGGATTTGGGCATGGTGCCCGAGGATTGGAGGACTGCTAATGTAGTACTCTTATTTAAGAAGGGAGAAAGGGATATGCCAAGTAATTACAGGCCTGTCAGCCTAACCTCAGTGGTGGGAAAATTATTTTTTAAATTCTCAAAGACAGGATAAATCTACATTTGGAAAGGCAAGGATTAATTAGGGACAGTCAGCACGGATTTGTGAAGGGAAAATCGTGTTTGACTGACCTGATTGAATTTTTTGAGGAGGTAACCAAGAGGGTTGAGGAAGGTAGTGCGAACGATGTAGTGTATATGGACTTTAGCAAAGCTTTTGATCAGGTCGCACACGTTAGACTGGTCAAGAAGGTTAAAGCCCATGGGATCCAGGGCAAAGTGGCAAGTTGGATCCTTCTGCTGCCTGCGCTTGGCCACTTCATGCTCTTTGCGTTGAGACTCGAAGAGCTCAACGCCCTCCCGGATGTACTTTCTCCACCTCGGGCGGCCTTCGGCCAGGGTCTCCCAGGTGTCAGTGGTGATGTCACACTTTACCAGGGAGGCTTTGAGGATGTCCTTATAACGTTTTCGCTGTCCTCCTTTGGCTCGTTTACCATGAAGGAGCTCCGCATAAAGCATTTGCTTAGGGAGTCTTCTCGGCCTCTCGCTCTCGGCCTTTTGGTTCTCCCTGGATCAGGAAGGTGGTTCTCCTATGCTTTTTGGAAATAGGAGGTGGGTGGGGGGCTTGACCCATCCACCTCCATGGCACGAACCTGGTATTGCAGTACTTCCAGGAACGGTGCTTTGGCTCTAGGCCTTTTGGCTAAGAGCAAAAACATTGGCACAGAGTGATCCTTGAATGGGCCCAAGGTGACCTTTGGCGTTTATGATCTGATAAGTTGATCTGACAAAGAATTGGAAAGATTGGCAACGAATAAAACATTAAAAAAAAAATACAAATTTTTTTTTTTTAATTGCTTAGGGAGTCTTGTATCTGGCATGCAAACTATGTGGCCTGCCCAACGAAGCTGATCGAGTGTGGTCAGTGCTTCAGTGGAGATAGGAAGCAAAGGGTAATGGTTGATCGATGTTTTTGTGACTGGAAGGATGTTTCCAGTGGGGTTCCGCAGGGTTCAGTACTGGGTCCCTTGCTCTTTGTGGTATATATCAACGATTTAGATTTGAATATAGGGAGTATGATTAAGAAGTTTGCAGGCGACACTAAAATTGGCTATGTGGTTGATAATGAAGAGGAAGGTCATGGGCTGCAGGAGGATATCAATCTACTGGTCAGGTGGGTAGAGCAGTGGCAAATGGAATTTAATTCAGAGAAGTGTGAGGTGATGCACTTTGGGAGGGCTAATAAGGAAAGGGTATACACATTAAGCGGTAGGCCACTTAATAGTGTAGATGAACAAAGGGACCTTGGAGTGTTTGTCCACAGATCCCTGAAAGTTGCAGGCCAGGTGGATAAGGTGGTTAAGAAGGCATACGGAATGCTTGCCTTTATTGGCCGAGGCATAGAATATAAGAGCAGGGAGGTTATGGTTATGCTTAAATTGTATAATACTTTGGTTAGGCCACAGCTGGTGCACTGCGTACAGTTCTGGTCGCCGTATTATAGGAAGGTCGTGATTCCACTAGAGGGTGCAGAGGAGATTTACTAGAATGCTGCCTGGAATGGAGAATCTTAGTTATGAGGACAGATTGGATAGGCTGGGTTTGTTCTCATTGGAACAGAGGAGGCTGAGAGGAGACCTCATTGAGGTGTACAAAATATTGAGGGGCCTGGAAGTGAATACTAAGGGCCTATTTCCATTGGTGGAGGGGTCTATTACGAGGGGCGTAGTTTTAAGGTTTTTGCTGGAAGGTTTATGGGGATTTGAGGGAGGGTTTCTTTACGCAGAGTGTTGTGGAGATCTGGAACTCATTGCCTGGAAGAGTGGTGGATGCAGAAACCCTCACTACTTTTAAGAGATGGTTGGATGGGCACTTAAAGTGCCTTAACCTGCAGGGTTATGGACTTAGAGCTGGTAATTGGGGTTAGACTGGATAACTTTTGTTGACAGCCACGGATATAATGGTCATCATAGGCAGTCCCTTGGAATTGAGGAAGACTTGCTTCCACTCCCAAAGTGAGTTCTTTGATAGTTGAACAGTCCGATACGAGAGTCACAGACCCTGTTACAGGTGGGACAGACATTCATCGAGGGAAGGGGTCAGGGGGGCTGGTTTGCCGCGTGCTCCTTCCGCTACCTGCGCTTGGCCTCTTCATGCGCTTTACATTGAGACTTGAAGAGTTCAACGCCCTCCCGGATGTACTTTCTCCACCTCGGGCGGTCTTCGGCCAGGGTCTCCCAGGTGTCAGTGGTGATGTCGCACTTTACCAGGGAGGCTTTGAGGGTGTCCTTATAACGTTTCCACTGTCCTCCTTTGGCTCGTTTACCATGAAGGAGCTCCGCATAAAGCATTTTCTTAGGGAGTCTCGTATCTGGCATGTGAACTATGTGGCCTGCCCAGCGAAGCTGATCAAGTGTGGTCAGTGCTTCAATACTGGGGATGTTAGCCTGACTGAGGACACTGATGTTGGTGCGCCTGTCTTCAGGGGATTTGCAGGATTTTGCGGAGACATCGTTGGTGATATATCTCCAGCAACTTGAGGTGCCTTCTATACATCGTCCATGCCTCAGATCCACACAGGAGGGCGGGTATTACTATTGCCCTGTAGACCATGAGCTTGGTGGTAGATTTGAGGGCCTGGTCTTCAAACACTCTTTTCCTCAGATGGCCGAAGGCTGCACTGGTGCACTCGAGGCGATGTTGAATCTCTGCATCAATGTCTGCCTTTGTTGATAAGAGGCTCCCGAGATATGGGAAATGGTCCACGTTGTCCAGGGCCGCATCGTGGATCTTGATGATTGGAGGGCAGTGCTGAGCGGCGGTGACAGGCTGGTGGAGGACCTTTGTCTTACGGATGTCAAGCGTAAGGCCCATGCTTTCATATGCCTCAGTGAATACATTGACTATATCCTGGAGTTCAGCCTCTGAATGTGTGCAGACGCAGGCGTCGTCCACATTCTGCAGCTCATTGACAGAGGTTGGGGTGATCTTGGACCTGGCCTGGAGGCGGCGTAGGTTAAACAGCTCCCCACTGGTTCTGTAGTTCAGTTCCACTCCAGCAGGGAGCTTGTTGATTGTGAGGTGGAGCATGGCGGCGAGGAAGATTGAGAAGAGGGTTGGAGCGGTGATGCAGCCCTGTTTGACCTCAGTCAGGACATGGATTGGATCTGTAATGGATCAGTTGGTAAGGATCACGGCCTGCATGTCATCGTGAAACAGGTGAGGGATGTTGATAAACTTTTGGGGGCATCTGAAATGGAGGACAGCGCTCCATAGACCCTCACAGTTGACAGTGTCAAAGGCCTTTGTAAGATCAAAAAAGGCCATGTATAAGGGCTGGCGCTGCTCCCTGCATTTTTCCTGCAATTGTCCCGCTGCAAAGATCATGTCTGTTGTGCTCCGTAGAGGACAAAATCCGCATTGTGATTCCGGGAGGAGCTCCTCGGCCACAGGGAGAAGACGATTGAGGAGAACTCTAGCTACAACTTTCCCAGTGGCTGATAGCAGGGAGATTCCCCTGTAGTTGCCGCAGTCGGACTTGTCCCCTTTTTAAAAAATGGTCACAATCACTGCATCTCTGAGATCTCCCGGCATGCTCTCCTCCCTACAGATGAGAGAGATGAGGTCATGTATCCGCGCCAACAGCGCCTCTCCGCCATACTTTAGCGCCTCAGCAGGGATTCCATCCGCACCCGTAGCCTTGTTATTCTTGAGCTGTTTTATGGCTTTGCCTACCTCGTGCAACGTTGGAGTTTCACTGAGTTGGTGGCGGGTTGTGTGCTGCGGGATGGAGTCGAGAACACTCGAGTCAAAGGCAGAGTCTCGATTAAGGAGATCTTCAAAGTGCTCCTTCCATCGGGCCCTGACAGCCTCGGTGTCCTTGATGAGTGTTTCCCCGTTCTTGGCCAGGAGTGGGGTGGGGCCTTGGGAGCTTGGACCATAGGTGGCCTTGACAGCAGCGAAGAATCCTCGCATATCATGGCTGTCGGCCAGTTGTTGTATCTCTTCTGCTTTCTCCATCCACCACCTGTTCTTTAGGTCCCGGGTTTTTTGTTGGACCTGAGCCTTGAGTCGTCTGTAATGTTGCTTTGCAGCTCCTGAGTTGGGTTGTTGCTTGAGGCTCAGAAATGCTTTGCGCTTGTGATCTATTAGTTCTTCGATCTCCTGATCATTTTCATCAAATTAGTCCTGATGTTTTCTGGTTGAGTGATCAAGTGTCTCTTCACAGGCACTGGGTTATAGAGGCCTGGAGGGCAGACCAAGCACTGTGGGCATTCAGCATCTCAGGGTCATCAAGGCACGCCAGATTGGCCGTGAGGCGCTGGCTGTATAAGGCTCTCTTAGCTGGGTCTCTAAGTGCCCCGGCATTAACTTTTTTGCAGAACTGCTTCTGCAGTCCCCGCTGCTTTGGGGCAATGTTAATGTTGATGATGGATGTTATTAGGTGTTGGTCCGTCCAGGAGTCGTCAGCTCCTGTCATGGCACGGGTGATGCGCACATCCTTGCGATTCTTGGCTCGGACGATGACATAGTCAAGCAGGTGCCAGTATTTGGAGCGAGGGTGTTGCCACAATGCTTTGTATTTGACCCTCTGGCAGAACAGGGTGTTGGTGATGAGTTCATGTTCGAGACATTTTGTCAGGAGTAGGGTACCGCTGGAGTTGGCTTTCCCTACCCCCTCTCTAACAATCACGCCTCCCCAGAGGGCTGTGTCTTTGCCGACCCTGGCATTAAAATCACCCAGGAGGATCAATTTGTCGCCCATGGGGATGTGGGACAAGGATGTCTCGAGGTTGGAATAAAAACCCTCTTTAGCCTCATCCGTTGCATCGAGTGTAGGGGCATACGCACTGGTGACTGTGGCGCATTGGTTCCGGGATAGGGTAATACGAAGAGTCATGAGGCATTCGTTAACACCACAGGGGGAGTCTTTGAGGCGGCCGACCAGCTCATTCTTGATGGCAAAGCTAACTCCATGAAGGCGGCGTTCTGCCTCTGGTTTCCCTTTCCAGAAGAAGGTGTAATCTCCACCATGTTCCTTCAACTGGCCTTCCCCTGCCCGCTGGGTCTCACTTAGGGCGGCGATGTCAACGTCAAAACATCTGAGTTCCTAGGCAACTATGGCGGTGCGGCGTTCCGGCCTGTTGCTGTTGGAATTGTCCATGAGGGTCCTGACGTTCCAGGTCCGGAACTTCATACTGACGAAGTGGAAGATGCCTGTGCGCGAGTTCTTTTAACATGGGGTGGCCGCTGCACACCGGCAACCACACGGGCTTAACTGAACAAGGTCTTGGTCCAGTGGCAAGGGAGTCCAAGACAACTGGAGACCAGGCACAGCTCTATAAATCTAATTGCCTACGGCGAAGTGTTGGCCACAAGCTCGGCGCCGAGTAGCGCCATTGATGGTAGATGGCCCGAGGCTTGTTTGGGGGGCAGGCATTAGGAAGGTGATTTCCAAAGTTATTTTAAAAGTTAAAAGTTGATATTCCCAATTTATTTTAAAAGTTTCTAAGAGTTGTTAATGGTAAGTACTACAGGGAATCAAATACGGCCAGGATGATCTCCTGGACTGGTTTTGATGGGTCAGAGAGGAATTTTCCCAGATTTTTTTTCTCCCTAAATTGGCCTGGGTTTTTATCTGGCTTTTGCCTCTCCCAGGAGATCACATTGTTCCGGTTGGGATGGAGTGTATAATGTTTCAGTATAGGGGGTGTCGCAGTTGTGTAGGGCGGACTGGTTGGGCTGGGTGCTCTTTGCCTTTCCGCCATTGTTCATTGGTTTATATGTAACCTTCAGGGATGCTGACCGAGGGCCGTGCAGCTCTTTGTCGGCCGGCGTGGACACGATGGGCCGAAATGGCCTCCTTCTGCACTGTAAATTTCTATGTTTCTATAAGGCCCCAGCACCAATCCCTGTGGCACCCCACCAGTTACCATTTGCCAACCGTAAAATTACCCATTTATCCTAACTCTGTTTTCTGTTAATTAGCCAATCCGCTATCCATGCTAATATATTACACCCAACTGCGTGAGCTTTTATCTTGTGCAGTAACCTTTTATGTGGTACCTTATCGAATGCCTTCTGGAAATCCAAATACACCACATCCACTGGTTCCCCCTTATCCACCCTGCTCATTACATCCTCCAACAAATTTGTCAAATATGGTTTCCCTTTCATAAAACCATGCTGACTGTGCTTGACAGTATTATGCTTTTCCAAATGTCCTGCTACTGCTTCTTTAATAATGGACTCTAGCATTTTCCTAATGACAGATGTTAGGCTAACTGGTCTATAGTTTCCTGCTTTATGTCTGCCTCCTTTTTTAAATAGGGGCGTTACATTTGCGATTTTCCAATCTGCTCGGACCTCTCCAGAATCCAGGGAATTTTGGTGGATTACAACCAATGCATCCACTATCTCTGCAGCCATTTCTTTTAAGATACTAGAATGCAAGCCATCAGGTCCAGAGGACTTGATCACCTTTAGCCCCATTAGTTTGCCTAGTACTTTTTCTTTAGTGATAGTGCTTGTTTTAATTTCCTCCCTCTCTATAGCCCCTTGATTATCCATTATTGGGATGTTTTAAGTCTCTTCTACCATGAAGACCGATACAAAATATTTGTTCAAAGTCTCTGCCATTTCCCTGTTCCCCATTATTAATTCTCCAGTCTCATCCTCTAAGGAAATAATGTTTACTTTAACTACTCTCTTCCTTTTTATATACCTGTAGAAACTCTTACTATCTGTTTATATATTTTTGGTAGTTTACTCATAATCTATCTTCCCACTCTTTATTATTTTTTTAGTCGTCCTTTGCTGGTTTTTAAAAGTTTCCCCATTTTCTGGGCCAAAGGCAGGGATATGAAGTTAGGTTCCAGATCAGCCATGATCTCATTGAATGGCAGAACAGGCTCGAAGGGCTTAATGGCCTACTCCTGTTCCTATGTTCTCTATTCACTGTTGACTGGTCAGACACTTGTTCATATGAAAAATAAAACAGTGGTATTCGGCTCTCCTCTTTTCAGTGGCCAATTCGGACAACACCCCCAAGTGTCATCAACCCAAATCCAAAATTATTTTTTATAAAAGAGCCCCCTATTTAAAGCTGCACAAATAATAATCACCCAGATTATAAATAAAACAAAGGAAACTGATCATAAATCGGAAAGTTATTTTCTGTGACAATGCCCTTCAGTCACTCCGGTTGCGGAAGGCCGGTATTCGGCTCGCCAACTCGACAGCAAGATTCGGTGATGGCAACATAAATAGCTCCATACGATGATTGCCCTATTATAGTAATGAATACTGCTTTGGATTGACTTCATGCGATATAGAAGGAACTGGGCTCACAGTTTTATTTATATCAATTACGATTATAGTTCCTGCTTTGCTTCCAACCAGGTGAAATGAACGGAGAAACAGAAAAGAGAAATTCTGGGACCAAGCGGAGTTAGCTAATCCTAGATTTCCATTCATTGGCCGTGCACATACCCAGTCTGTGGTCGGCAGCGACATCAAACAACCCGCATCTCCCATACTTTGCATAAACTGATAACCTGTCTAGAAGTTAACAGGGTTACAAGTTATTTACCTGGTCAGCAGACAAAATACTGGGGGCGGGAACTAACAAGAATGGAGTGTGTAGATAGAGAGTGCTCCTGTTTTTTTCATGCGAGGTAATAATCCGATTTTTTTGCGAGGAGTATATTTTTAAGACCAGGAGAAGGTTTCGCCGTTGGATTGAGGGCCCATAACTTTAACTCAGTATGTGTGATGTGACTGGAAAGACCGACATTATCTCTGACCGTGCTAACGTGAGGACTTTATAACTCGAACGTCGTTTTTTTATTGATTCAAGCTGTCTGTCTCTTAATAAAATAGAAGCTATACGTGTTTAAAGCGGCAGTAAAGTTCAATGATTTGATCATCTATACTCCCGTTAGGCCGGGGTCGAAATGCAGGTGAGATGAGCCAAGTAATATAAAAAGATCAAATCGAGCACCAAACGCATCCTCTGAAAATAAGTGCACTTTGAAGACCAAATGGATAGATTTTTATTCGGTAAGAATATCAAGGGATATGGAAAGATGGGTAACTGGAGTTGACGTAGAGGTCAGCCCTGATCTAATTGAATGGTGGAACAGGCTCCAGGGGCTGAATGGCCTGCTCCTGTTCCTAATGTTACGATGGCACCTAAGGAGCCAGAGGGACAAGACCCCTCCCACAGGACTGCCTCCCCACCCCCACCCATTTCCTCAGGACGCCTGCAACACTCCTCCCTGCCCTGCTCAGAGGGTGTGTCCACAGGGTTCACCGAGAGGTTGACTTTCAATGGGTTTGCTATGTAGGGAACGCTGACCCTTACGGGTATCCCTCTGTCTGGAGTTATAGTGCACTCTGGTTAAACTCCAATCGGTGTGCGATGATCGACTGCAGGGGGTTTCATATCCCGCCAGTCCCTGAGTTGTATACTGTCAAATGTACATTGATAAGACAAGTGACAGTATAACTGTAGCTTAGTTCGGCGAGCAAGTTTCCAGATAAGAGCTGGGGATCAGTATGGACCTTAAAACTGGAGTAATAAATAACAGGCGAATAGGGGATCCTGATCAATCCGTGATTTATAAATAAAATCAATACACATCTCCATAAAACGGAGCTCCATACACTCAGCCAGACATTTACAAGGCGATCAATCTTGTTTAACAAGTTTGTTTTTCCTTATACTGTACAAAAAAAAGGTAATTAATGAAAACATTCTTCAGAAGAGTCCTGAGGGTAAAGTTGGTCAAACGGAAACACGCAGACGGCCGATATTGTCAGTGGCTCGCTTCCCCGGGAGATCTCTTGCTTCTTCCTGGGTTGGCGGGCTGCCCTCAGCGCCTGCCCTGAGGGTCCTGCGCCGGGCAGTGGTCACAGCCTGCTCGGCGGGATTGACTTGCTGAAGTTTTTCGATGTTCTTCTTCCATTTGATCCGTCTGTTCTGAAACCAAACCTTCACCTGGAATCAAGCAAAATACAGTCAAAATAAACTTTGCCAACTTTAATGCGTGTTGTTATTTTTGAAATTATAGATTTGGTAAATTTCTGTCACAGGAATTAAACCTAAATCCTGCCTGTGGGCAGCACATTTGCAAAGCTATTGTCAGAGCTAAGTTTCTGATTAATCCATTTATTTTAAATCGACTATTGATAGTGTTAAAACAGTGAAAGGAATTGTATGTAAGTGTATTACCAAATAAAATGAAACCACAAAAAATGCTTGTAGGTTAGAGGTGGCTGTCCACCATTTCGTTCTATGATCATGAACAGATCATACCTGCAGTACTGTCAGGCCCAGAGCAGCAGCCAAGCCCACCCTCTGAGGGCCGATTATGTAGCGGTGCTTCCTGAACTCCCTCTCCAGCACTGTGAGCTGTTCCTGAGTGAAGATGGCTCTGAAGCGCTTTAGCTTGACATTTTTGGCGGGGATTGGCTGGAGTAGGGTTGGTCGACTGAAGCCCCAGTCTGAAAGAGAGAATTGGAATAAAGTCAGGCTCACAGACATTCTCAACGACCTGTGAAATTATAGAATTACATAGAATTGACCGCACGTTCGGCCCAACCAGTCTGTATTGGTGTTTATACTGCACATTCCCAGTTGTCCTAAGCCCCGTTCCCATGTCCCCGATTCCCCCTTCCTTCAACCATCCATCTAACCTATTTTAAATGTTAACAGTTTCTGCTTCAATCACCAACTACCGGAGTGCATTCCATAGCTTCACAACCCTGTGTGTAAAAAAAGTCTCCTGATCTCTGTCCTAAATTTCTTACATTTAATCTAATATTCACCACCCCTTCCTTCTAACCCTTAATCACTGGAAACCAGACGGTATCTTTCTACTCTGTCCCATTCCTTCATAATTTTACACACTTTGATTCCATCAAAATGCCCCTCAACATTGTCGGTCCTAACAGAAACCAGCAGGAAAGCTTCATTCGCCTTGGAATAAGATAGTTTGGTCATTGAGGGCCATTGGTCCTCTGTCCGAGTCCTCGGGAAAGTGATAGTCGAGGGTTCAGGGAGCGAGGAGCGAGCGAAAAGGGGCGAGCTGGGGAGTGGGAGTAAAATGGAACGAGAGAGAGAGTGAGGGACACAGACAGACAGAGATACCGAGAGAGAGAGATTTAGAGTATCAGAGAAAACAGAGCAAAATAACATGAAATAACTATCTTAGAGATTGATGCTTTTAGGTCATGCAAACTCTACACCTGAAAGATGCCAGCAAACGTTTGATCCAACTGTACCCAAAATCGACACAGATCAAAAAGAAAAACTTGGATTTATATAGCGCCTTTCACGACCACCAGACGTCTCAAAGCGCTTTACAGCCAATGAAGTTCGTTTTGGAGTGCAGTCATTGTTGTAATTTAAATCAATAACACCCAGTGTGGGCACAGTAAACAGATAAATTAATAAAATCTACACACACACACATGCAAACATGTCCCAATGCGCTAGTGAGAATACCAAATTCAGAAAGTCCTTACCTACACCGTTCATGTCCCATCTGCTGTACCACGGCTGACTATAGTAATCCTGAGCCTGGCAGAGGACGGGGTACCCCGCGGGCAGCGGGGCGCACACAGCACTCGGATAGACAGGCACTCGGGGCTCAAGCGGCTGCCCACAGCATTCGCCGCCCTCTCGGGGAGACTTGGAGAGCAGAAACTCAACGGTGAAGGGTCGCTTCTTGGCTGGAGCTTCTTCCTGGGGCTTGGTGTAGGGAGAGGAACACCGGGCCGGGTAAAAGGCGCAGGGATCGGAGACGAAAGCTGGGTAGAAAGTCCGGTCTAAGAACATCGGCTGCATTTTGGGTCCCGGGCGAAGGGTCTTTTGTTGCAGTGACGAGGCGAAGGCCGGATCTGGTATGTATTTGTCTGTTTGGAACACTCTTATACTGCCTCCACCCCCTTCCCAACCTGTGATATGCAAAGTGGCCCGAAGGGCTTTTGTTCTGAGAAGTGGTGGTGAGAATCATTGAAGACACTGAAGATGGGATTAATTGAATAACTTGTTCGAGGTAATTGCTGGAGCAAATGGTTCTTGGTGGCAACTTTAAGCTGCACATCCTGTACTAAGCAACACTGGGGGGAAATTGAGAAGGTTAAGGGAGATTTAATAGAGGTGTTCAAAATGATGAGAGGGATTGATAGAGAAACTGTTTCCACTGGCAGAAGGAACTGTAACACGAGGACACAGATTTAAGATGATTGACAAAAGAACCAGGGGAGAGATGAAGACAATTTTATTTGCACAGCGGGAGTTGCTATGATCACGAATGCACTGCCCAAAAGGGCGGTGGAAGCAGATTTAATAGTAACTTTCAAAAAGGAATTGGATAAATACTTGAAAAGAAAAAAAATGCAGGTGTATGAGGAAAGTGGCTAAAGTAAATGTTGGTCCCTTAGAAGATGAGACCGGGGAATTAGTCATGGGGAACATGGAGATGGCAGAAACTCTGAACAAATATTTTGTATCAGCCTTTAAAGTAGACACTAACAATATTCCAACAGTGGATCGTCAAGGGGCTGTTGAGGAGGTGGCGGGTGGGGGTGGGGGGGAGGAACTTAACACAATCACAATCACTAAGGAGGTGGTACTCAGTAAGATAATGGGACTAAAGGCCAAGTTTGCTGACGAAACAAAGATGGGAGGAAAAGCAATGTGTGAGGAGGACACAAAAAGTGTACAAAAGGACATAGACAGGTTAAGTGAGCGGGCAAAAATTTGGCAGATGGAGTATAATGTTGGAAAGTGTAAGGTCATGCACTTTGGCAGAAAAAAATCAAAGAGCAAGTTATTGTTTAAATGGAGAAAAATTGCAAAGTGCTGCAGTACAGCAGGACCCAGGGGTACTTGTGCATGAAACACAAAAGGATAGTATGCAGGTACAGCAAGTGATCAGTAAGGCCAATGGAATGTTGGCCTTTATTGTAAAGGGGATGGAGTATAAAAGCAGGGAAGTCTTGCTACAGTTATACAGGGTATTGGTGAGGCCACACTTGGAATACTGCGTGCAGTTTTGGTTTCCATATTTACGAAAGGATATACTTGCTTTGAAGGCAGTTCAGGGAAGGTTCACTAGGTTGATTTCGGAGATGAGAGGGTTGAATTATAGAAACATAGAAACATAGAAATATAGAAAATAGGTGCGGGAGTAGGCTATTCGGTCCTTCGAGCCTGCACCACCATTCAATATGATCATGGCTGATCATTCACCTCAGTACCTCTTTCCCGCTTTCTCTCCATACCCCTTGATCCCTTTAGCCGTAAGGGCCATATCTAACTCCCACTTGAATATATCCAATGACCTGGCGTCAACGATTCTCTGCGGTAGGGAATTTCACAGGTTAACAACTCTCTGAGTGAAGAAGTTTCTCCTTATCTCAGTCCTAAATGGCCTACCCCTTATCCTAAGACTGTGTCCCTTGATTCTGGACTTCCTCAACATCGGAAACATTCTTCCCACATCTAATCTGTCCCGTCCCGTCCCGTCAGAATCTATGAGATCCCCTCTCATCCTTTTAAACTCCAGTATATAAAGGCCCAGTTGATCCAGTCTCTCCTCATATGTCAGTCCAGCCATCCCTGGAATCAATCTGGTTAACCTTCGCTGCACTCCCTCAATAGCAAGAATGTCCTTCCTCAGATTAGGAGACCAAAACTGAACACAATATTCCAGGTGAGGCCTCACCAAGGCCCTGTACAATTGCAGTAAGACCTCCCTGCTCCTATATTCAAATCCCCTAGCTATGAAGGCCAACATGCCATTTGCCTTTTTCACCGCCTGCTGTACCTGCATGCCAACCTTTAATGACTGATGTACCATGACACCCAGATCTCGTTGCACCTCCTCTTTTCCTAATCTGCCACCATTCAGATAATATTCTGCCTTTGTCTTTTTGCCACCAAAGTGGATAACCTCACATTTATCCACATTATACTGCATCTGCCATGCATTTGCCCACTCACCTAACCTGTCCAAATCACCCTGCAGCCTCTTAGCATCCTCCTCACAGCTCACACCGCCACCCAGTTTAGTGTCATCTGCAAACTTGGAGATATTACACTCAATTCCTTCATCCAAATCGTTAATGTATATTGTAAAGAGCTGGGGTCCCAGCACTGAGCCCTGTGGCACTCCACTAGTCACTGCCTCCCATTCCGAAAAGGACCCGTTTATCCCAACTCTCTGCTTCCTGTCTGCCAACCAATTCTCTATCCACGCCAGTACATTACCCCCAATACTTTGATTCCATCAAAATGCGGGAGTCGAGAGAGGCAGCGGCCTATAAAAGGCTCAGCAGTCCGGGGAGCGTCGAGAGAGGCGGGAGTCGAGAGAGGCAGCGGCCTATAAAAGGCTCAGCAGTCCGGGGAGCGTCGAGAGAGGCGGGAGTCGAGAGAGGCAGCGGCCTATAAAAGGCTCAGCAGTCCGGGGAGCGTCGAGAGAGGCGGGAGTCGAGAGAGGCAGCGGCCTATAAAAGGCTCAGCAGTCCGGGGAGCGTCGAGAGAGGCGGGAGTCGAGAGAGGCTTACTTGTGCAGCTCCAGCTGAGAGAAGTCAAAAAAGAAGTAGAAAGAAATCAAAAGGTGACGTCACAGCCAACGTGGTAAGTGATTGGCTGCTGATTGGTGAGTAGTTTTTTCTTTATTAGTCAGTAACTTTTAACATTGTTGTCGGCAATTTAAGTGTATCTAAGGGTTAAGTCATGGCAGGACAGCTCGGTCATGTGATATGCTCCTCCTGTACCATGTGGGAACACGGGGACAATACCAGTGTCCCTGACGACTACATCTGCGGGAAGTGTGTCCACCTCCGGCTACTGACGGTCCGCGTTGCGGAGTTGGAGCTGAAGGTGGATTCACTCTGGAGCATCCACGATGCTGAGAATGACGTGAGTATCACGTGTAGCGAGTTGGTCTTACCGCAGGAGAAGGGTCCACAGCCAGCGAGGGAATGGAAGACCAGCAGGAAGAGTAGTGCAAGGAAGGTAGTGCAGGGGTCCCCTGTGGTCATCCCACTGCAAAACAGATACACTGCTTTGAGTGCTGTTGAGGGGGATGACTCATCAGGAGCGGGCAGCAGCAGCCAAGTTCATGGCACCGTGGCTGGCTCTGTTGCACAGGAGGGCAGGAAAAAGAGTGGGCGAGCGATAGTGATAGGGGATTCAATTGTAAGGGGAATAGATAGGCGTTTCTGCGGCCGCAACCGAGACTCCAGGATGGTATGTTGCCTCCCTGGTGCAAGGGTCAAGGATGTCTCGGAGCGGGTGCAGGACATTCTAAAAAGGGAGGGAGAACAGCCAGTTGTCGTGGTGCACGTTGGTACCAATGACATAGGTAAAAAAAGGGATGAGTTCCTACGAAATGAATTTAAGGAGCTAGGAGCTAAATTAAAAAGTAGGACCTCAAAAGTAGTAATCTCGGGATTGCTACCAGTGCCACGTGCTAGTCAGAGTAGGAATCGCAGGATAGCTCAGATGAATACGTGGCTTGAGCAATGGTGCAGCAGGGAGGGATTCAAATTCCTGGGGCATTGGAACCGGTTCTGGGGGAGGTGGGACCAGTACAATCCGGACGGTCTGCACCTGGGCAGAATCGGAACCAATGTCCTCGGGGGAGTGTTTGCTAGTGCTGTTGGGGAGGAGTTAAACTAATATGGCAGGGGGATGGGAACCAATGCAGGGAGATAGAGGGAAACAAAAAGGAGGCAAAAACAAAAGACAGAAAGGAGATGAGGAAAAGTGGAGGGCAGAGAAACCCAAGGCAAAGAACAAAAAGGGCCATTGTACAGCAAAATTCTAAAAGGACAGAGGGTGTTAAAAAAACAAGCCTAAAGGCTTTGTGTCTTAATGCAAGGAGTATCCGCAATAAGGTGGATGAATTAACTGTGCAAATAGATGTTAACAAATATGATGTGATTGGGATTACGGAGACGTGGCTCCAGGATGATCAGGGCTGGGAACTCAACATCCAGGGGTATTCAACATTCAGGAAGGATAGAATAAAAGGAAAAGGAGGTGGGGTAGCATTGCTGGTTAAGGAGGAGATTAAGGCAATAGTTAGGAAGGACATTAGCTTGGATGATGTGGAATCTATATGGGTAGAGCTGCAGAACACCAAAGGGCAAAAAACGTTAGTGGGAGTTGTGTACAGGCCTCCAAACAGTAGTAGTGATGTTGGGGAGGGCATCAAACATGAAATTAGGGGTGCGTGCAATAAAGGTGCAGCAGTTATAATGGGTGACTTTAATATGCACATAGATTGGGCTAACCAAACTGGAAGCAATACGGTGGAGGAGGATTTTCTGGAGTGCATAAGGGATGGTTTTTTAGACCAATATGTCGAGGAACCAACTAGGGGGGAGGCCATCTTAGACTGGGTGTTATGTAATGAGAGAGGATTAATTAACAATCTCGTTGTGCGAGGCCCCTTGGGGAAGAGTGACCATAATATGGTGGAATTCTGCATTGGGATGGAGAATGAAACAGTTAATTCAGAGACCATGGTCCAGAACTTAAAGAAGGCTAACTTTGAAGGTATGAGGCGTGAATTGGCTGGGATGGATTGGCAAATGATACTTAAGGGGTTGACTGTGGATGGGCAATGGCAGACATTTAGAGACCGCATGGATGAACTACAACAATTGTACATTCCTGTCTGGCATAAAAATAAAAAAGGGAAGGTGGCTCAACCGTGGCTATCAAGGGAAATCAGAAATAGTATTAAAGCCAAGGAAGTGGCATACAAATTGGCCAGAAATAGCAGCGAACCTGGGGACTGGGAGAAATTTAGAACTCAGCAGAGGAGGACAAAGGGTTTGATTAGGGCAGGGAAAATGGAGTATGAGAAGAAGCTTGCAGGGAACATTAAGACGGATTGCAAAAGTTTCTATAGATATGTAAAGAGAAAAAGGTTAGTAAAGACAAACGTAGGTCCCCTGCAGTCAGAATCAGGGGAAGTCATAACGGGGAACAAAGAAATGGCGGATCAATTGAACAAGTACTTTGGTTCGGTATTCACGAAGGAGGACACGAACAACCTTCCGGTTATAAAAGGGGTCGGGAGTCTAGTAAGGAGAAGGAACTGAGGGAAATCCTTACTGGCCGGGAAATTGTGTTGGGGAAATTGATGGGATTGAAGGCCGATAAATCCCCAGGGCCTGATGGACTGCATCCCAGAGTACTTAAGGAAGTGGCCTTGGAAATAGTGGATGCGTTGACAGTCATTTTCCAACATTCCATTGACTCTGGATCAGTTCCTATGGAGTGGAGGGTAGCCAATGTAACCCCACTTTTTAAAAAAGGAGGGAGAGAGAAAACAGGGAATTATAGACCGGTCAGCCTGACATCGGTAGTGGGTAAAATGATGGAATCAATTATTAAGGATGTCATAGCAGTGCATTTGGAAAGAGGTGACATGATAGGTCCAAGTCAGCATGGATTTGTGAAAGGGAAATCATGCTTGACAAATCTTCTGGAATTTTTTGAGGATGTTTCCAGTAGAGTGGATAAGGGAGAACCAGTTGATGTGGTATATTTGGACTTTCAGAAGGCGTTCGACAAGGTCCCACACAAGAGATTTATGTGCAAAGTTAGAGCACATGGGATTGGGGGTAGTGTACTGACATGGATTGAGAACTGGTTGTCAGACAGGAAGCAAAGAGTAGGAGTAAATGGGTACTTTTCAGAATGGCAGGCAGTGACTAGTGGGGTACCGCAAGGTTCTGTGCTGGGGCCCCAGCTGTTTACACTGTACATTAATGATTTAGATGAGGGGATTAAATGTAGTATCTCCAAATTTGCGGATGACACTAAGTTGGGTGGCAGTGTGAGCTGCGAGGAGGATGCTGTGAGGCTGCAGAGCGACTTGGATAGGTTAGGTGAGTGGGCAAATGCATGGCAGATGAAGTATAATGTGGATAAATGTGAGGTTATCCACTTTGGTGGTAAAAACAGAGAGACAGACTATTATCTGAATGGTGACAGATCAGGAAAAGGGGAGGTGCAAAGAGACCTGGGTGTCATGGTACATCAGTCATTGAAGGTTGGCATGCAGGTGCAGCAGGCGGTTAAGAAAGCAAATGGCATGTTGGCCTTCATAGCAAGGGGATTTGAGTACAGGGGCAGGGAGGTGTTGCTACAGTTGTACAGGGCATTGGTGAGGCCACACCTGGAGTATTGTGTACAGTTTTGGTCTCCTAACCTGAGGAAGGACATTCTTGCTATTGAGGGAGTGCAGCGAAGGTTCACCAGACTGATTCCCGGGATGGCGGGATTGACCTATCAAGAAAGACTGGATCAACTGGGCTTGTATTCACTGGAGTTCAGAAGAATGAGAGGGGACCTCATAGAAACGTTTAAAATTCTGACGGGGTTAGACAGGTTAGATGCAGAAAGAATGTTCCCAATGTTGGGGAAGTCCAGAACCAGAGGTCACAGTCTAAGGATAAGGGGTAAGCCATTTAGGACCGAGATGCGGAGGAACTTCTTCACCCAGAGAGTGGTGAACCTGTGGAATTCTCTACCACAGAAAGTTGTTGAGGCCAATTCACTAAATATATTCAAAAAGGAGTTAGATGAGGTCCTTACTACTAGGGGGATCAAGGGGTATGGCGAGAAAGCAGGAATGGGGTACTGAAGTTGAATGTTCAGCCATGAACTCATTGAATGGCGGTGCAGGCTAGAAGGGCCGAATGGCCTACTCCTGCACCTATTTTCTATGTTTCTATGTTTCTATACCATGTGCTTTGATTTTGCATACCAATCTCTTATGTGGGACATTGTCAAAGGCCTTTTGAAAGTTTGAGGAAAGGTTGAGTAGGTTGGGCCTCTACTCATTGGAATTCAGAAGAATGAGAGGTGATCTTATTGAAATGTATAAGATTATGAGGGGGCTTGACAAGGTGGATGCAAAGAGGATGTTTCCATTGATGGGGGAGACCAGAACTAGAGGGCATGATCTTAGAATAAGGAGCCACCCATTTAAAACAGAGATGAGGAGAAATTTCTTCTCTCAGAGGGTTGTAAATCTGTGGAATTCGCTGCCTCAGGGAGCTGTGGAAGCTGGGACATCGAAAAATTTAAGATAGAAATAGACAGTTTCTTAAACGATAAGGGGATAAGGGGTTATGGGGAGCGGGCAGGGAAGTGAAGCTGAGTCCATGATCAGATCAGCCATGATCTTATTGAATGGTGGAGCAGGCTCGAGGGGTCGTATGGCCTACTCCTGTTCCTATTTCTTATGTTCTTATGAAAGTATGGGACTAATTGAATTGCTCTTTCAAAGAACTGGCACAGGCACAATGGGCCGAATGGTCTCTTTCTGTGCGGTAAGATTCTATGATTCTATATTGTGAAATGTCTTCAGTCCCTTTGACAATGTAAACTTGATTAATAATAATTCTCCCTCCTATCTCGACAGATGATTTCTTCGCACCCATGTCCTGTATCTGCTGCTGAAAGCACAATCACTAGTTAGGTGGATGAGGAGGGAGATGCTACAATGATGATGGTGAAGGGCAGACCACATAGCCCTGAGAGAAGGGATTTGCATTCTAATTCAGAGAGCCTGAGGATGACTTCACATCTTTGGCAGGATTTCCTATAGAATCATATCTGGATTGTACTGTACAAACTGGAGAGTGCACTAAAACACACATAGTGGCACATCAACTAGTGCAGACAGGTGGAGGCCCTTCAATGAACATCCAGACCATATATGAAGAAACTATTGGACTGATACCTTAGGGCATTTGAAATGTCTCTGAAACTGTCCTGGTTGGTTTCATCCAGATATACAGTGAGAAAAAGTCATTATTTTATGCAATTTGGGTGGGCAGAGTGCAAAGCAGTCTAACAATCAATTCATTACCCTGGTCACTAACTAACAAGCTGCCTCCTCACAATCTCAGCTGCTGAAAGCTTCATCAAGTGTGTGGGAAATGTTGAATCAATGTCAATTAAGATATTTTATCGTTTCTTTTCCAGGTTCTTTGCTCTTCTCCTGAAGGGAGTGACTCATGCTGGGTTAGGATTCCACAGGCACCAACTGTCCCCTGGAACCACACCCAAGTGAGAGCCTGGACCGTGAGTGGTGAGAGGCCATTTAACTCTGAACATGTATCACAGTGAAGCCTAACCTCACCTAATATCTTCACAAGCACTTTCCAGTGAGGTCACATGATAGCAAAGAGGAGCAGGAACCTTGGCCGATTTATTTGCTCCCTCCCTGGGCACTGTGCCCAATTGTACCATCCGAACTACTACTCCAGCCCCAAAGTTCCAATCAGTTAACCCAGCACACGCTGGGAATCAAACCTTTTCAGCTTCTGTTATGTATGCCTCAGTACCACAACATATATTACATTTGCTGGGATTTGGGTGGGGGGGGGGAGGTGGGTGGGAGAGGGACAGGGCCCTGATGTGCCACTTCAACCAAAGTGCGATATTATGGAAAATCTTTCATATGAAATATAGAATTGTGTTGGGTTACAGCTCCACAGGCATTCGCATCCCTCCTGTACCTTGCCTCTATGGCCACCCCTCCCCTGCGAATCCCGCTAGTGAACATTGGCAGGCTACTTGACCCTGGAGCTTCTCCACCCAGCTGATCACAACAAAAACACACACATCTTCTAGCCCGGTCCACTGGATAGCAATTAGCTGCAGGAATCTTGGCAGATTTTCCTACTCCCTTGCCCAAGAGTACTGAGCTCCATTGTAGCACCATCACTGCTTGCCCGAGCTCTGAGAACTGCTAACTCAGCACAGGACCGGGATTGTGGCTTTGGGGTCTGTATGGATGAGTGCCACACCAAGCGGTGTATTTACCTACTGAGCGTTAGTCACTAACCGAGAGAGAGAGAGGGTGAATGGGGTGGAGGAAGAAACTGCTACAACACCGTGTCTCCCATACCCACTGTGCTGCACAACATTACTTAAATCTGCCCACTCTGCTTTTTCTTTTAGAATAAATATGTTTTTGCAGCCTGGGAAGAAGCATTCTTTCGGGTTCTTAAGTGGGTTCTGCAGAAGTTTCTAAAATGGAAACTGGGGGCGGTAATTTTAACCGAACTCACCGGGCGATAATCTTACGGGATAGGGTGGGACCCCAATATGACTTCAATGGTCAGTAAAATAGGGCGGGTGTAAATCCAGCATTGCACCCGATCCTTTCGGTTTCCAGATGGGTAGGGTCAGGTTAAAATTGCCTCCCATGATATCAAAACTCTGGGCGTGAAATTCCTCCTGGCGATAATTTTAGTGAACGAGCAGCATGAGTAATCCATTACGTACGCCTGCTGACATTTTCAGTTAAATTATAGAGAGGGCACATTTCCGGATTTCTTAAACTGGAACTCTCTGTCTTATGACGAGGAAATATTAGTTTTTAAGTCTATAAAAAAAATTCAGTTAGTCCTCCCTTTTTCCTTTCCCTACTAATTCTGTCCCGTTTCCTTAAGATATTGACTCCTTCTCTGCGATACAATTCCATGGATTCCAGTCATCCTTCAAACTTTATTCAAACAGCCATCTTCATATGTGAGCTCAGGCAGTGCATGTTGGAAGGCAATTCAGCTGCAAGAGGCATCACCGGCAAGAACGATCATGTGCACACCTGATCGCTACAAGAGGTCATGCGATAGCAAGCAGGAGTGGGCATCCGGGTGATGCTCCTTTCACTAACCCAGAGGCACTGATGCCCTGCTCTTGATTGGCCTTCTGTCTGGTTCTGGCACTGGCAAATGATGCCAATCCCAGGGTTTGGAATCAGAGATCCTAAGTTTCGCAGGCTATTCCTTGCTGAAATGCAAATGCATCAACATGGAAGTTCCAAATAATTTTGTGTAAACAGGATAATTAATATTTACGTGACACTACAGAACAGATACAGTAAATAAAACATGCCTTCAGAAACTGTAAAATGTGCAGACGCCAACATTTTAATGGGTCAATCTGGCCAATAGAACAACAATTTGACACAAATGCTGCTCTTCATTCAAGTAACCATTATTCATGAGTGAGCCTGGCCTGTGAGTCGCAGCAGACTATTTGACTGCGTGGTGCATCACAGGCAAATCGACTCCTATCTTTACCTGATGTCCACTGATGAGCATTTGTTTTGTTCTTTTTCAGCCATTTTTCCTCCCATCCTCTCGTCAATGACAGTTTTGAACCTTTGCTGCGGTGTGGCTTCATAAGCAATGGGCAACCTCCTGTGCCTCACCTAATTGGTCATTATATGTGTGCCTAGATAGTGAGTGTTCGCAGACCATCAGACCATGGGGGCAGCATTGCCATCACAAACCCAAATTGTCCTTACCTGGTATACACCCGCACATCTTTTGAAGCTGGGATCACTGGATCAGTAACAGGAACTCTTAACTGTTTATCCCCCACGCCGCCACCCCCTTCCCTAACCCAGAATATGCTGAGGACAATAGTGCCAATTCTCCTGCTGCTACAGTGACTGAGATTAGCACAGACTGAGCTCGCCAGCTTCCTGGTCCGTATGCTTTGGCTTTTCAATGGCCTTACCATCAGAACTGTATGCATTTAGTCACTTGGCACTTTGTGTGTTTTTCCTTCACAGAAATAGGCTTGTTCAGGCCTGTCAGCAGGCTCAGACAGTGAGATCTTCTGTGTCTGGACTCTGCTAGGTTAATAAATTAGCATTTGAATAGTCAGAATGGGGTGAGATGGACTGCAGAATTATCAACTACTTTTATATCGCAGTCACTTTAATTGAATTCTGAGAGACTGGCATGGATGAGCCGACACCCCGCATTTATACTGCTAATTCTTCCCCCTCCCCCTCAATAAATACAATGGCTGTTTGCTAGGCTGCATTTCCATGAGTGCTGGCCAACCTCTGGTACTCGCCCAAGCCACCATTCTTCATGTGTTAGCTAGTGTTGACAGGCCATGCTATTGAGCCCAATCCTGTTCTTACCCAACATCCCAGCAGGCACATTTCTAGCAGGAATCACTGGATAGCAAGCTGTACCTGATACATTGGTCAATGTTTGCCCTCCCTCACCCATGACAGAAGCGGATTAACCATGGGGTGGATGGGGCTGCAGCCCCAGGCCCACCAAAGAACATAGGCTCACCAAATAAATGTAGTTAAAAAATATAAGGCCTCCCAAATAGGCTGAATAGAATAGACAAAGAGAGGAAAAACAAGACTGGGGAAAATATTGTTTATTGGCCTAACATGTACATACCTATTTTTGCAAAGTACCTATATACACTAATGTACCTATATACAGAATAGAATATGTTTTATTTCACATGTTATTGAGAGAAATTTGCATATATGTATAGGAATCTAGTTTTGCAATGTTACCAGAACCAGAATATATACCTACTTGATACAGAATATATGCTTTCATTGTTCAATATACTGGCCGATGTTTTCATACAGAATCAGAATCATATACGTAATGCAATGAACATGAACAAACATAACTATAGGCCCATTTGGATCAGTTTGCCCCAGGCCCATCAGGCCCTAAATCCGGCCTTGACGACAGTGCAAAATAAGTGAAAATGCCAAACCAGCGTAAAAGATCAGGAAATTTTAAATGTAAGTTACGTCGAGCTTCCGCGAACTTTAATGCTGGTTTAAAAATCATTTCACCCGAAGCCAGTCCCACCCACAAAACTGGCCACCCCTCCAGATGGAAATAATGAGGACGGCGAGTTTCTGTCGATTGTACCTGTTTACAGCCGTTCGAGGAGGCTCTTGAAATTGAGCTTGTTGTTTTAGGCACACAGACACTAGTAGGCATGCTTTAAAACGTTTTACATATTCAAAAATATTTAATTTACTAAAAAACTGACTAGAGTACAATAAAAATATAAATCCATCAGAATTACTTTGCCAAGAAACATGTTTAAAATCCAAAATAGCACCATTCATCATTGTCTCAAATCCCATGGCAGCACTTCAATCACTTACCACAAGGAAACAATGCATTACATGCCATTACAGAAACTAATAACTGATTTAGTATAGTTTTTTAAAAGTCATTTTCAGTGATTTAAAATCTGGTTACTCACAGCTGGCGGACTGGACATTTGTTAAAAATGCTAATTTTTTTTGATGAACCCATTTTTAATTGTATTAATAAAACTGCACCAGGTTACCATTCTTAAATACATCACTGAATAGTTCTTAATGCAAAGAAAAAAAACTACGTTCTAAAACGCTGCCCGATTGCGCTAGTTCATGGAAGATTTTATGTCTGTGATTATGCAAATGAGTTTGGGTAGAAACTTGCACATAATTTCACTTCAGAAAAACAGCATAATTTGCGTCCAGTTTCCCGAATGTGTCCAAAGCGGAAACTCTGCTCCAACCGGTTAGGTCCCTTGAATTATCCAACCTGAGTTTGAGCCTCGATTTTAACAAATTGTGCAGTTTCAAAAACACACTTTCTTTTAAAAGCTTCATTGCAAAGATTAGTTCTGAAACCTTCCAGAAACTGTCAGTGTGAATGCAATCAGATCTGTTCTGCAACGAGGAGGCTTGTGAGATTGCGGTCTGTCCTGAAGGTGAGCTATCTGTGAGACTGCTGCCTGCCCTATAAATGGAGTATCTCTGTAAGATTGTAATCTCTATTTTCAGGAGGTAGCCACATAAAATTGTAACATTATCTACTTAAAACGTATGTGTGAAAGGGATGATAGTCTGGCTCCTCAATGCAGCTGGCTGCACTGCCATCTTATGGCTGACTGGCATTACTGCAGCCACTGACATCATCATCATCATCATACGCAGTCCCTCGGGATCGAGGAAGACTTGCTTCTACTCTTAGCATGAGTTCTTAGATAGCTGTACAGTCCAATACGAGAACCACAGTTTCTGTCACAGGTGGGACAGATAGTCGTTGAGGGAAAGGGAGGGCGGGGAGCCTGGTTTGCCGCAAGTTCCTTCCGCTACCTGCGCTTGATTTCTGCATGCTCTCGGTGACGATACTCGAGGAGCTCAGCGCCCTCCCGAATGCACTTCCTCCACTTAGGGCGGTCTATGGCCAAGGACTCCCAGGTGTCAGTGGGGATGTCGCACTTTATCAGGGAGGCTTTGAGGGTGTCCTCAGAACATAAGAACATAAGAATTAGGAACAGGAGTAGGCCATCTAGCCCCTCGAGCCTGCTCCGCCATTCAAAAAGATCATGGCTGATCTGGCCGTGGACTCAGCTCCACTTACCCGCCCGCTCCCCATAACCCTTAATTCCCTTATTGGTTAAAAATCTATCGATCTGTGATTAGAATACATTCAATGAGCTAACCTCAACTGCTTCCTTGGGCAGAGAATTCCACAGATTCACAACCCACTGGGAGAAGAAATTCCTTCTCAGCTCGGTTTTAAATTGGCTCCCCCGTATTTTGAGACTGTGCCCCCTAGATCTAGTCTCCCCGACCAGTGGAAACAATCTCTCTGCCTCTATCTTGTCTATCCCTTTCATTATTTTGAATGTTTCTAAAAGATCACCCCTCATCCTTCTGAACTCCAACGAGTAAAGACCCAGTCTACTCAATCTATCATCATAAGGTAACCCCCTCATCTCCGGAATCAGCCTAGTGAATCATCTCTGTACCCCCTCCAAGGCTAGTATATCCTTCCTTAAGTAAGGTGGCCAAAACTGCATGCAGTACTTCAGGTGCGGCCTCACCAATACCCTGTACAGTTGCCTTAGGACCTCCCTGCTTTTGTACTCCATCCCTCTCGCAATGAAGGCCAACATTCCATTCGCCTTCCTGATTACCTGCTGCACCTGCAATCTAACTTTTTGGGATTCATGCACAAGGACCCCGAGGTCCCTCTGCATCGCAGCATGTTGTAATTTTTCCCCATTCAAATAATATCCCTTTTACTGTTTTTTTCCCCCAAGGTGGATGACCTCACATTTTCCGACATTGTATTCCATCTGCCAAACCTTAGCCCATTCGCTTAACCTATCTAAATCCCTTTGCAGCCTCTCTGTGTCCTCTTTCCCACTAATCTTTGTGACATCTGCAAATTTTGTTACACTACACTCTGTCCCCTCTTCCAGGTCATCTATGTATATTGTAAACAGTTGTGGTCCCAGCACCGATCCCTGTGGCACACCACTAACCACCGATTTCCAACCCGAAAAGGACCCATTTATCCCGACTCTCTGCTTTCTGTTAGCCAGCCAATTCTCGATCCATGCTAATACATTTCCTCTGACTCCGCATACCTTTATCTTCTGCAGTAACCTTTTGTGTGGCACCTTATCGAATGCCTTTTGGAAATCTAAATACACCACATCCATCGGTTCACCTCTATCCACCATGCTCGTTATATCCTCAAAGAATTCCAGTAAATTAGGTAAACATGATTTCCCCTTCACGAATCCATGTTGCGTCTGCTTGATTGCACTATTACTATCTAGATGTCCCGCTATTTCTTCCTTAATGATAGCTTCAAGCATTTTCCCCACTACAGATGTTAAACTAACCGGCCTATAGTTACCTGCCTTTTGTCTGCCCCCTTTTTTAAACAGAGGTGTTACATTAGCTGCTTTCCAATCCGATGGTACCTCCCCAGAGTCCAGAGAATTTTGGTAGATTATAACGAATGCATCTGCTATAACTTCCGCCATCTCTTTTAATACCCTAGGATGTATTTCATCAGGACCAGGGGACTTGTCTACCTTGAGTCCCATTAGCCTGTCTAGCACTACCTCCCTAGTGATAGTGATTGTCTCAAGGTCCTCCCTTCCCACATTCCTGTGACCAGCAATTTTTGGCATGGTGTTTGTGTCTTCCACTGTGAAGACCGAAGCAAAATAATTGTTTAAGGTCTCAGCCATTTCCACATTTCCCATTATTAAATCCCCCTTCTCATCTAAGGGATCAACATTTACTTTAGTCAATCTCTTCCCTTTTACATATCGGTAAAAGCTTTTACTATCTGTTTTTATGTTTTGCGCAAGTTTACTTTCGTAATCTATTTTTCCTTTCTTTATTGCTTTCTTAGTCATTCTTTGCTGACGTTTAAAATTTTCCCAATCTTCTAGTTTCCCACTAACCTTGGTCACCTTATAACGTCCTTGTAACGTTTCCTCTGCCCGCCTTTGGCTTGTTTGCCGTGCACGAGTTCCGAGTAGAGCGCTTGCTTTGGGAGTCTCGTGTCTGGCATGCGAACTATGTGGCCTGCCCAGCGGAGCTGATCAAGTGTGGTCAGTGCTTCAATGATGGGGATGTTGGCCTGGACAAGGATGCTAATGTTTGTGCGTCTGTCCTCCCAGGGGACTTGCAGGATTTTCCTGAGACATCGCTGGTGGTATTTCTCCAGCGACTTGAGGTGTCTACTGTACATGGTCCACGTCTCCGAGCCATACAGGAGGGCCGGTATTACTACGGCCCTGTAGACCATGAGATTGGTGACAGTTTTGAGGGACTGATCTTCAAACACTCGTTTCCTCAGACGGCCGAAGGCTGCACTGGCGCACTGGAGGCGGTGTTGGATCTCATCATCAATGCCTGCTCTTGTTGGTAGGAGGCTCCCGAGATAGGGGAAGTGATCCACGTTGTCCAGGGCCACGCCTTGGATCTTGATGTTTGGGGGGCAGTGCTGTGCGGCGAGGACAGGCTGGTGGAGGACCGTTGTCTTACTAATGTTTAGCATAAGGCCCATGCTTTCATACGCCTCGATAAATACGTCGACTATGTCCTGGAGTTCAGCCTCTGTGTGTGCACAGACGCAGGTGTCGTCCGTGGACAGTAGCTCGACGACAGAGGTTGGGGTGGTCTTGGACCTGGCCTGGAGACGACGAAGGTTGTACAGCTTCCCACTGGTTCTGTAGTTTAGCTCCACTCCAGCAAGCAATGGCACTGCTAGATACATAGGGCATTATGGCCCAGAACTTGCGGTCGGAGGCTTCTGATGGATGCCTCTGACTGCAAATATTTCTATGAAAGTACCAAGTGGTCCCGGAGGATTCTTAACAGATTGCAAGTTCCGGGTTTAGGGGCATGCGCTTTGTATACCTATACCCGGAACTTGTGGGGCCCCTATGAGAGCGCCCGTAGGGGCCACAAATTCAGGCCTATGTTCTGTTTACTGTGGGACGGGTTACTCCGCATTTCTATTGCACTCTTATTTGTGTGCATGTGTATGGGCATCATATTGTTTCCCTGGCCATTTTTGGGAACCCATGAGGTTACATGTTTCAACACAGAGGTGACATTCCTGAGGCAGGATGAATGTATTATCATATATTTTAAGCACTTCTTTACTTCAGATAGGTTAGTGGGTAAATATTTATATATATATATATATTTCTCTCCTGTTTTTTTAATGTTGCTTCTCTAACCCAGGGAAATTAATTTGTGCCAAACAACTGATAATGAACAAAATATAATTGGGCCCTCACCTCAATAAAAGCACAAAATCTAACTGTACCTTCTGTGAACTATAACATTGGAGGAGAGCTCATATAAACCAGCAACTAAAATACACCTATAGATTACAGCAGTAACATTCAGTTTTGTCTTATCAATTTTCTCCCTCCTCTCCTTTTTTGAAGGCTCCTTGACTCCTTGGTGGGATATGGTTCGATGGGCGGCAGTAATCATCAACAACAACTTGTATTTATATAGCGCCTTTAATGTAGCAAAACATCCCAAGGCACTTCACAGGAGTGTTCGCAAACAAAATTTGACACTGAGGCACATAAGGAGATATTAGGACAGGTGACCAAAAGCTTGGTCAAAGAGGTAGGTTTTAAGGAACATGTTGAAGGAGGAGAGAGAGGCAGAGAGGCTTAGGAAGGGAATTTCAGAGCCTAGATCTCAGGCAGCTGAAGGCATAGCCGCCAATGGTGGAGCAATTAAAATCAGGGATGCACAAGAGGCTAGAATTGGAGGAGGCTGGAAATCTCAGAGGGTTGTAGGGCTGGAGGAGATTACAGAGATAAGGAGGGTTAAGGTCATGAAGGGATTTGAAAACAAGGATGAGAATTTTAAAATCACAGTGTTGCCAGACTATGAGCAAATATAGATCAGTGAGTTAGGATATGGGCAGCAGAGTTTGGATGTTCAAGTTTATGGAGAATGGAAGATGGGAGGTCGGATTGAAGAGCATTGGAATTTTCATCATCATAGGCAGTCCCTCGGAGTCGAGGATGACTTGCTTCCACATTAAAAATGAATTCTCAGATGACTGTTAAGTCCAATGCAGGAGCTACAGTCTCTGTCGCAGGTTGGACAGACGGTGGTTGAAAGTACATTGGTTGAAGTGCCGGTTTTTTGAAGTGCTTGGGTTGTCATATGCTCCTTCCGCCATATGAGCTTGGTCTCCGCTTGCTCCCGGCAAAGAGACTCGAAGTGGTCAACGCCCTCACGGATTATTCTCTTCCATTTTGAATGATCTTGCACCAGTGATTCCCAGGTGTCGATGGGGATTTTGAACTTCTTCAATGAGGCCTTGAGGGTATCCTTGAAGCGTTTCCTCTGCCCACCTGTGGCTCGTTTGCCCTGTCGGAGCTCCGAGTACAGCACTTGCTTAGGGAGTCGCGTATCGGGCATATGAACAATGTGGCCCGTCCATCGGAGTGATCGAGCGTTGTCAATGCTTCGATGCTGAGGATGTTGGTCTGCGCGAGAACACTGACGTTGGTGTGCCTATCCTGTCAATGGATTTGCAGGATCTTCCTGAGGCAGCGTTTGTTCTGCTCATAATAAAGTAATGTAACGAAGTACTGTGGACACGAGTAAGTGTGACCTTAGCTCCTTTATTCAAACTCCAGAGTGTTGGTACAGCATGGGAGGCCTGCTTATATACAGTGCTCCCAAGGGATGCTGGGATCACTTGGGACTCCAACAGGTATGCCCTCTGGGGGCGGTATGATACAGGTTACCTAGGGTTGCATACATAACATCACTCCCTCCCAAAGTCAATGGTACACTTATTTACAGGGTGAGACAATCTGGGGCTTTTTGCTCCCTTGTTGATTGTCTCAGTATAAATGCAGGTGTGGGTGAGTTGGTTGGTTCTTCGCTGGGCTGCTGGGCAGCTGGCCTTGCCAGGCTGCTGGGGATGGTGAGTTCAGCTTCGTGAACAACCGTGATGTTGGTTGCCACTTGTGTGTGTGTTGGAGGGTCGAAGTTGGTGGTGTCCTCTTCGGGTTGCTCGTGGCTGTTTGTGAATCGCAGTTTGGTTTGGTCCAAATGCTCTCTGCAAGTTAGTCCATTAGTAAGTTTGACCTGAAACACCCTACTCACTTCTTTGACTATGACCGTGCCAGCAAGCCATTTGGGACTATGTCCATAGTTGAGTACAAATACAGGGCCATTGACTTCAATATCGCGTGACAAGTTTGCGCGATCATGGTACATGCTTTGTTGATACCGCCTGCCCTCGACGTGATCATGGAGATCAGGGTGGGAAAGAGAGAGCCTTGTTTTGAGCGTCCTTTTCATGAGCAGCTTGGCTGGGGGAACCCCGGTGAACGAGTGGTGTCTTGTGCGGTAGCTGAGCAGGACTCGGAACAGACGGTTCTGCAGGGAGCCTTCCAACACACGTTTCAAGCTTTGCTTGATGGTTTGGACTGCCCGTTCTGCCTGGCCATTGGATGCGGGCTTGAAGTGACTTGCTTGATCCCATTGCGGGTCGTGAATTCCTTGAATTCAGCACTGATGAAGCACGGCCCATTGTCGTTGACAAGGACATCAGGCAGGCCGTACGTGACGAACATGGCTCGTAGGCTTTCGATGGTGGCAGTGGACGTGCTTACAGACATTATTACACACTCAATCCATTTTGAATAAGCATCCACAACAACCAAAAACATTTTGCCTAGAAATAGGCCCGCAAAGTCAATGTGGATCCTAGACCACGGTTTGGACCATGACCACAAACTTAGCGGTGCCTCTCTGGGTGCATTGCTCAGTTTAGAGCAAGTGTTGCATTGGTGCCCGCATGACTCCAAATCTGAGTCGATGCCGGGCCACCACACATGGGATCTGGCTATAGCTTTCATCATTACTATGCCTGGGTGGGTACTGTGTAGGTCGCATATGAATGTTTCCCTGCCTTTCTTAGGCAAAACCACGTGATTGCCCCACAAAAGATAGTCCGCCTGTATGGACATTTCGTCTTTGCACCGGTAGAATGGCTTGATCTCTTCATGCATCTCCGCTGGGAGGATGCTGGACCAGCTCCCATGGAGGACACAGTTTTTTACAAGGGACAGTAAAGGATCCTGGCTGGTCCAGGTCCTGATCTGACAGGCTGCAACAGGTGACTTTTCATTTTCATATGCATCCATCACCAAGAGCAAGTCTGCAGGCTGTGCCATTTCCCCCCGGTGGTGGGCAATGGTAGCCGACTGAGCACATCAGCGCAGTTCTCTGTGCCTGGTCTGTGGCGGATTACATAGTTTTATGAGACAGCATGAACGCCCATCTTTGGATGCGGGCAGAGGCATTGGTATTAATCTCTTTGCTCTCTGAGAATAGCGATGCGGCTTATTTTCAGTTTCTAACTCAAACTTAAGACCAAACAGATACTGGTGCATTTTTTTCACCCCGTAAACACATGCCAAAGCTTCTTTTTCAATCATGCTATAGGCCCTTTCGGCCTTGGACAAACTCCTGGACGCATAGGCGACCGGTTGCAATGTTCTCGATTCGTTAGCTTGTTGTCACACACACCCGACCCCGTATGCAGACGCATCGCAAGCTAGCACTAAACGTTTACAAGGGTTATACAGAACAAGCAGTTTGTTAGAACATAACAGATTTCTGGCGTTCTCAAAAGCAGCCTCTTATGATTTCCCCCATACCCAGTCATCTCCCTTGTGTAGCAACACATGTAGGGGTTCTAGCAAGGTGCTTAACCCGATAGGAAATTACCGAAATAGTTGAGGAGTCCCAGGAACGACCGCAGCTCTGTCACGTTTTGTGGTCTCGGCGCGTTCTTGATGGTCTCCGTCTTGGTGTCAGTGGGTCTGATGCCATCTGCCGCGATTCTCCTTCCTAAGAACTCAACCTCTGGCGCAGGAAAAAACACTTCGAGCGTTTCAACCTGAGTCCCACGCGATCTAGCCGACTTAGAACCTCTTCCAGGTTCTTCAAGTGTTCGATGGTGCCCCGACCTGTGACCAGTATGTCGTCCTGGAAAACTACAGTGCGCGGAACCGACTTTAGCAGGTTCTCCATGTTCCTTTGGAAAATTGCCGCGGCCAATCGAATCCAAACGGGCATCTATTGTAGATGAACAGACCTTTGTGCGTGTTGATGCTTGTGAGGCCTTTCGAAGATTCTGCCAGCTCTTGGGTCATGTAGGCCGAGGTCAGGTCCAACTTGGTGAACGTCTTTCCTCCAACCAGGGTCGCAAATAGGTCATCTGCCTTGGGTAGCGGGTACTGGTCCTGTAGTGAAAAGCAGTTAATCGTTACTTTGTAGTCCCCACAAATTCTGACCGTGCCATCGCCTTTGAGAACCGGAACAATCAGACTGGCCCACTCATTGAACTCCACCGGCGCGATGATGCCTTCTCGCTGCAGCCTGTCCAGCTCAATTTCCACTTTCTCTCGCATCATATATGGCACCGCCCGTGCCTTGTGGTGGCTGGGTCGTGTACCAGGAACCAAGTGGATCTGCACCTTCGCTCCCGAGAAACCTCCGATGCCTGGCTCAAACAACAACGGGAACTTGGGCACATGAGGCGTCATCGACGGACGAAAGCGCTCAGATGTCATCCCAGTTCCACCGGATTTTTCCCAGCCAGCTTCTGCCGAACAGTGCGGGGCCATCTCCTGGTACAATCCATAGTGGGAGTTCGTGCACTATTCCATCATAGGAGACTTTTACTGCTGCGCTGCCAATAACAGGGATCAGCTCTTTAGTGTAAGATCTTAGCTTGGTTTGAATGGGGCTAAGCTTGGGCCTGTGTGCCTTGTTGCACCACATAGCCAGACTGACTCGCACCCGTGTCCATTTCCATGGATACTGGAATTCCGTCCAGTTCGACTTTTAGCATGATCGGTGGACATTTCATGGTGAAGGTGTGTATCCCATATACTTCTGCCTCCTTGGTCCGAGTCTCTATTTCAGCCTGATCCGCCATAGATCGATCCTCCTCTGCAATGTGGTGGTTTGCAAGGTTTTCAGCTCATCTGCACATCCGCTGGAGGTGTCCCATTGTTCCACAGCCTTTGCACACATAGTGTTTGAAGCAGCATTGATGGGCTCGATGATCACCTCCACAGCGCCAACAAGGTGTTAACTGCCTCGCATTAACGTTTGATGGCGGACTTTGGGTCATCTGAGGTTGTGCAGCTGCAGGCATGTACATTCTGCCATATGCATTCCTGCCTGAAAAAGACGTCACTTTGTGTACAGTACTTGCCAAAACCTCTTTATGCTGCGAAATTTGTTTGGTGTTATCGCTGGTGGACATAAATGCCTGGGCTATCGTTATAGCTTTGCTCAGGTATGGTGTTTCAACAGTCAATAGTTTGTGAAGGATAACCTCATGGCCAATGCCAAGCACAAAGAAGTCTCTTAGCATTTGCTCAAGGAATCCATCAAATTCGCAATGTCCTGCAAGGTGCCTTAGTTCGGCGACATAGCTCGCCACTTCCTGGCCTTCAGACCGTTGACACGTGTAAAATCGATACCTTGCCATCAGAACGCTTTCCTTCGGATTTAGGTGCTCCCGGACCAGCGTACACAGTTCTTCATACAATTTGGTTGTTGGTTTCACCGGAGCTAGAAGATTCTTAATGAAGTCATAGGTTGTTGCCCCAGACACAGTTAGGAGGATCACCCTTCGTTTGGCAGCGTTCTCATCCCCTTCCAGCTCATTGGCCACGAAGTATTGGTCGAGTCGCTCCACGAAGGCCTCCCAATCACCCCCTTCTGAGAAGTTCTCCAGGATACCAACAGTTCTCTGCATTTTCATGTGATTGTTCGTTATCTCGTCGCCAGTTGTTATGCTCATAATAATGTAATGAAACGAAGTACTGTGGACATGAGTAAGTGTGACCTTAGCTCCTTTATTCAAACTCCAGAGTGTTGGCACAGCATGGGAGGCCTGCTTATATACAGTGCTCCCAAGGGATGCTGGGATCCCTTGGGACTCCAACTGGTATGCCCTCTGGAGGCAGTATGATACAGGTTACCTAGGGTTGCATACATAACAGCATTGATGGTACTTTTCCAGTGCTTTGATATGCCTGTTGTATGCAGTTCATGTCTCAGAAACATATACGAGGGCAGGTATCACTACTGCTCTGTAGACCATGAGCTTTCTGCTGGTTTTAAGGTTCTGGTCATCAAAAACTTTATTCCTTAGGTAACCAAAGGCTGCACTGGCACACTGAAGGCGGTGTTGAACGTCGTCATCGATGTCTGCCCTTGTTGACAGTAAGCTCCCGAGGTATGGAAAATGATCCACGTTGTCCAAGGCCTCATCATTGATTTTGATAATCAGGGGGCTGTGCTGCGTGACGGGGGCAGGTAGAGCACCATTGTTTTATGGATATTTAATTTAAGGCCCATACTCTCATACGCTACGTTGAACGTGTTGACAATGGTTTGGAGTTCGTCCTCCAAGTGAGCGCAGACGCAAGCATCATCTGCTTATTGTAATTCAATGACAGAGGATGGCACGATCTTGGATCTGGACTGAAGGCAACGGAGGTTGAACAGTTTCCCGTTTGTTCTATAGATTATCTCCACTCCAGCAGGGAGCTTGCTGACGGTAAGATGTAGCATTGCAGCAAAGAAGATCGAGAAGAGTGTTGATGCAATGACACAGCCTTGCTTCACCCTGGTTCGTACATGAATTGGGTCTGTGGTGGATCCATTGGTCAGAATCACTGTCTGCATGGTAACATGAAGCAAGCGGAGGATGGTGACAAATTTTTTAGGATAGGCGAATTTGAAGAGTACGCTCCATAATCCCTCATGGTTGTAAGTGTCAAAGGCCTTTGTCTGGTCAAAGAAGGCCAGGTATAGAGGTTGGTGCTCCCTGCATTTCTCTTGAATTTGTCACGCGGTGAAGATCATGTCCATTGTGCCCCTTAGTGGGTGGAATCTACATTGCGACTCTGGGAGGAACTCTTCTGGGAGAAGACAGTTGAGGAGGATTCTTGCAACAACTTTCCCTGTGGTAGACAGCAGGGAAATTCCTCTGTAGTTACCGCAATCAGACTTAGCTCCTTTCTTGAAAATGGTCACAATTATGGCATCTCTGAAATCCCCTGGTATGCTCTCCTCCTTCCAAATAAGAGAAATGATCTCATGTATTCACGCCAATAGTGCTTCTCCGCCATTTTTTAGTGCTTCGGCGGGTATTCCATCCGCTCCTGAGGCCTTGTTGTTCCTCAGTTGTCGAATGGCCTTTTCAACCTCATGTAGGGTTGGTGTTGTACTGAGATGGTGGCGTGTAGCATGCTGTGGGATGGAGTCGAGTACACTCACGTCAAAGACAGAATCTCAGTTAAGGAGATCTTCATCCAATCTAATATCCCTGTTAAACACCCCATAAAAAGTTGAACTTTGATGAAAGAGGTGTAACTAGGGTTTGAATGTCGTATTGACTGCTGAACAACCGCTCTGGCTCTGAAAAACAAATGTTATGTTTGTGGAATGTCAAATTTCTCCAGGAAGATGATAATTGCTGTTGGAGCCCAGTGGAGGGGCCGGGACCCAGAGCAGAAGCGAGAAAAGTGGAGGTTGGAAACGGCGAGGAGTGGAGGTTGGAAGGGGCGAGAAGAGAAAGGTTGGAAGCATTGGAATAGACAAGGAAATAAAGGCATGGATGAGGGTTTGAGCAGCAGATGATCTGAGGCAGGGGTGGAAGAATGAGATGTTACAGAGGCAGAAGTAGGCGGTCTTTGTGGTGGAGCTGATATGTGGTTGGAAGCTCATCTCAGGGTCAAATAGGATGTTAAGGTTGCAAACAGTCTGGTTCAACCTCAGACAAATGTTAGGGAGAGGAACGGAGTCAGTGGCTAGGGAACATTGATTGTCGGGGAGACCGAAGGCAATGGCTTCGGTCTTCCCAATATTTAGTTGGAGGAAATTGCTGCTCATCCAGGACTGGATGATGGATAAGCAGCGTGACAAATCAGAGACTCCGGAGGGGTGGAGTGGAAGATGCCTGTGCGTGAGTTCTTTTAACGTGGAGCGGCCATTGCACACCAGCTACCACCCGGGCTGAGCTGAGCAAGGTCTTGGTCCAGTGGCAAGGGGATCCAAGACAACTGGAGACCAGGCACTGCTGTATGGGCCTAATTGCCTACGGCGAGATGGTGGCCGCAAGCTCGGCGCTGAGTAGCATCCTTGGTGGTAGGTGATCCAAGGCTTAGTTGGGGGCAGGCATTAGGAGGGTCAGTGGCCCACTGGCGTTCCGAGTGGAAGGTCAGTAAAGAGTGGAAGAGTCACAGCCATGATGCTCACCAGTTAGAAGAGGCCAGGTAACCAGTGGGAAAGTAGAGACCCAGTCGTCTCTGAAGGAGGGGGAAAGGCCAGCACTGTCGTGGAAGAGGAGGAGGCCCAGACACCATCATGGAGGAGAGGCACAGCTGTCGCCACTGCAGGGGATCTGGTCACCACTGGAGTGGATCTGGTCGCCGCTGGGACTAGATGGCCGCTGGGGTGGCAGCTCCCTAGGGAGCTCCCCTGCCAAATCAACTTTACCCTGCCATCCGACAACTATCCACCCTCAACCTCCCCACTCATACTGTCTCAACTCCCCTTAGCCCTAATAGACCCTAATAGGGGGTGCATAAATCCTTACCTTAAACCCTAATCCCGCAAATCCCAAATCCTGGCCTACCTCAGGCTTCGCTCCAAATCGGCGACGACTATCGGACCATAAACGAAGTCCGATGTGGTGAGGATGGTGCAGCTCTTTGTGGTGAAGCTGCCCCCAGAGTGCAGTGGGACGAGGCCCAACAGTTGTTCGAACAGTTCGGCAGTCAGCAAGTGCGATCTGGTGAAGGTGAAACTTGGGTGGGCAGAGGAGAGATGGTGGAGAATGACAGGGGGATGTGGTACAGAGAGAGGAATGGGAGAAAGATGGAGGTAGAGAGAGAGACTGGGGAAGAGTGGCAGGGAGAAATAGGTGAAGGCACAGAGAGAGATAGGAGACATAGGTAGCAAGATGGAGGTGCAGAGAGAGAGCGAGCGATGGGGAAGAGTAATAGTTCGAGAGAAAGAGATGTGTGGGTACTGTTGTGTATGTAAACATTGTAACTGTGTTTGACTCGCCACCAGAGGGTGCAACTGTTGGAGGCCCAAGGGTCACCTGCACACCTCGTGCAAGGGAGTATAAAAGGTTGTCTGTCATGCTGCTTAGGCACTCTGGAGTTGTATTAAAGAGACTAAGATCACATCAGTTTTAGCTCACAATACTCAGTCTTGTGGAGTTCTTCCATAGTTAACAATTGGCAACGAGTAACAGATTACAAACTTTCACACAGTCATGGCTGCCGTTGGTATTTTAGAGAGATTTGTAGAGGGTGATGATTGGGGAGCCTTCGTTGAGCATCTCAACCAGTACTTTGTGGCCAACAAGCTGGATGGGAACGATACAGCGATCAAGCGCAGGGCGATTCTCCTCACCGTGTGTGAGTCCACAATATACATAGAAACATAGAAAATAGGTGCAGGAGTAGGCCATTCGGCCCTTCGAGCCTGCACCGCCATTCAATAAGTTCATGGCTGAACATGCAACTTCAGTACCCCATTCCTGCTTTCTCGCCATACCCCTTGATCCCCCTAGTAGCAAGGACTACATCTAACTCCTTTTTTAATGTATTTAGTGAATTGGCCTCAACAACTTTCTGTGGTAGAGAACTCCACAGGTTCACCACTCTCTGGGTGAAGAAGTTTCTCCTCATCTCGGTCCTAAATGGCTTACCCCTTATCCCCAGACTGTGACTCCTGGTTCTGGACTTCCCCAACACTGGGAACATTCTTCCCGCATCCAACCTGTCTAAACCCACCAGAATTCCAAACGTTTCCATGAGATCCTCTCTCATTCCTCTGAACTCCAGTGAATACAAGCCCAGTTGATCCAGTCTTTCTTGATATGCCAGTCCCGCCATCCCGGGAATCAGTCTGGTGAACCTTCGCTGCACTCCCTCAATAGCAAGAATGTCCCTCCTCAAGTTAGGAGACCAAAACTGTACACAATACTCCAGGTTTGGCCTCACCAAGGCCCTGTACAACTGTAGTAACACCTCCCTGCCCCTGTACTCAAATCCCCTCACTATGAAGGCCAACATGCCATTTGCTTTCTTAACCGCCTGCTGTACCTGCATGCCAACCTTCAATGACTGATGTATCATGACACCCAGGTCTCATTGCACCTCCCCTTTTCCTAATCTGTCACCATTCAGATAATAGTCTGTCTCTCTGTTTTTACCACCAAAGTGGATAACCTCACATTTATCCACATTATACTTCATCTGCCATTCATTTGCCCACCCACCCAACCTATCCAAGTCACTCTGCAGCCTCATAGCATCCTCCTCGCAGCTCACACTGCCACCGCTCATACGGCCTTATCAAGAATCTGCTAGCGCCGGAGAAGACATATACAGAGTTGTGTACGCTGGTTCAGGAACACCTCAAGCCGAAGGTTGCGTCTTAATGGCCAGGTATCTCTTCCTGAGGCACCACCGCTGCAAGGGCCAGGACGTGGCAAGTTATGTCGCCGACCTGAGACGGCTTGCGAGAACTTGCGAATTTGCTGGATTTTTGGGAGAAATGCTGTGCTTGGCATCGGCCACGAGGTCATTCTTCGCAAGCTGCTGTCCGCTGAATCCCTAGACCTGAGCAAGGCCATCACGATAGCCCAGGCATTCATACCCACGAGCGATAATATCAGACAGATATCTTCCCAGCCTCGAAGCTCACTGGCAAGTACTATGCATAAAATAACATCGCTACCAGGCAGAACTGCATATGGCATGGCCTACATGTCAGCAACTGCAAGACCCAGGGTGACTCAGAGTCCGCCATCAGGCGTGAATACAAATCCATTAGCACCATGTTGGCGCTGCGGGGGTAATCATCGAGCCCATCAATGTCGATTCAAGCACTATGTGTGCAAAGGCTGCGAAACAATGGGGCACCGCCAGTGAATATGCAAGAGTGCTACGACTCAGCACGTGGCAGAGTTGGCAGAGGATGATCGATCTAGCGCGGATCACGCAGAACAAGAGAGGCAACTCAACCCGAGGAAGAAATGTATTGGGTACACACCTTCGCCACCAAGAGCCCTCCTATTATGCTGAAAGTCAAATTGAACGGTATTCCGGTATCAATGGAGTTGGACACGGGGGCGAGTCAGTCAATTATGAGCCAGAAGGCTTTTGAGAAACTGTGGGCACAAAGGCCCAAACTGAGCCCGATTCAGACAAAGCTGCACACCTACACCAAAGAGCTCATACCAGTCATTGGCAGTGTGGCAGTTAAGGTATCGTATGATGGAGCTGTGCATGATTTATCACTGTGGATTGTACCAGGCGATGGCCCAACGCTATTCGGCAGAAGCTGGCTGGGAAAGATTCGATGGAACGGGGACGACATCAAAGCACTATCTTCAGTGGATGATGCCTCGTGCGCCCAAGTGCTAAGCAAGTTTCCGTCACTATATGAACCAGGCATCGGCAACTTCACAGGTGCCAAGGTGCAGATCCATTTAGTCCCCGAAGCAAGGCCCGTTCATCACAAGGCTCAAGCGGTTCCATATATGATGAGGGAGAAAGTCGAGATCGAACTGGACAGACTTCAATGAGAGGGAATCATATCGGCAGTCGAGTTCAACGAATGGGCCAGTCCGATCGTTCCGGTGTTGAAAAGCGATGGCACGGTCAGAATCTGCGGAGACTACAAGGTAAAGATCAACAGAGTCTTCTTACAGGACCAGTACCCGCTACCCAAGGCGAATGACCTGTTCGAAATGTTAACAGGGGGGAAGTCATTCACTGAGTTGGACCTAACCTCCGCCTACATGACACTGGAGCTGGCTGAATCATCGAAAAGATTGACGTGCATCAACACGCACAAAGCACTGTTTATATACCACAGGTGCCCTTTGGGATTCGCTCGGCTGCTGCCATCTTCCAGAGGAACATGGAAAGTCTGCTGAAATCGGTCCCGTGCACCGTTTTGTTTCAAGACGGCATCTTGATCACCAGTCGTGACATCACCGAACAACTGCACAACCTGGAAGAGTTTCTAAGTCGTCTCGACAGAGTGGGACTCAGGCTGAAACGCTCCAAGTGTGTTTTTCTGGTGCCAGAGGTCGTATTTTTGGGGAGAAAGATTGAGGCAGACGGCATCAGACCCACGGACTCAAAGACAGAAGCCATCAAGAATGCACCCAGACCACAGAATGTAATGGAGCTGCATTCGTTCCTGGGACTCCTCAACTATTTTGGTAACTTTCTACCTGGCTTAAGCACTTTGCTGGAACGGTTGCACATGTTGCTACGTGTAGGATTGCAAAATTTGTGGGAAACCGCCCCCCCCCCCCTCCCCAGTGTTTGGACTCATTGGAAAGGAAATTTAATTTAGAACTATCAACCAGAAAATCTGGGATCCTAAAGTGCACATAGAAGAAACTACGAGTTTTAATCGAATTTGGGATATTACAAGGCAGATTGGGTCCATGTGGAAAGGGCTGAGAACTAAAGGTTAACTATCCTTCAAGGAAACCAGTTTTGGGTATTGAAGCTGTCTGGGGTATTGAAGCTAAACAAATTGTCTGGGGAATTGTGTAAACTCAAAAAACCTTCTCCCCAGGAGACATTAACATAGCAACAATCAACCCAGAGATAGCCAGCCATCACCCTGAGCAGGAAATCCATCCAGTGCATACATAATAATAATGGCCCATCCAGCCCGCATGGAAAACCCAGTCCTAGGCAGACATTGCAAATACCAAAAAGCTAATTTTCCCGATCAAGAAACAAATTCAAAAGATCGACACATCCGAGACACGTTACCTTTAATGGGCCCGCCAATATAATAAAGAGATATCAAGCCCGCCAAAATTAAAACAAAGAATTAGGGCTGATTTGGCGCGCAGATTAGAACGGCTCCCAAAGTATAACTGGGGCCCTGTTTTTTTAACAAAAGGAAGGAGAGGAAGGAGGAAAAAAGAAGAGAGACCGCTACAGCAGTTTTTAACAAGCCTTCCAGAGAGCTTGCATCACAGCCTGCTATGCAGCTCTTCTGAGCACCAACATCTCCAGCCTCGGCAACATTCCTGGGCCACACTGCCCTGCTATCGAAGAAGAAGGAAGAACATCATCACTGCAGATAAAGCAGTTCCCAGTAACTTCGGACATCATCATCGCGGCAGCAATTGACCACAGCCAACGTGGTAACATCGAAAACACCGCGATCGACAAATTTTAAGAACAAAACTCCTCAAGGAGAAACCGAAAATTCAAAAGTTTCCACTCTACAATCTGTTCCTAGCTACCAACAGGTGAAACATTACCTAAAGAGACTTTGAAACCTACTGCTGACGGAAGAAAGTGGGTACTCACCCCAAACGTCCAATTCGCGCCCTCCCGCATCAGCGGACACCACCCAACTGAAGACTACACAGTAAGAAGTCTTCCAAGACGTTCGGAGTATGGCAAGCAGAACCTACAGAGTCCAACGAACCCTGAAATCGTGAACCACCGCCAACTGACAATAAAAAGATTGGTGAGCATAATCCCTGTTTGCCCTGGAGTTCAACCTAGTCAGAGTTAGGCATTGGGAGGTGGGAGGTGCATTATTTTTCTGTAACCCCTTTGAACGTGTGATAAAATGTTTTTTATTCTAGTAATTACAAGCTTGACATTGTACGTTCTTGTCCTTAATAAAATCAAAGTTCTTTGCGCCAAAACCAGTTGTCTCTTGCACTTTGTCACATCCCCAAATAAATCCAAAGTCTAGAATCCAGGGAGTGGGAGCGATTCAAACTGCTCAGAAGGTCAGAGGTGAACCTGACCCCCGAGGTTACCCCCTACAGAATGGCGACCGTGGCAGGGCTTTGGTATAAAGGATGTGATGCAGAGAGTGCTGTTTTGGAGGAAAGAACCAAGATGAAAGAGAGGATTTCCTCCTATGTGTATAAGAAAGCGAATGTCACGAAGGAATGGGTGCTTGGTCTGTTGCGCGTTGAGCGTCTGGGAGACGCTGCGGCCCAATGGACAGCCAGCAAGGACCATACGGAATCAAGTAAAAAAGGCAATTTGGTTGGCCTGCCTACAGCGACAGGTCCAACTCCTAGATAAGAACACCGAGTCACTGCAGGCAGAACTATGGGAATGTGCAGAAACATCACAGGAAAGCAGGAGAAGTGTTATGGGGAGAACTCCGTAAGCTAAAACATGGAAAGACGCAGCTAATGGAAAGGTTCAAGAACAGCCAGGACTATTTTCAGTGTCAGGTTACCGAGGCTAAGAATAACGAAATGATACTGCGGGAGGAAAACACTCGCCTTACCCTTCATGTAAAAGAGCTGGAGGAGAAGTTAAGAGACGTACAGACAGCTTATAAAGTAGCCAGCACTAATGGGTTTGAGTCAGGAGACCACGGTCCCTGTCAGCAACAAATCAAAAGTTTAACCCTTGCTCTGTCCAAGGCAAAAGGCATGGTATGCCTAATAAGCCGGGTACGGCCCAGGTAAACCTGGAAGAGAAGGAGGAAACCGTTCAACCACCACCTGTGGCCCCGGTGACTATACCGGTTCGGCAGTAGGAGGGGCGAACGAGTTACGGGGCGGACAGGGACAGCGGACCACCACCACCTGTGGCGCCGAGGTTCAACTCGGTCTGACAGCATGGAGGAGGGGTAGGCGAGCCAGAACAAGGCGAGCCAGAACCAGGGCCAATGTGCAACGTCCGGCAACAGAAATTTGGCCCGCCCAGCGGTGCTGGGGTGAGGGGACCCTGGAAAGTCAATTTGTGGTTCCCCACACTAACCAACAGCTTAGGGCTATGATAAGTCACCTGGGAAAGCTCACTCCAAAAGGAGACCACTCAGTCCACTTTATGGAAGTGGAACAGGCAGGGGATATCAACGGGTGTGATGATGCCGAGATAGCAAAAATGCTCCTCCTCTCACTGGATGGCAAGCTGTACCAGTCCCTCTCTGCCGAGAGCAAAAGGGGGCAGAGCACATGTGCCGCCATCCAGGAGGACATCCTGGAAGCCATGGGATGCAATGACGGGAGTCCCTTCTCCCGAGTGGAGAAAACACTACAACTCACAGGGGAAACCCCACAGGCTTTCGCAGACAGACTGTGGCCTGTGTACCAGAGCGCCTGTGGAGGGGACCTCAACTGGGATCACCTAACCTGGGACGAGACAGCCCGCTGGCTCCGAAGACTGGTGGCAAACAGTTCACCACAGATCAGAACAAAGGCTGAGGCCTGGTTTGACCCGAGAGATCCCCAGGCCACCGAGCAGGGAGTGGTCAGGCAACTGACCCTAGCCTACCGGAATGGCAGGGGGACGGAAGAGCACCCAGCCAAGGGAAGGGTTCACGAAATCAGACCTAGTCAGGATAAGAGGGAATTGTGCCAGGAGGGGAGCAATCCCTCCGATAAAAAATGTACCTGCTTCGGGTGTGGAAAGTGTGGGCACTGGAGAAAGGATTGTAGGAATCCATGGAAGAGTAGCGCAGGGAAAAATTCTCCAGCTCCTACCGAAAAGACTGAGACCAAGAAAGCAATCTCTCCCCATACGTTTGATACATTCATGACTGCGCTCCAAGCAATGCTAGATGGCCCTGGGAGAGTAGCCGCCGCCACCGGTACCGAAATCCCATCTGCCCCATCCCAGCCAAAACACTGACTAGGGTAGGCGCAGCCTGTTCACCTGTGTTCCCTCGAGTACGATGCGTGGGAGAGACCGACCATTCGGATGGAAGTGGAAAAGTGAAGGGGACTTATCTGTTGGATACCGGTGCATCAAGCACACTCGTCTAGCAGCTAACCCCGCCACCTCACCTCTGTCTAGCGGGGTCCACTACAGCTTGGTGGGTTTCACAGGCGCCGAACAGACTGGCTCATTCTCCATTCCGCTCTCTATTTGTTTGGGAACACTCCACACCAAGTGCACTTGTGTTCTGATGAAGTGGGAACAGGAAGGGAGGGGGATCCTGGGGGCTGACTTCATTCTAGGCCACGGGATCCTAGTGGATTTAAGAAACCACTGTCTTTGGGGGGCACTATATACAGGACAGGAGAGTGAGGTGATGGTTATCCCAGAAAAATGGGGAAAATGGACGGTGTGCGCCGTGAAGTAAAGGAAGGTTACGACCTTGAATCACTGGTCAGTAACACCCCGATGGAGGACCAAGAGTATGTGAGGGCTAACCTTGCAGCTTTTGCCACACACAAACACGACTGTGGGAGGATAAACGGGGTCGAGGTTAGCGTAGATGGGGACCCCATGACCCGACTGCAGAGAGAGTATAACTTCCCCAGGGAGGCGGAGGCAGACATGGAAACCGCCTTGGGTTCTTTGGTTAAACAGGGATATTGAAATCAATAGCTACCCATGTGAACTCTCCATTGTGGTCGGTTAAGAAACCGGACAACTCCTGGAGAACCACGGTGGACTATCGAGTACTCAACCGTAACATCCCCGCCTGTGCACCCACGGTGCTGCCGTCGCCGACCTCATTGGAAGTATCCCAACCTCCTCGACCACCTTCACCGTGCTGGATATTTCCAATGGGTTTTGGTCCATCCCTTTATGAAGAGAAGACCAGTATACGTTTGTTTTTACCTTTAAAGGCCAGCAGTACACTTGGAACTGTCTCCCTCAGGGCTTCCACAACAGCCCTAGCATTTTCAACCAATGTATGGGCAACTGTTTAAAGAACTTCAGTCGCCCCCAGCAGTTGGCACAGTATGTGGACAACCTGCTCCTATTCACTGATGAGGGGGAGGAGCATGGCCCACTGCTGGCTGAGCTGCTGAAAGAAGAAGGGTTTAAAGTGAATCCCAAGAAGGCACAGATCGGCCAGAAGGAAGTAAAATTCCTGGGACTGGCTGTGCGCGCTGGGGAAAGGGCCATTGACAAAGCCAGAAGGGAAGCAGTGCAGAAGTTACCAGCCCCCAACACAGTAACAGGAGTAAGATCTTTTCTAGGGCTGACCGGGTACTGCAGAGATTTCATTGAGGATTATGCAGCCACAGCAGCCCCCCTGCTCCGACTCCTACACAAGGGAGTGATGTGGGAATGGGATGAAGGTTGCGAGGCAGCATTTATCCAGCTCAAGAAAGACCTGCAGACCGCGCCAGCTCTAGGGGCTATTGATGGGGGAAAAGAGTTTTTCCTGGAGGTAGCAGCCAGCAGGGACTGTCTGAGTGCAGTACTGTTCCAGGAGCGGCATGGCCAGCTGAGGCCAATGGTCTTCTCCTCCAGGATACTCCGGACGTGGAGAAGGGATACTCCAACTGTGAGCGGCACCTCCTAGCCACTCACTGGACTGTGAAAAGATCACTGATCTTCACAGGGGGGGTCATCTATCACACTCCTTACCAACCATACGCCCACCCAAATCTTCCTGGATGGGAGAATCAAGGACGGGATGGTGAGCAGTATCCGCATTGCTCGCTGGACCCTACTCCTCTCTCAGATGGACCTAAGGGTAAAGGGTCTCTGCGAGCCTAGGCTCGCAGCCAACATGATCTATCTAGGGACAGCCCACCGTGTTCCATAGAAGGGGTATGGGAAGTTAACATAGGCTTTCGGGTTGGGTTACACCCCACTGGCCGAGAGATCTATGTAGACGGTTCAAGCACCGTATCTGCGGGCGAACGACTCACAGGCTGCGGAGTGTATGACCCAGAGGCAGGCATTGCCCCGGCGATTAAACTCCCCAGTACTATGAGCACCCAGCACGTGGAACTGTCAGCAGTGGTGTACGTGGTCACACACCCCGAAGAATTCCCTACCCCATACACGATTTGCTCGGACAGCATGTTCATATGCAATTCGTGTACGGAGTACCAGGCTGTCTGGTCCCATCGAGGATACACATCTGTAGACGGGAGACCCCTGACAATTAAACCTTTACTGGAAAAGATCATGGCAGCCGTGGGGGAGGAAGGGAAGGTCTATATACATAAAGTGAAAGCACATTCCACCACTGAACCCCGGGATCCGTACAACCCAGGCCCCATCGCAGCAGTCAGGGGCAGGATTGGGATGACAGGGAGGCCAGGGGTGGCATTGCCCCCGGATCTGAAAACGGTTCAGACCCAAGAGCCGATCCTCAAAACTGTCCTAAATATTCTCGCTAAAGGGGAAAAGATAGACGGCCCGTACGGCACTGCAGCGATTGCCATTAAAGAAGGCATGCTGTTCAGGGGGGAGCAATGGATGGTACCGCAACAACACTGGAGAGAATTCCTCCAGCTGGCCCACGAGAATCCAGGAGCAGGACACCCCAGACCTGAGACCACTTAGCAACGGGTGGAACAGGTAGGGTGGTGGCCGGGACTCAGGGAAGATGTCCGCGAGTTCTGGGCCAGCTGTCTGGTGTGTGCTGCCAACAACCCTGACCCCCAGAAAAGGAAGGTGTCTATGGGCCATATCAGGAGGGTAGAGAGACCCTGGCAGGTGCTCCAAGTCGATTACCAACTGCCCAGGGAGGCTACAAGTACTGCCTAGTATTGGCGGATGTATTCACCAAATGGGTGGAAGCCTTCCTATGTTGACCAGCCACTGCTCTGGGAACAGCCAGGATCCTGGTCCGGGAGATGTTTTCCCGATGGGGACTACCCCAGTACGTGGAGTCCAACCAAGGGAGTCACTTCACCGGGCAGGTGATGCAGGAGACCCTTAAGGTGCTCGGCATCGAGGGGAAATGGCATGTCGCCCACAACTCGCAGTCATCTGGGCCTGTGGAGCATTTAAACCGCACTATAAAAGATAGGTCACGTAAGGAGACAGGGAACTCAAGAAGTGGGTAGAGATCTGCAATGTCTGTAAGCTTGTAATGCTTATAGCTCCACACTGTGGATGTGGACGTATTGTGTACTGCAGCTGCATAGTTAATCAATAAACAACAGGCAACTTTCCGGAGATATCCCTGCCATCTTAGGAAGCTGTGTGTGTTGTGTTCTGTGAAGATATCACATTTGGCGGCGAGATGGGAGATTTTTCGGATGTTTAAAGCTTACATTTTGTTGGTGAAGGATTCAGCTAGCCGACAGAGAGACTTTGGAAGTTTCTGTTTTTGAAAAAAAAGCTACAAAATCCGAGGTAAAAAAACAGCACATGGTGTGAACAGCTAGAGATTAAAAATGGCAGGTGTAATCGGATATTTGGGTGAATATAGACACGACCGGGAACGTTTTAAAGCATATGTGGATCGGCTAGAAATGTATTTCATTGCAAATAACATAATCGAAGTTCCAGACAATGCAGTCCAGAACCAGGCTGTGTTAGAAAGCGATCTTATCAGTGGCAGGTCCGGCATTATACGAAACCCTTGTAAATCTGCTTGTGCCTGACGAGCCAAAGGACACAACGCTTAAAGAGATTTTAACCAAGCTGGAACAGCACTATAACCCCAAACCATTAGAAATTGCTGAAAGCTATCGTTTCAGGAATCAAAAGGTGGATGAAAGTATCGCTGATTACATCATAGCATTAAAGAAGCTATCGATGCACTGTAATTTTGGAAACTTTCAAAACCGAGCATTACGGGATCGTTTTGTTTGTGGGGTGAAAAATGATGCAATCAGAAGGAAGTTATTGACGACGGATGACTTAACTTTTGAGATTGCTTGTCAGACAGTGAGGTCGATGAGCATGGCCGAACAATATTCCCGAGAATTAAATAATGATTACGGTCAATAGTCAACTGAGGTAAATCACCTGCAGGTTCAAAGTAAAAGACTGCCATGGCCGAAGGTCTCAGAAACTGCAAATTCTACCAGAGCATCGAAGTCGTGCTATAGGTGTCTGGGACAACACATTGCTCAAAGTTGTCCATACGTGAAGGCAGAGTGTTTCTTCTGCAGAAAGACTGGGCATCTTGCGAAGGCATGCCGACTGAAGGGTACACCAGCTTTTAAAGCTATGAGTCCAGCGTTCAAAGCTATGAGTAGAAATCCAAAGAGACTTCATAACATGGAAGAACAACAACAGGACGAGGAGATGTTAGAGTTACATGTCATCAGGAGCACGAGGTTAACGGACAGCGATTCAGAAAGCATCAAAATCCACATAGATGTTGCGGGATTCAAGATACCAATGGAAATTGACACGAGTGCCTCCGTGAATGTAGTACCGGAGTCAATGTACCGCGACAAATTGCGTGATTTCCAACTGGAGAAATCCAAGATAGAGCTGCGAGGCTACTCGGGAGAGAAAATTCCTGTAGTAGGCCGTATCACCGTACCGATGAAATATAAAGATCAATTTCAGAACTTGCCTCTAATAATAGTGAAAGGAGACAAGACTGCTTTACTAGGAAGAAATTGGTTGAGCTCACTGAAGCTGGATTGGAGTAAGATTTTCTTGTGGAAGCGAGATTTTCATCAACGGAAGAGGTTATCAAGCAGTATCCGAAGGTGTTCTGCGAAACGGGCAGTCCGATCCAAGGCTTCAAGGCGAGTGTCAGGGTACAGAAGGATGCTAGATCAGTTTACTACAAGCCACGTTCTGTACTATATGCACTCAAGGAGAAAGTTGAGCAAGAACTCAAAAGACTAGAGACTGAGAACATTATTTGTAAGAAAGATCGATGTAATTGGGCAAAACCCATTGTTGTTGTATCTAAGTCTGATGGTAAAGTAAGATTGTGTGGTGATTATAAAGTAACCGTAAACCAGGTTCTAGAGGGTAATATCCCCAATACATTGCCGAATATAGAAGATTTGTTCACAACACTGACAGGTAGTCAGATCTTCTCAAAACTGGATCTTACGAATGCCTACTTACAGCTTGAACTAGATGTGGAGTCCAAGTCATGTTTGACTATAAATACTCATCTAGGCCTATATCAGTTTAATAGGCTAACGTTTGGAGTGTCTTCTGCCCCTGCCATATTCCAGATTTTGCAAGGTATTGAAGGAGTAGTATGTTATTTGGATGACATACTAATTTCAGCACCAAATAGGCAAATTCATAATAAAATATTGAATGACGTCCTCAAACGGCTAGAGAAGCACAGAGTACGAGTATCTGCTCGTAAGTGTGAGTTATTTAAAAACTCAGTGGAGTACTTAGGGTACAGAGTAGACAAAGATGGTTTATATCCAACCATGGAAAAAATTGGATGCAATTAGAAATGCACCCACTCCCAGGAATGTCACTGAACTTCGTTCATTCTTGGGTCTTTTGAACTATTATGGGAAGTTCCTACCAAATTTGGCTACAGTATTACATCCACTGAATGAACTTTTGAAGAAACAGGTCCATTGGAAGTGGTCAAAAGAATGGGATACAACATTCAAGGAGTGTAAAAACAAATTGGTAGAGAGCACCATGTTAGTTCACTTTGATATACCAGTAGCAAATCCTAAAACCAATGTAGTGGAAACAAATCCAGGAGAGAATCAGAATGAAAGTCTGAGTCCGAGTCAGGAAAACAAAGAGCCTGAAGTTAGAGTGAGTGCAAATGAAAATCAAGGAAATTCCACAGAGGAAAATGTTCCTCAGAATGAGCCTCAAATGAGTGTGAAATCAACATCATGTTTGAAAGGTTCTGTTCGAGAGCGAATGTATCCTCTTCGAAACAGAAAACAAGTGGTAAAGTTAAATTTGTAAGTATGAAAAAAAAAGTTATTATCCTGTGTTATGTATAAACATGAAGGTTATGTATGATGGTTTGTTATGATGGCTTTTTCATTAAGGAGGGAGAAGTGTAATGTCTGTAAGCTTGTAATGCTTGTAGCTCCACACTGTGGATGTGGACGTATTGTGTACTACAGCTGCATAGTTAATCATTAAACAACAGGCAGCTTTCCGGAGAGTTCCGAGAGAGCAGCTTACCATCTTAGGAAGCTATGTGTGCTGTGCTCTGTGAAGATATCACAAGATCCTACCACTGGTCCTTATGGGGATCCGGGCCAGCCAGTCAAAGAGCACGGGGTACTCCCTGTACGAGCTCATGACCAGCAGAGCCATGCGAACCCCTACCCATGTATTAGCAACAGTGCTCACGGAAGGTCAGCTTAGGGAAGCGTGTCGGGACAGCTTTGTCAGGAATCTATTTGAACACCTTAAACAGATTCACTGGCAGGCTGCTAACAACATGGGAAAACAGCATCGGAGCAACCGACTGCTGCTAGAACCACGCAAACACCACGAATGGGAGGTAGGGGACCAGGTCATGGTATGGAATTACACTCGACTAAGGGTTTTTGAGGCACTGTACATGGGTACCACATTGTCAACAAGGCAAGCCCCATGGTCTATGCCGTAAAAATGCCCGCCGTACAAAGTGGTTCCACATAAACTAGTGCAAGCTGTTTAACCCCGGAATAGCAGCTAAGCGTAAGGGACAGCCAGGAACAGTGAACCGTTCTAAGGGCAGGGATCCTCAGCCAGTAGCCCCCGACTGTGGAAATCCCACAGGTGACGTGGCAGACCCACAGACTGCACCTAGAGGGGCGGTGGACTGTGTTACTGGAGGAGCTACCCCCCAATCATTTGGGACTCGGACGGACCCCCAGTAGTCAAGATCCTGAGAAGGACTCCCCGCACACCACAGCCTAAGACACCGTGGTCACCAGCACCCCAATTTAAGTGGTTCAGCCCCTGGAGAGGGACCAGCCGCAAAGGGGTACCTAAGATCAGGGACCAGCCTGCGAGCATGGGACCCCCAGCTGGTAGCCTCGGGCGATGAGGGATCTCCTGAAGAGATAGTGGTGGACCAGCCACCTATTGGGAGTCCCCAGCCCGCAGCCCTTGACCAGGAAGAACCCTCAGGTAACGAAATGAACCGCGCCACCACCCACAAAGGAGCGGTGTGCTGTAGCACCGGAGGGGACGTTCCCCCAGTAATGTGGGACTCAGACCCACCTCCGGTCAGGACACTCCGGGCCCTGCGGTACAGACCAACCTACTACCGGCCCCGCTGGAAACCCAGAGGACCAAGAAGAAAGGAGAAGAATAGGAGTTAACCTGGCCACCCGGAGATGCGTGGCAGATGTACATAAATAGGACAACATGAGTTTTAGGTGTGTTTAATAAGAATCTAGTATAGCATAGGATTATGAGTGTAAGGTTTTTTTTGGTCACCACGACCGTAAAGAAACCACGCGTATGGAAGTAGTGAAATGAGTAAAATAGGATAAGATTGCTTTGACGAATACGAAATGAAAGAGTTTCGGCTGACAGCCGGTGTCCAACTAGTGATATGTGCCTGGTAGTATTTGGGGGAAACATGTAAGAGCCCACTTGGGGGTATGAAAAGAATCCACCTGTGCAGCTATTAGCATCCAGGAGTATGAAGAATCTACCAGTACTGCTATTAAAGGAAGCACCGGTAATAGTTCTTGGGGAAAGGAAAACACCCCACCTTGTAGGCAGTAAAAGAGGCACGACAAGAACGAGAAGAGTAAAATGACTATGAGACAAAAGTTAAAAAAAACATCAATTACGCTAGGAACTGGAAAAGCTGATTAAAGACTTTATTATGTTTCCGAGAAAAAATGAGCCCAAATTGGAACTCGATCACCTTTTGTCAAACCGGAGAGCTTTCTCAGGGCGGTACTATCTGTTTTATGTGCCCCTACAGGAAGGAGAACAATATGAAAAGGGTCCTGTTCCTGCTCACCCTGATAAGGATGTGCAGCGGCGGCTGAGGAGACGTGGAAGAATCCCTCATTTATGGGTGCTCAGGAGAGAGAGCACCGATCGTAACTTCAGGGAATGGCACACCGGGTGTGGAAGAGCTCACCGTTTATGCCCATGAAGGGAGGGGCCAGGGTCAGGGTGGCTGGGGTCTAACTCCACCCGCTACTCCAGCCAGGAAGGGTTTATCTATGGGGAGGCTTCTGTTCCATGCCCCAGGATACGGGTCGTTGGTGCGCAGGTCAGTGTTACGGAAGGAAAACATATATGTTTGACTTGTAAAGGACAGATTCTCCTGGGTAGATGGTGGTGGCTCAGGAAACTGAGCAATGACGTGGGGGACCAGGAATCTGACTGGGAACGACTCGGTAACGATACATACCGTACCATCACGAGGAGTGAAGATGTGTTGGAACAAGTGGTGCGAGTCTGAACAGGGAATTTACGTTTGCATGTGGGGGTCAGAGAAGATCTGTCCCGTAGGCATATCAATTCGCCTTCGGCAGGCAATAGCAAGATGACGGGGAAGGGATGTGGTGGAATTCCAGCCTACATGGGTGTGCGGTCCCACACTCCCCATTCCCAATTAACACCACCGAACTTATAGCGCGCATTAAGAAACCCCTGCCCACGACCTCGCCAATGTGAACAATAATAGAAAGGTGTCCTACCACCATCAAGGGACCAGGGAACGGATTAGTATTGGTACCGACCGAAAAGGTGTTATACCAGGGGGTACACTATGCAGTAGCTTCAGTTATTTTAAACCTTACCGAGGTGCACTTACCTGACTGGTGCCCGAAGGAAACAGAGCTGCTGTACCAGGCCCTACTCAGAGAAATGTTCAAGAAATTTTACGAGTTAGATTTTGGGAACATAGACAAAGCAGATTTATGCACCCTACACGCTAGGGACACCATGCGCACAGGGAGACCTAGAAGGGGAACCTTGAACGACATTTTTACTGCATATAATACAGGATCCTCTGTGATAAATAGCCTGGATGATATAGAACTGCAAACGCAGATAAATGGTCTAAAGAACCAACTGAGAAAGATCCTAAAGGAGAAAAACTCAGTAGTGGGCTCAGAGCTATACGAGGACCAGGCTATGATGGTCCATTTAAAAGAGACCGTTGCCGAGCTGCAAAAACATGCACAAACAGTGAATGTACTCATACGGGAGGATAGGAATGCTTCAGACCAGGCTGCACAGAATAAGGTGTGTGTGCTGTACGGGGCATGGTTGTTGGGCGAGGGCCGCAACAACCTGGAGGATTTAAAACAAGGTTTGGTCCCCTCCTGGATCAGCAACAAGCAACTCGGAGCCCTCCACCCGTATAGTAATTCACTAAGCCCATGTCAGCTCCGCCTAGCTTCTGAAGCCTACCCTGTTCCAGTAGATTGTGGGCGTTCTAATTACACCATCATGGGGATATTACTAAGGATGCCGGTCATGGGTGGGACAGCCCGACCCACACCGGTATACAGGGTGGAGAACATTGGAGTCATTCAAGGAGGTGCACACATTCATTTCACAGCGGTCCCACCGTATGTCATAAAGTGGGAGCACACTTTGACGGGTACTGACCTCTCCGGGTGCTGGAGCCGGGGTGCACACATAATACTGTGGCCCCAGCACTTGAATGCCCATTCTAAACCACAGTGCGGGTTTAAAGCTGCTGGCACACAGCCTATCAACTGTACCATGGAGGTAATGGCACAGGGCCATGTTCCTCCACAGGTAACATACATAGGGGGTGGGACATATTGTGTCACCACCAGTGCGCCCCACTACCAGCATGGACAACGCTTCTGGTGTCCGGTGGGTGACAGCAGTTTTTCTTTAAACCCGAGGCAGAAGTTCAAGTGGCCCAGGAATGGATTGTCCCCATTCCTGAACCCACCACTGTTCACCTCACTGTGAGAGAAAACATCACAAACCTGCAGGATTATGTTGCACATTTTGTCTATGAAATTCCCCCTCTACCCGAACATCTTACCACTCTGCTGGAAGCTGTAGTAATCTCACAAAACCATTTCTATACTCGAGAACAGAAAACAATTGAGATAGGGAAAAAGATTCTAGAGATCACAATTCCACCTTGGTGGGACATTTTCAGGAATATAGAAGTTCCTGCCGGGATCAGAATAGCTTCCCACGTTTTGGTTGTCTGCCAACTCGCGATTATTCTTTACTTATGGTGTCTCACCTGCTGAGTGAAACGCAGAGGCCGTCAGGTCTGGCACCAAAGGGTGCTGTACGCTCCCTGGCCAAACTTGGGGATCGCACAGGGAGGGGTAACACCATATTACCATGTTTGATTTGTTTTAATTTTCATGTGCTGTAAAAATTCAGAGGTTGAGTGTTGTAAGAATGTTACTTAAAAATGTGTTTGACTATGTACCTTCATATTCTGTAAAGTTGGAGTAATGAAGGGGCGTCGGACCCCCTCTATGCTGTAACATAATTGGAATGACTGTATTTGCCTGTAAACTGCATTGTATTTCAAAGGGGGTATCCACGTTTAAGTTTAGTTAGGTAAATGCAAGGGAAGGTTGATTCTCGGGAATCAGGAATTTTGCTCACCTAGCATGACACTCTAGCATGTAGAGAATCACAGGGGGGACTGTAGGATTGTAAAATTCGTGGGACCCCTCCCCCCAGTGTTTGGACTCATTGGAAAGGAAATTGAATTTGGAAATATCAACCAGAAAATTTGGGATCCTAAAGTGCACATGGAAGAAACTACGCGTTTTAATCGAATTTGGGATATTACAAGGTAGATTGGGTCCATGTGGAAAGGGCTGAGAACTAAAGGTTAACTATCCTTCAAGGAAACCAGTTTTGGGTATTGAAGCTGTTTGGGATATTGAAGCTAAACAAATTGTCTGGGGAATTGTGTAAACTCAAAAACCCTTCTCCCCAGGAGACATTAACATAGCAACAATCAACCCAGAGATAGCCAGCCATCACTCTGAGCTGGTAACCCATCCAGCGCATACATATTGATAATGGCCCATCCAGCCCGCATGGAAAACCCAGGCCTAGGCAGACATTGCAAATACCAAAAAGCTAATTTTCCCGATCAAGAAACAAATTCGAAAGATCGACACATCCGAGACAGGTTGCCATTAATGGGCCCGCCAAAATATAAAAAAGAGCTATCAAGCCCCGCCAAAATTAAAATAAAGAATTGGGGCTGATTTGGCACGCAGATTAGAACAGCTCCCAAAGTATAACTGGGGTCCTGTTTTTTTTAACGAAAGGAAGGAGGGGGAAGGAGGGAAAAAGGAGAGAGACTGCCTTAGCAGTTTTTAAAAAGCCTTCCAGAGAGCTTGCTACACAGCCTCCTTTGCAGCTCTTCTGAGCACCAACATCTCCAGCCTCGGTGACACTCCTGGGCCACACTGCCCTGCTATCGAAGAAGAAGGAAGAACATCATCACTGCAGAGAAAGCAGTTCCCAGTAACTTCGGACATCATCATCGCGGCAGCAGCTGACCACAGCCAATGTGGTAACATCGAAAACACCGCGATCAACAAATTCTAAGAACAAAACTCCTGAAGAAGAAACCGAAAATCCAAAAGTTTCCACTCTACAATCTGTTCCTAGCTACCAACAGGTGAAACATTACCTAAAGAGACTTTGAAACCTACTGCTGACGGAAGAAAGTGGGTACTCACCCCATAAGTCCAATACTCGCCCTCCCGCATCAGCGGACACCACCCAACTGAAGACTACACTGTAAGAAGTCTTTCACGACGTTCGGGGTATGGCAAGCAGAACCTACAGAGTCCAACGAACCCCGAAATCGCAAACCTCCGCCAACTGACAATAAAAGGATTGGTGAGCATAATCCCTGTTTGCCCTGGAGTTCAACCTAGTCAGAGTTAGGCATTGGGAGGTGGGAGGTGCATTATTTTTCTGTAACCCTTTGAATGTGTGATAAAGTGTTTTTTATTCTAGTAATTACAAGCTTGACAATGTACGTTCTTGTCCTGAATAAAATCAAAGTTCCTTGCATCAAAACCAGTTGTCTCTTGCACTTTGTCACATCCCCAAATAAATCCAAAGTCTAGAACCCAGGGAGTGGGAGCGATTCGAATCGCTCAGAAGGTCAGAGGTGAACCTGACCCCGAGACCACCCCCTACATACGTAAGGCTGGCGACTGGGTTTGGGGTAAATCTCAAGAGACAGCCTTTGAGAAGGCCAGAAACCTACTTTGTTCTAATAAGTTACTTGTACTGTATGACCCGTGTGAACGATTAGTGCTAGCTTGTGATGCTCGTACGGGGTCGGCTGTGTGTTACAGTAAATCAATGTATTGGGCAAACTTCAACCAGTTGCATACGTGTCTAGAAGTCTGTCTAAGGCTGAAAGAGCTTACAGTATGGTCGATAAAGAGGCATTAGCATGTGTATATGGAGTTAAGAAAATGCACCAATACCTATTTGGACTTTGGTTTGAGCTTGAAACGGACCACAAACCGCTCATTTCGCTGATTTCAGAAAGCAAAGGTATAAACAGCAATGCTTCGTCCCGCATCCAAAGATGGGCACTAACATTGTCCACCTATGACTATGTTATCCGCCACAGACCAGGCACAGAGAACTGTGCTGATGCCCTTAGTTGTGTACCATTGCCCACTACCGGGGTGGAAATGGCGCAGCCCGCAGACTTGCTGCTGGTCATGGATGCTTTTGAGAGCGAGGGGTCACCCTTCACTGCTCGCCAGATCAGGACCTGGACCAGCCAGGACCCTGTGCTATCACTTGTAAAAAATTGCATCCTCAATGGGAGCTGGTCAGCCGTTCCCAGGGAAATGCAAGATGAAATTAAGCCGTTTCACCGACGCAAAGATGAAATGTCCATCCAGTCGGATTGTCTCTTATGGGGTAATCACATGGTTTTGCCAAAAAAAGGCAGGGAAACGTTTATTCGCGACCTACAAAATTCCCACCCAGGCATAGTCATGATAAAGGCTATAGCCAGTTCGCATGTTTGGTGGCCTGGCATTGACTCGGACTTAGAGTCATGTGTACACCGGTGCAACACGTGCTCACAACTGAGCAATGCACCAAGGGAGGCTCCATTGAGTCTGTGGTCATGGCCCTCCAAACCGTGGTCCAGGATCCACATAGATTTTGCTGGCCCCTTTCTCGAAAAGATGTTTTTAGTTGTAGTAGACGCTTACTCTAAATGGATTGAATGCGTAATCATGTCATCCAGCGCATCCACTGCCACCATTGAAAGCTTCCGGGCTATGTTCGCCACCCATGGCTTGCCTGACGTCCTTGTCAATAACAATAGACCATGTTTTACCAGCTTGGAATTCAACGAGTTTATGACCCGCAATGGCATCAAGCATGTCAGGTCTGCCCCATTTAAGCCCGCATCCAACGGTCAAGTGGAATGGGCAGTCCAAACAATCAAGCAGAGGTTGAAACGCGTGACGGAAGGCTCCTTGCAGACCCGCTTATCTCGGGTTCTGCTCAGCTACCGGACGCGACCCTACTCGCTTATCGAGGTTCCCCTGGCAGAATTGTTAATGAAGAGAGAATTCAAATCCAGGCTCTCCCTAGTCCACCCGGATCTTAATGATCATTTGGAAACCCGGCGTCACCGGCAAAACATGTACCACGATCGCGCGGCTGTATCGTGTGACATTGATGTTAACAACCCTGTGTTTGTCCTGAATTATGGTCATGGTCCTAACTGGGTTGCTGGCACTGTCTTGGCCAAGGAGGGGAATAGAGTGTTTATAGTCAAACTGCTAAATGGACAAACATGCAGAAAGTATTTGGATCAGACTAAACTGCGGTTCACCGACAACCAGGAACAACCTGAAGAGGGCATCGCCATCATCGATCCACCAACACACACCCAACCAGCAATCGACCTCGCTGTCAACCAAGAGGATGAACCCACCATTCCCAACAGTCCTGTCAGACCAGCCACGCCGCAGTGCAGCAATGGTCCGGCCAACTCACTCATGCCAGAGTTTGAACTCAGACGAGCAACCAGGGAGTGTAGGACCCCGGATCGTCTCAACTTGTAAATAATTTGTATCAAAGACTTTGGGGGGAAATGTTATGTATGTAAACATTGTATCTGTGTAAGACTCGACACCAGAGGGTGCCACTGTTGGAGGCCCAAGGGTCACCTGCACACCTCGTGCAAGGGAGTATAAAAGGTTGTCTGCCATGCTGCTTAGGCATTCTGGAGTTATAGTAAAAAGAATAAGGTCACATCAGTTTTAACTCACAGTACTCAGTCTTGTGGAGTTCTTTCATACTTAACAGGTACAAAGAGAGGAATGAGAGAGTGAGAGATAGCGGTACAGAGAGGAAAGGGAGAGATGCGAGTACAGAGAGCGAGATATGGAAGAGTGACAGGGGAAGAGAGATGGGTGGAGAAAGATTGATGCAGAGAGTGGGGTACAGAGAGAGGAATGGGAGAGAGATGGGGTATAGAGAAAGGAATGCAAGAAATGGGGAGAGATGGGGATAGAGAGAGAGAGGATGAGATGCAGGGGAGGGGGAAAGAGATCAATACCAGTGGAGGGGGGAGAGGGATGGAGACACGAAAGGAAGAGATTGACATGGCTGGAGAGAGAGGAGTGTGGGAGAGATTGGGGGAGGAAGAGAGAGAGACGAGGCAGATAGAGGAGTAGACACTGAGGGGAAGAGATAGTGAGATACAGGGAAAAGAGGAAGTAGGAAGACAGAGATGAGAGAAAGAAACTGAGAGGTAGTAGGAAAAAGACTGAGAGAGACAGGGGAGAGCAACTATCAGATAAATCTGAAAGAGAGAGAATGGAAGAAGGGGGCAGAAGAGAGAAACCAGAGGGGTTGGGGAGCAAGATCAAAGACAAGGGGGAGAAAGAAAAGGGAGCGAGGCAAAGCAGGGAGGGGAGAGAAGAGAAGAAGGGAGGAGAATGATAGATGGATGGGGGAGCAGGAAAGAGGAGAGCGATGAGGAGGGTGTTCAAGGTTTAAAGCTGCACCAGATGGTTTTCTTGAGTCCAATGACAAAAATCATTCCTGTAGGCAAGCCTTATCGAATGCCTTCTGGAAATCCAAATACACCACATTCACTGGTTCCTCCTATCCACCCTGCTCGTTACATCCTCAAAGAACTCCACCAAATTTGTCAAACATGATTTCCCTTTCATAAAACCATGTTGACACTGCTTGACTGTATTATGCTTTTCCAAATGTCCTGCTACTGCTTCCTTAATAATGGACTCCAGCATTTTCCCAACGACAGATGTTAGGCTAACTGATTTATGGTTTCCTGCTTTCTGTCTGCCTCCTTTTTTAAATAGGGGCGTTACATTTGCAGTTTTCCAATCCGCTGGGACCTCTCCAGAATCCAGGGAATTTGATGGATTACAACCAAAGCATTCCACTCTCTCTGCAGCCACTTCTTTTAAGATCCTAGGATGCAGGCCATCAGGTCCAGGGACATGTCCACTTTCAGTCCCATTATTTTATCGAGTACTTTTTCTTTAGTGATAGTGATTGGTGTGTTTTTAGTGTCTTCTATTGTGAAGACCAATATAAAATATTTGTTCAAAGTCTCTGCCATTTCCCTGTTCCCCATTATTAATTCTCCAGTCTCATCCTCTAAGGAACCAATGTTTACTTTAGCCACTCTCTTCCTTTTTATATACCTGTAGAAACCCTTACTATCTGTTTTTATATTTCTTGTTAGTTTACTCTAATAATCTAGCTTCCCTCTGTTTATTATTTTTTTAGTCATCCTTTACTGGTTTTTAAGTTTCCCAATCCTCTGGCTTCCCACTAATTTTGGCCACTTTGTATGCCAATGTTTTCAATTTGATACCATCCTACTTCCTTAGTTAGCCACGGATGGTTCTCCCTTCTCTTAAAGTCTTTCCTTCTCACTGAAATCTATTTTTGTTGAGAGTTATGAAATAGCTCCTTAAATGTCCGCCACTGCTTATCAACCGTCTTACACTTTAATCTATTTTCCCAGTCCACTTTAGCCAACTCTGCCTTCATACCTTTGTAATCTCCTTTATTTAAGCTCAGGACACTGGTTTGAGATCCAACTTTTTCACCCTCCAACTGATTTTGAAATTCAACCATGCTATGATCACTCTTTCCTAGAGGAGCCTTTACTAGGAAATCATTTATTAATCCATTACACAGTACCAGATCTAAGATAGTCTGCTCCCTGGTTGGTTCCGCAACATACTGTTCAAGGAAACCATCCTGGATACACTCTATGAACTCTTCCTCAAGGCTACCTTGGCCAATTTGATTTGTCCAATCAATATGAAGATTAAAATCGCCCATGATTATTGCCGTTCCTTTTTTACAAGCCTCCATTATTTCTTGATTTATACTCTGTCCAACAGTGTAGCTACTGTTTGGGGGCCTATAGACTATGCCCACCTGTGACGTCTTCCCCTTATTATTTCTTATCTCCACCCAAACTGATTCTACTTCTTGATCTTCTGAGCCAATATCATTTCTCACTACTGCACTGATCTCATCCTTTATTAACAGAGTTACTCCACCTCATAACCAGTTTTAAATTCAGGCTGAGATAAGAGTATTCGCTTTCTGGGTTTTTTCCTTCAATTTCTCCGATGCTTTAAAAACAACACAATCCAAAGGATTATCTGAAGGAAGTTCAATGTTACAAAATACTCAATGAAAATGCCTGTGCTCTTGTTCACTTAGTCTGTACTATTGGTTGTTTGTTTGTCTACAGGCAATATTACACTTTCCCAGGACCTCATGCAAATATTAACAGTCCCAGGGACCTCCAGCTAATATTAACACACTGCCAGGGACCCCCTACAAATATTATACACTCCCAGGGAGTCCCTATTCTAAATTCCAATAGGCAGTATAGGCTACCCAAAGGAAAACAGTCTTAATGTTGCTGAAAATAGATTTTATTACTATGCAATGCAAATAGCATGCTCGTATACCAATAGATACAGAAATAAATCTAATGAGCATGATGACTCTCCGGAGCCCAAACACTCCAATTTGATTAGCTAGAATAGAAATCACAAGATTCATGAACATAACATGGCAAGTCGACCAACCTTTGGATGAAAAGTCAGCAAAAATAATTTGTGAATAAGTTACAAATCCAGATATTTAGCAAGAAAATAAGTGAAAACAAAGAAGCATAGGTTTAAGATATTCACTGGCACATTCCTAACTATTTCTGTTTGTGGTGCAAAGCACTTTCTCTTTTCAACAAGAGGAGTATCACTTCATTCACAATGGATTTTTGAGCTACGTCAGATAGTCATAATCGTGCATGTGGGACCAATTAAAATGTATATTTATGTAATGGCATTATCTGGAAAATGCATTAAAAGACTTGCATTTATATAGTGCCTTTCCTGAACTCAGGACGTCCCAAAGCACTTTACAACCAATGAAATACTGTTTGAAGTGTAGTCACTGTTGTAATATAGGAAACGTGGCAGCCAATTTGTACACAGCAGTGTGCTAATAACCAGATAATCTACTTCAATGATGTTGATGGAGGGATAAATATTGGCCAAGACACTGGTGATAATTTCCCTGCTATTTTTCAAAATAGTGTCATGGGATCTTTCACATCTATCTGAGAGAGCAGATGGGCCTCAGTTTAATGTCTTATCCGCAAGATGGCACTCCCTCAGTACTGCACTGCAGTGTCGGGCTAGATTTTTGCGCTCAAGTCTCTGGAGTAGGACTCAGAGGCGAGAGTGCTACCAACTGAGCCACAGCTGACACTGGTATTAATACAGGTAATCTAAGCCTGAGGTGCCAAATTAACAACACATTTTAGCCCATTTAGCACTGATATTTGCAATGGGATTGAAATGCATAGCCAATTAAAATAATTTCCTTTCCTTTCTGGTACATGGGTAGACATCCAGGCCAGAACGACAGGATTAATGTCTCATTTCTATGATGAGGGATTGGGGTTACAATAGGTTAAACACTGTCCACTGTTGGAACAAAGTCAGACAGCCCAGGTTGGATCCCAGTCTGTGCTGTGTTAGTTGATCTCAGTTATAATGCTGGTGGGGTCACAACACTTGGCATCAGTATCCCTGGGATAAGGAAAGGGAAAATCAGCCAACCTTGATTGCTATTCAATGACCCGTACTAGAAAGCATTTGTGTACGGTGAAGGGTCAGGTTCAAATATGACGTGCTCCAGGCCCAGCATCAAAAAGCAAACAACCTACTGATACAGTCTGGACTCACTCATTGCAAACGATCGCTTAACTGCATCCCACCAAACTTAAATCACCAGCTTCAGGAGAGAAGAAAATGGGAGGTGGTGGATTGGGAAGAAGACAAGGCAGCACTGACTAAACAGGAGACCACAATTGTGAGATGTCAACAGCAGATTCCCAGACCACTGCATGCCCGCCCCCGGCAATGCTGAAGCTGACTACTTGTTTACAAGTGTTATTTCTGAATCACACGACAGAATCTCCGGATGACACTCCCTCTTTAAACCGCAGAGTAAGAGGGCTGCTGAAGGGAGGTCTCCGCTGTGAATGGGACATCAGCAGGAAGGAGAGGCAGGGAGTCATCCACATCTGACTGAGTGCACAGAGTGCACACTGCAGCTTAACCTACTGACCTCTGACCTTTAACCCCTGAAATCCGAGGCGCTTCTGATAGTGCCTTCTAATAGTCTGTTCCACGACTGACAAATAGGGAGAACAGTCACCTACAATTACGCACCAATTCACGGATTTTTAAAGGGACAGACAAAATAAAGTGGAATGCACGATTCTCAATGTATTTTCCTAGAATATAGAGATCTGAACCACAGCTATAAACAATAAGAAGCTGTGAGGATGAGTTCTCGCTATTGCTCTGCCCTCCTGCTGAGTGGTACATCCCATTGGCCCCGCTCGCCCAGTTACTTCCTGATGGACTGTTACATTAACTTTACAAGGAGGGGGGTGAGCTGACGTCCACAGTCGTCACAAGCGGCAGGAACGAAGGGGTAACGCGTTTGCAACCTGCATCAATGAAAATCTGCTCGGCCCTCACTGAGCGGTTGCAGGAGAGCGCTGGAGAGCTGAGCGAGGGGGATGTTGAGCGGAACCCTGCCTCATTGTCACCCTGCAGCGGCAGTGGTGTGCGCCGCAGTCTTGTAGCAGTTTGCAGCAGTGACAGTTGTTAGTGGGGAGCTGCTGCTGTGTGTCCAACTATGTGTGTTGTGCTGTCATTGTATGGGGCTTGCACCTTGCTGTTGTGCCTCTGTATGTGACTGTCTCGGGGACTGCCACGATGTTTCTGTTGTGTGTTGCTGTATTTCAGACCGGGGCTGTCTGCGTGTAACTCGGGAGTCCCACTCAGTGGCTCTTCACTGGCTCAGCTCTGCCACTTTCTGTCAGGCATCCTGTGTTTCTGGAGTGCCAGGGTCGATGACTGTGCCATGGTGTTAAACTTTTAATATTGAGTTCCCACTGTGTCCAAGCCAAGGTCTGTCCCTTTAATACTGACTCTTACTGTGTCTGTATCAGGATCTGTCTTTTTGTCTTCAGTTCTGCTTTTCCATTCTGTCACCTTGTGTCTAATATTGAGGGGGTATTGCTTTGTTTGTTTCTGTCAGTGTTAGTTTATCTACAGGGCCCCTTGTCCCGAGCCTGTATTTGTGTTTGAGAGTGTGTTTCTGTACTTAGTGTGGGTTCATCTGTGCAGGTCCTGCTGGCTGACTCTAAGTTAACCCAGCCCTGTCTGTGTGTGTCTGTTCCTCTGTGTCTCTGCCCCATGGACCAGTGTGTGTGCGTGGAGCGGGAGCTGGAGAAGGTGCTGCATAAGTTCTTGATGTATGGGCAGCACTGCGACCGCAGCTTGGAGGAACTGCTACACTATGTCAGCGGCCTCCGACAGGAACTATCCAATGCAGGTGAGGACCCTGGTATGGTATTTGTGTACATGGGCAACTCTGAGTCTACTTCTGTAACTACTAATTGATTGTTCCAAGAAAATTCTGCTCTTAAGAGTCCTACAGTCAAATAGTTTGACAACTGCTCACTGCTTAGGCTCGTGTGTAGAATGACACCAAGACCACCTAGAACCATGTCCCAGCAAGAGTCAGCACCCTATGGAGAGGAAAAAAAATGGGAGGAATTTATAGTGACATTCAAGATATTCCAGTGCTTGTTATGGTTAGCTTTTTAATAGATGGAATTATTTGGTGTTGCTGAGTTGTTACCTTGTAATATCTGATACTGTATTTTGTGTTTTTCTTCCTTAAAATTTGCTCATATGTGGAACACTGTTCTATGAAAATGGGCTAAACAATACAGCATGTTGTACTTTTCCTTCCCCTCCTCTCACATAGAAACATAGACAATAGGTGCAGGAGTAGGCCATTTGGCCCTTCGAGCCTGTACCACCATTCAATATGATCATGGCTGATCATGCAACTTCAGTACCCCATTCCTGCTTTCCATATCCCTTAGGCCACATCTAACTCCCTTTTGAATATATCCAACGAACTGGCCTCAACAATTTTCAGTGGTAGAGAATTCCACAGGTTCATAATTCTCTGTGAAGAAGTTTCTCCTCATCTCGGTCCTAAATGGCTTACCCCTTATCTTTAGACTGTGACCCCTGGTTCTGGACTTCCCCAACATCGGTAACATTCTTCCTGCATCTAACCTGTCCAATCCCATCAGAATGTTATATGTTTCTATGAGATCCCCTCTCATTCATCTAAATTCCAGTGAATATAAGCCTAGTCGATCCAGTCTTTCTTCATATGTAAGTCCTGCCATCCCAGGAATCAATCTGGTGAATCTTTGCTGCACTCCCTCAATAGCAAGAATGTCCTTCCTCAGATTAGGAGACCAAAACTGTACACAATGTTCAAGGTGTGGCCTCGCCAAGGCCCTGTACAACTGCAGTAAGACCTGCCTGCTCCTATACTCAAATCCTCTCGCTATGAAGGCCAACATGCCAACGGTGCTGTCTAGCTGTGGTATTGTTCTGTGGGCACTTGCAGTCACTTTCCCTCCTATGTAACAATTCTCCATGTTGAGGCCAGACATTGAATGTCTTTAAGATATTCAACTAATGAGGGCATCAAAACCAAGCATGATCCTGTCCTCACGCATCACTCATTGTCCAGATGCCGCTGGATACTGATCAGAAGCAGGAGATCTGCTGCCCTGGTTGAGATCCTGTGTTTTTTTGTTTCTCTTTCTTTTAAAAAAAATCATATTAATGGTGACTGCAAAATCATGGAAAACTGGCAAAAATGGTGAGGATATCCCCTCATTCCTAGTGGAGAAATTGTGGACACATATTGGACACAATGTGCTCTGAACTACAAGGTGCAGTCAGACAGGATCCAGTGTGCATCCCACACTCCTGATCCTAACATATGAATATAAGCAATCAACCCTTATGTTCTTTGTCTCTGGTTTCAAATTTCATGTAATTTAGATTTTTTTTAAATTATTTCCACCCCCTTGCCAAAACAAAAAAAACATTTAGATTGTTTTGGGAAGTGCTTTAGAAATAACTCATAACCAGTTCTGGCGACACTGCAGATGGTGGTCTCATCACCGATGAGACTTAATCTTCATTAGTTTATAGGTACCGCGAATCCCACAAGAGCATTACAATTATAATACTGATGCACTCAAGTTTAATTAATGCAGTGAGTTGGCGTTCATGTTTTCTCTGCCTTTTGAGCACATTAAGAACATTGTTCCCACTTGTTTGGTGTCTGTGCACATTGCACAAGAGGAAAGAGGGTATCTTGCAGCACAGTGATTCAATATGTTGAGAACGTGATTTTTACTGAGAAATAATGCAATTCATTTTAAAATGAAATGGGCTAATAATATATGGCACATGTGTTGTATCACCGAGGTCCCGTAGTGTTCTGCTGACAATAAAATCAGACTGTCCCACACAAGAGATTAATGTGCAAAGTTAAAGCACATGGGATTGGGGGTAGTGTGCTGACGTGGATTGAGAACTGGTTGGCAGACAGGAAGCAAAGAGTAGGAGTGAATGGGTACTTTTCAGAATAGCAGGCAATGACCAGTGGGGTACCGCAAGGTTCTGTGCTGGGGCCCCAGCTGTTTACATTGTACATTAATGATTTAGATGAGGGGATTAAATGTAGTATCTCCAAATTTGCGGATGACACTAAGTTGGGTGGCAGTGTGAGCTGCGAGGAGGATGCTATGAGGCTGCAGAGTGACTTGGATAGGTTAGGTGAGTTGGCAAATGCATGGCAGATGAAGTATAATGTGGATAAATGTGAGGTTATCCACTTTGGTGGTAAAAACAGAGAGAGAGACTATGATCTGAATGGTGACAGATTAGAAAAAGGGGAGTTGCAACGAGACCTGGGTGTCATGATACATCAATCATTGAAGGTTGGCATGCAGGTACAGTCGGCAGTTAAGAAAGCTAATGGCATGTTGGCCTTCATAGCGAGGGGATTTGAGTACAAGGGCAGGGTGGTGTTACTACAGTTGTACAGGGCCTTGGTGAGGCCACACCTGGAGTATTGTGTACAGTTTTAGTCTCCTAAGTTGAGGAAGGACATTCTTGCTATTGAGAGAGCGCAGCGAAGGTTCACCAGACTGATTCCCGGGATGGCGGGACTGACCTATCAAGAAAGACTGGATCAACTGGGCTTGTATTCACTGGAGTTCAGAAGAATGAGAGGGGATCTCATAGAAACGTTTAAAATTTTGACGGGTTTAGACAGGTTAGATGCAGGAAGATTGTTCCCAATGTTGGGGATGTCCAGAACCAGGGGTCACAGTCTAAGGATAAGGGGTAAGCCATTTAGGACCGAGATGAGGAGAAACATCTTCACCCAGAGAGTGGTGAACCTGTGGAATTCTCTACGACAGAAATTTGTTGAGGCCAATTCACTAAATATATTCAAAAAGGAGTTAGGTGTAGTCCTTACTACTAGGGGGATCAAGGGGTATGGCGAGAAAGCAGGAATGGGGTACTGAAGTTGCATGTTCAGCCATGAACTCATTGAATGGTGATGCAGGCTCGAAGGGCCGAATGGCCTACTCCTGCACCTATTTTCTATGTTTTCTAGTTTTCTATGTTTCTATGTAAACATTAATAATTGAAATAGACGAAGATCACGGTTGGCTTGTCCTCTGTTTGGCTTAATCACCGTTGTAATCTCCCCTCATGACCTTTTTGAGCTCATGGGTCCATGAGACCCACTTCCTACTCCCTTGACCCTATTCCTACCAAACTGCTGCCCACCCAATTTCCTTTTCTGGCTCCCATGTTAGCTGACATTGTTAACAGTTTTCTCTCCTTAGATACTGTCCCCCTCTCCATCAAATCTGCCGTCATCACCCCCTCCTCAAAAAAAAACAATCCTCGATCTCTCTCTCCTTGTAAACTACTGCCCCATCTACAACCTCCCTTTCTTCTCAGGTCCTTGAACGTGTTGTCGCCTCCCAAATCCGTGCCTATTTTTCCCGCAATTCCATATTTGAATCCTTTCAATCTGATTTCTGCGCCTGCCACAGTACCGAAATGGTTCTCATCAAAGTCACAAATGACATCCTTTGTGACAGTGACAAAGGCAAACTATCCCTCCGCGTCCTTCTTGACTTGTCTGCAGCCTTTGACCCAGTTGACTACTCCATCCTTCTCCAACGCTTCTCCACCGTCATCCAGCTGGGTGGGATTGCACTAGCCTGGTTCCATTCTTATCTATCTAATTGTAGCCAGAGAATTACCTGTAACGGCTTCTCTTCCTTCCTCCACATCGTTGCCTCTGGTGTCCCCCAAGGATCTATCTTTGGCCCCTTCCTATTTCTCATCTATATTTTGCCCCTTGGTGACATCATCCGAAAACACAGTGTCCGTTTTCACATATACACTGATGACACCCAGCTCTACCTCACTACCACTTCTCTCGACCCCTCCACAATCTCTAAATCGTCAGATTGCTTGTCTGACATCCAGTTCTGGATGAGCAGGAACTTTCTCCAATTAAATATTGGGAAGACCAAAGTCATTGTTTTCGGTCGCCACCACAAACTCCATTCCCAAACACTGACTTGATCCCTCTCCCCAACTTCTGTCTGAAGCTGAACCAGACGGTTCGCAACCTTGGTGCCATATTTGACCCTGAAATGAGCTTTCGACCACATATTCACAGCATAACTAAGATCGCCTATTACCACCTCCGTAACATCGCCCGTCTCCGGCCTTGCCTCAGCTCATCCGCTGCTGAAGCCCTCATCCATGTCTTTGTTACCTCTAGATTTGACTATTCCAATGTACTCCTGACTGGCCTCCCACATTCTACCCTACGTAAACAAGAGGTGATCCAAAACTCGGCTGCCCATGTCCTAACTTGCACCAAGTCCCACTCGCCCATCACCCCGGTGCTCGCTGACCTACATTGTCTTCTGGATAAGCAATTGGATTTTGAAATTCTCATGCTTATTTTCAAATCCCGACATGGCCTCGCCCCTCCCTATCTCTGTAATCTCCTCCAGCCCCACAACCCTCCCAAGATGTCTGCGCACCTCTAATTCTGCCCTCTTGAGCATCCCTGATTATAATCATTCAACCATTGGTGGCTGTGTCTTCTGTTGCCGAGGCCCCAAGCTCTGGAACTCCCTGCCTAAACCTCTCCGCCTCTCCACCTCCCTTTCCTCCTTCAAGACGCTCCTTAAAACATACCGCTTTGACCAAGCTTTTGGTCACCTGCGCTAATTTCTACTTGAGTCGCTCGGTGTCAAATATTTTATCTCATAAGACTCCTGTGAAGTGCCTTGGGACGTTTCACTACGTTAAAGGCACTATATAAATACAAGTTGTTGTTGTAAATGAAACTGGGAGCATTCGCTTTCACAGGGTGTTATTTATCGTTTTTCCAAGATACGGTACCGCACTGAACATAGGAGAGCATATAGTGGAGGGCCACGAGTGCCTTATTGGATGATGTCGAGCTGGTCCAGCGAATCACAATTTCCAATATTAGCTGTGGGAAGTTTGAATCCATGTGTTGTGTTAAAAGTACATATTGTGTGACCGATATAAAGGTCAAAAGTCAAAAGATCCAGTTTCAGGGCAACCTCACATTACTCCTCATATCGCTTACTTAGGTGAAACCCCTTTGATGGATTGTTGCATGTTAATGAGGTGTTCTGTTAGGGGTGTAGAGGGTAGAGATAAACTAGTCTGCTCAGGCTTCTGCAGTTTGACTTGGGTGTGTCTCATTGATCGATGGCCACTATTTCTATCAGAATTCTGTACCATCTTGAATCAAGGAGGAAACATAGTCTTTGCTGAATCTAATCTTTTCTCGGCCTAATATCATGGCATGATATACAGTTCCTTGGTCGGTCGAGTATTACTCAATATTTCAATATTGTTGCTGCTTTCAGTGCCATGGAAGATTGGTATCCAGAATATTTCAATGCATTTAAAACTGAAATGAGGAGAAATTTCTTCTCTGAGGGTTGTAAATCTGTGGAATTCGCTGCCTCCGAGAGCTGTGGAAGCTGAGACATTGAATAAATTTAAGACAGAAATAGACAATTTCTTAAATGATAAGGGGTTATGGGGAGCAGGCGGGGAAGTGGAGCTGAGTCCATGATCAGATCAGCCATGATCTTATTGAATGGCGGAGCAGGCTCGAGGGGCTGTATGGCCTACTCCTGTTCCTATTTCTTATGTTCTTATAATCTCCGGCAATCTCTAAAGCATCTTGGTGGTGAGGGGGGGTGGGGGGGGGGGGGGGGGAATGGAGAAATCAACATTCAGTATATATCATCTACCTATCTATAAATGTAAATGTTCAAGAGCATCTATTAAACTTCATACATCATATATCCAAGTGTCAAAACGAAGTAAAAGCAGAGAGGCAGTCATTGGTTACATTTTTCCTGGCTGGGAAGTTACAAGCATTCAGCAATCTTCAGGCTTCGCTTGCCAAAAGGCAATTGACCCCGACTTTAGGCTGTGTACGTAACAGCAAATAGACATTATGGCCTCAAAAGGACAGCCCACTTTAAACACAGGTCCAGAATAATAGACGATGTGTTACACGGTATAACACTCCTGTCATTATAACAACAGCTTATTGTCCAAATTATCAGGAGGACATCTGTTATACTTCAAAATGTCATACTTTTGGCAGATGCAAAAGAATCTTTAAAAAGTCAAATCATGTCATGCTGGGTTTCCCTGACCTGCAGTCAAAAATTAACAAGCAAACCCAACTGCCCTTTATTTAAACTCGAGTTTACAAATATTTACAATGCCTGGATTTCACTGTTTAGATAGGGGATAGTTAAACAGTGACCTTTAAAAGGTGTAAGTCGCACTAAACAATCTTTGCAGCTAAATTCACAACCATGCTCCCGAGTACCTGCGAGTTATCCCATTGGAGATCTGCTGGTGTTTTGGCAGGATTCACTATGTCAAAGCCAGGTCGATACTAGTGAGTACTGAATAAAAATACATTTGTACTAGGCTAGTGAATTTTGGCATGTATGGTCATTAGCTTCTGTTGTGTTTTTGCTTTGAAGGTCGTCTTGATGCCCAGTTATCGGCAACGCTGTCACTAGTCATGTCACAGTGCTGTAAGAAGATAAAGGACACCGTTCAGAAGCTGGCATTGGATCACAAAGATATCCATGGCAGTGTCTCCAAAGTGGGGAAAGCTATCGACAGGGTGTGTACAAAGTAATAAAACTTTTAGATCTCTCTTGTAATTTTACCATTGGCCATTTCAACATCAATCATTAACATCCTCCAGCCCCAGAACCCTCCCATATCTTTGCGCTCCTCCAATTCTAGTCTCTTGCGCATTCCCCATTTTCATCACTCCACCATTGGCGGTTGTGCCTTCAGCTGCCTAGACCCTAAGCTCTGGAATTTCCCCCCCAACCTCTCTGCCTCTCTACCTCTCCTCTTTTAAGACATTTCTTAAAAGCTACCTCTTTGACCAACCATTGGGTCACCTGTCCTAATAGCTCCTTATGTGGCTCAGTGTCAAATTTTGTCTTATAATGCTCCTGTGAAGCACTTTGGTACATTTTACTGCTTTAAAAGGTGCTATATAAATGCAAGTTGTTGTTATGGGTGTCACACAATGTTTCTTCCTTTGTGCAGTGTTTACATTTTCAGTATTAAATTTCATCTGCCCACCTGCATATTTTGTATTTCCCTAGTGCTTGCTCAGTCAAGTTGTCTCAGGTAGTGCCCCTATCTTTGAATCGGAAGGTTATGTGTTCATGTCTCCCTCCAGGACTTGAGCACATTATCTAGATTGACAGCAGTGCCGTGGTGAGAGAGTGCTGCATTGTGGAGGTAGTCTTTTGGATAAGACAACAAACCAAGGCCTGATTGGGTGGATTTAGAAAAGTCCTATTCATCAGGACCCAGGTCGCTGTTTGGAGCGTGGGCAGGAGATCGGCGGGGCCCTGGTAAAGCAGAAGATCAGGAAGGGATCGTGGCTGAGATTCGGTAGGTGATTGTGGTGGAGGTTCAACTAATGTTTGGTGCAGTGGGCGATCGTGGCGAAGGTACAGCGAGTGTTTTGTGGCGGAAAAGCGGCGAGAGATCGTGGCGGAGGTGCGGCAAATGAGGGTACGGGGGCCAAAAGAGTTGAGGACCCAGGGGCAGCACAGGCCAGCCTACACTGCGATATGTGTGCGCTCTAGGTCCGTGCAGCAGAGCAGGTCTCCAGTCATCCTGGTTAACCCTTGCCACTGGATAAAGGCCTAGCTCTGGCAAACCCGTGTGGTGGCTGATGTGCAACGGTCAACACACGTTAAAAAAATCCAGGCACAGGCATCTTCCACCTTTTCAACTGGAGTTCAGGTCTGGAATATCGGGTCCTTCATTGAAACATCTGTGAACTCATGTGGAAGCAAGTCATCCTCGTCCGACGGACCGCCTATGATGATGATGATTCAAAGAAGTGCACTTCCATCACTTAGGATGCCTACTTCCACCTCTGTAACATTGCCCGTCTCCACCCTTGCCTCAGCTCATCTGCTGAAACCCTCATCCATGTCTTTGTTACCTCTAGACTTAACTATTCCTGTTCTCTCCTGGCTGGCCTCCCACCTTCTGCCCTCCATCAACATGAACTCGTCCAAACCCCTGCTGTCTGTATGCTAACTCACACTAAGTTCCAATCACCCATCACCCCTGTGGAATCCTCATCCTTGTTATCCAATTCCTCCATGGCCTTGTCCCTCCCTATCTCTGTAAGCTCCTCCAACCCGACAACCCTCTAAAATCTCTGCGCTCCTCTCATTTCTGGCCTCTTGTGCATCTCTGATTTTAATCGCTCCACCATTGGTGGCCGTGCCTTCAGCTGCCTAGGACCTAAGCTCTGGAATTCCCTCTCTACACCTCTCCGCCTTTCTACCTCTCTCCCCTCATTTAAGAGACTCTTTAAAATCTTTGGTGCCGAAATTTAATCTCACCGGAAAGCTGGCGCTCCTAACTTTTTTTTTTTTTTTTAAAAGAGTTTTTACCGCCATTTCGGAAGAGGTCCACTCGCAAAATTCATCTCCGTCTTTTATTTAGAATCGGCCAGGAAGTCGGTCATTAAAGGGGGTGGAAACGCGGCAGTAAGTGCTGGTGAGGAGCGGAAGTGGAGACGGGACAGATTCTCCGCCGCTGTCACTCAGCAGCGGAGCGGTGGTGACCTCATTGCGCGTCTCCGTCGCCACGTATCTCGCCTCCGCCTCGCAAGAGGGGGTGCCAGGCTGCCTGTTGGCAGCCCAGCCGAACCTGGGGGCACAATAATCCGGCCGACGTGGAAGTCGGCTAGCAAAAAAAATAAAATGGTGGCCGCGGCATTGGGCCCTCGGCTTTAATGGCCGCAGCACAGCCAGGGCAGAGAGAGAGCATGCAAGGTGCACCGACAGAAAAAGCTGTCGGGGGCACTGCTTGGCGGCAAGAAGATTTTGCTCGCTAAATTTCGCAGGAGGTGGGGGATCCCTGTGGTGTGCACACTGATGACGCACGCACGCACGGCCGGTCGGCAGCGGCGAGGCGGAAGTAGGGACAGCCAGAAAAAACCCCCAAGCTGAATTTAGTTTGCGACGGCCATTTGACCAGAAATCGGCGGCGACTCGATTCCGCCACATGGCCGCCGCAAACTGGCAGTAACGGGCCTTATTGGACAGCTGAATTTCAGCCTCTACCTCTTTGACCAAGCTTTTGGTCATCTGCCCTAATAGCTTCTTATGGAGCTCAGTGTCAAATTGTGTTTGATCATCATCATAGGCTCCCTCGAAGCGAGGATGACTTGCTTCCACGCCAAAAAGGAATGAGTTCACAGGTGCTTCAATGAAGGACCTAATATTCCAGATCCCGAACTATATCTTGAAGGGTGGAAGATGCATGTGCTTGGATTTTTTTTAACGTGTGGTGGCCGTTGCACACCAGCCACCACACGGGCTTGACAGAGCTAGGTCTTGGTCCATGGCAATGATTACCCAAGACGACTGGAGACCAGCTCTGCTGCACAGACCTAGCACGCACACAGTATGGGCTGGCTCATGCTGCCCCGGGCCCTCGCCTCTCCTGGGCCCCGGTCACTTCCTTCTACAAACTCTTGCTGCTCCTTCGCCCCTCCTGCTGTGCCTGCCCACACTGCAATCAGCGACCTGACTTCGCAGCCGTTGCCCCCCTGCAGTGGTATGCCACCGCACGCTGCTCCCTCTGATGGCCCTGGCCTGCTGTGAAGCACCGTGGGACATTATACTACATTAAGGTGCTATATAAATGCATGTTGTTGCTGTCTTGAGGACATGAAAGGCAATATATCTGCTTTGAGTTTGTGAAAAATTGGTGTCAATTAGAAATGGGAATATTCCCAATACTGGTCCTTGTGGCATCTCACTTAGCATTTCTCCTCCCCTGACATAAGCTCTCTAAGCATGTACCTGCTGTTTTATGCCCTTCAGATTCACACTACATGCCCATTGCTTTGAGCTTAGCGAATAGCCTTTCATAGAAAACTCTGTCAAATGCTTTTTAAAACATTTTTAGTTACATCACATCTTGTTTTTTTTCCCAAAGTCCATCACTTCCTCAAAATAAAGTCAACCAGTGAATGATTTCAGTGTTGTCACCAGCATACTAATGGGCATCTGTTTAATATTAATATTGGAGTTCCTGATTGCTAATTTTTGTTGGTCATTCTTGTATTATTAGTTCTAATATAGAAACATAGAAAGTAAGTGCAAGAGTAGGCCATTCGGCCCATTGAGCCTACACCACCATTCAATATGATCATGGCTGATCATACAACTTCCAAGTACCCCATTCCTGCTTTCCCTCCATACCCCTTGATTCCTTTAGCTGTAAGGGCCACATCTAACTCCCTTTTGAATATATCTAATGAACTGGCCTCAACAACTTTCTGTGGTAGAGAATTCCACAGGTTCACAATTCTCTGAGTGAAGAAGTTTCTCCTCATCTCGGTCCTAAATGGCTTACCCTTTATCCTTGGACTGTGACCCCTGGTTCTGGACTTCCCCAACATCGGGAACATTCTTCCTGCATCTAACCTGTCCAATCCCGTCAGAATTTTACGTTTCTATGAGATCCCCTCTCATTCATCTAAATTCCAGTGAATATAAGCCTAGTCGATCAAGTCTTTCTTCATATGTCAGTCCTGCCATTCCAGGAATCAGTCTGGTGAACCTTCGCTGCACTCCCTCAATAGCAAGAATGTCCTTCCTCAGATTAGGAGAATAAACTGCATACAATACTCAAGGTATGGTCTCACCAAGGTCCTGTATAACTGCAGTAAGACCTCCCTGCTCCTCTACTCAAATCCCCTCGCTATGAAGGCCAGCATGCCATTTGCCTTCTTTACTGCCTGCTGTACCTGCATGCCTACCTTCAGTGACTGATGTACCATGACACCCAGGTCTCGTTGCACCTCCCCTTTTACTAATCTGTCACCATTCAGATAATAATCTGCCTTCCTGTTTTTGCAACCAAAGTGGATAATCTCTCACATATCCACATTATACTGCATCTGCCATGCATTTGCCCATTCACCTAACCTGTCCAAGCCCCCCTGCAGTCTCCTAGCATCCTCCTTGCAACTTGCACTGCCACCCAGCTTAGTGTCATCTGCAAACTTGGAGATATTACATTCAATTCCTTCGACTAAATCATCAATGTATATTGTAACTAGCTGGGGCCCCAGTACTGAACCCTGCGGCACCCCACTAGTCACTGCCTGCCATTCTGAAAAGGGCCCGTTTATTTCCACTCTTTACTTTCTGTCTGCCAACCAGTTCTTTATCCACGTCAATACATTACCCCTAATACCATGTGCCTTAATTTTGCACACTAATCTCTTGTATGGGACCTTGTCAAAAGCCTTTTGAAAGTCCAAATGCACCACATTCACTGGTTCTCCCTTATACACTCTATTAGTTACATCCTCAAAACATCGAGAAGATTTGTCAAACATGATTTCCCTTTCATAAATCCATGCTGACTTGGATCGATCCTGTCACTGCTTTCCAAATGCGCTGCTATTACATCTTTAATAATTGATTCCAACATTTTCCCCACTACCGTGTCAGGCTAACCGGTCTATAATTCCCTGTTTTCTCTCTCCCTCTTTTTTTTTTTTAAAAGTGGGGTTACATTAGCTACCCTCCAATCCATAGGAACTGAACCAGAGTCTATAGTTTTGCTTTATGTGACAACAGGAGCTGTTCAATATAGACTAAATAATATATTTTAAGATACAACTAGGGACTATGTGGTGTGGTGCAGCATGTTGGAGCAGTAACACATGGTACCACCGATTGGAAATGCATGTGGTTAAGTTTTTTCCCCACGCCCACTCAGCTGAGTAGTCTCCATAAAAATGGACTGAACAGAGGCCCTCCATATGGCTGGCCTCCATATACCGATCGAAGGAGAATCAGATGGCAAGTCTTCACCAGGTTGTTCTTGACTCTTTTTATTGGTGCTGTACTGGAAACAGGAAGGCTGCCATTGTGCTTCCAGGATGTGCAGCAGACTATTAAAATGGAGAGGGGAAAAAAGCAGGGGGGGGAAATGGCAAAAAATGAGTTCAGATACAGCAAAAATTCAAATGAATTAGTCACTTTACAGAACATAGGAATAGGGGTAGGCCATTTAGCCCCTCGAGCCTGTTCCTCGAGAAGGTAGGTTATGTACTGCCTGGGCTGCAGATAAGGTGCTAAGCACATCTTTTGGGCTGTCCTGTAGTCTGTGCCAATATAATACATTGCAGGCTCCAGTGTCTGCTCCTCTATGTCAGTGTTCACTTTATATACACAGGACCGGCGGCTTTGGGTGCAATACTGAGAAGAGTCTGCAGTTTTATCAATGAACTCCAAGTTGTCTCTCTGAGTTGTTCTGTGCCTGACTCTTTTTTTATTGTGTTATGCCTTTGTGCAGAATTTTGACACGGATGTGAGTGGAGTCGGGGTGGAAGGTGTCTGGGATTCACATGAAAAGCAGCAATTCCTGAGTGAGGCTGTAGTGGAGCACTTGTACAGACAAGGATTGCTGAATGTCGCTGAAGAGCTGTGTCAGGTAAGACCAGAAATGGGCTCTGCCTGTGTGTGTGTGTGTGTGTGTGTGTATGTGGGGCTGGGTAAAGAATAGTCAGGAATGTTGTGCCTGGCGCAGGACTGAATGAGGCTAGGAGCTTTTGAGTCAGAAAGTTGTGGGTTCAAGGCCTAATCCAGGAGCACATAATCTAGGCTGAAACTTCACAGCAGTTCTGAAGATACATTGCTGGAGATGTCACCTTTTTGAATTAGATGGTAAACCAAATGGCAGTTCAGGTGGGTATGTTTATGGCGCTATTCTGTGGCTTACCTCCTGACTCCCTAAAGTCTCTCCACCATCTACAAGTCACAAGTCAGGAGTGTGGTAAGCTTAACACCATCTAGGACAAAGCAGTCCACTAGATCGGCAGCACATCCACCCTCTCCCACCGATGCACCATAGCTGCAATGTGTGCTATCCACAGGGTGTACTGCACCAGCTTGTCAATGGCTTCTTCGGCTGCACCTCCCAAAGCCGCAACTCCTACCACCTAGAAGGACAAGGGCAGCAGGTGCATGGCAACGTCACCACCTTCAAGTTCCCCTCCAAGTCAACTTGGAAACATATCGCCATTCCTTCATCATCACTGGGTGAAAATCCTGGAACTCCCTCCCTACAGCACTGTGGGAATACCTTCACCAGATGGACTGTTGCGGTTCAAGAAGGCGGCCCCTTGCTTCTCAAGGGCAATTAGGGATGGGCAATAAATGCTGGCCTTGCCAGTGACACCCATATCCCAAGAATGAATTTTTTTTTTTTTAAAGTTAGCTGGAAATATCAACTAACCATTTCCTCTATTGTAGTAGGTAAGTATTGCTCCTGGGAAAATTATAATCTGAATCCAAAAGCTGCTTCCTAAGTGTTCCAAGGTATTCGATGTATAATGTTGTGATTGGGAAATGTGCCATTTTGAAATGAGTGATTTTTATTCCTAAACTGTCCAAAATAAAGACCCAGGAATCGGGATGTTTCCACTAGCAGTGGTGGGAGTGGGTCTGATGGTGGGTCTTCAGAGGATGCTTGTGTGGTAACAGTGACTCTGTCATGACTTCTAAGTACGCGGATCCCTAATGACTGGGCGTACCAGTAGAACAGTCGTCAAGGCGACAAGTTTCCAATATATTGGGCCATTACCCAGTTATAGAATCATACAGTACAGGAGGCCATTCGGCCCATCGCGCCTGTGCCAGCTCTTTTGAAAGAGGTATCAATTCGTCCCACTCCCCCTGCTCTTTCCCCAGAGCTCTGCAAATTTTTCCCTTTCAAGTATTAATCCAATTCTCTTTTGAAAGTTACTATTGAATCTGCTTCCCCCACTCTTTCAGACAGTGCATTCCAGAAACAACTTATGTTAAAAATGTTTTAAAAATCTTCTCATCCCCTCTCTGGTTCATTTACCAATTATCTTAAGTGTATGTCCCTTGGTTACCGACTCGCCTGCCAATGGAAACAGTTTATCTACTCTATCAAAAAAAACAAAGTCTTGAATACCTCTATCAAATCTCCCCTTAACCTTTTCTGCTCTAAGGAGAACCATTCCAGCTTTTCTACTCTCTCCACATAACTGAATTCTGTCATCGCAGGTATCATTCTAGGTAATCTCCTCTGTACCCTCTCCAAGGCCTTGACATCCTTCCTAAAGTGTGGTGCCCATAATTGGACACACTATTCCAACTGAGGCCGAACCAGTGATTTTATAAAGTTCTCCCATCTATTTGTCAGGCCCACAACTGCTGGGTTAGGTAATCCTTTAACTCGGGGCCAGTAAATTGCTTTGCTCAACATTTAGTTTTACAGTACAATAACCAGTAGGTTCTTCCTCCATTTGGTGCTGCTGTCCCATTTTCCTATTGTGGAGATTGACTGCAGTGAACTCGCTCTGTGGTGCCACTTGTTTGTGCTTCGGCATGAGAATCCGCCAAGTAAGATTTAAAGAAAACCCCTTTCAAAGAACAATGGAAACCAATCAAAAGATATTTTAATTCTTAAGTTCTTTTCTTTAAAAAAAAAAAGAAGTTTTTTTCATGTTGATTCTCTCTCAGGCCCCTGATGTTGTTACTTAAGTGATAGCTCCCAGGGTTACTGGATATGGATGGCACATCCATAATTGGGCCCAATTGACTGAGAAACAAAACGACTTATGGTGTTGCAATTTCTCCTTTTATTTCCCTTTTCTCCCTCTCCTGAAGACATTAATTCACAAAGATACGTACCGATGACTTACCTAGCTCACCCTTCCAGAGAATCCCCCCCATCCAAGCATCCAACTGCCTCTTGAATTTGAGTTGTTGCTTCCACTACCCTGACCAGAAGGTCATTCCGTGATACTATTTGCTCTGACTGCGGGTAACACCGGCAACTCATTTAAGGGCAGTTGTATCACCCCAATTACTGTCTTGGCTGAGATGAGCACTATAGGCCATCAGCAGTAGCAGAATTATATTCCACCAAAATCTGTAACCTCATGGCCTGGCATATCCCTCATTCTACCTTTACCATCAAGCCAGGGGACTGTTATGTATGGAGAAAGAGTCAGACTGAACACAGTGAGCTCAAAGTAAAGTGTGACCGTAGTCTTTTATTGCAGGTCTCCAGAGTGCCTCTCCAACCTTAAATACCTGTGCTCCCAAGGGATTATGGGATCCCCTGGGACTCCAGGGGATGAGCCCTCTGGTGGCTGTACAGAGTAAATACAAGTTTACATATATAACAACACCCCCCCCTCCCCTCCCCAAAGTCAATAGTGTAACTATTTACAATGTGAGTCGATCTGGGGCCTTTCTTGCCCTGGTTGAGCGTCTCGGTGTGAAAGCTGGTATTGTTGAATCATTTGTTGGGCCCTCGCTGGGCTGCTGTGCAGCTGGCCTTGCTGGGCCGCCTGGTGTGTTAGGCCCTGCTGGGCTGCTGTGGATGATGGGTTCTGCTTCGTGGTCAACCGTGGTGTCGGTTGCCACTGGTGTGTGTGTTGGGGGATCAAAAAAGGTAGGGTCCAAGATGGGTTGCTCAGGATAGTCCATGAATCCGAGTTTGATTTGGTCTAAGTGTTTCCGGTGAATGAGTCCATTTGAATGTTTGACCCGAAACACCCTGCTCCCCTCTTTGACTACGACAGTGCTGGGAAGCCACTTGGGACCTTGTCCATAATTCAATACAAATACAGGTTCATTAATTTCAATCTCGTGTGACACATTTGCGCTATCATGATTTGTAATTCGTTGAAGCTGCCTGCTCTCTACCTATTCATGTATCAGGGTGAACTAACGAGAGCTTTGTCTTAAGTGCTCTTTTCATGAGCAGTTCAGCAGGAGGGATCCCAGTGAGTGAGTGTGATCTCGTGCGGTAGCTAAGCAGGACTCGGGATAGGCAAGTCTGCAGTGAGCCTTCAGTTACCCTCTTCAAGCCTTGCTTAATGTTTTGCACTGCTCTCTCTGCCTGACCATTGGACGCTGGTTTAAACGGGGCAGCTGTGACATGTTTGATCCCGTTACGGGTCATGAATTCTTTGAACTCAGCACTGGTAAAACATGGCCCACTGTCGCTCACCAGGACATCGGGTAGGCCGTGAGTGGCCAACATGGCACGCAGGCTTTCAGTAGTGGCAGTGGATGTGCTAGCCGACATTATCTCACATTCAATCCACTTGGAATACGTGTCTACAACCACGAGGAACATTTTACCCAAGAACGGGCCTGCATAGTCGACGTGTACCCTAGACCACGGTTTGGAGGGCCAAGACCATAAACTTAGCGGTGCCTCCCTGAGTACATTGCTTACCTGTGAGCCTGTATTACATCTGTGAACACAGGACTCGATAAATCCACATCGATACCGGGCCACCACATGTGGGATCTGGCTATTGCTTTCATCATTACGATGCCTGGGTGGGTACTGTGGAGGTCATTGATGAAGGTGTCTCTGCCCTTCTTGGGGACCACTACTCGATTGCCCCACAGAAGGCAGTCTGCTTGTATCGACATTTCATCTTTGTGCCGCTGGAACGGCTTTATCTCTTCCTGCATTTCCACTGGGACACTGGACCAGCTCCTGTGAAGCACACAGCTTTTGACTAGAGATAATAAGTGGTCCTGGCTTGTCCAGGTTTTGATCTGCTGGGCAGTGACAGGTGATTGCTCACTCTCAAATGCTTCCATAACCACGGCTAGATCTGCGGGCTGCGCCATTTCCACCCTTGTGGTGGGCAATGGCAGCCTACTGAGAGCATCGGTGTTTTCTGTGCCTGGCCTGTGGTGGATGATGTAGTTGTATGCAGACAACGTGAGCGCTCATCTCTGGATGCGGGCCGATGCGTTGGTATTATATCCCTGTTTTCCGAGAGTAAAGGGATAAAGTGGCTTATGGTCAGTTTCCAATTCGAATTTTAGCCTAAACAGGTATTGATGCATTTTCTTTACCCCATATATACACACTAACGCTTCTTTCTCAATCATGCTATAGGCTCTCTCAGCCTTGGACAGACACCTGGCTGCATAAGCAACTGGTTGCAGTTTCTCAAAATCATTAGCTTGTTGCAATACACACCCGACGCCATATGATGACGCATCACATGCTAGTACCAAACGCTTACATGGATCATACAACACAAGCAATTTGTTTGAGCATAACAATTTTCTCGCTTTTACAAAGGCATTTTCTTGGCTTTTGCCCTAAACCCATTCATCCTCTTTACGTAGTAAGACATGCAGTGGTTCTAACAGTGTGCTGAGACCCGGTAAGAAGTTACCAAAGTAGTTCAGGAGTCCCAGAAACGACCACAGCTCCGTCATGTTCTGTGGCCTCGGTGCGTTCTCGATTGCCTCCGTCTTCGCGTTGGTGGGCCTGATGCAGTCTGCCGCAATCCTCCTTCCCAAGAATGCCGCTTCAGGCAGCAGGAAAACGCACTTTGAGCGTTTTAACCTGAGCCCCACGCGGTTGAGTCAACTACGAACCTCCTCCAGGTTCTGCAGGTGCTCGACTGTGTTCCGACCTGTGACCAAGATGTCGTCCTGGAAGACCACAGTGTGGGGGACCAACTTCAGTAAGCTTTCCATGTTTCTCTGGAATATCGTCGCCGCTGATCAGATTCCAAACGGGAATCTGTTATAAACAAAAAGACCTTTGTGCGTATTGATGCAGGTGAGGGCCTTCGATGATTCCTCCAGTTCCTGCGTCATGTAGGCTGAAGTCAAATCCAGCTTCGTGAACGTCTTGCATCCTGCCACCGTTGCAAAGAGGTCGTCGGCCTTTGGTAGTGGGTATTGGTCCGACAGGGAGAAACGATTGATAGTTACTTTGTAAACGCCACAGATTCTGATGGTGCCATCTCCCTTGAGGGCAGGAATGGTCAGACTGGCCCACTCATTGAAATCAATCGGTGATATGATGCCCTCTCTTTGCAGCCGGTCTAGCTCGATCTCTACCCTTTCTCTCATGTATGGTACTGCTCTCGTCTTGTGATGGATGGGTCGCGCCTCCGGAATTAGGTGGATCTGCACTTTTGCTCCTTCGAATTTCCTGATGCCTGGTTCGAACAGCGAAGGAAATTTGTTTAGGATTTGGGCACACGAAGTGTCATCAGTGGGCGATAGCGCTCGGACATCGTCCCAGTTCCAGCATATGTTTCCCAGCCAGCTCCTGCCAAGCAGCATGGGACCATCGCCCAGTACCACCCAGAGTGGTAGCTTGTGCACCGCTCCATCGTAGGAGACGTTTACGGGAGCACTGCCGATTACAGAAATCAGTTCTTTTTTGTAAGTTCTTAGTTTCGTGCAAACTGGAGTTAAGACTGTCCTTGAGGTCTTCTTGTACCACAACCTTTCGAAAGTCTTTTTGCCCATGATGGACTGGCTCGTGTCCGTGTCCAGCTCCATTGAAACCAGGAGTCCATTTAGTTCTACCTTCAGCATTATGGGGAACAATTCGTGGTGAATGTGTGCACCCCATGTACCTCTGCCTTCTCGCTCTGAGGCTCTGGTTCGTTGTGATCCTCTGGATCTGTCCTCTGCAACATGGTGGTTTGCAGGATTAGCAGCCAACCTGCACACTCAGTGGAGGTGTCCCATTGTTCCACAGTCCTTGCAAACGTACCCTTTGAATCGGCATGAATGGAAACGATGATCACCCCCCGCAGCGCCAACAAGGTGTTAATGGCCTTGCATTCATCACCCTTGATGATGGACTCTGAGACATCTGCGGACGTGCAGCTGCAGGTAGGTGTGACCTGTTCTGTATGTTACGATTCGAAAACAACATCACTTTGTTCACAGTACTTGTAGCAGCACTTGTGTGCTGAGAGATTTGCTTCGTATTGTCACTGGTGGCAATGAACGCCTGGGCTATTGCTATGGCTTTACTCAACGTTGGGGTCTCTACAGTCAAAAGTTTGCGAAGTATGGTTTTGTGGCCAATGCCAAGTACGAAAATGTCCTTCAAATTCGCAATGTCCTGCAAGGCGTCTTAGCTCGGCGACATAACTCGTCACTTCCTGGCCTTCAGACCTTTTGTATATGTAGAACCGGTACCTCGCCATTAGAATGCTTTCCTTCGGGTTCAAATGCTCTCGGACCAGTGTGCACAAATCGTCGTACGATTTCTCCATGGGTTTCGCTGGAATGAGCAGATTGTTCATGAGGCCATACGTTGGTGCCCGACAGACGGTGAGGAGGATCGCCCTTCGTTTGGCAACGTTCTCTTCCCCCATCTAGCTCGTTGGCCACGAAGTATTGGTCGAGTCGCTCCACAAAAGTTTCCCAATCATCCCCCTCCGAGAATTTCTCCAGGATGCCCACTGTTCTCTGCATTTTTGGGTTCACTATCTGTATCTCGTTGCCAGTTGTTATGTATGGAGAAAGTATCAGACTGAACATTGTGAGCTCAAAGTAAAGTGTGACCTTAGTCTTTTATTGCAGGTCTCCAGATGCCTCTCCAACCTGTGAGGCCTCCTTAAATACCTGTGCTCCTAAGCGATTATGGGATCCCTTGGGACTCCAGGGGATGAGCTCTCTGGTGGCTGTACAGAGTAAATACAAGTTTACATATGTAACAGGGACCAACCCTGGTTCAATGAGAAGTGGAGAAAAGCATGCCAGGAGCATCAACAGGCGTACCTAAAAATGAGGTGCCAACCTGGGGAAGCTGCAACACATACAACGTGCATGCTAAATAGTGGAAGCAGCATGCTATAGAGGAGATATGCGATCCCACAATCAGCGAATCACACCAAAGCTTTGCAGTCCTGCCACATCCAGTCGTGAATGGTGGTGGACAATTAAACAACTAACGAACATTCCCATCCTCAATGTTGGTGGATCCCAGCACATGAGTGTAAATGGCAAGGCTGAAGTGTTTGCAACCATCTTCAGCCAGAAGTGTCACCATCACAGAAGCCAGGGCCATAACAGGGCCAAACAAAATTAGAGGGAATGTTGCCCATCAGTCTACTGTCAATGATCAGCAAAGTGATGTAAGGTGTTGTCGACCATGCTATCAAGCAGCACTTACCAATAATTTACTCACCGATGCAGAGGTTGGGTTCTACCAGGACCATTCGGCTGAATTCCAGAGGTGAGCTGGGAATGACTGCCCTCGACATCAAGGCAGGATTCGACCAAGTGTGGCATCAAGAAGCCCTAGTAAAATTGAAATCAATGGGAATCGGGGGGGGCGGAAAAACTCACCACTGGTTCGAGTCATACCAAGCAAAAAGGAAGATGATTGTGGTTATTGAGGGCCAATCATCTGAGCCCCAGGTTATCTCTGCAGGAGTTCTAGGCCCAACCACCTTCAGCTGCTTCATCAATGACCTTCCCTCAATTATAAGGTCAGAAGTGGAGATGTTCACTGATAGTTGCACAGTGTTCCGTTCCATCCGCAACTCCTCAGATAAGGAAGCAGTCCGTGCCTGCATGCAGCAAGACCTGGATCACCTTCAGGCTTGGGTTGATAAATGGCAAGTAAAATTTGCACCACACAAGTGCCAGGCAGTGACCTTCTCCAACAAGGGAGAGTTTAATCAATTCTCCTTGACATTCAACAGCATTGCCATTGTCGAATCCCCCACCATCAACATCCTGGAGGTCACCATTGACCAGAAACCTAACTGGACCAGCCACATAAATACTGTCAGAGGCTGGGTATTCTGCTGTGAGTGTCTCACCTCCTGACTCCCCAAAGCCTTTCCACCATCCGACAAGGTACAAGTCAGGAGTGTGATGGAATACTCTCCACTTGCCTGGATGAGTGCAGCTCCAACAACACTCGAAGCTTGACATCATCCAGAACAAAACAATCCACTTGATTGGTACCCCATCCATCACCTTAAACATCCACTCCTTCCACCACCGGAGCACCGTGGCTGCAGGGTGTGCCATCTACAAGATACACTGCAGAAACTTGCCAAGGCTTCTTCGATAGCACCTCCCAAACCTGCGACCTCTACCACCTAGAAGGTCAAGAGCAGCAGGTGCCTGGGAACACCATCACCTCCAAGTCACACACCATCCTGACTTAGAAATATATCGCTGTTCCTTCATCGTCACTGGGTCAAAATCCTGGAACTCCCTACCTACCAGCACTATGGGAGTACCCTCACCACACTGAATGCAGCGGTTCAAGAAGGTTCCTCACACCACCACCTTGAGGGCAATTAGGGATGGGCAATAAATATTGACCTTGTCAGCGACACCCACCTCCCATGAATGATTTTTTAAATGAGCACAGACAGGCAATCAAACCTGGGGTCTTTGTGTCTGTATGGCTCAGTGTTACACTGGGCAGTGTCTTTACCCATTAGGCCATTGGAGAACCGTTGTATGGCTATCTCATGGCCTACAACTACACTGATTTATATGCGGAGGACTTGTGTTTACAGTTAACCTCTTTATTAAAATGTGTGATATATTATAATAATATATACACATACACATGCACACTTTACAGAACCTCCAAACCGAGGAGAAAATTCAGGTATATAAGAAACTTTCTCAGGGAAGGTAACTGACTTGGGGGCAAAAGTATTAAAGAAGATGGAGATAGAAAGAGGTTGGGCATTCTAGTCCATACATCCTTAAAGATACATGAGCAATGGCATGAAGCGATAGCTAGAGCAAATAGGGTGTTGGGGTGTGTCCATAGGACAATTGAGTATAAGATGAGGCATACTGTTTTGTCCTTGTACAAAACCTTAGTCAGGTCGCACTTGGAATACTGTGACCAGTTTTGGTCTCCTCACATGGTGGGTGATATTGAGGCTTTGGAGAGGATGCAGAGGAGGGCCACTAGACTAATTCTCCAGTATAAAGCATCTTAGTTATCAAGCTAGGCCAGAAGAATTGGGACTCTAAACTTTATACTTTAGAGAAGCATAGAATTAGAGGTGATCTGATTAAGATTTTCCCTAGTGATTTGTGCCGTTATTTTGGGGTAGTCTGCTTTTTTTGGCATATTGAGTTACATTTTTGGCGGGTTTTTTTCAAACATTCTCCCTGCGATCTGTGCCGACATAACTGACTTAGTTACGATTTTTCTAGGCCAGTTTTTTTTCACCTCAGAAGGGGCATTCCCTCATGTCTGCGCCGGTTTTTTCAATTGTTCGCAGTTTGGCCAACATTTTTTTCCATTACGTTGGCATATCTGGCCACTCCCAAAAAACCTTTTGGTGAATTAAGAAACCAGTGCGCATTCACAAATCTGCGCTGAAAAGATGCCATTGTTTTTAAATCAAAGATTTTGGAGGGAGTCAAGAACACTGTCAAAATCAATAATAGTTCAACTTTTTTTTTACCTGTCAACGTAGAAGTGTAAATTTGTTGGATTTCACAAGTTTTCTCATTTTTTAACTCGCTCACACGCCACCACAGAACATCTTGAAGGCCTGGAGTGTTGTAGGTTTGGTCGGCAGAATCGGCCTCGCGTCCGGACACAGTGGCTCGCGGTTCGGCTATAAAACAAGCCGTGAGGAGGGGAAGAGAGGAGAGGAGAGGAGGGAGGAATAGCCGATCTTACGGCTTGTAACCCGGGGAGGGAGAGAGATAGCCGATCTTATGGCTTGTAGCCCGGGGAGGGGGAGAGATAACCGATCTTACGGCTTGTAGCCCGGGGAGGGGGAGGGAGAGAGAGGTCACAAGACTCGAGGGGGTGGGGGGGGGTGGAGAGAGGAGACCCCTGAGGGCTCAGCAACAACTATTCCACATGGACATGTTTACTGTTTGGAGCTGTTCATAATGTTGCGTTGTGTTAATGGAACATAGTTCAGTTTTAATGTAAAATATATTTTATTCAAAAGTTTACAATAACTTAACTTTAATAACATTATTCTTGTATCAAACTTCATTTTAAGATCACCCTTTAAGATCACTTATAAACTTGTAAATTTACATAACTTGCAAAAAACTTTTAATTTTGAGAACAGTTACAATATTAATAACAACAGCAGCAGCAAAGAAAGGCTGCACCCATCTCTTGTCCCCCTTAGTCTAACACCGCCCACTGTGCTTAGTCTTGGACTCTCCATCACCCCTGCCCACAGGCGGTAGCGCAGTGTTTCTGGGCTTGGTACCAAACTTATTCCTTCTAACATCTCGGGTACTGCGCACCTCTTGAGGGTGGGAGGCATCCGCGTCAGGCGGCAAGTTGGAGGGCCCGGCTTTCGGCTCTTCAGAGGCTGGTGTGGGGATTGGAGTGGGAGTGGTAGTTGATTCTGTCAATGAGCGTGGGGTCGGGGCGTGTTCCCTTATTGCAGCAGCTAACTCCAACATGCCGTCCCTCATGCATCCTGACGGTGTCTCAGCAGCCTGCAACATTCCCTCCCTAATGGCCAATGACATGGTTTGCACTACCTCTGACATTCCCTCCCTCATGGCCACTATTCCCTGACTGATGGTCCCGGATAACATTCCCATTTCTCGTGAGAGTGTTGTTACTTTTCCCGACAGTCCCGTAATCTCATCACTCACCTCACTGATGGTGTCCAGGAGTGATCAGGTATGGTCAATGCTCTCCACATTCAATGACATCATCTAAATCACATCTGTTACATCCTGTCTCTCAGGAGACCATGGTTGAGCTCTCCTTCTCCTCCTTATGGGTGTGGCTCGCAACACAACACTGGGACCCGCAACCTTGGAAGGTGGGAAACCATGGAATGTCCCACCAACACTCAAACCACTAGTCACGGAAGGGACTGGCACCTCCATGAACGGCACCTTCTCCATATTCAGTATAATAGTGGGAGCTTCATCCAGCTCCAGCCCCTCCACAACCCCCCCCCCCCCCCACCATGTTCTTGGTCTGGAGGGTGGGATTGGAAGATGTTCTCTTCAGGCTCATCCTCGTCTGAATCTTCTGCATTATCTGGGTTGGCCTCAAGTTCTGCAAAATATAACAGAACAATCAAATGTTTAGCAGCAGAGGAGGGGGCAGGATGGGTGGCATGAGTAGGCTCACACATCGCAGGCCAAGCAGCAGGTTGATTTGAAGGACCATGATGAATTTGCAGGACTTATCCTCTCCCTCAAGTGTGGGTCCAGCTTGTGCAGTACTGATTGCTTTGATGGGTCCTGCCTGGAAAAAAACAATGACCCTCTCTTCCAAGGGTGTCAGTGGGTGCAGATTTGCCGGGCCGCCTCCTATTCGAGTTCTTTCTCTTTTGTTGTGTGCCACTTTCCTCTGCAAAGATGAAAATGCAACTTTTTAGAGAGGTGTCTTTCTGCTGGGTGGGATATACACAGCTGGTCACATTTACAATTGTATTGAATAAATGAAAATATTACTTGCACTAAATACTTGACCAAGGCCCTGTCATTTCTTTTTACACTGGCTTCCGGATCTCGTGGTGGTCACCACTGCGCAGTAATCTTCTGCAACTTGGTTCCAGCGTTTCTTCATTTCTTTTGTGGAACTTTTATGTGACCTCTGCTGGTATCCAGCTCCTGCCATCTGTTCTCAATCACAGTAACTCGTGCCTCCACTTCTTCCAGCAAGAAATTCTTGGTCCGCGTTGCATAGTGTATTGCTCCAGTTGTGATTTTTCCAATGCTCTCTCACAGCACTCCTTCTCACACACACACAACTGGCTCTTTAAAAATGGCCGATTGTCAAATCCGAGCAGTACTGAGCATGCGCATCCATTGGAACGACATCAAAAATGTCTTTTTTTTTTCCCGCGCATGCGCAGAAGTTGCAGCATTGTTTTCTGGCGCAGACAGCTGGCTCCACCCCCCGAGGACACGCTGCACGTCGCCAAATTCGAATTATATATCGGGGAAAGTTTGGCAAAATATTTTTGCCGCATTTCTGGCCTAGAAAACCCAGCGTAACTCTTGCAATACGCCAGAAAACGGGCTTGGGGAGAATTGAGCCCAATGAAGGGAATAGATTGTGTTCCAGTTGACAGTTTGTTTCAATGAATTAAGTTAGGGAGGACCAGGGGTCACAAATTTAAGTTGTATAAGTCTAGATCTCGGTTAGATGTCAGGAGGTGCTTCTTTTCCCAGAGAATAGTGGACCTCTAGAACAGGCTGCCATCTCATGCGGTGAATGTTGATTCGCTGAATTCCTTCAAGTGAGAGCTGGACCGGTTTCTGGATGGGGCAGAGATCACCTCTTACAGAAGGTAGGTACTTCAGAGACTTCAGGGCCAGAGTGATGATCTGGACTTGTTTCAATCGTCTAGCTGGGTCGGAAGGAATTTTCCAGATTTTGTACCCCCAAATTGGCCTGGTTTGTTATCTTTAATTTGTGTCTCCCAGGAGATCACATGGTTTCTGGTCGGGTGGGGAGTATATATTGCGATACACAAGGTATCGCAATTGTGTGGGACAGGCTTGATGGGCCAGAGGGTCATTGTTTGTAATGGGGACTGACCAATGCAGCTTGATATTCAGAATGTTGCCAGATACACCACTACAGCTGGTATAATGTATCCTCTCGCATTGTTTGCGAGTGCCTCTTGGAAAGAGCCCACACCGACAATAATATCCTTTTTATGTGATTCCCAAAAGCTGAGCACTAAAGGTACCCTAAAATTCTGTGCCTACTGTTATCGAATGAACTGAGGAACCTCAGCTAGGGAAACATTTGTAGGGCTATTGGGGAAAGAGAGGGGAGTGGGACTAATTCGGTAGCTCTTTTCAAGAGCCAGCACAGGCGCAATGAGCCTTTTGGAGGAAGGGAGAAATTGTAATTTAAAAACAGTGTATGTAAAGAAAGACTTGCAGTTACATAGAGACTTTCACAACTTCATGATGTCCTGAGGAGCTTAACAGCCAATTAAGTACTCCTGAAGTGAGGTTACTGCTATAATGTGAGGTCACGTAGGAGCCAATTTGCGCATAGCAAGGTCTCACAAACAGCAATGAGCTAATGACCAGTAATCTGTTTTAATGATGTCAGATTGGGAGTTCTCCCCTGCTCTTCAAAATAGTATCATTTGCGTTCACCCGAGAGGGCAAACAGGGCCTCCAACAGTGCAGCACACACTCAGTACTGTACTGGAGTGTCAGCCTAGATGAAGGTCTCTGGAGTCAGCATGGATTTGTGAAAGGGAAATCATGCTTGACAAATCGTCTGGAATTTTTTGAGGATGTTTCCAGTAGAGTGGACAAGGGAGAACTAGTTGATGTGGTGTATTTGGACTTTCAGAAGGCTTTCGACAAGGTCCCACACAAGAGATTAATGTGCAAAGTTACAGCACATGGGATTGGGGGTAGTGTGCTGACGTGGATTGAGAACTGGTTGGCAGACAGGAAGCAAAGAGTAGGAGTAAATGGGTACTTTTCAGAATGGCAGGCAGTGACCAGTGGGGTACCGCAAGGTTCTGTGCTGGATCCCCAGCTGTTTACATTGTACATTAATGATTTAGATGAGGGGATTAAATGTAGTATCTCCAAATTTGCGGATGACACTAAGTTGGGTGGCAGTGTGAGCTGCGAGGAGGATGCTGTGAGGCTGCAGAGTGACTTGGATAGGTTAGGTGAGTGGGAAAATGCATGGCGCAGATGAAGTATAATGTGGATAAATGTGAGGTTATCCACTTTGGTGGTAAAAAGAGAGAGAGAGACTATTATCTGAATGGTGACAGATTAGGAAAAGGGGAGGTGCAACGAGACCTGGGTGTCATGGTACATCAGTCATTGAAGGTTGGCATGCAGGTACAGCAGGCGGTTAAGAAAGCAAATGGCATGTTGGCCTTCATAGCGAGGGGATTTGAGTTCAGGGGCAGGGAGGTGTTACTACAGTTGTACAGGGCCTTGGTGAGGCCACACCTGGAGTATTGTGTACAGTTTTGGTCTCCTAACTTGAGGAAGGACATTCTTGCTATTGAGGGAGTGCAGCGAAGGTTCACCAGACTGATTCCCGGGATGGCGGGACTGACATATCAAGAAAGACTGGATCAACTGGACTTGTATTCACTGGAGTTCAGAAGAATGAGAGGGGATCTCATAGAAACGTTTAAAATTCTGACTGGTTTAGATAGGTTAGATGCAGGAAGAATGTTCCCAATGTTGGGGAAGTCCAGAACCAGGGGTCACAGTCTAAGGATAAGGGGTAAGCCATTTAGGACCGAGATGAGGAGAAACTTCTTCACCAGAGAGTGATAAACCTGTGGAATTCTCTACCACAGAAAGTTGTTGAGGCCAATTCACTAAATATATTCAAAAAGGAGTTAGATGTAGTCCTTACTACTAGGGGGATCAAGGGGTATGGCGAGAAAGCAGGATTGGGGTACTGAATTTGCATGTTCAGCCATGAACTCATTGAATGGCGGTGCAGGCTCGAAGGGCTGAATGGCCGACTGCTGCACCTATTTTCTATGTTTCTATGTTAAACCCACAACTTCCTGACTTCGAGGCAAGTGTGTGACCACTGAACCACAGCTGGCACCAACAATGGATAACAACAGTTACTGCACTTTATTTTAAAGTAATTCATTGTATAGGATGTTTCTGAGAGAGAATCAAGTCAAAATGCAAGTCTTTCCTCCTTCCCGTGTATTGTTAATTGTTATCACTGAGAGCTGAACCAATTGTGATAAATCCCATTTTCCCCATCTTTCCTTAGGAATCTGGAATATGTATTGACCTCAGTCAGAAGGAACCCTTTCTTGAGTTGAACAGGATCCTGGAGGCACTGCGATTGCGAGACTTGAGGCCAGCGCTGGAGTACGTCACTTCTTAGATTCTGGTCCAGGTTCCCCCTTTTTACCATGTCCTTGTCTGAGCCCATTTCATACTGATACTCAATGGGCCAAATGGCCTCCTTCTATGCTGTAACCATTCTATGATTCTATGAGATGTCCGTCTCAGCTGATAACCTGGTGCTGTCCGCAGAGGGGGGTAATTACACTGTTGTCACGGATTCTCCCGTCATTACTGATACCTTTTCATTTATTGGATCATCATAGAAACATAGAAACATAGAAAATAGGTGCAGGAGTAAGCCATTCGGCCCTTCTAGCCTGCACCGCCATTCAATGAGTTCATGGCTGAACATTCAACTTCAGTACCCCATTCCTGCTTTCTCGCCATAGCCGTTGATCCACCTAGTAGTAAGGACCTCATCTAACTCCTTTTTGAATATATTTAGTGAATTGGCCTCAACAACTTTCTGTGGTAGAGAATTCCACAGGTTCACCACTCTCTGGGTGAAGAAGTTCCTCTGCATCTCGGTCCTAAATGGCTTACCCCTTATCCTTAGACTGTGACCTCTGGTTCTGGACTTCCCCAACATTGGGAACATTCTTCCTGCATCTAACCTGTCTAACCCCGTCAGAATTTTAAATGTTTCTATGAGGTCCCCTCTCATTCTTCTGAACTCCAGTGAATACAAGCCCAGTTGATCCAGTCTTTCTTGATAGGTCAGTCCCGCCATCCCGGGAATCAGTCTGGTGAACCTTCGCTGCACTCCCTCAATAGCAAGAATGTCCTTCCTCAGGTTAGGAGACCAAAACTGTACACAATACTCCAGGTGTGGCCTCACCAATGCCCTGTACAACTGTAGCAACACCTCCCTGCCCCTGTACTCAAATCCCCTTGCTATGAAGGCCAACATGCCATTTGCTTTCTTAACCGCCTGCTGCACCTGCATGCCAACCTTCAATGACTGATGTACCATGACACCCAGGTCTCTTTGCACCTCCCCTTTTCCTAATCTGTCACCATTCAGATCATAGTCTCTCTCTCTCTTTTTACCACCAAAGTGGATAACCTCACATTTATCCACATTATACTTCATCTGCCATGCATTTGCCCACTCACCTAACCTATCCAAGTCGCTCTGCAGCCTCACAGCATCCTTCTCGCAGCTCACACTGCCACCCAACTTAGTGTCATCCGCAAATTTGGAGATACTACATTTAATCCCCTCATCTAAATCATTAATGTACAGTGTAAACAGCTGGGGCCCCAGCACAGAACCTTGCGGTATCCCACTAGTCACTGCCTGCCATTCTGAAAAGTACCCATTTACTCCTACTCTTTGCTTCCTGTCTGACAACCAGTTCTCAATCCATGTCAGTACACTACCCCCAATCCCATGTGCTCTAACTTTGCACATCAATCTCTTGTGTGGGACCTTGTCGAACGCCTTCTGAAAGTCCAAATATACCACATCAACTGGTTCTCCCTTATCCACTCTACTGGAAACATCCTCAAAAAATTCCAGAAGATTTGTCAAGCATGATTTCCCTTTCACAAATCCATGCTGACTTGGACCTATCATGTCACCTCTTTCCAAATGCACTGCTATGACATCCTTAATAATTGATTCCATCATTTTACCCACTACCGATGTCAGGCTGACCGGTCTATAATTCCCTGTTTTCTCTCTCCCTCCTTTTTTAAAAAGTGGGGTTACATTGGCTACCCTCCACTCCATAGGAACTGATCCAGAGTCAATGGAATGTTGGAAAATGACTGTCAACGCATCCACTATTTCCAAGGCCACCTCCTTAAGTACTCTGGGATGCAGTCCATCAGGCCCTGGGGATTTATCGGCCTTCAATCCCATCAATTTCCCCAACACAATTTCCCGGCTAATAAGGATTTCCCTCAGTTCCTCCTCCTTACTAGACCCCCCGACCCCTTTTATAACCGGAAGGTTGTTCGTGTCCTCCTTCGTGAATACCGAACCAAAGTACTTGTTCAATTGGTCCGCCATTTCTTTGTTCCCCGTTATGACTTCCCCTGGATGTAATGAACAGATGATAGCTTCTTCTCTTCTGAAGGGGACAGCTGATCAACTGCACTAGCTCTGAATGATCAGCAACCCTTGAAATAAACTTCATTCATTGATGTTGGGTTTAAAAGAATGTCACTGTCAGGTCAGCGGTCTGAACATGTGCAAGGATGTGTTTGCACCTGTTACATTTCAGGTTGATACAAATTCCTTCCACACACACCTCAAAAATGGCAAAAAAAACTTATGTTGACACAGATAAAGCATCTTTATTCCTCATCGTTGACCTGCCTGCTCTACCTACATTCACTCAATTTCCTTCATTCAGGAATGTGTGATGGTGCACCCTCTATACATCACCAGCTGCTTTTATATTGGCACAGTTTTAATTTGGATTCTGGGAAACCTGCACCCATAAGCGCTCATCCAGCATTTACGGTGCTAAATTGGGCTCCTTTATGCCGACAGTAGGCTTATAGGCTCATAAAAACCCGGGTCTACCAGTCTGCCACTGGGATAAGGTTGCTAGATTTAGCCTTGTAAGCACCACCTCACTGGCACAGGTCTCTCAGAATCCACATTAACAGTGACTGGTTCTCCTTTTGTGAAAGGCACCAGCTCACTTCCCTCTCTCTGCACCAATGATCAGCCTGGATGTGTAAAATGTAGCCCCTCCACCCCAGGACATCAGAATGTGAATTTTAATGAAGACTGTGATTGGAGCTCGAGTCTCCTGGTGGTGATCCAAAACTGCACCATTCTACCAACCGTGTAAATGCTGCTATGTTTTCTTTTCTTTGCATTCGCACATGTTATCGGTATATTGGATGGCAATATGATGCTCCCCTTTTTCAGGCACACCCACATCTGCCTCTCTTGATATGTCAGTATTTTGCCATTACAGTCCCTTGGTGCACAATTGCGAATTGGCAGTTCAGCGCTCAGTCGTGACCAATAATGGCATTCTAACTGCCATTATTGGTCACGATCAATGATGCCTATTTTTCTGTAACATACTGACAAACAGCAGGACTAGCAGTGTGAGTGAGATGGCTGTATTGGACAATGACAATGGAAGTATAAATATGGACAGCTGTCAATGTTTCCTCTAAGCTGCACGCGTGCCGCTCACAAGCTTCGCCATTTGAAATACTGCGCATGTGCAGAAATTTAAAGGGGTTGCGCACAACAAAGATCATTTATGGGGAATATTGACAGCTGTAGTTGCCATCATGCCTAACTGCATCATCGGGGGCTGTTTCATTCAGAAACATCTAATCAGGCCTTAAACTCCTGGGATCAATCTGTTTCTGCTTTTTCTACTGAATTTGCATTTCAAAGTGTTTAAATAACCACAAATGAAAGCAGTATGCCATTGTGGCCTTGTTGATGCTTTATAGAGTATCAGTAACATTTCCTTGGATGAACTGTAATGGATTTGTTCAAACACCCTGGCAGCTTATTTGTCTTTAAACACCATGGGAGCAGCTGAAATGAACAGATTTTGTTTTCTTTTCTAAAGCTGGTAACTTGCCCAAATGCTGTTGATGTTTTTTTTAATTTGGAGAGGAACTGCAGAGACTTGCTCAACAGCGCAACCTACTGGCCAGAACTTGTAACTACACATTGCCGGCAACTTTATTTATCGGATTTCCATTCTAAATGTTTATAAGAACATAAGAAATAGGAGCAGGAGTAGGCTATACGGCCCCTCGAGCCTGCTCCGCCATTTAATATGATCATGGCTGATCAGATCATGGATTCTGGTCCACTTCCCTGCCCGCTCTCCATAACCCCTTATTCCCTTGTCGTTTAAGAAACTGTCTATTTCTGTCTTAAATTTATTCAATGTCCCAGCTTCCACAGCTCTCTGAGGCAGAGAATTCCACAGATCCATAACCCTCAGAAGAAATTTCTCCTCATCTCAGTTTGAATGGGCGGCCCTTTATTCTAAGATTATGCCCTCTAGTTCTAATCTCACCTATCAGTGGAAACATCCTCTCTGCATCCACCTTGTCAAGCCCCCTTATAATTTTATACGTTTCAATAAGGTCACCTCTCGTTCTTCTGAATTCCAATGAGTAGAGGCCCAACCTACTCAACCTTTCCTCATAAGTCAACCCCCTCATCTCCGGAATCAACCATGTGAGCCTTCTCTGAACTGCCTCCAAAGCAAGTATATTCTTTCTTAAATATGGAAACCAAAACTGCATGCAGTATTCCAGGTGTGTCCTCACCAATACCCTGTACAACTGTTGCAAGACTTCCCTGCTTTTATACTCCATCCCCTTTGCAATAAAGGCCAAGATTCCATTGGCCTTCCTGATCACTTGCTGTACCTGCATACTATTCTTTTGTGTTTCATGCACAAGTACCCCCAGGTCCTGCTGTACTGCAGGAGGTGATCAATGTTAACAGTTATAACAACAGGAAATTAGACAAACTGTCCTTCCTGGTCCTTCTCGAGCTCTCTGCAGTCTTTGACACGGTCGAGCACACCATCTTCTCCCAAGGCCTTTTTGTTGTCGAGTTCAGTGGGACTGCCCTTGTAGTTCCTCCACTCATACTTCTCCAATCACAGCCAGAGCATCTCCATTCCCTTCCCTTCCCTGCACCGTTATATCTGGAGTTCCCCCAAGGATCTATCCTTGGCCATCTTCTCTTCCTTATCTACATGCACAACTTGATGACATCATCCAGAAACATGGGGCCAGCTTCCACATGTACGCTGACGACATCCAGCACCGGTCTCAACCCCTCCACTGTTTCTGTGTTGTTGGACTGCTTATCTGACATCCAATCCTGGATGAGCTGCAATTTCTTCCAGTTAAACATTGCAAAGACCAAAGCCATTGCCTTCGGCGCTGATTTCATTCCCCTCCTCGTCACTGTCTCAGGTTCAACCAAATTGTTCGCAACCTCAGCATCCTATTTGATGCCAAGCTGAGTTACTGACCCACATCCTCTCCATTACACAGACGGCCTACTTCCATCTCTGTAACCTCGCCCATCTCGGCCCCTTCCTCAGCCCATTTGCTGAAGAAACCTTCCATGCCTTTGTCACTTCCAGACTTGACTATTCCAATGCTCCCCTGGTCGGCCTCCCATCCTCCACCACCACCTTTTGTAAACTTCAGTTCATCCAAAACTCTGCTGCCCGTATCTTATCCCGTACCAAGTCCTGTTCACTCATCACCCCTGTGCTCGCTGACCTATATTGGCTCAGAGTCCATCACCACATCCAATTTAAAATTCTCATCTTTGTGTTTACATCCCTTCATGGCCTCACCTGCTCCCTTCCTCTGTACTCTCCTCCAGCCCTACAACCTTCCACGAACTATGATTTCCACCGCCTCTGGCGTTTTGTGCATGGCCGTTGGTTACTGTACTTTCCGCACTCTGGAAATCCCGCTCCACATCTCTCCTCCTTGACCCTCCTTAAAGATAACTTCTTGACCAACCTTTTCGTCATATCCTCCTACTATTTTCTTCTTTGGCTGAGCCTCCATTTTCATCTGATTACGCCTCTGTGAAGTGCCTTGGGGCATTTTTCTATGTGAAAGGCGTGATATGAATTTAAGTTGTTAATGTATGAATAGTGTCAACCAATTGCTGTAATAACTTGGAATGAAGCACGTGCCCATTTTATGTTTTCCGTGATCAGTCATCTATTGCACAGTATTTTGTCGCACCCTTGTATGTTCCTTTACTTTGTGGGAACTGGTACAATAATCTGGCCATACTACTTTGCATGCCAGTATAAGGCATTGCCTTTCGTATTGAGTTCAAGAGTCCAATTTTTTTGAGTGCTGATGTGTTGAGAGTTTAATGAGCTGGTTTTTCTTGTTTGGATTTAGTTTTAATGCTCTGTTTCTCTCGCTCAGGTGGGCTATGACAAACCGGGAGAGGCTGTTAGCTTTGAATAGCACGCTGGAGTTCAAGCTGCACAGATTATATTTCATTAGTCTACTGACTGGAGGTGTCATCAACCAGATTGAGGCACTGGAATATGCCAAGAATTTTCAACCCTTTGCACACCAACATCAAAGAGGTCAGCTTTTATCTATAAGGCATTTCCAGTTGTTTAAAAGGCTGATCTGAATGTTGTTTACTGTTTTTAAGTGAATTGGACAGCAGGGATACAGTGGGTGTAATTACAGAAAGGCAGTCTGATTGAATGAACCACTCAATAAAACTGATATCCTCAATATAACGTCATGTATCTTATTAATTCTCTCTTCTTGCTCCTTTCTCCCTTCACCTCTTCTCCTAAAAACATTGACATTGGTGGGATGCAATAATATAAAGCACCTCGGGGCTTTTTACTATGTTACAGTAACTATATAAATGTAAGTTATTTTTGTATATATGTTATTATAAATATATATAACTTTCTCTAATACAATGCAGGACCTCTGAATGCTTCTGTATACCCATTTTGAAATGCAGAAAAAGACTTGCACTGCTTTGATTATGCAGTAAACTGGATAATTCCACATTTACCCTTCTACTCTTTTTAAGTAAAGAATTCCTTGACCTTATCGCTTCTGAAACTCAGCTCAAGTATATAGTACATGTGACCTCTTAAAACACACATCACTCCCTAATCAGATTCCAACCACACTTGCTCTACTAGTTCCTGTAGACATGGGTTATCGACATCACTGCAGTTTATTCATCGCAGTTCATTGCTGTCGTCCTTCCCTAATACGCTGTCTATTGTCTATGCTAATTGTGTGTTGCGTTTTGTTTGTAACATCATAACAAAGCAACACTGGAAAATCTGGTTTCATCGTAATTGTAAGGCGTTTCTGCCTCGTGGAGCAAACTACGTGTTCTGTTGTGTACTGTCGTTAACTATATGTATATGGTTGGGAGTAAAGCTATTTTATTTTGGACTGTTGTGTTTTTTGTCCATATTCTAATATCTGATTGTAAACTCTCTTTTCTGTAACAGTTGATAATTTTATTCTCTGAAGTTCAGTGATGATTCGGGCACACTGTTCCCCTTGTTTTCCAATGTGTTGCCTTTGGGCAGGGGCTTCTTTAGTACTTGGCCTTTGGCTTTTAGATTTCTTCTATGTGAATTGCTCAATAGATGAATTCCTCAATAGATAATGAGTGAGTTATCATTCCAGACATCCAGGTGTTGATGGGAAGCCTAGTTTACCTGCGGCATGGCATTGCAAACTCCCCCTACCTTCATCTGCTGGACTCCAATCAATGGGCAGACATCTGTGACATATTCACGAGGGATGCCTGTGCTCTCCTCGGTCTTTCAGTCGAGTCACCTCTCAGTGTCAGGTAAGCTCAGATGAAAGAGCTAGAATCTTCATTCTTGAATATGTTCTAATTGTCTTTTTTTTTTGAAGAGGAGTTTTTGCCATCCTAACTGTCCTTTTAAAATAAGACAATGGTAAAGAATTGTGCTTCACTTAATTCTAATTTAATGTTTAAACAGTGGGTTCTCATGACCAGAACAGAGGATTTATGATTCAAATGGCTTAAGAGAGCTGCACTAATACAAGTTGATACTGTCAGTGACCCCGGGGGGCGTGAGGGAGGGGGAGGGGGGTGGGGTGGGTTGTTGCCAATGATTCCCCTGTGGAATGGAACAGCTTCTTTTGTCAAGTAAGCAGTCAGTCAAAAAGGATCATGGGATTGACCTGGTTACCTCAGTGATGCAACCAGCTCAGTCTTAAAATCCGGAGACTTAACTGGCTGAAAAACTATCCTTAGCAGCCAGTTTTCAGCTATCTGTAGGGCTAAATCTTATCGGTAGCGTCTCGGCTCTGGAATGGAAAGGTTACAGGGAAACCAGCAAGTTTTAACATTTACTTTAGTGGCAAAGCACTATTAACCTAACAGAACAATTCCTGACATTTTAATAGCATTATTACAGTAATAAGGTTTATTTCAGTGTTGCCATGTCTTCAGCTGAATTTTTAATTAAGACTGGTTAGCACAGGGATGCTAGAATCCTGGGAGGTAATGGCAGGTGAAGAGTTAAAAACCAGTTCTTTCAGCTTCAGTGTGTGTCAATGCAGTTTCCTCCTACTGTTGAGTTTGGCTCTTCCTCGAGGCCTTTCTCCTAATGATGCCATTAACTGTTTAAACACAAGCTTTTTAAAAAAAAATCACAAGTTGTTGGACTTAATTTGTAGATTTTAGGACTCCAGGCCTGATTTCTGACAGTTGAATAAATGCTCACTAATGCTGTTGCTTGATATGGTAATGTTAAGGGTTCTCGTTACATCTGTTACATTTTGTGTTTAAGTGTGTGTGTGGGTGGGCTTATGCAACTGCACATGCGTGTCGATGAGGGGTGCATATGTGCAACTGTGTGTGGTTTGAGTGACTTCATCTTTACGTCAATGCAGAACAGTGGAATTTTACTTGATAGCCAATCCAAAGTGTTTCCTGAACTGATAATGTGAAAATCTGCCACAATCAGGACATTGTACAGTTGGATCTAAAAGATTGGTCTTTATGGCTTTGAGTTGGGTTGACTACAATGTCCAATATTGCTGTACACTGCACTTTACAGTATAATTCCCACTGTTGTTGAGGATTCAGATGTGCTTTGCTATAGTCCCTCTTCACAAGCCTTTGGTAATCTAAAAGTATTCCTTGGCCAACATTTTGCAAAGCTATTTTTGGAGATATTTTGCAATTTTTATGAATGATGTCCAATTTTGGAAATTATAGACCAATGTGCTGACTTTATAGAATTGTTATTTTGCACATTCTGGCCCCCTATTTCTGTCCATCCAATACTCCAATCTCAGCTGATGTTCAAGTAATCATGCTTCTGTCCACCGATGGTTCAATTGGTGAATGCACTATTCAGTGTTGAACTGAGCCATCCAGACCAAGTGGTTCCAAATTTAACCCCAAGTTTACTGTTCGCTAATCTCTGCTTGAATGCAGTAAGGATTCTATAAATTGGAATCTGGATCTACAGGAAGGTGTGGTGGAGGGGACCATCAACAAGGCACTATCTAATGACCAACCCCACATTGGAAATTGTATATCTGTAGACAACAGACAGATAGGATCAGCATCAGCTGTTAATGGTCCCCTGCTAAACAGCATCTGGACACTATCTGGGCCAGGGATACTTGCAAATCTTAGGTTGAAAGTCACAATCTCTAGCAGTTATTTACTCAAAGGCTGCTCTTACACCATAACACAACTCCATGTGTTTATTTTAACAGCATATTACTATATAGAAAATACCAACAGATTTAAAAGCATCAAATTGCAAACATAAAACATTTTCCTTTAGCATTGGATACAGTACGTTGAGTAAATTCAACAACTTTCCTGAAGTAGATGATCAACATTTCTTTCCATAAATTGGTTGTCCTGAAACATCCAAGAGCCATGCGGACTTGCAGTATCTAATCTACAAACGAACTGTGGAAATAAGCTTATGGGTTCTGTAAATTTCAAGCCGCTCTGCATCCACCCAGTTCCCCCATTTTAATCATAGAATCATAGAAATTTACAGCATGAAAGGAGGCCATTTCAGCCTCAGGATTTTAAGACTGAGCTGGTTGCATCACTGAGTTAACCAGTGTCATCACCAGCCAACAAAGAGCTATCTAGCCTAATCCCACCTTCCAGCTCTTGGTCCCTAGCCTTGTAGGTTACGGCACTTCAACTGCACATCCAAATACTTTTTAAATATGGTGAGGGTTTCTGCCTCTACCGCCCATTCAGGCAGTGAGTTCCAAACCCCCACCACCCTCTAGGGGTGAAGAAGTTTCCCCTCAAATCCCTTCTAAACCTTCTAACAATTATTTTAAATCTATGCCCCCTGGTTGTTGACCCCTCTGCTGAGGAAAATAGGTCCTTCCTATCCACTCTATCTAGACCCCTCATAATTTTATACACCTCAATAAGATCTGCCCTCAGCCTCCTTTGTTCCAAAGAAAACAAATCTTTCCTCAGAGCTTATATTCTCCAGTCCAGGAAATGTCCTTGTAAATCTCCCCTGTACTCTCTCTAATGCAATTATATCTTTCCTGTAATGTGACCAGAACTGCACACAATACTCCAGCTGAGGCCTAACCAGTGTTTTATACAGTTCAAGCATAACCTCCCTGCTCTTGTATTCTATGCCTCAGCTAATAAAGGCAAGTATTCCATATGCTGCCTTAACCACCTTATCTACCTGGCCTGCTACCTTCAGGGATCTGTGGACATGCACTCCAAGGTCCCTTTGTTCCTCTACACCTATGTGTCCGATCATTTAATGTGTATTCCCTTGCCTTGTTAGCCCTCCACAAATGCATTACCTCACACTTCTCTGGATTGAATTCTATTTGCCACTGTTCTGCCCACCTGACCAGTTCATTAATATCTTCCTGCAGTCTACAGCTTTCTTCTTCATTAGCAACCACACAGCTGATTTTAGTATCATCTGCAAATGTCTTAATCACACTCCCTAATTTCAAGTCTAAATTATTGATAGGTCCCTTGCTTTTTGTGGTATATAATACTGAGCCCTGCGGAATACCACTGGAAACAGACTTCCAGTCATAAAAACACATATCAACCATTACCCTTTGCTTCCTGCCTCTGAGCTAATTTTGGATCCAACTTGCCACTTTGCTCTGTATCCGATGGGCTTTTACTTTCGTGACCAGTCTGCCATGTGGGATCTTATCAAAAGCCTTGCTCACATCCATGTACACCACATCAAACGCATTACTCTCATCGACCCTCCATGTTATCTCCCAAAAAAATTCAATCGTTAGTCAGAAATGACCTTCCCTTAACAAATCCATGCTGACTGTCCTTGATTAATCCGTGTCTTTCTAAATGAAGATTTATCCTGTCCCTCAGAATTTTTTCCAATAATTTTCCCACCACCGCGGTCAGGCTGACTGGTCTATAATTACTCAGTCTGTCCCTTTCTCCCTTTTTTAAATAAAGGTACCATATTAGCAGTCCTCCAGCACCACACCTGTAGCCAGAGAGGATTGGAAAATGATGGTCAGAGCCTCTGCTATTTCATCTTTTGCTTCTCTTAACAGCCTGGAATACATTTCATCTGGGCCTGTGGATTTATCCACTTTCAAAGCTGCTAGACTGCTTTATACTTTCTCTCTATGTTTATTTCATTTAATATTTCACAATCCTCCCCCCGATTGCAATATCTGCACCACCCCTCTCTTTTGTGAAAACAGACTCAAAGTATTCATTAAGAACCATACCCATGTCCTCTGCCTCCACACATACATTACCTTTATGGTCTCTAATAGGCCCTACTCTGTCTTTAGTTATTTTCTTGCTCTTAATGTATTTATAAAACATCTTTGGGTTTTCCTCAATTCTACTTGTCAATTTTTTCATGCTCTCTCTTTGCTTTCCTAATTTCCTTTTTAATTTTCCCCCCTACACTTTCTATACTCCTCTAGAGTCTCTGTACCATTGAGCCCTCGGTATCTGTCATAAGCCACCCTTTTTTCTTTATTCCACTCTATATGACCCTTGACATCCAGGGGGCTCTAGGTTTGCTAGTCCCACCCTTTTTCTTTAAGGGAACATACTTGCTCTGAACCCTCCGGATCTCCTCCTTGAATGCCTCCCACTGCTCTGCCACTGATTTACCTTCAGGTAGCTGTTTCCAGTCCATTATGGGTAAATCAACTCTCAGCTTATCAAAATTGGCTTTTCCCTAATTGAGAACTTTTATTCCTGGTCTACCTTTGTCCTTTTCCATAATTACCCTAAATTTAACTGAGTTATGACCAAAATGCTCTCCCACTGATACCCCTTCCACCTGCACAGCTTCATTCCCTCAAACTAAGTCCAGAACCCTTGTTGGGTTTGCTACATACTGGTTTAAAAAAAAAAAAGTTCTCCTGAATACATTTTAGAAATACCTTTCATACTAATTTTATCTCAGTTAATATTAGGGTAGTTGAAATCCCCGACTATTACTGCCCTACAGTTTTTGCACTTCTCAGAAATGTGTCTACATATTTGCTCTTCTATCTCCCTCTGACTGTTTGGGGGTCTATAATACACTTCCAGCAGTGTGCTCGCCCCTTTTTTGTTCATCAATTCGACCCACATGGCCTCATTTGATGATCCTTCCAACCTACCATCCCTCCTCACAGCTGTAATTGTTTCGTTAATCGATACTGCGACTCCCTCTTTTTTTTAATCCCCTCTCTATCCCTCTATCCTGTCTGAAAACCCTGTAACCAGGAATGTTGAACTGCCATACCTGTCCTTTCAGCTATGTCTCAGTAATAGCTATAATATCATACTTCCAAGTGTCTATCTGTTCTCAGTTCATCTGCCTTATTCCTGGACACATTGCATTGAAGTCTATACCATTTAGCACTGCCAAACTTCCTTGTTGTCTATTTTGAAGCCCTTGTTTCCACTGTCTTCCAAATTCACTTTCTGCTTTTTTGCTTTCTAATTCCAGCTTTGTTTCTCTCCCTATTGAATCTATTCTCGGGTCCCCATCCCCCTGCCAAGCCAGTTTAAACTCTCCCCAACAGCACCAGCAACCCTCCCCTCCCCCCTAGTGAAGATATTGGTCCCGGCTCTGTTGAGGTGCAACCCTCCTGGCTTGTACAGGTCCCACCTTCCCCCGAAACAGTCCCAATGCCTCAGGAATCTAAAGCCCTCCCTCCTGCACCATCCTTCCAGCCACACATTCATCTGTCCTATCCTCCTACTTCTGTACACACTTGCATGTGGCACCGGGAGTAATCCGGAGATTACTACCTTTTGAGGTCCTGCTTTTTCATTTCTCTCCTAGTTCCCTAAAATCTGCCTGCAGGACCTCATCCCTCTTTCTACCTATGTCATTGGTACCGACATGGACCATGACTTCTGGCTGTTCACCCTCTCCCCCCAGAATGCCCTGCAGTCACTCGGTGACATCCTTGACCCTGGCACCAGGGAGGCAACATATCATCCTGCAATCACGTCTGCGACCACAGAAACACCTGTCTGCTCCCCTAACTATTGAATCCCCTACCACTATAGCTCTTCCACTCTTCTTCCTTCCCCCTGTGCAACTGAGCCATCCTGGTGCTGTGGACTTGGCTCTGGCTGCACTCCCCAGAGGAACCATCGCCCCCACCAACACTCAGAACAGAGTACTGGTTGGAGAGCGAGATGCACTCGGGGAACTCCTGCACTACCTGCCTGGTCCTCCTCATCTGTCTGGTGGTCACCCACTTCTTCTCTGCCTGCACACTCTTCAGCTGCGGGGTGACCACCTCTAGAAACGTGCTGTCCACGAATTTCTCAGCCTCACGGATGCACCGCAGTGACTCCAACTGCTGCTCAAGCTCTGAAACCCGGAGCTCGAGTTTCTGTAGCTGGTAACACTTCCTGCATACGTGGTCGTCCAGGCTACGCAAAGCATCCAGGACTTCCCACATGGCACAGGATGTGTACTCCACGGGACTTAGCTGCCCTGCCATGCCTCTGTTTAATAGACTAAGAACTAACCCTGCAGAAATAAACTTAAAATTAAAAAAAACACCCAGCAGCTACTCACCAATCAGCTCCTTCCCTTTTGCTGACTTACCTTTTGGTTTCTGACATCACTCCTGTGTTGAGTTACTCCCGGCCCTCTGCCTGCTCGCTGCCACCGCTGCTCTGGTCTGTGCTCTCTCTGGGCCTCCCGTTCAATTTATCCAGTCAGGAGCAGCCTAGACTGGAACTATTGTGCACTGAGTTTTCCAATCTTGTGCTACAAGAGACTGACAGAATAAGGTTTTGCCAAGAGAAGGCAAAGAAATAAGTTTGGCCTCAACCAGGTTTAGTGGTTACATTGTAGACATGCTGATGCAACTGAGGCTCTGTAGTGATCGTGATGATTAGGCTGTTTTAAGTAGTTTATCGCATTGTGCAATCTGAATTGAGGGAATGCGTAACAGAGCTGAGTAAATCATCAGACATATCCTTGTAGATATAAAAGAAAGGATGTGCTAGCACAAGGCTTCTTGAGCTGCTTGGGGCCAACTGAGTGAAGTGCTGACAGTGAGTTTATGCTGAGAAAAGATAAGGAGATGAATTTGGCCGAAGGAGGAGTTCGGCAAGGAGGCAGAATGGGCTTGACTTGGCAAGAAATGTGCACGATGATGGAGTCCTCTTCAGATTTCGGTAGATTGTACAAGCTGAAGGCCGGCTGAGTGAGTACATGGAGTTTGGTCTGGGCCAGAATTTGAGTTTCTGGGTCCTTTTTAAATCCAGTTATTATGACAAGATAGAGGAAACATGTGTTGCGTAGACCTTGCATGATTTGGGAATTTCTGAAGTCTTAGTGTTCGGAAGTCCCTCATCCCTGGCACTAGGAGAGACTAGAGAAACTGGGATTAAAAACAGAAAATACTGGAAATGCTCAGCAGGTCAGGGAGCATCTGTGGAGAGAGAAACAGAGTTAATGTTTCAGGTTGATGAAAGGTCATCGCCCTGAAACGTTAACTTTGCTTCTCTCTCCACAAATGCTGCCTGACTTGCTGAGTATTTCCGGCATTTTCCATTTTTTTTTTAAAGAGTTCCAGCCTCCACAGTATTTTGCTTTTGTATTAAGAGAAGCTGGGATTGTTCTCCTTTTTGAGCAGAGATGGTCAATGGGAGATTTAATAGAGGTGTTCAAAATTATGTAAGGATTTGATGGAGTACATAGGGAGAAACTGTTTCCACTTGGCAAAAGGGTCAATAATCACAGAACACAGATTCAAGATAATTGGCAAAAGAACCAGAGAGGAGATGAGGAGAAATGTTTTTGCTTATCATGTTATGATCTCGAATGCACTGTCTGAAAGGGTGGTGGAAGCAGATTCAGTAGTAACTTTCCAAAGGGAATCGGATATATGCTTGAAAAGGAAACATTTGCAGGGCTATGGGGAAAGAACTGGAGTGGGGCTAATTGGACAGCTCTTTCAAAGAACTGGTATAGACAGGGTGGGCCACTTGTGCTGTAAGAATCTGAGTGACCAGGTGTAAGAAGAATGTCCAGTTCGACTTGCTCAAGCCCAAAGTTACTCAACTTGAGAAACAATTGACGATGCTCTGCACTATATGGGGAGGAGGAACAGTTCCTGGAGCATGCACTACAGGAGGTGGTCATCCACAGTTCAAGGGCAATAGTGAGGCACAGGTAGGGAAGTACATGTCCATAGGGAATCAAATGAGAGGTGAAACAAGAACAACTTGTATTTATATAGCGCCTTTAAAGTAGTAAAATGTCCCAAGGAGTGTTATTAGACACAAAATTTGACACCGAGCCACATAAGGAGAAATTGGGGCAAGTGATCAAAAGCTTGGTCAAAGAGGTAGGTTTCAAGCAGCGGCTTAAAGGAGGAAAGAGAGGTAGAGAGGCGGAGACGTTTAGGCAGGGAATTCCAGAGCTTAGGGCCTAGACAACAGAAGACACAGCCACCAATGGTGGAGCGATTATAGTCAGGAATGCTCAACGGCAGAATCAGAGGAGCGCAGACCTCTCGGGGCGGTGGGTGGGTTTGTGGAGCTGGAGGAGATTAGAGAAAGGGAGGGATGAGGCCATGGAAGGATTTGCAAACAAGGATGGGAATTTTGAAATTGAGGCAATGCTTAATCGGGAGTCAGCGAGCATAGGGGTAATGGGTGAACAGGACTTGGTGCGAATTAGGGCACGGGCTGCCGAGTTTTGTATGACCTCAAGTTTACGTCGGGTAGAATGTGGGAGGCCCAGCTAGGAGTGCATTGGAATAGTCTAGAGATAACAAAGGCATGGATGAGGGTTTCAGCAGTGGATGAGCTGAGGCAAAGGGCGGAGACGGGCGATGTTCCACAGTGGAAATAGGCGGTCTTAGTTATGCTGCGGCTATGTGGTCGGAAGCTCACTTCAGGATCAAATATGACACTAAGGTTGCGAACCGTCTGGTTCAGCCTCAGACAGATGTTTGGGAGAGAGATGGAGTTGGTGGCTAGGGTACGGAGTTTGTGGCGGGGACGGAAAATAATAACTTCGGTCTTCCTAATATTTAATTGCAGAAAATTTCTGCTCATCCAGAAGTGGATGTCGGACAAGCAGTCTGACAATTTAGAGACCATGGAGATTTAAGTGATGGCACTAGTCTCCGACCTCCAACTATGAAGGAAATATGTCACAGCCCACTCTTGAGATAAAGGTCCATTGCCCTCAAGACATTTCTTTTAATCTTTTTCATTCTTCCTGTATAACAATTAATGGAAAAATGGCTACGCTCTGGCAGTTTTCTAAGGCTGTTCTGTTTCCTTGTTGATGGGAGACATAATGAAATGATTATATACTTCCACTCCCGTTTTTTGTTGAAAAAGAAGTGATTTGCTTTTTTTAAAGTATTTAAATCCATACCCCTATTAGGATCCTTGTATAATGACTCGGTTAAGCACTGATATTTCTCTGTATATGTTATTACCATAACAGTTTTTCTGCTGGATGTCTGGCATTGCCGGTTCTGCTGAATATTAAGGCCGTGATTGAACAGCGGCAGTGCACAGGGATATGGAGCCAAAAGGATGAACTTCCAGTGAGTGTTGCCCATTTGATTATTATTGGTGACAAATTGTCATATTGAAACTAAATACCTTCTTGCTGGTCTGAGTCTTGTGATTTCCTATCGTGTCCAACACCCCTCACCTCCCCCAACCTGAGCAAAATGGACTCTTGCTGGTAGGTAGGTTGAATTTGTGTGTGAGCAGATGAAACAGGACCATGTACACTGGATTGCTCTGATTTCCCCCAGAGCTTGGTGCGGTATTGTGTATTTGCAAATGTTCATGCATTACCATGATGCAGTACGTGAGTAGTGTAATGTCCCCGGAATGAGGCATTGTTCAATGTGCCTCACACTTGCTGGCCCATAAGTGTAACTTGGGCATGAATGTACCTGTATTTCATTTTCTGCACTTATGCTGAAGTAGAGCAAAAGCATCGGCATGGACTGGTTGGGCCGAATGCCCAGTTTCTAGAACCTGGGGACTGGGAGAAATTTAGAACTCAGCAGAGGAGGACAAAGGGTTTGATTAGGGCAGGGAAAATGGAGTACGAGAAGAAGCTTGCAGGGAACATTAAGGCGGATTGCAAAAGTTTCTATAGGTATGTAAAGAGAAAAAAGTTAGTAAAGACAAACGTAGGTCCCCTGCAGTCAGAATCAGGGGAAGTCATAATGGGGAACAAAGAAATGGCAGACCAATTGAACAAGTACTTTGGTTCAGTATTCACTAAGGAGGACACAAACAACCTTCCGGATATAAAAGGGGTCAGAGGGTCTAGTAAGGAGGAGGAACTGAGGGAAATCTTTATTAGTCGGGAAATTGTGTTGGGGAAATTGATGGGATTGAAGGCCGATAAATCCCCAGGGCCTGATGGACTGCATCCCAGAGTACTTAAGGAGGTGGCCTTGGAAATAGCGGATGCATTGACAGTCATTTTCCAACATTCCATTGACTCTGGATCAGTTCCTATCGAGTGGAGGGTAGCCAATGTAACCCCACTTTTTAAAAAAGGAGGGAGAGAGAAAGCAGGGAATTATAGACCGGTCAGCCTGACCTCAGTAGTGGGTAAAATGATGGAATCAATTATTAAGGATGTCATAGCAGCGCATTTGGAAAATGGTGACATGATAGGTCCAAGTCAGCATGGATTTGTGAAAGGGAGATCATGCTTGACAAATCTTCTGGAATTTTTTGAGGATGTTTCCAGTAAAGTGGACAAAGGAGAACCAGTTGATGTGGTATATTTGGACTTTCAGAAGGCTTTCGACAAGGTCCCACACAGGAGATTAACGTGCAAAGTTAAAGCACATGGGATTGGGGGTAGTGTGCTGACGTGGATTGAGAACTGGTTGTCAGACTGGAAGCAAAGAGTAGGAGTAAATGGGTTCTTTTCAGAATGGCAGGCAGTGACTAGTGGGGTACCGCAAGGTTCTGTGCTGGGGCCCCAGCTGTTTACATTGTACATTAATGATTTAGACGAGGGGATTAAATGTAGTATCTCCAAATTTGCGGATGACACTAAGTTGGGTGGCAGTGTGAGCTGCGAGGAGGATGCTATGAGGCTGCAGAGTGACTTGGATAGGTTAGGTGAGTGGGCAAATGCGTGGCAGATGAAGTATAATGTGGATAAATGTGAGGTTATCCACTTTGGTGGTAAAAACAGAGAGACAGACTATTATCTGAATGGTGACAGATTAGGAAGGGGGAAGGTGCAGCGAGACCTGGGTGTCATGGTACATCAGTCATTGAAGGTTGGCATGCAGGTACAGCAGGCGGTTAAGAAAGCAAATGGCATGTTGGCCTTCATAGCGAGGGGATTTGAGTACAGGGGCAGGGAGGTGTTGCTACAGTTGTATAGGGCATTGGTGAGGCCACACCTGGAGTATTGTGTACAGTTTTGGTCTCCTAACTTGAGGAAGGACGTTCTTGCTATTGAGGGAGTGCAGCGAAGATTCACCAGACTGATTCCAGGGATGGTGGGACTGACCTATCAAGAAAGACTGGATCAACTGGGCTTGTATTCACTGGAGTTCAGAAGAGTGAGAGGGGACCTCATAGAAACATTTAAAATTCTGACGGGTTTGGACAGGTTGGATGCAGGAAGAATGTTCCCAATGTTGGGGAAGTCCAGAACCAGGGGTCACAGTCTAAGGATAAGGGGTAAGCCATTTAGGACCGAGATGAGGAGAAACTTCTTCACCCAGAGAGTGGTGAACCTGTGGAATTCTCTACCACAGAAAGTAGTTGAGGCCAATTCACTAAATATATTCAAAAGGGAGTTAGATGAAGTCCTTACTACTCGGGGGATCAAGGGGTATGGCGAGAAAGCAGGAAGGGGGTACTGAAGTTTCATGTTCAGCCATGAACTCATTGAATGGCGGTGCAGGCTAGAAGGGCTGAATGGCCTGCTCCTGCACCTATTTTCTATGTTTCTATGTTTCTATGCAATATATCCTATGTATGTAATCCTGTGTAAACTTTATGCTTTCATAACTTGTGCTCTTGATTACTACTCCTCTCATGCCTAACTAGTTCAAGTAACCTAACCACATGGACAGAATTAATCCTTTTATATATTGCAAAGACCACAATCATACCTCCGACTCCTTGATGTCCTTGTTCTTGCCAAATTATTCACTTGTCACCCACCCCTGAGCAATCTCCATCATCGCTCCCTTAAGTCTGAGAGCTGTGCTCACAATACTCGTGGTGCACAGCTGATCTTGTCATTCATCATCAGATCTGACATGACTATACTCAGCACTACTATGTCTTGCTCACTTCCAACAAATCCTGCTACTGCTCATCCTGGAGGGCAAGGACAACTCGTTTCTGCATGATGCGCCATCTCCAGAAACCTCCTTTTCTCTGCCCCTCTCCAACCTCACCTCCAATAACAAAATGCACAATATCTCAAAGATTTCTTTGTTTCCATGATTCAGACCACCATGCAGATGCCTCTGCCATTGCTTCCCTTTCCTCTCCCCTGCTGCTCTTGACCTCCCCTCAATGTACATACTGCCGCTCGGTGACATTATCCACATGCATGCGGTCAGTTTCCATATGTATGCTGATGACATCCAGCTCTACCTCTTTATCTTTTCCTTCAATCACTCAGACTGCCTGTCTGACAAATTTTAGATGAGTCAAAATATCCATTAATTGAAAATCAGGAAGATCAAAGCCATTGTTTACACCCCCTTTCTTAAACCCTGCTCCTTTGCCACTTGCCACCCAGCCTTCTCAAACTAAACTAGACCATGTGGAACTTCAGAGCCCTATTTAGTCCAGACTGAGCTTCAAACTCCACATCCTATCCATCACCAAGACCATTACTTCCATCTTTGCAGCATTGCTCACTTCCTCTCCTTCCTTACTTACTACTGCTGAAACCCTTATTCAATGTCCTCTTTGCTGGCCTCCCATCCTTCGCCCTCCAAAAATTAAATCTTATTCAAAGCTCAGCTACCTATCTTTAGTCTTGCTCCAAGTGGGGGTAATATATTAGCATGGATAGAAGATTGGCTAACCAACAGAAAACAGAGAGTTGGAATAAATGGTTCATTCTCTGGTTGGCAATCAGTAACGAGTGGGGTGCCGCAGGGATCAGTGCTGGGACCCCAACTATTTACAATCTATATAACGACTTGGAAGAAGGGATTGAGTGTAACGTAGCCAAGTTTGCTGATGATGCAAAGATGGGAGGAAGAGCAGTGTGTGAGGAGGGCATAAAAAAGCTGGAAAAGGACATAGACAGGCTAAGTGAGTGGGCAAAAATTTGGCAGATGGAGTATAATGTTGGAAAGTGTGAGATCACTTTGGCAGAAAAAAATCAAAGAGCAAGTTATTATTTAAATGGCGGAAGATTGCAAAGAGCTGCAGTACAGCAGGACCCGGCGGTACTTGTGCATGAAACACAGAAGGATAGTATGCAGGTACAGCAAGTGATCAGGAAGGCCAATGGAATCTTGGTTTTTATTGCAAAGGGGATGGAGTATAAAAGCAGGGAAGTCTTGTTACTGCTGTACAGGGTATTGGTGAGGCCACACCTGGAATACTGCGTGCAGTTTTGGTTTCCATATTTACGAAAGGATATACTTGCTTTGGAGGCAGTTCAGAGAAGGTTCACTAGGTTGATTCTGGGGATGAGGGGGTTGACTTATGAGGAAAGGTTGAGTAGGTTGGGCCTCTACTCATTGGAATTCAGAAGAATGAGAGGTGATCTTATCGAAATGTATAAGATTATAAGTGGGCTTGACAAGGTGGATGCAGAGAGGATGTTTCCACTGGTGGGGAAGACTAGAACTAGAGGGCATGATCTTAGAATAAGGGGCCGCCCATTTAGAACTGGGATGAGGAGAAATTTCTTCTGAGGGTTGTGAATCTGTGGAATTCGCTGCCTCAGAGAGCTGTGGAAGCTAGGACATTAAATAAATTTAAGACAGAAAGAGACAGTTTCTTAAACGATAAGGGGTTATGGGGAGTGGGCAGGGAAGTGGAGTTGAGTCCATGATCAGATCAGCCATGATCTTATTGAATGGCAGAGCAGGCTCGAGGGGCCGTATGGCCTACTCCTGCACCTATTTCTTATGTTCTTAAGTGCTGCTTGCCAATCACGCCAAACCTCACTGACCTGTGTTGGCTTCCTGTCCTCAGCGTATTGAACTTTAAACACTTTTATCTTCAAACTCATCTATGGCCTTGACCTAAACTATCTCTGCCATCTCTCCCAGCCTTGTGCTCCGTCCTACACAGTTGACTCTCAAATGGCCTTTTGTGCACCACCCCCCCCCCCCCCCCCCCCCGCCACCGCCGCCTCATTCCACCAGAGATGGCAGAACCTTCAATTGTCCCAACCCCATTCTCTCTGGAATTTTCTCCCTAATCCCCTCCACTTCTCTCCAATTTTTTTTTAACTTTTCAAACCCCATCTTTTTGATGAAGCTTTCTCTGCTAAATCTGACACCACAGGTTGGCATCTGTTCATTATCAATACTCCCCACCCAGGTAAAGCACCTTGGGATGTTTTCATTGATTGATGTATTCTATGAATTGTGTTGTATGATGTCATTGAGCATTTAAAGGTTGCCTTGGACAGCTTAATGTTCTTTACATAAGTTAAGTTAGGAAGTGCCATAGCTGAGTGAATAATCAAACTATCTGTAGCAGTATAAGGACATCGATGAGACAAATATGGCCATACTGGGTATCAAAAGTGTTTCACTCTCCAAGTATCCTAGATTGAAACCGTCTTTCTTTTTTCTCGCGTCCCAACCACCACCTTCATTTTTTAAAGGTAGTGGCTCATGATTGGTTGTAGTTCCACACTGCCACTAACCATCCACTACCTAGTCGAAGGACCATGAGTGAACCTGGACAATGAGTGTTCCTATGCTTTCAACTATAAAAGGAATCACAGTTGAATGTGTGTCTGTCCTCACTTGGTGATCACACACACACTTCTCTGCAAGGGTCACTGACTACTGATCAGGAGCTGTAAATCGGTCTGTTTTTTGCCCCTTTCATTACCCCACCACTTTGAGACCAAATATAATTCCATCACTGCCCCCTCCCCCCCCCCCCCCCAATTGAAAGCAGCTAACTCATCACACACCAAAGATTGAACCTGAGGTCAGCATAATCTGTATGGCTTAGTGTTGCTCCCTTTCCAAAAAGGCAAAAAGAATGTCAGTTACCTTTTTTATTTCTTTCAGATTGAAATTGAGCTGGGTAAGAAATGCTGGTACCACTCTGTGTTTGCCTGCCCCATCCTCCGACAACAGGCAACTGAATCCAATCCTCCCATGAAGCTGATCTGCGGTCATGTGATCTCCAGAGATGCATTAAACAAACTGATCAATGGTGGAAAGTGAGTAGCGTGTGGATACATTGACCATCTTATTGGGAACAACAGAGTAAAGCTTTAAAGTGACTGATATTTACATGTCGGTGGGAATTGTGAATCTCTGAATATGATGGGGGCGAGGGGATATACTTTATGCTTAGAAAGGAATAGCCATCCCTGACTGATCTAAACCATAGTACCTTCCTCCATTTCTCTACTCTAGCTCTTCATTCTGCCTCTCTCGCACTTACCGCTAGCTGGGGAGGTGGTTGTTCACGTTCTGATTTAATGGCCAGGTAATTGCTCTTCCAGTATGATGAAGATATCCAGTTATTAGCCGTGTCTATTCTACCTAGTTTCTGAGCTAGGTTTTCCTGCCGCTCCTTCCCCACTACACCATTGGCATCCAGCACTTGAGCCATGAAGGCTCATTATCTCACCTGCCGTTCCCTCAGCAAATATACCTGTCCGTCTTGGAGAATTCCGATGGGTTTTTCTCGTCAGCTTCACTACATCGATTTCTGACTCTCCACTGATTTACTGGTGACGTGGTGGGTTGGTGCAACAGCTCATGAATTTACCCCCATAATCCTTGCCCTGGAATCCTCCCAACCTCAGCAAGCAGTGGCACACCCAATTAGCAAGGTGAGTTATCCAACTCCTGGTAGTGGATTACAGAATGGCATAGATCATGGAGGAACTTGCTTGCTAATCCTCTTAGCAGGAGAATCATGCTGGGGGTAGGATGTTTACTTGATGGGACGGGTAAAGTCAATTTAAACACAATTCTTTTTTCCGCAATGTGATCTGTACTTGTATCATTTCTTACACATTTCCCCTTGTGCAGGTTAAAGTGTCCCTATTGTCCAATGGAACAAGCTCCTGCAGATGCGAAGCAGATCTATTTCTGAAGACCATCTTCGAGCCCACTGGACATTGCGCCTCCTGTTGGAGATGGGCTGTTACTAGGGTGTGTCTGGATTAGTACTGTTTTATTGTGACCAGCCTAGGCCAATAGATGGTGTGAATGTGATTTACCCTGGATGGAGCTAACGTGGGCTGTGGCAGGTGTTTTTTGGATGGTCGCCCCCACCCCCTCTCCCCCTCTCTCTCTTTCCCCCCCCCTCTTTCCCCCCCCCCGCCCCCCCGCCCAGCTATTGTAGGACTTGCACTTTGTTTGCACTAGAATATAACTTGGGTTAGCCATTAACTCTTATCTAACTTTTTTGCCCCACTTGCAGCTGCTTAGCCACTACCAGGCAGTTTAAATACAATTGCAATACTGATTTGCTGCCACTTGATGTCAGCAGCACACATTATAAACCCTGTGTTGTGGAGTAGTTCCAAAACATGCCAGTGGGCCTCCAATGGCATTATTAGTTGCTGTACACACCTTGACACTATTCACCATTCTGGAGTTGAACGGCGTGTACGTTTTGTGAGTAACCTTATTTAATTTTTTGCCACTGATCAATTTGGGTATGGTTATCACAGACTCCTATTCCACCCCCCCACCCCCAACTCCCCAATTATATGAGATGTATACAGTACCACTGAGAGTTACTGAGATTCACAAATGTGATATCTATTGAAATGTTATGAGGTGGTGCTGGTGTTTGCCTGAGGGTGGGGTTGAGGTGCATGGTTGGGTAATGGAGCAGGAGCTCTACATTGCATCTGATCCATCTCACACATTCCCTGAAATGCGGTCACCAAGTGCAAGCAAGGTGAAGGGAGGGAGAAAAACCTTACAATTTCCCAACAGTGTGACCCCTCCCTTTCACAAGGAGATCTATAATATGTTACATCTCAAACCACCATATCTCAAGTTTTTTAAGATGGTGGTCTGTCTATAGTCACGTACATCAGTACCTTAGTCCTTTATCAACTGCAGTGATAATATTTGACCCTCAATAGCTTATGATATAGCAGTCCTTGGATCTAATAACCTAGGCTTCGAAAAGGTAGTTGGTATCTTTTTTCTGATAGTCGCAATAATGGCAGTTAACACATCAACAGTGGAACTGAGTCCTACCGAAATGTAGAACTAGTTGAACAAGGAATATTTTGCACTGAGACTCCTGATGCATGTCGTTGAACACATTGAGTGGTGTACTACTGAACTATACAGTAAATCACAAGTAATAGGTGTGGTTGGTACGAAGTACACTAGTCTTAGCCAGGGCAATACCGGGGCACTACAGTTGCCCTCTATGTTCCTGAGCTGGGGTAAAGAGAGAAATCATTTGGTATTTTCACACACTCCTTTCTCCAGTGAACCCTGCTGAAAAGGATACATATGTTGGACAGGACATTAGATGAGGACTGCTGTGATGCCACCATGGTCAATGAGCTTGTAACTCTTGTTGCCTGAGCTCGCACATGCAGAATAGCAGTTTGAGCGTGGTATCAGTGAGTGGCAATGCCCATGTAACCATCCCCCACCAAGAGTCCCTAACTTTAGGAGGTGAAGAGGGAAAGAAATGCTTTGCTTCAGCCATGAATGTTCTTCATTCAGACTTTGCAAGTCAAAAGAAAAAGTCAACTTGCATACTATCATTCATTCAATACAAACTGAAGCAAGGACATATAGATTTAATCATTTGGATTTTAGCTGGGATTGGCCAGTGGGGTCACTGTATTATACTGGGGAAAGTGGCCAATTTGCTGTTGTGACTTTAGGTGGGAATGGCCACTGGGGCACGAGACGGGGGAGTTGGTCAAGTTATGTTGGCTATTCTGTGTTTTTTAGAAATCAACTTTTAAAATTGACCTTTTATTTATATTTGCAAATTGTACTTTATCATTTTTTAAATATTCTTTATTCAGTTGTTTGTAATATAACCCTGTAATTGTGCCTTTGCAGATGTTTGTTTTCTGTGACACATCACTGTAATTGCCTCTTGCACTAGTTCTGAATGAGTGGCAGTAGCGTATCAGTCATGACCTCCCACTATACATGGTTGTAGGCACAAACATAACAACAACTTCTGTTGATTAGGAAAAAAACTAGCACCTAAGTGCTGATCTTTTGTTTAAAGAAAAACCCGTTGCCACTTAATTATAAACTGGTTATGTCTAAAAGTAGCCACCCTAAGTATTCTTAATGAAGCCAGCTTTAAGCCCCAGATAATTGCGCAGCAGGCAATACTTCAATCAGCAGTTCAGTATAATGGGAGTGAAGGGAATCTGGTTTGATTTGGAGAATTAAGCGGAACCGACACACTGCTTCATCTCGAATCCAGCCCAGATGGGTTGAAGATCTCTTCCATCTGGTAGATGCTCTGAGCGGGAAAACCCCTTGCCCCCTCTGCCAATCTCAATTGGCCTCAGTGTAGCTGAGTGAACTACCTGCCCTTCCATGGCCACTGAGCATTTTTATCAACTGCTAATTTTAAAGTTGGCCAACATGTGCCCTCTTTGAAGGCAGAGGGTTTTTTTTTTACTCCTTGTTCCTTCCCTTCCATCACCCAGTGTCATACACCTGTCACAGCCACCCACAAGATGAAGGAGAATGGCCTGGGTAGGAGGTTTCATCCAACGTAACATCTTTCCCTGTGGAAAAATAAACTGGCTCCTACTTGCCTTCCCACAGTAATAATGCTGAGAAGATGAGCTACGTAGGTAAAGATTTGTCTTGGCTGGGATAAATAGCATACATTGGGATGGGCAGTTCCAGTCTACAATAGGGTTTCTCTGGGTTCCAGAATATATGGTACTCCTACATCACTGGCAGTAGTGATTAGAAACACTCAAACTGTGTATTAAAATATAGTAATTTTAGGTATCAAAGCCAATTGTGCTAGATTCAGGATGTGCAACCCAGATTTACCTGAAATGGGTTCAGTGGAGATGCCAAGTATATTTGTGCAGGCTGCAAAGAAAGGATGACTTTAGAAAAGGATGGTACAGTTATTAACCACAAATAATAGCATTTTGTGATGACATGCCCTGCAAAGGGTAGGGAATGTAACTTTTAAACCAGCCTTACATTTTTTTAATGGGAAGGAGCGACGAGATTTCTCTTGCCCATTTCTGAAATGTCACTGTCATAAGGATAGTGGTTTACCATCCTTCGCCATCTATTCTTGCTATATTTTTAGTTTGGAGGGTGTGAGAAAATTTTGTAGGATTGCTCCATTTCACGAGCTGTTATTTTAATCCCTAGCTTGCTTGTCACCTGTCCTCCCACAAAACCAGAAGAATACAAAGAAAAGTTCATGGAATACCCTGCAATCAGCAGTTCGGAAAGCTCCATGCTCCCTGATAATTTTAGACTGTTACATGACTTTTAAATTATATTATGAATAACAAATGATTGTGTTATTTTAGAGAACAAATTTTAATAAATATGTTGAAATGCTTTGGTGATTGAAATTGTTTTTCTGTTTTTCATCTGCAATATTAAAAAAAAAATGCAAAAACCAATCCAGTTGTGTGTTTTGGGCTATTTTTTTTTTTGGAGGGCGATTGTGTGGATTTCCTCATAATGCAGCTGAATGTTTTTGGGAAGTTGAGATTTGCTGTGACCACTTCACAAAGGAGTCACATTCTGACCTTCAGAAAGCAGTTGATCAGGTTACTCTCGTGAGACATGTAAACCAGAATAAAAGCTTGAGGTCAAAGGTGAAGAAATGTGAAAACTGAGCCTGGTTATCCTCAGTACCTGTTCCAGTTAGGCAGCTACATTTCCTGGGAGATCAGTCTTGGGAACCCTACTGTTCAGGATATTAATATATTGGACAAAGCTACTATAATAGTGTGCCAAAGTTTGTGGATGAAACAAAGTTGCACATTAAACCAGAGGAATTATTAAATATAATGACACTAAAACAAGTATCTGTACTACAATCACAATGAAGTGTATCTCATTGAAATGTGAGGGGCAATGGGTAATGGTATTCTATCTGACAAAGTTGACAGAGGAAGTAAAGGGTTTTAAATTGATAAACCATGAAGGACATAAGAGTTAAGAAAAGGCTATTCGACCCACCAAGCCATGCCCCTTAATCAGGCAGCCCACATAGGTGTCTCCTTTACTTTATTTCTCAATTCCTTTTCTCTCCAGAAATGCAACTGATTGTCTCAAGCCTATTTATTCTGTCCACTTCCAAGGCCTTCCGTATTAATTCAGTCTTGGCTCAGTGGTCGCACTTTTACCTCTTAGTCCACAGGTTGTGGGGTCAAGTCCCACTCCAGCGACTTGAGCACATAAGCCAGGCAGACACTTTTAGTCCAGTACTGAGGGAGTGTTGCACTGTTGGAGGTGCTGTCTTTCGGATGAGGCATTAAACTCAGGTGGATGTAAGAAATCCCATGGCACTATGTCAAGAAGAGCAGGGTAGTTCCCCTGGTATCCTGGCCAATATTTATCAGTCCCGACATCATTAAACCAGATTATCTAGTCATAAAGGGATCAGTTGGAGAAGCTATTTATCCATAACAAAAACAATGAGAAGGCATGATTTTTGTAAGCTGAGGAAACTGAGCTTAAACTATAACTTAAAGAGCAACCTTTACAGTTACTTATGGCATCCAATGCTCTTTGTTTATATTGAATGGAAATATGGTCAGAATTTTCAAAAAGATGAACAAATTCCTAACGAATCATTGGAATAGAGCAAAACCAGACTGCCTTTAGAGCACACTGAAAGTAGAAATGCTCCAGGCAGGTTTTGCATATGGACTTAAATAATATTCACTTAAAGTCTTTTGCTTATTCTTACTTTATATATTATAGAGTTGTTGAACTAAACTCTTTACAAGTTACCACACCTTTATTTGGGAAACTGACTCATCAAAACTTAGTTTCTATAGCTTCTGCCAAGGTCTGTGATCATCTCTTTGATAGTGTTTTTGGTAGGAAACTCCATGTCTGAAGATGCCCTGTCATTTCCTTTGCATGAAAGCTTGCTCTGTGACCAACAGGAGCTTGATATTGCTATCAAGAGACCACTTCAAACACAACTACATGGTTGTTTCTCTAAGGTGTGATGCTGGGGATTGTCGGCAGCCACTGTATTAACAATTCTGTATGTCTGCTTATTAGTATGAGAATAGATTATTGGATGGCCAGATGATATTACTTCTGGTCACGTAAAATGAAAGGTATTAGCTGAACAAAACTGCTCCTAGGACTGGCCATGATGGCCATCCATAGCTCCAAAAAGTGCACAGTCAAAGCAGTTGTTTGGCCTGACTGCTTGCCTCTCTTCTGCGGCTATATTTGACCAGGGTGTCCGCCCGAACACTTGAGGCTTTCCGCGACCGGTGGAGTGACTGGACTGCATCATCAACTCCCAGGATCCAAGTTTAATTGAATTTGATAAGTTTCCTTTTTAAAAAAAAACTTGTTTTAATTTACAGTTTAATGTTGGCGCCCCTTTAAAAATGGGGTACTTGTTAAACCACTAATGATGAGGACAATTGTCATTATTAAAGAAATTAACATATTTAGCTGAACAAGACATTTCACCTGTATCTCTGTCTGATCACCCTCTTTAAAATGTATAACGTTCTCTGTTTCCAATGCCTCCCTGGTAATCTATTCATAAGAACATAAGAATGAGGAGCAGGAGTAGGCCATTTGGCCCTTCGAACCTGCTCCGCCATTCAACAAGATCATGGCTGATCTTCGACCTCAACTCCATTTTCCCGCACTATCCCCATAGCCCTTAATTCCCTTCGTTCCCAAAAAATTCTCGACCTCTGTTTTGAATATACTCAATGACTGAGCATCCAAAGCTCGCTGGGATAGAGAATTCCAAAGATTCACAACCCTTTGAGTGAAGAAATTTCTCCTCATCTCAGTCCTAAATGGCCGACCCCTTATTCCGAGACTGACCCCATGTTCTAGATTCCCCAGCCAGGGGAAACATTTTAGAAACATAGAAAATAGGTGCAGGAGTAGGCCATCCGCCCTTTGAGCCTGCACCACCATTCAATAAGATCTTGGCTGATCATTCCTTCAGTACTCTGTTCCTGCTTTCTCTCCATATCCCTTTAGCCGCCAGGGCCATATCTAACTCCCTCTTGAATATATCCAATGAACTGGTATCAACAACTCTCTGCGGTAGGGAATTCCACAGGTTAACAACTCTCTGAGTGAAGAAGTTTTTCCTCATCTCAGTCCTAAATGGCTTACCCCTTATCCTAAGACTATGTCCCCTGGTTCTGGACTTCCCCAACATAGGAACATTCTTCCTGCATCTAACCTGTCCAGTCCCGTCAGAATTTTATGTTTCTATGAGATCCCCTCTCATCCTTCTAAACTCCAGTGAATACAGGCCCAGTCGATCCAGTCTCTCCTCATATGTCAGTCCTGCCATCCCAGGAATCAGTCTGGTGAATCTTCACTGCACTCCCTCAATAGCAAGAACGTCCTTCCTCAGATTAGGAGACCAAAACTGGACACAATATTCAAGGTGGGGCCTCACCAAGGCCCTGTACAACTGCAGTAAGACTTTCCTGCTCCTATACTCAAATCCCCTTGCTATGAAGGCCAACATACCATTTGCCTTCTTCACCACCTGCTGTACCTGCATGCCCACTTTCAGTGACTGATGAACCATGACACCCAGGTCTCGTTGCACCTCCCCTTTTCCTAATCTGCCGCCATTGAGATAATATTCTGCCTTCGTGTTTTTGCCCCCAAAGTGGATAACCTCACATTTATCCACATTATACTGCACCTGCCATGAATTTGCCCATTCGCCTAACCTGTCCAAATCACCCTGCAGCCTCTTAGCGTCCTCCTCACAGCTCACACCACTACCAAGTTTAGTGTCATCTGCAAACTTGGAGATATTACACTCAATTCCATCATCCAAATCATTAATATATATTGTAAAGAGCAGGGTCCCAGCATTGAGCCCTGCGGTACTACACTAGTCACTGCCTGCCATTCTGAAAAGGACCCGTTAATCCCGACTCTCTGCTTCCTATCTGCCAACCAGTTCTCTATCCACGTCAGTACATTACCCCCAATACCATGTGCTTTGATTTTGCACACCAATCTCTTGTGTGGGACCTTGTCAAAAGCCTTTTGAAAGTTCAAATACACCACATCCACTGGTTCTCCGCTGTCCACTCTACCAGTTACATCCTCAAAAAATTCCAGAAGATTTGTCAAGCATGATTTCCCCTTCATAAATCCATGCTGACTTGGACCAATCCTATCACTGCTTTCCAAATGTGCTGCTATTTCATCCTTAATGATTGATTCCAACATTTTCCCCACTACTGATGTCAGGCTAACTGGTCTATAATTACCCGTTTTCTCTCTCCCTCCTTTTTTAAAAAGTGATGTTACATTAGCTACCCTCCAGTCCATAGGAACTGATCCAGAATCGATAGATTGTTGGAAAATTATCACCAATGCATCCACTATTTCTAGGGTCACTTCCTTAAGTACTCTGGGATGTAGACTATCAGGCCCTGGGGATTTATCGGCCTTCAATCCTGTCAATTTCCCTAACACAATTTCCTGCCTAATAAGGATATCCTTTAGTTCCTCCTTCTCACTAGACCTTCGGACCCCAAGTACATCGGGAAGGTTATTTGTGTCTTCCTTTGTGAAGACAGAACCAAAGTACTTGTTCAATTGGTCTGTCATTTCTTTGTTCCTCATTATAAATTCACCCGAATCCGACTGCAAGGGACCAACGTTTGTCTTCACTAATCTTTTTCTCTTCACATATCTATAGAAGCTTTTGCAGTCATTTTTTATGTTTCCCGCAAACTTCCACTCGTACTCTATTTTCCCCCTCTTAATTATTCCTTTTGTCTTCCTCTGCTGTATTCTAAATTTCTCCCAGTCCTCCGGCTTGCTACTTTTTCTGGCTAATTTGTATGCCTCTTCCTTGGATTTAACATTATCCTTAATTTCTCTTGTTAGCCACGGTTGAGCCACCTTCCCCGTTTTATTTTTACTCCAGACAGGGATGTACAATTGTTGATGTTCGTCCATATGATCTTTAAAGGTTTGCCATTGCCTATCCACCGTCAACCCTTTAAGTATCATTTGCCAGTCTAATCTAGCCAATTCATGCCTCATACCATCAAAGTTACCTTTCCTTAAGTTCAGGACCCTAGTTTCTGAATTAACTTCGTCACTCTCCATCTTAATAAAGAATTCTACCATATTATGGTCACTCTTCCCCAAGGAGCCTCGCACAACAAGATTGCTAATTAGTCCCTTCTCATTACACATCACCCAATCTAGGATGGCCAGCTCTCTGGTTGGTTCCTCAACATATTGGTCGAGAAATCCATCCCTAATACACTCCAGGAAATCCTCCTCCACTGCATTGCTACCAGTTAGGTTAGCCCAATCAATATGTAGATAAAAGTCGCCCATGATTACTGCTGTACCTTTATTGCACACGTCCCTTATTTCTTGTTTGATGCTGTCCCCAACCTCACTAGTACTATTTGGTGACCTGTACACAACTACCACTAGCGTTTTCTGCCCTTTGGTATTCCGTAGCTCCACCCATACTGATTCCACATCATCCAAGCTAATGTCCTTCCTTACAATTGCATTAATTTCCTCTTGAACCAGCAACGCCACCCCGCTTCCTTTTCCTTTCTATTTCTCCTTCCTAAATGCTGAATACCCCTGGATGTTGAGTTCCCAGCATTGGTCACCCTGGAGCCATGTCCCCGTGATGCCAATTACATCATACCCGTTAACTGCTATCTGCGCAGTTAATTCGTCCACCTTATTCCGAATACTCCTCGCATTGAGGCACAGAGCCTTCAGGCTTGTCTTTTTAACACACTTTGACCCTTTAAAATTTTGCTGTAAAGTGGCTCTTTTTGTTTTTTGCCTTGGGTTTCTCTGCCCTCCACTTTTACTATTCTCCTTTCTAGCTTTTTGCTTCTGTCTCTATTTTATTCCCCTCTGTCTCCCTGCATAGGTTCCCATCCCCCTGCCATATTAGTTTAACTCCTCCCAAATAGCACTAGCAAACACTCTCCCTAGGAAATTGGTTCCGGTCCTGCCCAGGTGCAGACTGTCCGGTTTGTACTGGTCCCACCTCCCCCAGAACCGGTTCCAATGTCCCAGGAATTTGAATCCCTCCCCTCTGCACCAATGCTCAAGCCACGTATTCATCTGAGCTATCCTGCGATTCCTATTCTGACTAGCACGTGGCACTGGTAGCAATCCTGAGATTACTACTTTTGAGGTCCTACTTTTTAATTTAACTCCTAGCTCCCTAAATTCGTCTCGTAGGACCTCATCCCATTTTTTACCTATATCGTTGGTACCTATATGCACCACGACAACTGGCATAGTTCACCCTCCCTTTTCAGAATATCCTACACCCGCTCCGACACATCCTTGACCCTTGCACCAGGGAGGCAACATATCATCCTGGAGTCTCAGTTGCGGCCGCAGAAACGCCTATCTATTCCACTTACAATCGAATCCCCTATCACTATTGCTCTCCCACTCTTTTTCCTGCCCTCCTGTGCAGCAGAGCCAGCCACGGTGCCACAAACTTGGCTGTTGCTGCTCTCCCCTGATGAGTCATCCCCCTCAACAGTACCCAAAGCGGTGTATCTGTTTTGCAGGGGGATGACCGCAGGGGACCCCTGCACTACCTTCCTTGCACTGCTCTTCCTGTTGGTCTTCCATTACCTATCTGGCTGTGTACCCTTTACCTGCGGTAAGACCAACACACTAAATATGCTATTCACATCATTCTCAGCATCGTGTATGCTCCAGAGTGAATTCACCCGCAGCTCCAGTTCCGCAACGCGTCAGAGGCGTCCCTGATTTCCCACATGGTACAAGAAGAGCATAACACATGTCCGAGCTCTCCTGCCATGATTTCACCCTAGATTAACTTAATTTGGCAACAACAATGCTAAAGGTTACTTACTGAAATGGAAAAGAAAAAGAAAAGCTACTTACCAATCACCAGCCAATCACTTACCCCCTTGGGTGTGACGTCACCTTTTGATTTCTTTCTACTTTTTTGCCTTCTGTTCCCGCTGCAGCTGCACAAGCCCCGCCTTTATAGTCCTCACTCACGCTGCTCCCGGCTCTCGCCAACTGCCGCTGCCTCTCGACCTCCCGCTGGGCCTTTATAGTCCTCACTCACGCTGCTCCCGGCTCTCGCCGACTGCCGCCGCCTCTCGACCTCCCACTGGGCCTTTATAGTCCTCACTCACGCTGCTCCCAGCTCTCGCCGACTGCCGCCGCCTCTCGACCTCCCACTGGGCCTTTATAGTCCTCACTCACGCTGCTCCCAGCTCTCGCCGACTGCCGCTGCCTCTCGACCTCCCACTGGGCCTTTATAGTCCTCACTCACGCTGCTCCCGGCTCTCGCCGACTGCCGCTGCCTCTCGACCTCCCGATGGGCCTTTATAGGCCTCACTCACGCTGCTCCCGGGATGTTGCTTGTAATTGGGCCATCTGGCATCTTCCATTGCAGCACAGGTGGAAGCGACACAATGTCTTTGTGCTGTAATATAGTCTATGCTTGGTGGTATCCAATCTCAGACTGCTCTCATGCAGTCTCAATTTGATGCCACACAAGCTCTGACTGCTGTCATTGTGGCTGGGTCTACCACTATCGACTGGGGTTTGCACTGTGTCTCAGCAGGCCAAGAATCTGTGCTCCAACAGATTGCTAGGGATGCTGACGTGCTGCCCCGGGGGAGTGGCAGTGGGTCAGTGGAGCAGGAACCTCTCAGGGCGACAGCAGTCCTGCTTCCACCACTGCCACTCCACCATTGCTCTTGTCACTGCCTGTTGTCCAGCCAGGCCAGACTGCTGCTGCCCATGATGATGTGGTACAGTCTACAGCCGGGCCTTCCAGACCCAGAGCTGATTGAGGGCGTCCTGCAAGACCATCTGAAGTCTCCTGCATGGACATTCAGCAGCGCACGGGGTGTCAGCTGTGGCCCAATGGGTAGCACACTCGCCTCTGGGCCAGAAGGCTGTGGGTTTACGTCCCACTCTATGGGCTTTAGCACAAAAATCTAGGCTGACACTCCAGTGCAGTACTGAGGGATTGCTGCACTGTCAGAGGTGCCATCTTTTGGATGAGACGTTAAACCAAGACCCTGTCTGCTCTCTCAGGTGGACGTAAAAGATCCCATAACACTATTTTGAAAAAGGGCAGGGGAGTTATCCCTAGTGTCCTGACCAATAATTATCCCTCAATCAACATAACACAAACAGATTATTTGGCCATTATCTCATTGATCTATGGCGAAGGGAGCAGAGGCAACGAGAAAGATTGGAACATGTGGCCAGAGGGAGGAGGAGGGGCATCAGAGCTCTGAACAGGAGGCCTTACCCTCCGAAGGTATTTTGAGAGCACTTCTCCTGCCTCCAATTAAGCGAGGAGCAGTGTATTAGCACAATCCACTTCACCAAGTAGGTGGCTACAGAACTCTGTCACCTCCTGCAACCAGACCTTCAGCCTCAGATCAAGGTGACCACGGCTCTTTCAGTGGCAGTCAAGGTCACCGTGGCCCCAATTTCTTTGCCAGCGGATCCTTTCAGTCTGTAACAGGAGACATAGCTAACATCACACAGTTCGCCGTTCCACTGCTGCATCCGGGGGGGGTGTCACAGAGGCTCTCAAATAGTAGGAGAAGGGACTATATTTTCTTCCCCATCACCAGAGAGAAGCAGGACAAGATTGCATACGGCTTTGCCAGGATAGCGGGACTCCCCATGGTGCAGGGCGCCATTGACTGCACCCGCGTGGCTTTGCGGGCACCGCATAACAATCCTGAGATCTTCTGTAACCGCAAAGGCTACCACTCACTTAATGTGCAGTTGGTGTGCGACCACAGACAGTGAGTAGCCCCCCCAGCCCGTGCCTCACCATTGGGGGGAGGCCGGAGAGCATCGACCCCCTCCTCGGGCTCACGGCTGGAGCGCTCACACCGAGCCGGGAATCCAGCTGAATTGGACTCAGTTAGTTAGGGGGGGGGGGGGGGGCGTTTTTGCTTCTTGATCAAACCTCTTCCCCTCAACATATTAAAACAAGTCCAAAACAGACCTCCAAACAGTAATAGGGATGTTGGGGAGGGCATCAAACAGGAAATTAGGGGTGCATGCAATAAAGGTGTAGCAGTTATAATGGGTGACTTTAATATGCACATAGATTGGGCTAGCCAAACTGGAAGCAATACGGTGGAGGAGGATTTCCTGGAGTGCATAAGGGATGGTTTTCTAGACCAATATGTTGAGGAACCAACTAGGGGGGAGGCCATCTTAGACTGGGTGTTGTGTAATGAGAGAGGATTAATTAGCAATCTCATTGTGCGAGGCCCCTTGGGGAAGAGTGACCATAATATGGTGGAATTCTGCATTAGGATGGAGAATGAAACAGTAATTTCAGAGACCATGGTCCAGAACTTAAAGAAGGGTAACTTTGAAGGTATGAGGCGTGAATTGGCTAGGATAGATTGGCGAATGATACTTAGGGGGTTGACTGTGGATGGGCAATGGCAGACATTTAGAGACCGCATGGATGAAGTACAACAATTGTACATTCCTGTCTGGCGTAAAAATAAAAAGGGGAAGGTGGCTCAACCGTGGCTATCTAGGGAAATCAGGGATAGTATTAAAGCCAAGGAAGTGGCATACAAATTGGCCAGAAATAGCAGCGAACCTGGGGACTGGGAGAAATTTAGAACTCAGCAGAGGAGGACAAAGGGTTTGATTAGGACAGGGAAAATGGAGTACGAGAAGAAGCTTGCAGGGAACATTAAGGCGGATTGCAAAAGTTTCTATAGATATGTAAAGAGAAAAAGGTTGGTGAAGACAAACGTAGGTCCCCTGCAGTCAGAATCAGGGGAAGTCATAACGGGGAACAAAGAAATGGCGGACCAATTGAACAAGTACTTTGGTTCGGTATTCACTAAGGAGGATACAAAAAACCTTCCGGATATAAAAGGGGTCAGAGGGTCTAGTAAGGAAGGGGAACTGAGGGAAATCTTTATTAGTCGGGAAATTGTGTTGGGGAAATTGATGGGATTGAAGGCCGATAAATCCCCAGGGCCTGATGGACTGCATCCTAGAGTACTTAAGGAGGTGGCCTTGGAAATAGCGGATGCATTGACAGTCATTTTCCAACATTCCATTGACTCTGGATCAGTTCCTATGGAGTGGAGGGTAGCCAATGTAACCCCACTTTTTAAAAAAGGAGGGAGAGAGAAAACAGGGAATTATAGACCGGTCAGCCTGACCTCAGTAGTGGGTAAAATGATGGAATCAATTATTAAGGATGTCATAGCAGTGCATCTGGAAAATGGTGACATGATAGGTCCAAGTCAGCATGGATTTGTGAAAGGGAAATCATGCTTGACAAATCTTCTGGAATTTTTTGAGGATGTTTCCAGTAAAGTGGACAAAGGAGAACCAGTTGATGTGGTATATTTGGACTTTCAGAAGGCTTTCGACAAGGTCCCACACAAGAGATTAATGTGCAAAGTTAAAGCACATGGGATTGGGGGTAGTGTGCTGACGTGGATTGAGAACTGGTTGTCAGACAGGAAGCAAAGAGTAGGAGTAAACGGGTACTTTTCAGAATGGCAGGCAGTGACTAGTGGAGTGCCGCAAGGTTCTGTGCTGGGGCCCCAGCTGTTTACATTGTACATTAATGATTTAGACGAGGGTATTAAATGCAGTATCTCCAAATTTGCGGATGATACTAAGTTGGGTGGCAGTGTGAGCTGCGAGGAGGATGTTATTAGGCTGCAGAGTGACTTGGATAGGTTAGGTGAGTGGGCAAATGCATGGCAGATGAAGTATAATGTGGATAAATGTGAGGTTATCCACTTTGGTGGTAAAAACAGAGAGACAGACTATTATCTGAATGGTGACAGATTAGGAAAAGGGAAGGTGCAACGAGACCTGGGTGTCATGGTACATCAGTCATTGAAGGTTGGCATGCAGGTACAGCAGGCGGTTAAGAAAGAAAATGGCATGTTGGCCTTCATAGCGAGGGGATTTGAATACAGGGGCAGGGAGGTGTTGCTACAGTTGTACAGGGCCTTGGTGAGGCCACACCTGGAGTATTGTGTACAGTTTTGGTCTCCTAACTTGAGGAAGGACATTCTTGCTATTGAGGGAGTGCAGCGAAGGTTCACCAGACTGATTCCCGGGATGGCGGGACTGACCTATCAAGAAAGATTGGATCAACTGGGCTTGTATTCACTGGAGTTCAGAAGAATGAGAGGGGACCTCATAGAAACGTTTAAAATTCTGACGGGTTTAGACAGGTTAGATGCAGAAAGAATGTTCCCAATGTTGGGGAAGTCCAGAACCAGGGGTCACAGTCTGAGGATAAGGGGTAAGCCATTTAGGACCGAGATGAGGAGAAACTTCTTCACCCAGAGAGTGGTGAACCTGTGGAATTCTCTACCACAGAAAGTAGTTGAGGCCAATTCACTAAATATATTCAAAAGGGAGTTAGATGAAGTCCTTACTACTCGGGGGATCAAGGGTTATGGCGAGAAAGCAGGAAGGGGGTACTGAAGTTTCATGTTCAGCCATGAACTCATTGAATGGCGGTGCAGGCTAGAAGGGCTGAATGGCCTGCTCCTGCACCTATTTTCTATGTTTCTATGTCTAAAAGGTCTTGGCAGAAAATGCACTAAATCTGCAGAAAGCAAATCGTCACAATGGAGCAAAATGATTGTATTTTCTTTTTAATTGGTTAACGAGTCCAGAGGACGACTTTTCCAGCACTGGAGGGTCAGTGCTCACGTTACCTCTGGTCAGCGGATGACTGATGAACCCCCTCCTCCCCCATTCCAACTGAATTTAATCATCTTTTCATTTCCTAGCCGCCGACTGCTGAATGTTTCACAGACTGGAATGTCAGCGGAGCTGTGGTCTTGTGTTCAGTCAGAGCCCATTGCCACGTGTGTCATGTACTCGCTCTCCCTCCTCTGATGGTGGTGGAGGGAAATGCAGGCTGGCAGGCAGAAGCTGTGTGTGACTTTTTGAGCTGCGACAGACCAGGGTAGATTGGTCCAGATTCAACGCGCTGCTTCATGTCAACTGCGGCAGCAGTAAAGTTGAGAATCCCACACCATCTGTATATTGTACAGGTAAGGGGCCCAGAGGAGCCGAGGGCCCAGGGGCAGCACGGGCCAGCCCACACTGCGATATGTTTACGCTCTAGGTCCATGCAACAGAGCAGGTCTCCAGTCGTTCTGGTTCTGGTTAACCCTTGGACCACGACCTAGCTCTGTCGAGCCTGTGTGGTAGCTGATGTGCAACAGTCACCACACGTTACAAAAATCCAGGCACAGGCACCTTCCACCCCTTCAATTGAAGTTCAGAACTGAAACATCGGGTCCTTCATTGAAACATCTGTGAACTCGTGTGGAAGCAAGTCATCCTTGTTTGAGGGACCGCCTATGATGATGATGATGACAGACAGCGAAGCCTCAATGTCAATGCCCGTTATCCTGGAAGCAGCCACGATTCCTTCATCCTGCACCAGATCCTGGAGGGCGAGGTTGACTGCCAGCACAGTCCCATTAATGGAACCAAGAGCAGCAGTTTGATTTTTTTTAGTTACCTTTTAGTTACCACAACACTCCTGATACTAAATAGCCTTGAAATCACAGAATGCGACTGTTGCACAGTGTGAAACTGACACGAAAGTACTGAAACTCCACTAACCTCTACAGATGATGATCCCTTTAAATAACATCCCTGGATCCAGTGTCCTGGTGCTTCACACCAGCTCTCCCTGTTGCTGTTTCCTCCAGGCATTAAGGTGGGTGGTGACAATCAATTTCACAGATCAGACGGTCAGTGAGCATTGCACACTCACTGATGTCATGATCCACCTGGCGTTGAGGCTCCCAGCTATAACTGTTAGCGGCAGTGGTGCAGGGGGCAGGATTTGGCATGCGGTGCTGGATTCAAATGGCCCCAGCTATAATGCTCTAACACCGTTACAATGGGAGGCGCTAAGGTACTGAATTCCCTTCCCGGCCCCCCACCCCCGAGTCCTAATTTTGTGTAATAATCTCGTGTGGCACCTTATCGAATGGTTTTTGAAAATTCAAATGCACTACATCCCTTTTATCCATCCTATTATTACATCTTCAAAAAACTCTAACAGATTAGTCAAACCATCATAAAACCACGCTGACTCTGCCTAATCATATCAAGTTACCACATCCCTAATAATAGATTCTTGCATTTTGCCTGCTACCGATGTCAGGTTAACTAACCTATAGTTCCCTGTTTTTTCTCTTCCTCCTTTCTTAAATAGAAGGGTTATGTTTGCTACTTTCCAATCCTTGGGGACTATTCTAAAATCTAGGGAATTATGGAGGATTAATACCAGTGCATTCACTATCTCTGCAGCTACTTCTTTTAAAACCCTCAGGTCCAGGGAATTTGTTCACTTAGTCCCATTAATTTCTCCAGTACTATTTCTTTACTTATACTGATCTCTTTCATTTTCTCATTCTCTCTAGACCCTTAGTTGTCCATTATTTCCAGAATGCTTTAGCATCTTCCACTGTGAAGACAGATGCAAAGTATTTCTTTAATGTCTCTGCCATTTTCTTATTGTTCATTATAATTTCTCCTGTCTCTGCCTCTAATGGGCCCACATTTACTTTCACTAATCCCTTCCTACTTACATACCTATAGAAATGTTTACAATTTGTTCTTGTGTCTCTTGCTAATTTACTCTCATATTATTTTTTCTCTTTCTCCATCAATTTCTTGGTCCTCCTTTGCTGAATTCTAAAATCCTCTCAATCCCCAGACTTACTATTCTTTGTGGCAAGCCTTTTCCTTTGATCTAATATTATTTTTAACTTCTCTCATTAGCCACGGTTGGACCACTTTTCTTGCGAGGTTTTTGTGCCTTAAAAGGAATGTATATTTATCGTAAATTATGCATTCATTTTTTTAATGCTAACCATTGCTTGTCTATCGTCATACCTTTTAATGTAGTTTCCCAATCTATATTCCACACATTTACATTAATGTAATTGACTCATCTAAGTTTGAATCCATGTCCCTTTGTCTGAGAGCTTGTCCTGATAACTAATGAGATGACTTTGTGGGATGGAATCAACAGAGTGAGCATTCAATAAGCTACTGCAGTCTACTATGAAGGAATACATGGTGTTAGGTATTTTGTTTCATAGTTCATGCCTATGTCAAGTGCAATATTAAGACTAATGCTTGTAATAGAGAGTAACTCAGAGGATAGATCAAGCATTAAAGCTGGAACCTTTCTGAACTGCATGCTTGAGCTATTGACTGGATACACACAATGACACAATAAGGGGAATTAATTTATTTTGTGTTTGTTTCCAATTTCTCACAAAGCTGATAATTGTTTTCTGAGTACAGGGCCTTAGATGAGGCCAGTCTTCCAGTACCTTATCCAATTGGCCATTCTTAATATGTGGGTCTAAACAACTTTGGCATCATAGTCAAGCCCAATGCTCTTCTCACCCAATATCTACATATAGGCATTTTACAGCAGGCACTACAGTATCACAATAGGGATTGGGGTCCTTGACTGATTCTTACCTTCTGTAGCCAGAACATTGAGTTCCCCAATGGCTGCTCTGACTAAGTTCATGAATCAAAGTTATAACCTTTTGATATCTATAACTTAGTGCTACATCTGGTAATGCCTTTACCCACCGGGACAACTGGATTCAGTTTCTATGGTGAGAATGAATCACAAACAGCCACTGGAAGTCAACCATTCCACATGCTCCATCTCTCACCCTGCAGCAGTGTTGTACTTGATATCACAGAGCGCGCTTCTTTGCACTTTGAAACTAGGAATAGATTTTTTTTAATGCCATCTCATTGTATCAAGTCAATTTTATCAAAATATAAATCCTATATACAGTAGCACTATATTATAAAGGTATGAGAACAGTCAATTAAAAATATACTATACAACTTACAAAGTTACAATATCCTAACAACTTGCATTTATATGGCGCCTTTAACATAGTAAAATGCCTCAAGCACTTCACAGGAGCGAAATTAAACAAAATTTGACAGCAAGCCACATAAGGAGCTATTAGAACAGATGACCAAAAGTTTGGTCAAAGAGGTAGGTTTTAAGAAGCATCGTAAAGGAGGAGAGAGAGTTAATAAGGCGGAGAGGTTTAGGAAGGGAATTCTAGAACTTAGAGCCTAGGTAGCTGAAAGCACAGCCACCAATGGTGGAGCGATTAAGATCAGGGATGCACAAGAGGCCAGAATTGGAGGAGCACAGAGATCTTGGAGAGTTGTAGGGCTGGAAAACTATACAGAATACATAAACACAACGGCTTCATTGTGATTGTTAGGCTCTGTTGACTCTTTAACATTTCATTTCGGAGAAGCAATGGCAAGATTATGATTTAAAGCTGCAGCACCAAACCAAAATGTTATAAGTATGAGTCCTATAGCTGCCCATCTTGCATATTCACTTCTCACAGATGATCTAGTATAAATCCCAGATGTCTACCACACACACTCTGACCTATCCTAGATGGGGTAATGTAAGTCTCTACTATTTCACGGAAAAAAAAAATTAAGCAAAGCCAAATTGGCTACGGGGATAGTTGGCTGTTGTGCAAAATGGAGGCCAAGTCCACATATGAGCTGCTTAATCATTAGAAGAGGGAGGCAGACATTTTTCTCAAGTGCAGAGAGCCTATTGTTAATGAGTAGGTAATATATAAAAGCTTGGACAATATGGACCCAGGAAGGACTGTTAAATGTTATATCTCATATGTCGGCACAGGGTGCAACTTATTTCCAGGGCACATGTTCCTCCGTGGCTCCACATACCTCCTGGAGTTGTTCTTTTTCACTCACAGTTGCCCCATTCAATAGTCTTTAATTCTTGGACTTCCCTTTGATTGATTGGTTGTAATTTCTTCCTCTTTAATAACATTCTTAGTTGTTTGCTCCATCTTTCTTACTGCTTCGCTAATTTTGGCTATTTCCTCTTTCCTGTTGTATTCTTACTTCTCTAACTCAAGTCACATTCCTCAACTTTTCCTGCTACTCTCCATCCTAATTTGACCCTCTTCATGTCAATCCTTTTGCAGTCTTTTCCTCTCCAACACAGCTTGTCCCTCTCTATGTGCATTTCTCCATACACATCCCTGTCCTTTTCCATCTCATTCTTCTCCCATCTGTCTTGTACGTCAATATTCTCCATGTATTTCACATTCAGATTAGACCTTCATAACCACCAAGTGCACTGGGTGTGCTCACATTTGCATTATCCTCTATTGGGCCACATGTCCAAGTGTTACAAAACATCGAATTAGTATGGCAGGAAGGCAAGCTGCTGATATTCAAATGAAGGCCACTCAAGCCGTCCAAAAGACTGAGTTCATATGTTAATCTTGAGGTATTAACTGCGGTACGTCTTGATGATCTCTTTGATTGGTTGTCTGCAGATTGGGCACTTGGAATTGCTGCTGACGAGCTTCTGACCACAGCCATAGCACACACACATGTGTCCACATCTGTATATAACAGAGTCCACTCGGCAAGAACAGCAGACAATACAGTCTTCATCCAGGGACTCAGAACTTTGCGGCTGGGTATTTGATGATAGTTTAAGAGCACAGGGACTGGAACCAGAACTGCCTGAAAATAAAGTTTTAGATGGTTACTACTTAATAACAGGATGTCTTTTTATAAGCAGTGTTGAATGGCAAATCTACATCCAAGTTAGTAAGGCTCTGATTAAGATTTGTATTTGCTCAGTAGCTGCACAATATATTTGATGCACAATATATGCCCAATATTCAAAACAAGGAGTGAAACATACGTTAGGTATCAATGATCTATTATTGGTAGTGGGAAAAATGCTTCAATATCTTATGGATATTAGAAATGTTCATTTAAAAAGTTTAGACTCTGTAAATCATTATAGATTTAGAAGCAATAGTTCATTCCCCACTAATCTACTAGAATTCTACGAGGAGGTAACTAAATTATAGAATTAAGATTAGCTAATGTTCTGACTTTCAGACTGTATTTAAAGAAAATGAAGACCCCAAAATTAATTTGAAATTAGGCAGCTGAATTTATATGATGATAAAAATCAGATGTCCAATGATGGTCCTTGGGCAGGATGACCTTAAGGAGGGAGAGCCAATTACAGAGGACAGCAGTGGCATGATTGAACATAGTATGTTATGGTACATGAATTCCAGCCAGCTTTTTCTGGTGGAGTTAGATAATGCCGTATAGATCGGACACTATCCTTTAGAATTAGGATCTCAGTTTAAGTACAATCCAAAATGGGGAGATAAAAGTATTCTTTCTCTAATCAGGTACTGGGTGGTGCAGAGAGTTGTTGATGCCAGTTCATTGGATATATTCAAGAGGGAATTAGATATGGCCGTTACAGCTAAAAGGAATCAAGAGGTATGGAGAGAAAGCAGGAAAGGGTTACTGAGGTGAATGATCAGCCATGATCTTATTGAATGGTGGTGCAGACTCGAAGGGCCGAATGGCCTACTCCTGCACCTATTTTCTATGTTTCTATTATAGTGCTATCCTATCAGCACTCAGACGAGGTCTCAGTCCAGCCTGCACCAGACAGAGAAGATGGGATTGCCTCTCTGTAACTTGATGTTATGATAAGAACATAAGAAATAGGAGCAGACGTAGGCCAGACAGCCCCTCGAGCCTGCTCCGCCATTTAATACGATCATGGCTGATCCGATCATAGATTCAGGTCCAGTTTCCTGCCCGCTCCCCATTACCCCTTTGTTATGTATTGATGTTTGTATCGTCCTGGTACCTTAAATGTAATGTAAGCACAATGCTACACCACAGAGGGCGCTGTGGTGGGAAACCTGGAAGTACTGCAACAGGCATTATAAAAGGCTGACCACCACACCTGAGAGGCACTCTGGAGCTGAACAATAAAGGACGAAGGTCACAGCAGTTAGATTTACAACAGACCGTGTGGAGTCAGTGATTTGTGTGCTACATATACCACACCCTTAATCCCTTATCGGTTAAGAAACTGCCCATCTCTGTCTTAAATTTATTCAATGTCCCAGCTTCCACAGCTCACTGAGGCAGTGAATGCCACAGATTTACAACCCTCTGAGAGAAGAAATTCCTCCTCATATCAGTTTTAAATGGGTGGCCGCTTATTCTAAGGTCATGCCCTCTAGTTCTAGTCTCCCATATCATTGGAAACATCCTCTCTGCATCCACCTTGTCAAGCCCTCTCATAATTTTATACGCTTCAATAAAATCACCTTTCATTCTTCTGAATTCCAATGAGTAGAGGCCCAACCTACTCAACCTTTCCTCATAAGTCAAGCCCCTCATCTCCAGAATCAACCTAGTCAACCTTCTCTGAACTGCCTCCAAAACCTTTCGTAAATATGCAAACCGAAACTGCACGCAGTATTCCAGGTGTGGCCTCACCAATATCCTGTATAACTGTAGCAAGACTTCCCTGTTTTTATACTCCATCCCCTTTGCAATAAAGGCCCAGATTCCATTAGCCTTCCTGATCACTTGCTGTACCTGCATATTAATCTTTTGTGTTTCATGCACAAGTACCCCCAGGTCCCGCTGTACTGCAGCACTTTGCAATTTTTCTCCATTTAAATAATAACTTGCTCTTTGAATTTTTCAGCCAAAGTTTCACACTTTCCAACATTATACTCCATCTGCCAAATTTTTGCCCACTCACTTAGCCTGTCTATGTCCTTTTGCAGATTTTTTGTGTCCTCCTCACACATTGCTTTTCCTCTCATCTTTGTATCATCAGCAAAATTGGCTACGTTACACTCGGTCCCTTCTTCCAAGTCGTTAATATAGATTGTAAATAGTTGGGGTCCCAGCACTGATCCCTGCGGCACCCCATAAGTTATTGATTGCCAACCCGAGAATGAACCATTTATCCCGACTTTCTGTTTTCTGTTAGTTAGCCAATCCTCTATCCATGCTAATATATTACCCCCCATCCCCGTGAACTTTTATCTTGTGCAGTAATCTTTTGTGTGGCACCTTGTCAAATGCCTTCTGGAAGTCCAAATACCCCACATCCAATGGTTCCCCCTTATCCACCCTGTTCGTTACATCCTCAAAGAATTCCAGAAAATTTGTCAAACATGACTTACCCTTCATAAATCCATGCTGACTCTGCCTGACCGAATTATGCTTTTCCAAATGTCCTGCTACTCCTTCTTTAATAATGGACTCCAACATTTTCCCAATCACAGATGTTAGGCTAACTGGTCTATAGTTTCCTGCTTTTTGTCTGCCTCCTTTTTTAAATAGGGGTGATACATTTGCAGTTTTCCAATCTGCTGGGACCTCCCCAGAATCCAGGAAATTTTGGTAAATTACAACCAATGCATCCACTATCTCTGCCGTTACTTCTCTTAAGACCCTAGGATGCAAGGGGATTTATCCGCCTTTAGTCCCATTATCTTACTGAGCACCACCTCCTTAGTGATTGTGATTGTGTTAAGTTCCTCCCCCCCTATCATCATCATAGGCAGTCCCTCGGAATCAAGGAAGACTTGCTTCCACTCTTAAAATGAGTTCTTAGGTGGTTGAACAGTCCAATATGAGAACCACAGGCTCTGTCACAGGTGGAACAGATAGTCGTTGAGAGAAGGGGTGGGTGGGACAGGTTTGCCGCACACTCTTTCCGCTGTCTGCACTTGATTTCTGCATGCTCTGGGCGATGAGACTCGAGGTGCTCAGCGCCCTCCCAGATGCACTTCTTCCACTTTGGGCGGTCTTTGGCCAGGGACTGCCAGGTGTCAGTGGGGATGTTGCACTTTTTCAGGGAGGCTTTGAGGATGTCCTTGTAATGTTTCCGCTGCCCACCTTTGGCCTGTTTGCCGTGAAGGAGTTCCGAATGGAGCGCTTGCTTTGGGAGTCTCGTGCCTGGCATGCGAAGTATGTGGCCTGCCCAGCAGAGCTGATCAAGTGTGGTCAGTGCTTCAATGCTGAGGATGTTGGCCTGGTCGAGAATGCTAATGTTGGTGCGTCTGTCCTCCCAGGGATTTGTAGGATCTTGCGGAAACATCGTTGGTGGTATTTCTCCAGCGATTTGAGGTGTCTACTGTACATGGCCCATGTCTCTGAGCCATACAGGATGGTGGATATTCCTACAAGCCCCGTAGACCATGAGCTTGGTGGCAGTTATGAGGGCCTATCCTCAGGCAGCCAAAGGCTGCACTGGTGCACTGGAGGAGGTGTTGAATCTCGTCGTCAATGCCTGCCCTTGTTTTTTTTTTTAATTTTTCGTAGCCAATCTTTCCAATTCTTTGTCAGATCACAAATGCCAGATCAAGGATCACTCTGTGCCAATGCTCTTAGCCAAAAGGCCTAGAGCTACTGCACCGTTCCTGGAAGTACTGCAATACCAGGTTCGTGCCATGGAGGTGGATGGGTCAGCAACCCCACACACCTCCGTGGAGGTGGAGGTGGAGGTGGAGGTGGAGGTGGAGGTGGAGGTGGAGGTGGAGGTGGAGGTGGAGGTGGAGGTGGAGGTGGAGGTGGAGGTGTCAAGCCACCCCACCTCCTATTTCCAAAAAGCATAGGAGAACCACCTTCCTGATCCAGGGAGAACCACTTTGGGGTCATGGTTACTCCCCTGTAGGTCAGTTACGCATGATCTTAGCCAAAAGGCCGAGAAGCAATGCCTGCCCTTGTTGATAAGAGGCTCCCAAGGTATGGGAAGTGGTCCACATTGTCCAGGGCCGCGCCATGGATCTTGATGACTGGGGGCAGTGCTGTACGGTGAGGATAGGCTGCTGGAGGACCTTTGTCTTATGGCTAAAGGGATCAAGGGGTATGGAGAGAAAGCAGGAAAGGGATACTGAGATGATGATCAGCCATGATCTTATTGAATGGTGATGCTGGCTCGAAGGGCCGAATGGCCTACTCCTGCACCTATTTTCTATGTTTCTATGTTTAGCATAAGGCCCATGCTTTCGTACACCTCAGTAAATACATCTACTATGTCCTGGAGTTCAGCCTTTGTATCTGAGCAGACATAGGTGTCGTCCACGTACTGTAGCTCAACCTGGCCTGGAGACGGCGAAGGTTGAACAGGTTCCCACTGGTTCTGTAGTTTAGTTCCACTCCAGTGGGGAGCTTGTTGACTGTGAGGTGGAGCATGGCAGCAAGGAAGATTGAGAAGAGGGTTGGGCCAATGACGCAGCCCTGATTGACCCCGGTCCGGACGTGGATTGGGTCTGTGATAGATCCATTGGTAAGGATCACGGCCTGCATGTCGTCGTGGAGCAGACGGAGGATGATGACAAACTTTTGGGGGCATCTGAAATGGAGGAGGACGCTCCATAGACCCTCACGGTTGACAGTGTCAAAGACCTTTGTAAGGTCGAAGAAGGCCATGTATAAGGGCTGGTGCTGTTCCCTGCATTTTTCCTGCAACTGTCGCGCTGCAAAAATCATGTCCGTTGTGCCCCATAGGGGACGAAATCCGCACTGTGACTCCGGGAGAAGCTCTTCGGCCACAGGGAGAAGACGGTTGACTATCCGCTATTGGGATATTGTTAGTGTCCTCTACCGTAAAGACTGATACAAAATATTTGTTCAGAGTTTCTGCCATCTCCATGTTCCACATTGCTAATTCCCTGGTCTCGTTCTCTTTAGCCACTCTTTTCCTTTTTATATACCTATAGAAACTCTTGCTATCTGTTTTTATATTTCGTGCTGGTTTACTTTCATAATCTATCTTCCCTTTCTTAATCATTTTTTTAGTCATTCTTTGCTGGCTTTTAAAAGCTTCCCAATCTTCTGTTCTCCCACTAGTTTTGGCCACTTTGTATGCCCTTGTTTTTAGTTGGATATAGTTCTTTAATTAGCCATGGATGGCTATCTTTTCTTTTATATCCTTTCCTCCTCACTGGAATATATTTTTTCTGAGAGCTGTGAAATATCTCCTTAAATGTACGCCACTGTTCATCAACCGTGCTACACTTTAATCTATTTTCCCAGTCCACTTTAGCTAACTCTACCTTCATACCTTCATAGTCTCCTTTATTTAAGCTTAGTACGCTGGTTAGAGATCCAACTTTCTCACAGTCCATCTGAATCCTGTCTCATTACACAGGACCAGATCCAAGATAGCCTGCCCCCTGGTTAGTTCCATTGCATACTGCTGAAGGAACCCATCCCTTTATGCACTCTATGAACTCTTCCTCAGGCTACCCTGACCAATTTGATTCGTCCAATCAATATGGAGGTGAAAATCACCCATGATTATTGCTGTTCCCTTTTTACAAGCACCCACTATTTCCTGGTTTATACTCTGACCAACAGAGTTGCTACTGTTAGGTGGCCTATAGATTACGCCCACCAGTGACTTTTTTCTCTTATTATTCCTTATCTCCACCCAAACTGTTTCAACATCCTGATCATTTGAGCCAATATCTTTTTTCACTATTGCAGTGATTCCATCCTTTATTAATCGAGCTACCCCACCTCTTTTTCCTTTTTATCTGTCCTTCCAGATTGTCAAATACCCCTGAATATTTAATTCCCAGTCCTGGTCACCTTGCAACCATGTCTCTGTAATGACTATCAGATCATACCCTTTTGTATCTATTTGTGCCTTCAACTCATCTATTTTGTTATGAATGCTACATGCATTTCGATAAAGTGGCTTTAAATTTGTTTTTTTACCCTTTTTCCTGCTTGTTTCCTCCCTCCTTCAAACTCACTTTCTTTGTTTGTGCTTTCGAATTCCAGCTTTACGCTCCTCCCTACTGAATCTATTTTCAGGTTCCCATCCCCCTGCCAAGCTAGTTTAAACCCTCCCAACAGCACCAGCAACCCCCCACCATCCCCCCGCCCCCCCCCCCCCCCAACCCTTAGAACATTATGCTTTTTGCATAGTGGACTTGATTTTGTAGAAGTCTCTTAGATTTGATACTGTTTGGCAATATTGCAGAAATCTTGTTCAGAATAATTATCAGGAAATGGATGGTAAGAACTATAAAAGCCACAAAGATTCAGTAGAAAGTGCTCTTCTATGATTAGGGCTGAGGTGCATAGGGGAAACTTCAGTCACCACCCCATAATGCTCTCACTGAGACCAATGAGGGAAGTTCATTTCACAGCGCCTCCACTCACAATGATATATGCCTCTTCTCCGATGCAAGTGAGCAACGGTAGTGCCAGATTCAGGCAGTTCCATAAACTTTTCTAGTGAGAGTAAGACTGCGTAGCTCATCTACTGAGAAAGGACCAAAAGACTGGCGCTCGGTCTGGGTTGCCATGAAGTCGAGTTCTAAAAGTGATGGGACATTTTTGTTGGGACATGGGACAAGATGCTGCTCAGCTTTCTGTCCAGCAATTGTTTTGAGGAACTTACTGAGTGACTAATGCCTCAGGTGTTTGCCAATTGCACTTACCTTTGACGGGTGTCGCACAAGAGATTGATGTGTGAGGACGTGATGTTTGGGGCTTGTCACTTCTGACAGGGAGGGACGGCTGCAGTGGTAATTTGTTCTGGGATATGCATTTCATGGAGGGATCTGAAGAAGTAAAGATATGAGTATTTAGATTAGCAGAGTGAGCATGGCATTATACAGTTAGATTAGGAATAAAGTATTGATTTCTAAATGTTATTTTTCCAATTTTCTCCCCTCACCAGAAGATTCTCTGGAAGCTCACTCAGGTCCAGGTATTAATCTTTTTGTGGGATGCCCAGATAGCGGGTGTTGGTGGGCTTTATAGCTGTGGAAGCCATCACAGCTGAAATCAAATCTGTCCTCACCCAAAATATACATACACGCACACAGAGCCATGAGCACCAGTCACTGAATAACAATTTGTAGCAGGATCCTGGCTAATTTTCCTTTTCTTGTCCAGAGAACTAAGATCAGCTATAGCTTTTGAACTGCTAACTTGGCATTGACCAGCGAATAAGCCTGGGACCTTTTATTCTGCATGCCTTAGTCGCAATGTTGTATTTACCCATGAGGCCATAAGGGAAGTAAAATAAGCTAATCTAAGCCAAGTTTCCCACTCCTAGATAATGAAACACAGTGAAATATAATGAAATGTTCTACCACATCTTTCAAATGCATCTATTAATTCTTTACCTTGGAGCCGGACTTCTTGTGTTGTTCCATACACATCAATGATCACCCACAATGGCCATGACACCATCAATCCTTTCAGAAGGAGGTGTTCACTCCCTTCATTCATGGTGTACAAGAAGTGGCCTTGGCTGTTCACCCAGAGCGAGATGATAGCTCCCTCTTGCATACACTCCTGGGGTAACGCGCTTACCCAGAATCCATGTACTTCCTCTAGGTCTGGGCACGCAAACTTTGGAAGTGCATCGGGATCCATGAGGGAGGGGTCAAAGATCGTGCAGCCTAGTCGCATTGCTCCTTTCCATGAGACATCCGTCTTTGTGATCTTCAATCTCACTTTCTCCTGGATGATGACTGGACGGTTGGTGAAGGTGATCCCATTGCAGAATCCTGATTTTCTCCATGCACAATGATGGGATGAATCCATCATTATCTGTGACCCTTTGGTGTATGGATGGAAAAAAAGGGGATCGTGCGAGGTAGTTGGTGTTTGAAGATGCTTTGCCCTTTTTTCACAAGTGGACTGTTGGTCATTTCTCTGCACACATTCTGCAAATGAATGAAACAAAAAAGGGGCTTAATGCTGAGCATTATTTTGCAACATTGGTGTATGCAAGACAATACTGTGATTTTGGCACAGATAGGTGATAGCTTAATACTGAGCATTACTCTTGTTTATTATCCTCTATTGGGTAATCTTACTGCATATTTATCACTTGATTGTGGTACTACTGGCAATAATCCAATACAGGATAATTACTTGTACTTTGCATCATCCATGTAACATTTAACATAACTCGAACTGAGAAGCAACAGCTGAGTAAAACACCAATTAGTTGGGAGTATCTCTCATATTAATAAACCTGATAACATTGTCTCCTTGGTTGTATTAAATATTTGGGCCCTGTATTTACAATTGAAGATATTTGACAGTAACTGGGTATCTTCTCGATCTTCCTCGCTGCAGTGCTCCATCTCATGCTCAACAAGCTCCCCGCTGGAGTGGAACTTTAAAACCAGTGGGAACCTGTTCAACCTCCATCGCCTCCAGGCTAGATCCAAGGCCGACCCATCCTCTGTCGTTGAATTATAGTATGCGGACGACGCTTGCGTCTGCGCACATTCAGAGGCTGACCTCCAAGCCGTCGTCGACATCTTCACTGAAGCATACGAAAGCATGGACCTTACACTAAACATCCGTGAGACAAAGGTCCTCCATCAACCTGACCCCGCCACACAGCACTGCCCCACTGTCATCAAGATCCACGGCGCGGCCTTGGACAACATGGACCACTTTCCATATCTCGGGAGCCTACTATCAGCAAGGGCAGACGTCAACGACGAGGTTCAACACTGCCTCCAGTGCGCCAGCGCAGCCTTCGGTCGCTTGAGGAAGAGAGTGTTCGAAGATCAGCCCCTCCAGCTTATGGTCTACAGGGCTGTAGTGATACCCGCCCTCCTGTATGGCTCAGAGACGTCGACCATATACAGTAGACACCTCAAATCGCTGCAGAAATACCATCAATGATGTCTCCACAAGATCCTGCAAATCCCCTGGGAGGATAGACACACCGTCAGTGTTCTCGATCAGGCCAACATCCCCAGCCATGATCTTATTGAATGGTGGAGCAGGCTTGAGGGGCCGTATGGCTTACTCCTGTTCCTATTTCTTATGTTCTTATGTTCTTATAATTAATGAACAAAAGTGTTCAAAGAAAATAAAAATAAAATCACAATTTTCTTTAATGCCCCTATGATTTTTCTCTTGGGTTGCTCACAGTAGTGTCCAGAATTGTTAATGCCTGAAGACTCCAGGGCAATCCTAGAGGGTTGGGTAACCCGAAGAAGCATGAACCATCTTAGCTGTAATTACACCTGAAGTCACAATTATGGTGAAATGCTACCAATCCTTGATTTGCCTCTTTGATGTATGTAATGAGCACATTCTTTAGGCCTTTTTATTGTTTTTTCTTGCCCCTGGCAGGATGTGTCACCTTTAGTGTTGAGACTTGTCCAGAGTTTGTTTTTCAGCCTGAGATTTGCGACGGGGTTTCTTGTGCGTTTCACCCGGTACATCCCAGGTCACGGGCTATTCTGGACAAACTAATCAAAACTCAAAATGAACTCAAGTCATTCGACTATATCTGTACTAGCTGAAAAATTCTAATATAATTGTACAAGGCAGACTAATAATTTGGGTCACCTGGAGATAACTGACGTTCAACACTTAAATGGTGATTCAGGGGTGGGACCAGCATGTTGGAGCATGGAATGCTGCTGGAGGTACAGGGTATTCCTTTTGGCATTAGTATAACCACATGACATCTTCTAACACTTCTATTAATAGAAACTCAATTAAAAGTCTGAAACTGCCGATGGCCGATCACACCCAACAATAAAGTGGAACAACCCGCTTTTGCTATTTTGCAGGGAGTGGGTTGAATCGAAACTTCTGCCTGGTGTGGCTGATACCAGCAGCTTGGCGTAGGTTGCTAGGAACACTTACAATAATATCAAGTTCAAAGATTTGTTACATGCTCAGGTTTAAGTGTTGATGTGTAGCAAGTGATGATAAGGGGATAAGGAGTTATGGGGAGCGGGCAGGGAAATGGAGCTGAGCCCATGATCAATCAGCCATGATATTGAATGGCGGAGCGGGCTCGAGGGGCCGTATGACCTACTCCTGTTCCTATTTCTTATGTTCTTATGTTCTTATGTAAGTAGCACTTTGTTTCTATAGAAAACAATATCAAACAGACTGGAGTTCATTCCTAATTTATCTGGTCGGCAGGCCAGGACACCACCAGAAATAACTTGCATTGTTCAGGAATTACCACATTCCCCCTTATTCAATGTGCTTCAGTGTCAGCTGTGGCTCAGTGGGTAGCACTCTCGCCTCTGTCCAGGAATTTGAGCACAAAAAAACTAGGCTGATACTCCAGTGCAGTACTGAGGGACCATGGCATTGTCGGCGGTGCCGTCTTTCGGAGGGTTTAAACGTTTGCTCTCTTCCCATTTCGAAGAAGAGCAGGCCCTGTGTCCTGGCCTATATTTATCCTTCAATCAACATAACAAAAAAAACAGATTAACTTGTCATTATCACATTGTCGTTTGCAGGAGCTTGCTGTGCAAATTGGCTGCAGCGTTTCCTACATTACAACGGTGACTACATGTTGTGTATGCAATAACTCAATAGACTGAATACTGTAAACTCCGAACAGGTACAAACCTGGCTCTACTTTATTAGGGCCCAAAGTGATTACATTACAAGATGGCTGGCCTTTTATACCTGGGCCGCACACACGTGCGCACAGCCCAATGACCTCCGATAGTGGCGCCACCTGGTGGCTAGTAAACCCAAGCATACATACATGACAATATCCCCCTTTAAGATATTAATAACAGTCTTTTTACAAATTGAGATGGCCCGGGGCTTTCCAATCCCGAGTTGAATGTCTCAGTTCAACTCCAGCCTTGGGTGAGCATTCTGAGTCTCTTATGATTGGGGGCTGGGTAGCCGATCTGATGGGAGTGGCAATGACCACGTCAGGGATTGAAAGTTCAGATTCATTGACCATGTCAGTGATTGAAAGTCCAGATTCATTGATGATAGCGGAGTCCTCTGATGACTGAGGGCAGGTTGGTTGGTCACTGATTGTGTCTTCCTCAGACTGTTCTGGTTCATCCGTGTGCCACAGCTTTATCTGATCGACATGTTTCCTATATGTCTGCCCATTCTTGGGCTTAACGATAAACACTCTGTTACCCTCCTTGGCCGTAACAGTACCGGCGATCCATTTTGGACCTTGACCATAATTCAGTACATACACAAGATCATTGATAGAAATGTCACATGACACAGTAGCGAGATCATGATACCCTTGCTCACTTTGATGTCTGCATTCAACACGATTATTCAAGTCAGGGTGGACAAGAGAGAGCCTGGTCTTGAGACCTCTCTTCATTAATAGTTCAGCAGGGGAGGCCCCGGTAAGCGTATGGGGTCTTGTCCTGTAACTAAGCAATATGCGTGACAAGCGAGTTTGCAGTGAACCTTGAGTTACATGTTTCATACTCTGCTTGATGGTTTGGACAGCACGCTCTACTTGTCCATTGGATGGGGGTTTGAATGGTGCTGACCTCACATGTTTGATACCATTGAGTTTCATGAACTCTTGAAACCCCATACTGGTGAAGCAAGATCCATTGTCGCTTACGATGATGTCAGGCAGACCATGCGTAGCAAACATGAAAGAAGGCTCTCAATGGTAGCTGTGGATGTGCTGGATGACATGATTGTACACTCTATCCACTTGGAATAAGCATCCACCACAACTAAGAACATCTTTCCCAGGAAGGGAACTGCAAAGTTGATGTGGATCCTGGACCATGGTTTAGATGGCCACGACCACAGACACAGTGGCGATTCCGCTGGTGCTTTACTAAGCTGCATGCAAGTGTTGCACTGATGCACACATGATTCCAGATCAGAGTCAATTCCAGGCCACAATACGTGAGACCTGCGATGGCTTTCATCATGACAATACCGAGATGAGTGCTATGTAGATCACATACAAATTTCTCTCTGCCTTTCTTAGGCATAACAACATGATTACCCCACAATAAACAATCTGACTCAATGTGAGAAGCATTCGTAATAAGGTGGAGGAATTAACTGCACAGATAGCTGTTAGTGGATATGATGTAATTGTGATTACGGAGACATGGCTCCAGGGAGACCAAGGCTGGGAACTCAACATCCAGGGGTATTCAATATTCAAGAAGGATAGACAGAAAGGAAAAGGAGATGGGGTAGCGTTGTTGGTTAAAGAGGAGATTAACGCAATAGTAAGGAAGGACATTAGCTTGGATGATGTTGAATCTGTATGGGTAGAGCTGCAGAACACTAAAGGGCAGAAAACACTAGTGGGAGTTGTGTGCAGACCACCAAACAGTAGTAGTGAGGTTGGGGATGGCATCAAATAGGAAATTAGGGATGCGTGCAATAAAGGTACAGCAGTTATCATGGATGACTTTAATCTACAAATAGAGTGGGCTAACCAAACTGGTAGCAATATAGTGGAGGAGGATTTCCTGGAGTGTATAAGGGATGTTTTTCTAGACCAATATGTCAAGGAACCAACTAGGGAGCTGGCCATCCTAGACTTGGTGTTGTGTAATGAGAGAGGATTAATTAACATTCTTGTTGTGCGAGGCCCCTTGGAGAAGAGTGACCATAATATGGTAGAATTCTTCATTAAGATGGAAAGTGACACAGTTAACTCAGAGACTAGGGTCCTGAACTTAAAGAAAGGTAACTTCAATGGCATGAGACGTGAATTGGCTAGGATAGACTGGCGAATGATACTCAAAGGGTTGACGGTGGATAGGCAATGGCAGATATTTAAAGATCACATTGATGAACTTCAACAATTGTACATCCCTTTCTGGCATAAAAATAAAATGGGGAAGGTGGCTCAGCCGTGGCTAACAAGGGAAATTAGGGATAGTGTTAAAACCAAGGAAGAGGCATATAAATTGGCCAGAAAAAGCAGCAAACCTGAGAACTGGGAGAAATTTAGAATTCAGCAGAGGAGGACAAAGGCTTTAATTAGGAGGAGGAAAATAGAGTATGAGAGTAAGCTTGCAGGAAACATAAAAACTGACTGCAAAAGCTTCTATAGATATATGAAGAGAAAAAGATTAGTGAAGACAAATGTAGGTCCCTTGCAGTCAGAATCAGGTGAATTTATAATGGGGAACAAAGAAATGGCAGACCAATTGAACAAATACTTTGGTTCTTCACGAAGGAAAACACAAATAATCTTCTGGAAATAGGGGACCGAGAAGGAGGAACTGAAGGAAATCCTTATTAGTCAGGAAATTGAGTTAGGGAAATTGATGGGATTGAAGGCCGATAAATCCCCAGGGCCTGATAGTCTGCATCCCAGAGTACTTAAGGAACTGGCCCTAGAAATAGTGGTTGCATTGGTCGTCATTTTCCAACATTCTATAGACTCTGGATCAGTTCCTATGGACCCCACTTTTTAAAAAAGGAAGGAGAGAGAAAACAGGGAATTATAGACCGGTTAGCCTGACATCGGTAGTGGGGAAAATGTTGGAATCAATTATTAAAGATGTAATAGCAGCACATTTGGAAAGCAGTGACAGAATCGGTCCAAGCCAGCATGGATTTATGAAAGGGAAATCGTGTTTGAAAAATCTTCTAGAATTTTTTGAGGATGTAACTAGTAGAGTGGACAAGGGAGAACCAGTGGATGTGGTGCATTTGGACTTTCAAAAGGCTTTTGACAAGGTCCCACACAAGAGATTAAAGCACACGGTATTGGGGGTAATGTATTGACGTGGATAGAGAACTGGTTGGCAGACAGGAAGCAAAGAGTAGGAATAAATGGCTCCTTTTCAGAATGGCAGACAGTGACTAGTGGGGTACCGCAAGGTTCATTGCTGGGATCCCAGCTATTTACAACATACATTAATGATCTGGACAAAGGAATTGAATGTAATATCCCCAAGTTTGCAGATGACACTAAGCTGGGTGGCAGTGTGAGCTGTGAGGAGAATGCTAAGAGGCTGCAGGGTGACTTGGACAGGTTAGGTGAGTGGGCAAATGCATGGCAGATGCAGTATAATGTGGATAAATGTGAGGTTATCCACTTTGGTGGCAAAAACAGGAAGGCAGAATATTATCTGAATGGTGACAGATTAGGAAAAGGGGAGGTGCAACGAGACCTTTGTATCATGGTACATCAGTCATTAAATGTTGGCATGCAGACACAGCAGGCGGTGAAGAAGGCAAATGGCATGTTGGTCTTCATAGCGAGAGGATTTGAGTACAAGAGCATGGAGGTCTTACTGCAGTTGTACAGGGCCTTGGTGAGGCCACACCTTGAATATTGTGTTCAGTTTTGGTCTCCTAATCTGAGGACGGATTGAGGGAGTGCAGCGAAGGTTCACCAGACTGATTCCCGGGATGGCAGGACTGACAAATGAAGAAAGACTGGATCGACTAGGCTTATATTCACTGGAATTTAGAAGAATGAGAGGAGATCTCATAGAAACATATAAAATTCTGACGGGATTCGACAGGTTAGATGCAGGAAGAATGTTCCCAATGTTGGGGAAGTCCAGAACCAAGGGTCACAGTCTAAGGATAAGGGGTAAGCCATTTAGGACCGCGATGAGGAGAAACTTCTTCACTCAGAGAATTGTGAACCTGTGGAATTTTTTGCCACAGAAAGTTGTTGAGGCCAGTTTGTTAGATATATTCAAAAGGGAGGTAGATGTGGCCCTTACGGCTAAAGGGATCAAGGGGTATGGAGAGAAAGCAGGAATGGGGTACTGAAGTTGCATGATCAGCCATGATCATATTGAATAGTGGTGCAGGCTCGAAGGCTGAATGGCCTACTCCTGCACCTATTTTCTATGTTTCTATGTTTCTATGTAATCTTGTAGTCTCCACAAATCCTAACAGTGCCATCACTTTTCAACATGGGAACAATAGGGCTGGCCCATTTGTTAAATTCAACCGGTGATATGATCCCTTCACACTGGAGTCTGTCCAGTTCAATTTCGACCTACTCCCTCATCAAGTACGGAACCACCCAAGCTTTATGATGAACGGGTCTTGCATCCGAATCCACGTGGATCTGTACCTTGGCTCCCGTGAAATTGCCGATGCCTGGTTCAAACAGCGAGGGGAACTTGCTCAGCACTCGAGCACATGGAGTATCCTCTGACGATGACAACGCTTTGATCTCTTTCCAGTTCCATTTGATTTTTTCTAACCAGTTGCTGCCGAACAGCGTTGCACCATTGCCTGGAACAATCCATAACGGTAAATCGTGAACCGCACCATCATACGACACCTTGATTACTGCACTGCCAATCATCGTTATGAGTTCTTTAGTGTGCGTACTCAACTTGGCATTGACTGGACTTAGTGTCCCACAGCTTGTCGAATGTCCTCTGGCTCATTATTGATTGACTCGCACCCATGTCCAATTCCAACACACCATTAAGTTTTACATTAATCATTATCGGTTGGCTCTTTGTTAGGAACGAGTACAGTCCATACACTTCCTCCTCTGGTATCTCGGAATGCATATCCGGATCCGCGCTAGACTGGTCATCATCCTCCACATGGTGTGTCGCAGCACGCTTGCTCAGTTGCGGACACATGCACTGGAGATGCCCCACTCTCAAACAGCCTTTACAAATAATCTGTTTAAACCGACACTAATGATGCCGATGATTTCCCCCACAACGCCAACGCGGTGATATCGGATTCATTCCTTTTGGTGGACTTTGAGCAGCCACAGGTTTCGCGTATGCAGTCGGGTAGGTCTGCCAAACGATGATACTATCTTATTTACAGTACTTGCCGAGTTCTGATTTTTCGATGATATCTGCTTTGAGCTTTTGTCCATCGTCGTGCATGATTGGGCAATCATGATGGCCTTGCTCAAATCCAGCGTCTCCGCCGCCAGTAGCTTACGTAAGATCACCTCGTGGTTGATGCCGATTACAAAGAAGTCCCACAGCATGTCTGCCAATACAGTTTCAAACTTACACGGTCCAGCTAGACATCTTAGGTCTGCAACGAATTCCGATACACCCTGGCCCTCAGAACGAACGTGCGTATAGAATCGATAACTTGAGATGATGATGCCTTCATCTGGTTTGAGATGGTCACGTACCAGAGCACACAATGTTTCATAGCCCTTGTCTGTTGGACTTAAGGGTGAGAGGAGATTCTTTATGAGTCCATAGATTTTCGGACCGCAAACTGTGAGGAGGATTGCCCGGCGCCGAACTGCGTCTGCCTCTTTCTTCATTTTGTTGGCCATGAAGTACTGGTTCAAGCGGGCTACAAAGTCTGCCCAATCTTCTCCCTCCATGAATAGCTCCAGAATTCCAATTGTGCTCATTTTTGCATGCAAAGGTTCTTGTTACCTCGTCGCCAAATGTTGTGTATGCAATAACTCAATAGACTGAATACTGTAAACTCCAAACAGGTACAAACCTGGCTCTACTTTATTAGGGCCCAAAGTGATTACATTACAAGATGGCTGGCCTTTTATACTTGGGCCGCACACATGTGCGTACAGCCCAATGGCCTCCGACAGTGGCGCCACCTGGTGGCTAGTAAACCCAAGCATACATACATGACACTACACTCCAAAAGTACTTCATTGACTGTAAAGCACTTTGAGACGTCAGGTGGTTGTGAAAGGCACTATATAAATCCAAGTCTTTATTTTTTTCGAAAATAACCCACACCAATCCAGTGCTTGAACTATCCCATTGCCTCAAGGATAAATTCAGAATGCTCACGGTCTCAAGGACAATGCCTCTCTGTGCCACAGCCTTAGGTCACTTGTCCAGTGCCTCAAAAACTATCCTACTCCCCTTTTGCATACAAATAAATTGTCTTTATTATATCTTTGGGACCCCCCCAAAAAATTTTTTTTTTGTTACCTTCACCTTTTTCTCTTTGTGCCGTTTTTACTTACACATGAGAAGTTTGACAGCCGTGAAATGAACAATTCCTTCTTTAACCGGCTCTGTTGAGTTCTGGGTTTGGGAAGGATACCACCCTGTTGAGACCTAGACTTGATGTGTCAATGTCTCACCCTCCTACAGACACAGAGCACGGATACCTGACCAGCTGAATTCAAAAATAGTAGCTGAATGTTGGTTCTGCGTAGACGTGTGTCCGTGATGACCTACGTACGTCGGTAAGGTCTGTATCTCTCGAATGGTGCATTGAGAACGGAGAAGAGAGAAAGTGGACAGGTAGGACCGGCGAGCCGTCCAGTTAAAGTGAAATACTGTGTTGACATATTTCTTTGTCAGGAAGATGTATTACTGGCTAGAGTCGTAAATTGCGTTCAGTGACCCTTCGTGTCATTCCTTTGTGAGAAAAAAAATGCAGCAGATCATGTGATGCCAAGATTTATGGTAAAACAAGCAACTAGTGCGAACATCTCTATGACTTCCACTGGGTCATTATACTCATTCTACCACACTGGAAATATCTTTGGATGATTTCTAAACAGGAATTTGCAGAGAGAAGAGTTTCTTCCAAAGCTTCTTGTTATTTAGCCGTTCGTTACATTACATTTTCACTTGCTCAACAGTTATATTTCGGTGCCATGGCAAGAATCAGGTCTCTCATGTCCCGCTTGTTCACTCCTCCCCCACCTCGTGCACCGCAACCAACACAATCCAACTGATCGGAGGGAAATTCCAAGACCACAGTTCAAAACAGCAGAGCAAAAATTCACGTCATTCTTAAGGATAAAATGAAAGCAGATCGCCAAACCAGTAGCCCGCCTTTGTTCTGAATGTGTAAACTAAAGTTAAAGCTCATTGTGTTTTGTATACAAAAATCAGTATTTTGGTATTCGTCAATCACGCCCATCACCTGCTTATGCTGGAAACACTCACTTTGTAATCAAAAAGCATGTGATATTACGAATAACATTATAGAACCAGGCTAAACAAGAATTTCCCCTCCCTCTCCCTGTCCAAACCAACACAAAGCTCTTTGAATATACTGTCCTTTTGACTCTCCTTCGCAAATACACTCCAGAGGAGCCTCGTCGTGCTGGGAAATTACACAAATGAATACATCTCTGCTCCTTCATATAATGTTACATGAAGTAATATTAGAGTTTATTTTACGTTTGACATAACGAATAGCAGAGACTCTATATACAGAGTTTAGCGTTTTGTGGATATATTACAATACCCCTGTGTTTTTCGTGGCAGTTTGACTCATTGGTAGCACTCTCTCCTCTGAGTCAGAAGGTCATGGACTCAGGCCCCAGTCCCGAGACCTCAGCACGTAATCCAGGCTGGCACTTCAGTGCAGTATTGAAGGAGTGCTGCATTGTTGGGGGTGCCGTCTTTCAAGTAAGACATTAAACCGAAGCCCTGGCTGCCCTCTCAGGTAGATGTAAATGATTCCGTAGTACTATTTGAAAAACAGCTGGGGAGGTCTCTCGGTTTCTAGACCAACATTTATCCTTAACCAACAGCTAAAACTTGATCAGTGTATAATTGCTGTTCGTGGTACCTTGCTGTGTGCAAATTGGCTGCCTGCTACATTACAACAGTGACTACACTTCAAAAGTACTTCACTGGCTGTCATGAAAGGCGCTGCAAAAATGCATTCTTTCTTTCCACAGATATTCACTGCCGTGCTATGGTGTTGCCAAATGCCCCCATGAAAAAGCACAAGATGACAGAACATTCTGTGTAGAACAGGCCATTTGCACAACCTCACGACAGACAGATGGAGGATACACATCAATAGCACAAAAGAAACCAATGAATAATGCAGGCTGTGGCCCTTGAGAGTTATAATGATACATAAACCACCTGTCCCAGAGAGGTATTCTATTTAGCACATTTTTAAATATAATTGAAACAAATGTTTACTTAATTTTTGCACCAATTATATAGTTACCAGCATGTATTTAATGATGCTATGTGTAACACATAAAGTAACATAATTGAAATTGGTGAAAAAACTATTTTAAATAGATGAATTTATGCTCATAAAAATATATGCATCATAAACATATTGTGATAAAACAGAACATCCTTTTAAACCAGACTATAATGTTTTTTTTTCTCTCTGTTGGCTGTGTTCTGTGTGAAATGCGTTATACCATCTCAGTCCTATTCTTAGTGGCCCCCACAACACAAACTCCCCCCCAATTCAAGACTAAATTGACAACCTCATTTAGAGAGATCACTGAATGGTCGGTGTGGGAAATGGAAAAAATATCACACTGATGTAGTACGGGGTACATTGTGAGGATAGAATAGAGGGAGTTTTATCCGATGTCTAAGCATAGTATATCTGCCGTGGAAGACAATTAATTCCCCACCAATGACATTCCCTTCTTGATGTGCACAAACCCCCCACAACAAAAAATCACTACAATTTAAATAAAACATCCCTGGATGGTATTAACTCCCTGCTGTCCTCACGCAGTTTGAAAATTGTAAGAGCTCTCAGCTCACTGGAAGCGGAGAGCAGGAAGGTGGCAGTGTCGGTTGAACCTGTACGGTGGAAATAAACAACGCCATGATACGTTACCTGCGCGCACCATTGAGTGAACGCCTGTTAATGTTTAATGCTGGCAGGTGGCAAGCGGTCAGTTACGTAGTTAGAGTTTCAGCTTGTTGCTACCCAGCGATGCAATGCTTCCACGGCTGCCGTGCACCGAAGCTTATCACCTTCCTGAAATTAAAGTGCCTCACTGCCAGGCAATAATAAAAGCACACGGATCGAATGATTTACGATATCCCAGTGTTGTGAAACTTGCTATCAAACAGCAGGAGGGTCAGGGACACCTTGGGTATAAATAAAATACTGTAACTCTCTCCTATGTTGGATGGACATTATATTTACCAGCTCTCCACAAACAGGCGGCACCTACTGAAATTTTAAAATCAAATCAGTAATGATTAGTGATCTCCATGTGTATACTTTAAATACAGACTCCACCGAATCCTTTTAATGTCCTAAGCAAAAATATCTGCACAACCCCCACGCCCTTATATTTGTATATCTCCTTCTCTAATTATCTATTTGTATCTCATTTTTTTAATGTGTTTTGCTTTTGTGAATTTTGTGCTGATCAAAATGCGGAATATATTGACATCAACAGAAAACAACATCGGATGTAAAACGAGCTGTCGATTCACTATTGCCCTTTCTGTTACCGCCCAAAGCAATGGCTAACTGTAGTACCCCCACTGTTCAACTGGCTCAAATGGGCTGTCTCAGGAATTGACCCTAAGGAAAAGTCACCACCACATCTTATGGTGATTTACCCACTGGGCAATCCCAATCTCTCTTTCTATCTCCATATCTGCATCTCTACCACTGTCTGTATCTCTCTCCATAATGGCTCAGTGAGGTTAACCATCAGGCCCCCCTTTAAGGAGAACATCTTACTATGGGTCATTTTTTTTTAAGAGGACGTCTCATTATAGGGCCACTTTTAAGGAGGGATATTGCCAACAGTAGTCTTCTAAAAATCAACAGAATTCTGATCTATTTGTTTTATTTGGGCATCTTTTTATTGTTGTAAATTATTACGGTGTCGCTGCAAAAACTGAGTAATATCAGATTGTAAAGGTTTGGCTCCAAGCTCACCAATATGATCCTATCGAGCTGCTGTAAAATGAGCTCCTGGCAGTTCAAATATCCAACACCTTATCATAAATATTTTATGACAAAGGTTTTGTTTGAACAAACAAGTTATTAATCATTGCAGATGAAATAGGAACTCTATTTAGAGAGAGAATATCGCTGTTAGAACTCTTGTTAAAGAGGGAGAGTGTATCTCTTAAGCATCTGTTCAAAGAGAGACAGCATTACCACCAGGACCTCCTTTAAAGAGAGAGTGCCACCATTGAGACCCTCTTTAAAGAAAGCGAGTATAATTGTTGAGGATTTGGTTAAAGAGACCGAGCGTCATCGTTAAAACTAGAGACAGTCACAATCATGGCCCCTTTTAAAGGCAGAATATCACCATCGGGATCCCATTTTAAAAAGGAAATTTTGCTATTAGGTTCCCTATAAGATAGTCTGTTGCCATCACTTCCTTTAAAAAGTCAAGCTGTTGTGAAGAATCATACTTATCTCTAATGTCCATCTGTTTATTTCTGTACATTTCCTTCAATATTTTAGTTTTTTTTCTGTTTTAATGGTAAGCACTGATAACATCAGTAACAAACTAGTTTGGATGAATTACTAAAGATGCATTCACACTACAACTGTAACATTGTTGTGAAGTTGGTTATCTTTGCACCAAATGCTGCAGTAACTGTGTAAATGCCACCTAAATCATGCATCAGGGCCTAGTTTGACTCTCAAACAATGCTAAGTGAGACTCTTTGGAGGAAGTCATCTTAATCCATGTCACATGGAATTCAGTTCAGACCTTCCAAATTCCACACCACTTCACACTGATAGTAAACTTGTAGAGTGTGAATACCTCGGGTTCTACAACATTAGGGAGCTGGATACCATAGTGAAGCTGTAGAACCCACCAATATTACTCAGCTCCATCTTACAGTCAGACTCAGCAATTTTTACAAATCAGTTCCCCTATTACTGTTGTCAGCACTCAGTATTTGCACAAATAAAGGTGTCAACCTTGGCTCAGTGGTAGTCAGAAAGTTGCGGGTTCAAATCCCACTCCAAAGACTTGAGCATATACTTTATCCTGACACTTTAGCGCAGTCCTGAAAGTGCTGCACTGTCAGAGGTGCTGTCTTTCAGATGGAATGTTAAACCGAGACCCTGTCTGCCATCTCAAATGCCCATAAAAGGTCGAATGACACTATTTAAAGAGAAGGGGTATTTACCCTGAACCGTGACCACAGTAAAGGCTATGGGCCCCGACAACAGCCCAGTGCTGAAGACCTATGCTCCAGAACTAGCCTTCTAGCCAAACTGTTCCAGTACAGCTACAACACTGGTATCTACCCAATAGTGTGGAAAATTGCCCTGGTGTGCCCTGTCCACAAAACGCAGGATAAATCCAACCCAGCATTCTGTGGTGAGTGTCTCACCGCCTGACTCTCCAAAGCCTCTCCACCACCTACAATGCATCAGTCAGGAGAGTGATGGAATACTTACCACTCGCCTGGATGGGTACAGCTGCAACAGCACTCAAGACGCTCAACACCATTGAGATCAAAGTAGCTTGCGTGATCGGCATCCCATCCACCAGCTTAAACGTCCATTCCCTTCACCACCAGCGTGTCATAGCTGCATTGTGTACTATCATCTACAGGATGCATTGCAGCAACTCATCAAGGCTTCTTCGACAGCCTCCCAAACCCTCGACCTTCACCATCTTGGACAAGGGCAGCAAGTACATGGGAACACCACTACCTCCAAGTTCCCCATCAAATCACACACAACATCCTAACTTGGAAATATTCCTCCATCGTGGCTGGGTCAAAATCCTGGAACTCCTGAACTAACAACATTGTGGGAGTACCTTTACCAGATGGAGTGCAGCGTTTCAAGAAAACAGCTCACCACCACCTTCTCAAGGGCAACTAAGGATGGGTAATAAATGCTGGCCTTGCCAATGACGCCCACATCCCGAGAACGAAAAAAAAATCCCTCAACCAACATCACTAAAAAACAGATCATAAGGTCATTTATCTCCTTGTCTTGCGGGACCTTGCTTTGTGTAAATTGACTGCTGTGTTTGCCTGGAAACAACAATGGCTACACTTCAAAAGTACGTATTTGTCCGAGAAGGACTTTGGGAGTCCTGAGGACATGAAAGGCATTATATAAATACGTATTCTTAAAAATCAAGAGAAAGATAGAACTAAATGAAAGGACGTTGAACAGAACCTTTTGGTTAAAGCCCTGTGAGATTGTCATTTTAATCTCTGTCACTGTGATATCAGCCTGACACCTCCTCCCTTAATGCTGGTTCCTTTACCTGAAGATAGACTAATGAGAATTCTGCAAAATGTGGAGGAGTGACATACCAGATCAAACTGAATAGCAACAGATTGCTACAAATTAATAATACATTTTACACAGTGTTAACAGGCATATGAATTACTTATAACTCGATGTTGAGTTCACTGAAATATCTCTTGATCACAATTAAAGATTAAGTGCTGCCTCCTTTTAAATTTATGCTAATTCTTAATTGTTATCTTGTAAAAAAAATTAAAGTTTGAGAGTTGCAGCGTTTTAAATGAGAATGGAAATATTAATAAACAACATATATACACATTGTAAAACCTCCCAAGGATTCGATTTTACTTTGAAATTAAACAGCTCCTGGGGTACTTTCGATGATACGTTAAACGCCTTTGGGAGCATGGGATCAAATCACCTGAGTGCAACAAGATTCAGTATGCATAAGTACCAAAGGATTTCTAAAAATATGAATGTAATATTTATACTCCCTATATTTAATCTAATGGCAGGCGGAGGACTTCAGATATCGGTCATTCTTACCCCTGGGAGCTTCCTTGATGTAACTGCTTCCCATGCTGACCGGCAGTCTTCTCTCGGCAGCTTGCCTCTCTACCTGTGCCGATACTGCTGGTTCCTCTCCGCCTGATTGCCTGTGAGGTATAAATACAGCAGCGTTTCCTGACGTGCCGATACTGCGCTACGAAAAGAGGAGGAGCTGGGCGATGAAAGTAAAACAACCTGAATCCTCCATGGTGTAGTTCACAGCCAGATTCGTGGCTCTGATATTTAATTGTTGACCTTAAAAGTAACATTTTGCGTCTAAGGTCGCTCACCTCATTCTGTATCATGTCCTTTGTAAGGGAGTTCCTGCAGGGAATCTGTGTCAGCCTTTGACTTCGGGATGTCTGCACCGTGCAATGCGCCATCTGCTTCCAGGGAACCACTCCAAGAGACCTGCATATCAACCACAATTTCTTCCAATTAAACACTAAAAAGACCGGAGCCATTGTCTATGGTCCCCAGTACAAACTCCATTCCCTCCCCATTGATTCCATCCCCCACACTGGCCACTGTCTCAGGCGGAACCAGACTGTTGGCAACCTTGGCATCCTATTTGACCCTGAACTGAGCCTCTGACCCCATATCCTCTCCACCACAAAGACCACCATTTCCACCTCTGTAACAGTGAGGGCCTCTGCCCCTGCCTCAGCTCATCTGCTGCTTAAACCCTCGTCCATGTCTTGTTACCTCTAGACTAGACTATTCCAAAGCTCTCCTGGCCGGCCTCCCATTTTCCGCCCTCCATAAGCTCTGCTGCCTATATTCTAATTCGGGCCACGTCCTATCCACCCATCACCCCGGTGCTCGCTGGCCTGCATTGGGTCCTGGTACAGCAATGTCTAGAATTTAAAATTCTCTTCCTTGCGTTCAAATCCCTCCATGCCCCCCCCCCCCCTCCCCCACCATCTCTGTAACCTCCGACAGCTCTACAGCCCTCAGAGATCTCTGCATTCCTCCAATTCTGATCTCTTATGCACTACAAACTCCCTTCGCCCCATTACTGGCAGCTGTACCTTCAGCCAACTAGGCCCTAAGCTCTGGAATTCCCTCCTAAACCTCTCTGCCTCTTCATCTCCGGCTTCATTTAAGACGCTCCTTAAAATCTACCTCTTTGACCAAGCTAATGTCTTCTCCTTTGGTTTGGTGTCAGTTTTTGTCTAATTTCACTCCCGTGAAGCACCTCGGGATGTTTTCTTTATTTAAAGGTGCTATATAAATGCAAGTTGTTGTTGTTGAGCTCCTGCAGGGATGATGTTCATCGTGTCGCAATGTGTTTTTGGTTTCTAGTTGAATTACTCTGTAACATCTGTGATTAACCAGCCCAGCCGATACTTAACTACATAATAAATGGTCTGACGTTATCCATTTTCTGTGAATCTAACACGATACTTCTTCACATAGAGCTTGTTTGAGTCTGACTTGTTCAAGCAGTTTGTGCACAAATTATGACTTCTGGGATGGCTGCTCCAGCCTAAGTGTTTCCTATAAGCATGGTGAATCATAGAATGGTTACAGCATAGAAGAAGGCCATTCGGCCTATTGAGCCCATGCCGGCTCTCTGCAAGAGCACCTCCCACCAGTCTCACTCCCCCGTCCTTTCCCCATAGACCTGCAATTTTTTTTCTTTCAGATTTTGAAAGCCACACTTGAGTCTGCCTCCACCACTTTTTCAGGCAAGTTTGCTGATGATACAAAGATGGGAGGAAAGGCAATGTGTGAGGAGGACACAAAAAATCCGCAAAAGGACATAGACAGGCTAAGTGAATGGGCAAAAATTTGGCAGATGAAGTATAATGTTGGAAAGTATGTGGTCATGCACTTTGGCAGAAAAAAAATCAAAGAGCAAGTTATTATTTAAATGGAGAAAGATTGCAAAGTGCCGCAGTACAGCGGGACCTGGGGGTACTTGTGCATGAAACACAAAAGGATAGTATGCAGGTACAGCAAATGATCAGGAAGGCAGATGGTATCTTGGCCTTTATTGCAAAGGGGTTGTAGTATAAAAGCAGGGAAGTCTTGCTACAGCTATATAAGGTATTGGTGAGGCCACACCTAGAATACTGCGTGCAGTTTTGCTTTCCATATTTATGAAAGGATATACTTACATTGGAGGCAGTTCAGAGAAGGTTCACTAGGTTGATTCTGGGGATGAGGGGGTTGACTTATGAGGAAAGGTTGAGAAGGTTGGGCCTATACTCATTGGAATTCAGAAGAATGAGAAGTGATCTTATCGAAACGTATAAGATTATGAGGGGGCTTGACAAGGTGGATGCAGAGAGGATGTTTCCACTGATGAGGGAGACTAGAACTAGAGGGCATGATCTTAGAATAAGCGGACGCCCATTTAAAACTGAGATGAGGAGAAATTTCTTCGCTCAGAGGGTTGTAAATCTGTGGAATTTGCTGCCTCAGAGAGCTGTGGAAGCTGGGACATTGAAGAAATTTAAGACAGAAATAGACAGTTTCTTAAACGATAAGAGGATAAAGAGTTATGGGAGTGGGCGGTGAAGTGGAGCTGAGTCCATGATCGGATCAGCCATGTTCTTATTGAATGGCGGAGCAGGCTCGAGGGGCCGTATGGCCGACTCCTCTTCCTATTTCTTATGTTCTTATGTATTCCAGATCTAATTACTTGCTGCCTAAAAAAGTTTTTGCTTATGTCGCCTTTGGTTCTTTTGCCAATCACCTTAAATCTGTGTCCTCTGGTTTTCGACCCTTCTGCCAATGGGAATAGTTTCTCTCTATTTACTCTGTTCAGACCCTCATGATTTTGAACACCTCTATCAAATCTCCTCTCAATTTTCTCTGCTCCCAAGAGAACAGCCCCAGCTTCTTCAGTCTATCCACGCAACTGAAGTCCCTCACCCCTGGAACCATTCTCGAAAATCTTTTCTGCACCCTCTCTAAGGCCTTCACGTCCTTCCTAAACTGCAGTGTCCAGAATTGGACACAATACTTCAGTTGAGGCCGAACCAGTGTTTTATACAGATTCATCATATTTCCACAGTTTTGTACTCTATACCTCTATTCATGAAGCCCAGGATCCCGCAAGCTTTTTTAAAACTGCTTTCTCAACCTGCCCTGCCACCTTCAATGATTTGTGCACATATACCCCTAGGGCTCAATGTTCGTGTACTCCCTTTAGGATTATACCCTTTAATTTATATTTCCTCTCCTCATTCTTTCTACCAAAGTATATCACTTTGCTCTTTTCTGCATTAAATTTCATCTGCCACATGACATCCACTTATAACAATCATCTTGGTTGCTTCAACTTCAGCCATCTTTCTAGGTAGGTGGTTTCTTTATGAACGTTTAAGTCAGCTATAATTATCCTGCTTCATAAAGACACTCATGCCATACAATTAGTTACTATAGATGGGGTAGGGATATGTATAAGACATAACTAGACAAGTGAGGTCACTGTATACAGAGAGAAGAAAACGTCAGAACGACTAGAAAGAAATTGAGGTTTAATTAAGAAATACAGGCCAGATGTCAGGAAATTCTTCATAAAAAGAGGTCGACACTTAGTGTGGACCTCTGGTGAGAGTAGTGGAGATAAATATATTGGTGTCAGGCAATGCTGCTTTTAGAGTGTGTTTACAAACCTGAAGGATAGATGGGATGGTGCAGTTATAGTGTCATCATCATAGGCGGAATCGAGGAAGACTTGCTTCCACTCTAAAAATGAGTCCTTAGGTGGTTGAATCTGGAATCACCAGAACCAAGAGGGGTGGGGAGTCGTCTTACTCTGCTTCCTTTCAAGTGTTCACAATCAACTCTCGCTCCATCAGTTTCAGTTTCTCACATGCTAAACTTGTGCAGTGTGACGGTGCATTTATACCGGTTGTTTCGTTTGCCTTCAGGGAGATTTGCCCGACTAAATGTAGCTCCCATGTCTTGGTGGCTGAGTTGTAAACCCATGAAGAACGGGGTCTTCAGTTCTACCGCCAGATTCTACTAGGCGGCCAGATTCACAGAGCGCTCCTCTCTTGGAGTCCGAACTAAACACACATCAGTATAAAATGATCCTGTGATGGGGGCACAAGGACGTCCTCATCCCTATTTATTTCGTAATCTGCTGAAAGTACAACGCAGGAATCAGTGAGCAACGAATTATACGGAAAAAACTAAAAACGAAACGAAAACCAGTCCTAATGGGGAATTCATACTTTTTGTTTCAATGATTCATTTAGATTTGGACTGTTGACCTTCATTTCTGTGCTGTGACTAGTTTTGATTGCCGAGATGGGTCGGATAGAAATTTCCCAGATTTGTCCCCCAAATTAGCCTGGATTATCATCTCTTTTCGCCCAGGAGATCACATGGTTTCCTTTGGGGTGCGGAGCGTATATATTGTCATAACGTCGCGCAATTGAGCGGGGCAGGCTTTATCTGCCCGTCATTGTATGTTCGTATGATCAGACACAGACCCCTCCAGACTCTGTCTCCTGGCTCTATCACAGTTCATGCTGTGAAGGTGAACGTGGATTCTCTTCCTTGCAATCTCCATATTTTAACATGTAGAACTAACCACAATTCCTGCTCCCAAGCTTCTAAACAAACCACTGGATGTTTCCGATCTGTCAGAGGAAAATACTCATTGGAGGATAAGCACTTTTCGAGCGGGTGTGGGGGTGGGTTCATGGGCGGTGGGAAAGGGGCAGTAAAAGAAAAAACATAATTTACAAACTCCCCGCCATTTAGAGATCAACACCCGAGCAGGGAGGGCTTTGCTCACATGCTGTGTAGCTGCGAGTTGTCATGTAATCTAAGGGTTCTGATGAACATAAGTGGAATGGATATCAAGACGTGAATTACAGCCTGTAATCTCATTAAATAGTTTGGATTTGTTTACAGAATAAACTTCCATTTTCTCTACATTATAACAGCAACGAAACCTCAAAAGTATTTTATTGGACGTAAAGCGCTTTGGGACGTTCTAAGGTGTTTTACAAATACAAGTCTTTTCTTTCTGTGTCATCACTGTTGTGGATATACAACAATAACAGCTTACATTTCTAGAACAGCTATAAAGTAGAAAAATGTCCTAAGGTGCTTTGCAGACGGTTTATCAGAAATAAATGAGCGTAAGAAAAAAAAATGCAGTCCAACAGGAATTTCACCTGCAGTGTATAATGATTTAAATAGCGTCCAGTTTCACACAAATGATGAGAGGATACCATGCTTGTTTCTTTGCCAAGTACCTTACTAACACTTAGCCATTGTTCTGCAGTGTTACTGGATAATCTGCCCCAATGGAAATAATTTGATTTTACTAATTAAGTTTTATGATCTTTGACGGATTAAAAAAACTAAAAGTTAATCGAAGCCCTTCACAACTGTTTCCGTTACAATTCCCAAATTTCCGAAAACAAACAGTCCCAATCTTTCCAACGTTAGCAAATGGAGCGCATTAATCACCTTAGTCAGGAAATTTCACTTTCAATAGATCATGTGAGGGAGTGGCATTAAAACTGGGAACAGTGCCATTTCTGTTCCAAATCTCCTCAAAATCACAGAAGGGTATAATTTCAAAGTTTGCATAACCCTCTATTCCCTTCTCTCTCATATGCTTGTCTCGCCTCCCCTTACGCTTCAACCACTCCCTGTGGTATCAAGTTTCACATTCTCACCACTCTTTGGGTAAAGAAGTTTCTTCTGAATTCCCTATTGGATTTCTTGGTGACTATCTTATATTGATGGCCTCTAGTTATACTCTTCTCCACTAGTGGAACATGTTCTCTGTATCCACGCTATCAAAACCTTTCATAATTTGAAAGACCTCTATTAATGGTCACTCTTCAACCTTCTTTTTCCAAGAGAAAAAGAGACCCAGCCTGTTCATCCTTTACTGATATTTCTGGTATCATCCTTGTAAATCTTCTCTGCACCTTCTCCAGTGCCTCTATATGCTTTTTATAATCAAAGTGACTACTTGCACTGTGCTTTTTCTGTTGAGTCCCCGATCCTCCCGCCCAAACCAGAAGTGCAGCCCCGAACCGGAATCAGTCCAACCACGTGTGCTGCGGATCCTCCTAGTACTTAATCTGCTGAGCCTCAGGCAGACGGGCAGGCAGAGAGCCAGCCGGGTGGGCAGGCAGGCAGACGGGCAAGCTCCCCGCTGGGCCGCCGACCGAAGGGGGGCGGAGGGTGAGAGAGCCTGGTTGTTGGGGACAGGGGGTGGGGGGAAAGATAGCCTGGTTGTTTGTTGCGGGGGGGGGGGGGGGAAAGAGAGCCTGGTTGTTGGGGGGGGGGGGGGAAGAGAGCCTGGTTGTTGGGGGGGGGGGGAAAGAGAGCCTGGTTGGGGGAGTGGGGAGAGCCTGTTTGGGGGTGGGGGGGGAAAGAGAGAGAGCCTCGTGGGAGGTGGGGTGGGGGTGGAGAGGGAACTAAGGGAAGACAAATCACGTTCTTCCAGTCCCCTTTGCACCCACACATGACATCGTTGGTGTGGATGAAATCCAGAAGTCACCACACTGGCACTTCATACCCAATAAACCTGTTAACAATCCGCACACAATGCCCTATATATGGCGGGGAGGGGGGTAAGGTCATGTACTTGTGCTTTGGTAAGGGACTTAGGCTAGGGGAGGGATGCAACTTGCACTGGGGTAAGGGATCTCGGCTGGCTTCTGGAAGTCAAAGTGGATCGAGTTACAATTTATGAAGTCAGTGAGAACTTGGGCTGGGCGGTTCCAGTTACACATTCCAGAGAAACTTCAGAGTGTGGCTTATCCTCCAAGAGGACCAATCAGAGACAAGGGGCGGCCATTTTTACAGTACAAATAACATGTCCTTTTATAATATGCTGACCAGAACTGTACGCAGTACTCCAAGTGTGGTCTAACCAAGATTCAATATAGGTTTAGCATAACTTCCCTACTTTTCAATTCTAAACCTCTAGAAATAAATCCTGGTGCTTGGTTTGCTTTTTATGCCTGTGCTAGCCTGTGCCGCAAGTTTTAGTGTTTTGTGTATTTGTACTCCAAGATCCCTTTGTTCCTCTATTCCACTTAGATTCACACCCTCCAATAAGTGACCTCCCTATTCTTCCTACCAAAATGTAATACCTCACATTTATGTGTTGAACTTCATTTGCCAATTATATGCCCATTCTGCAAGTTTATTAATATCCTCCTTCAATTTGTTGCAGTCCTCCTGTAGTCAGCCTGCAACCTCTTAGCATCCTCCTCACAGCGCCACCCAGCTTAGTGTCATCTGCAAACTTGGGGATATTATTCAATTCCTTCGTCTAAATCATTAATGTATATTGTAAATAGCTGGGGTCCCAGCACTGAACCTTGCGGTACCCCACTAGTCACTGTCTGCCATTCTAAAAAGGACCCGTTTATTCCTACTCTTTGCTTCCTGTCTGCCAACCAGTTCTCTATCCACATCAATAATTACCCCCAATACCATGTGCATTAATTTTGCACACTAATCTCTTGGCAGGAGCATTGGATGGGCTCCCAGACTATATATTGAAGGAAGAGGCCACCCACCCTCAGGGTTTAAAAAAAAAAGGCAGGTCAAGTCTGGCAAATGCAAAAGTTGTTTTAGGATATTAATAAATGAAACAGATGTTGCATTGAATTTACAGCATAGAAATAGGCCATTCGGCCCAACTGGTCTATGTTTATGCTCCACATGAGCCTCCTCCCACCCATGTTGTGCATATGGACGTTGTAAGAGCAATTGGTAAGGTGCCACAGAGGTAGCTTTTGATAAAAAAAAGGCACAAGGTACTAAAGGGAGTAATGGATAGGACGTTGGCTAAATGGCAAAAAAGGACAAGTGTTTAATGGACTGGAGTCTTGTAAACTGTATCTACCAGGGGTGAAACATAACCCATTATTTTCCTGTGTGATCAAGCCATTTTGTCTGGAGATTTTGTACTCACTGCCTCCAACCTCATAGCTCCCCAACCGCATATGCCCCCTTCTATCTCCTCCTCAAGATGCACAAACAGGACTGCCCTGGTAATTTGATGTTTCAAGTAGAAACAAATTTCCCCTCATCTTGATGCTCTTCTTTCCCCTTATCCAAACTCTACCCACCTATATCCACGGCGACTCTGATGCTGATTGTTGCCACTTTTATTAATTTCAGGTTCTTCTGCCCAATTGTTTTTTTCGTTTGGGCATAGTCTCATTACGTCTCCACCCCTCACCAGGATAGATTACAGGCCCTCTGCTTCTCTCTTGTACAGTGGCCCAACCATTCTTATCCACCAACACCTTCCTCTATCTGGCTGAACTTGTTCTCACTTTGAACAACTTTTTAAAACTCCACTCACTTCATCCAAATATGATGTTGCTATGGGAACCCACCTGGGTCCCAGCTACCCCTATCTTTTTGTATGCTGTGTTGAGTGCTCCTTGCCCCCCAGACCAGTAATTCTCAGATCTCCTCTTGTTACATTAAGAACTGTGTAAATGCTGCTTGTTTCTCACTATGATCTTGAGAATTTAACAATGCTTCCAATATTCACAGGTTCCACCGCTGACTCCTCCCTACCCTTTTTTCAATTTCTTGTGTCTGGCAATAGGCTTTCCACTGACATCAATTACAAGCACACTGACTTTCATAACTACTCGGAATTTCTCTTCTAATCCTGTTCTCCTAGTTTCTCAATCTCCGTCAATTCTGTCCTTATGACTCTCACTTCTGCAGCACAGCTTCTGATGTGAGCTCATTTTTCCTCAGTTGTAGAAGCCACACCATATCCTAGGTTCCAAGCACTGCTTCTGTTCAGACTGCAAGTTATGCATATCGCTCTAATCTATTGTAATTGCTGCTCAAACTGGTGTCTCATCTAAATTGGGGAAAGCAAATGCAAATTAGATAATTTTGCTGAACATTTCTGTTTTATTAACAAGTGCAACCTGCAACTTGCCATTTTATCTCCCAGCTTTCATTCATACTCTAAGCGGTCATTGGCCTTGTTCCAACAACGCTCAACTCAAGCTCCAAGAGCATCTCCTCTTTCTGCCAGGCACCCTGCAATACTTTGGTCTGAACACTGACTCCAGCTAAATCCTCATTTTCAACCTTGTTTCAATTTTATTCTTAAACTCCAAGTTTTCACCCTCTCCTATTTTCTCAGGCCTCCCACTTACATCATTTTAAACACCCTTTGTTTTATCTGGAGTTTAACATTTTTTTTATACTTGCCCCTTCTCTTTTTCTGGTTGAACTTGTGTTCCAGTTCTGAAGGGGCCACACCCAAAATGTTAACCATCTGTTTTCTCCAGATACCAACTGATATGCTATTTCCAGCATTGTGTTTTGTTTGATTTCCAGCATCTGTAGTATTTTACACTTTTACAAAATTAGGGAGTATGGTTAACTGTGAAAACTGTAAATAACATTAGTAGACTATAGACAGATTAGATGAAATTTAATGAGGAGAAATTTGAAGCAATACATTTTAGGAGAAAGATTACGAACATTCACTAAATTGTAAAACTAACTAGTACAACCTCAGCAACTTAGGGGAGTTCAGAGACACAGATCATTAACAATGTTTTGAGAAAGTGTATGCAATCCTAGGTTTATAAATAGGGACATTGCTTACACTACGGTTGGAATATCATGCCCAGTTTTGGGCACACTACTTTGGGAAGGATGTCAAGACCATAGCAAGTAGAGATGACTTACTAAAAGGACACTAGGGATGAAGTAGAGTTCTTTTCAATAGAACAGCGAAGGCTGAGAAAGCTGCCAGAGGCTCCAAAAGGGGGGTTAAAAAGATGAAAAAAACTATTTTCATTGATCAGTGAATCAGTAACTGGAAGACAGAAATTTAAGATCACCACCAAAAAGGATGGAGGCAGTGGTTAAGAGAATTTTTTCTAATGCCGAGGGCTGTTAGGAAATGGAATCGCGCATCAGAAACAATGAAAGCAGAACCTATAATACATTTTAAAAAGGAACTGGATAAATTAAAAATTAACAGTTATGGGGATGGAACTAACCAAATAATTTCAAGCACCAGCACAGATATAATGGGCCGAAGGTCTCCTTCTGTGCTGCATCATTTTGGGATTATTTGTCCATGATAAGTTTCCCTCAAGTTACACTGCTTAGCTGTTGCCTTACACTTGTGGATGACTGGAGATATTAATGGTCTGATATACTTTCTCTTTGGTGGCGAGTTCACATAAGAATTATCCTGGATCAATTGCCAAGGGTCTAATACACTGCTAGATCCAGCCTTCCAAATCAGTAAACTTTAAATAAATCGACTCTAGGCACAAACTTTTTTCTTTAAATTTTAATAAGAATATTGAAACCTAAATCAGCCCTTCACAAAATGCTTGCAGTAAATGAAGACAAAGTATTCTACATTATGTGACAGTATTTTTTTTCTTCATTTTATCCTTTTATTAAAAAGTCACAACAGCATACATATCAACAAAAACATTGGATTTACGAATGGTACTATGGTACCTGCCCAAACAAAAAAAACAAAAACACACTTCTAGAGACAGTTTTGGTTTTAAATACTGACTCTTGAAAGTAGTATGTTTGGAGAAAAAAAAACTGGTAGGTACTACTAAATCTGTCTGAATGCCAGTGCTGGAAGTCTGTCATATGCTGAAAGTTGTTATCAGAGGACAATGTCTGCAGTTTGTGCTCATATTTTCTTTGAGATCCGAAGTTAATCATTTTTTAAAACTGCAGTGAGTGTGCCTCCCCTCAAATCAATATCAAAAGTATACAGAAATAGTTTAAAAAAAAATCTGAATTAAATACACTGGAAGCGCGACAGGCTTGCAAAACCTTCGCCGGTGTGTGCATTTTTTTTTTAAATAAAGATTTACCTGCACACTGTTCAGTATTTTCTTTTCAATCACTTGTAAATAGTGCAAACCTTGCTACACTATTGAGCCTCACTGGCCCCCGAGACCAACTTATTCATTTACAGTGTGGAGCCCAAAGGGCAAAGGCATCACTTCCAGCAGTTTAAGGAAACTGTATTTCTTGATGGAATGCACAGATGGTTGAACAAAAAGAAGTGAAAGTCACATCCCTATAAAGTCTTGCCAACTTGTCCCAACATCAAGTTCAGGATGCCTGTGTGGAAGCGAAGAATAATCGCCACGTGGAAGTCGTTCTGAGTGGAGCCCCATTGTACACAGAATAAATGGAGCAGTAAGCCAAGGACCAAAATCTAGGGCGGTAGAGCACAGAATCATATGAATATTCAAGACCAGACTCAAAATATTTAGGAGATTTTAAGGCTACTTATAGCAATACTAACCATTTGATGACTGAGGGCTGGTATTTGCAATGGCTTATCGCCCGGTTTCTGGGCAGTATTGGCCATTGTGGGCAGTAATTAGGTGAGCGAAAATTTCCTTACCCGAGTTACGCCGGCGATTTCCAGGTACCACTGGGGAGCAGACCACCGGCCTGTACCATCCTGACATTGCCCTGGCACGACATTTGGCTGACCCATAGGTAAGTTTTTAAAAACCGCCCACGAGGATTAGCGGACAGAGCTGGGTGGTAGGTGAGTAGCTCTTCAAGAAAAAGGTTAGTAATTGGTTTTTAATAATTATTTTAAAAATGTGTTGTGGTGATTTAGTTTTAAAAAGTGTCTTGGGAATGTTTTTTTGATTTTTTTTAGTTGATGTTTTTTGAAAAATTATTTTTATTGTTTTTCTGGTGTTAGGCCCAACCCACAGCCTCGGGATAAATTTTTATTGTTTTTAAAATTTTTTTTCGCTCATTTTATTTATGAACTGCCCAATTGACCCTAAATTGCACTTTTTCACCCAGAATGGGAGTGCAAGGCCCATGTTTTTCGCTCAGCGGATTAAAAAATTTTGGGGGGGGGGGGGTGGGTGGGTGAAGAGTTTTCACCGGCGATAATCTTCCCAGTCTTAGCAGTCTTTTGGGCGATGATCGGGCGCTAGCGGGCTGATAGGAATTCCGAGCCCTAGTCTTCTCAGTTCAGCATATGATCTGCCTTGAAGCTCAAATGCAGTGACTGGAGATAAATTGTTAAAATTTTATGCCCAATTTTTATTCAGTGCGATTCAAATTGCACCTTTAGTCATTAATGTGATTCTCTTTAAGTCATGGTTCCGATATCGAGCAATGAAAGGCTCAGGGGCTGAAATTAAATATTGGGGGCTTGCAAATTTTTTTCAGCAATTCAGCATTTCCTCAATACTTCTCCATAACTTAATAGTTAAAATCCAGTTGAGAGATATTGCTTTTATAGCATAGCTGACTCCATCTTAGCACTGAGACTTTGGTTTGTGACCCAAGATCGGCAAAACCTAGCATTAAATACACCCACTTCCTCACTGCTCACTTTACAATGTAGTGCCCTACTGTAAAACTAGTATTTCTCCAGATGACCCCAAATTAAATTTCAATAACTGAGCATAAGGAATGCCTACCACATCCCTGTGTCCACAGGGCCAGATTCTCTGAGCTGCCTGACATACCAATCTGGCAGCCACAAGTATCAGGGGCATGCCTCACAAAAATTGAGAGAGAAAAATGTGACATTTCCATTTTGCCTGCATCAAAAGGAGCATCATTTAGAAGGTTTCCAGCTGAAGGAGGCAGACTGCAGCAGGCAGGTCAGAAGATTTAGTTTGAAAGAGATTGCTCCTTTGTATAGTAAAATAACTTCTGTTCTTTTTAAATATACAAAGCTGGGACACAAAAGTCCAACTTGTAAAATTAAACAGAAACAAAATTATTATTATTTTTTTTTTTTAAAAAACAGTTCCATTTTTCTGAAACATCCACAGACTTGACCAGAAATCCATTCCATCTGCCACCTTTATTTTTGATTGGGGTCTGGAGGTGATGGAAAAAGAATGATCCAGCGTTCATTCTAAACTATAAACTGTAACACGTTAACCCATATCTCTTCACCTGATTCAGCAGTTAGTTTTTGATTCCAGCAAGGTCTGGTTGTAACTCTATGGGTAGCCAGGTACTATACAGAAACAGCTCAGAACCTCCGAGTGTCTGGAATGTTGTAAGACAACTTGAACTTAAATAAAATCAGGGATCACAGGATCATAGTCAATGTGAGCCAACAAAAAGACTTGCTATCCCTTTGAACTTGCTGCTTATTCTGCGAACACGAGTATGTTATAATTGTGGGCTTTGCTACTTCTACAAGATCCTTCCTCATTACCCCAGCGCTTTGTTTGAATATGGAAAAATTAAGGGGAAAGGGGACTTCAATAATTTTTTTTTAAATATAATCACTAACTCAGTGCGAAACTAACTACAATGTGACACTCTCCCAATCTTCTGTTCTTAAAGCTTGCTGCAGAACACAGCAAAACTGATACTACATTCCACTGTGGTGCTGGACTTTTATTGAACATCTTATCTCCCACTAAAACAGCCTCTCCATTTTTAATCGCATGTATTTCTTAATGATCGTATGTTACAGAACAGTTCCTCTGAGTCTGATTTCCATTGATGGCTCCTCTATGACTTGGCCAGTCTGGGTTCCTCAGCCTTCAGTGTCCCAACCGCATCTTTCACAGCATGGTAGATAATGTTCTTCACCTGAGGACAAGAAACTTCATGCTAACCCATAGTCTGCATAATTGACAAGTTAACATTAACATTACAAACAGGGGTGGAAGGGAATGAGAGAAAAGGCAACCGTTTACTGCTCAAATGGTGAAATTACAATGTATTCTTACATAGGATATTCTCATGCGGCACAAATGTATCAGTTTTGGCATTGATGCCTCCTTTTGCCAATTCAGCAGCCAATTACATCAGGCTCCAGTTGCTGTTTTACCTGCAAACTGATTCTGCAGATGACTGTGGACACGATCAAGTAACGCATTTTGGAACAATTCTGAAAGTAGCCGACAGGAACTAGAGTTCACTGTGCAACTTCACCAGATCACAGCTTTCTGCCATTCATCTTTAGAATGGCTAACCACGGCACTGTAACAAATGTCAAGACCAGGTTGGTTTATGCTGAGAATTTCCTTACTATTGAGGGTTTGCTATGTACTTATTTTCAAGTGGGAACATTCTTCAGATCAGACAATTCCATTGGCAATTAGAAGTATCTCTTAACAATACCGTACCTGCAATTTATCTTCATGGTTGGTGTGAGTGTTCGAGAGGTGCCTGAATTCCTGAGTAAGACGGAAGCAGTGTTTGACATGTTCTGGAGAGACAAAGTCTTCAGCTACTTTGATACAGCTGTACAGATTGTGTACCTGAAAGAGAGACATACAGCCATCACGACAGACACCCGGCCCTTCTTATTTTATACATTGTAGAAAGAAATAGTGGGAATCAGAATGAAGAACAAGCAACTTAATAAAACAATTGAAATAACCAAAATAACCAAAATATCAACTCCATTCAGGTACAACCCCTCAGACATTACCATGAAATAATCTTTTCCTCCACCAGGTACAGGCACACTTGTACTATTCTTACACAATGGTTACCATGGATTATTCTTCAGTGAGATTATCCAAATAAAATGATAATTAGAAGAAAATCACATAGAAAATAGACATTTGATGTACAGTGTTTCATTTTTCTGTAAAGTTACAGCTTCTCTTCTCCACTCATTTGTGAAAGGCATTATATAAAGTTCATTATTTCTTAACCCAATCTTCAGTGTAGCTAAAACCTTGGATAAACAGTGGAGCTCCTTTTTTTCACCTAAAATATGGGAAGTAGTCATTCCTTACCTGGTGAGGTGCTCCTGCTGGGATGAAGACAGCATCCCCCAGGAATTGCACAATGGCCCAGCCCTGTACACCATACTCCTCGTATAGCCGTTTCCGCAGCATCTGGTCGAGGTACCAGCTCTGGTCATGAATTGGATCATGATCTGGTGGGTTATCTTGACCTTGCTCTTCAGACACCTGAGACAGAAGCAAGCACAGCAGTGCCCAATTTATGCAAATATATCTACCATCAGCACATAGCAAATTAAAACTGAGAATAGTAAACCGAAACGGAGGATAGTAAACAGAAACTGAGAATAAAGATTTGACTCGTCAGCATTACACTTTACATATAGATTACATTTTCATAAAATGTCATGGCAGTTCAAGATTCTCAATAGGAAAAGTAGGATGTGTGATGAAAATAATGAAACCAGGAAATGGGGGTGGCGGGGGGGAAAGGTAACCTGAAAAAATGTAACTTGAAATGTGATAGCATTACAAGGCACATGAACTTTAGATCAGCTTTGCCATGTTAAAAGACCTAAGTAAATGAATCTAATTAGTGGGGCAGATTGATGGCAAATGGAAAATAGAAGCACACCCACCACCTTCCTCCAGGTACAGAGAAAAGTGATGCAATCCAACAAGGCCTCAGAAAAGGTACGATCGTTCTCTGCAAGGTGTACGATTATCCCGTTTATGACTACCTAAACCCTGAAGCACATAAAACTACTGTACAAGTGTGTACAACTATGCAGTGAGCGAATCCTCCTTTATGACCTGGAGAAAGTCACACCAATATGTAAAGCAGAGTGTGATCTTTACGCTTCAAAGAATTTCCAAAATATGTTTATAACTTGATTGGTAATTGTTACATGTTTTACTTTTCCGATTTTTATTTGATTGGCTTCATGAAAAATAAATTTATTAAAAATACATCTTCCACTTCTTAATTTAGGGTTAATGATAGGACAAGGATAGCATGCTTTATGGAGAGAAGACATACAATAATTGTGATAATAATGGGTGACTTCAATCAGTCTAAAATAAACTGGAAATGGTCCAATAAAAATGGACCATCCAAATCTCACTTGTCAATGTGGTGCAAAATTATTTTTGACCCAACAATTCTAACTTATATCTGGGTCTGGTTCTTAGAAACATAGAAAATAGGTGCAGGAATAGGCCATTCGGCCCTTCTAGCCTGCACCGCCATTCAATGAGTTCATCGCTGAACATGCAACTTCAGTACCCCATTCCTGCTTTCTCGCCATACCCCTTGATCCCCCGAGTAGTAAGGACTTCATCTCACTCCTGTTTGAATATATTTAGTGAATTGGCCTCAACAACTTTCTGTGGTAGAGAATTCCACAGGTTCACCACTCTCTGGTGAAGAAGTTTCTCCTCATCTCAGTCCGAAATGGCTTACCCCTTATCCTTAGACTGTGACCCCTGGTTCTGGACTTCCCCAACATTGGGAACATTCTTCCTGCATCTAACCTGTCTAAACCCGTCAGAATTTTAAACGTTTCCATGAGGTCCCCTCTCATTCTTCTGAACTCCAGTGAATACAAGCCCAGTTGATCCAGTCTTTCTTGATAGGTCAGTCCCGCCATCCCGGGAATCAGTCTGGTGAACCTTCGCCACACTCCCTCAATAGCAAGAATGTCCTTCCTCAACTTAGACCAAAACTGTACAAAATACTCCAGGTGTGGCCTCACCAAGGCCCTGTACAACTGTAGCAATACCTCCCTGCCCCTGTACTCAAATCCCCTCGCTATGAAGGCCAACATGCCATTTGCTTTCTTAATCGCCTGCTGTACCTGCATGCCAACCTTCAATGACTGATGTACTATGACACCCAGGTCTCGTTGCACCTGCCCTTTTCCTAATCTGTCACCATTCAGATAATAGTCTGTCTCTCTGTTTTTACCACCAAAGTGGATAACCTCAAATTTATCCACATTATACTTCATCTGCCATGCATTTGCCCACTCACCTAACCTACCCAAGTCGCTCTGCAGCCTCATAGCATCCTCCTCGCAGCTCACACTGCCACCCAACTTAGTGTCATCCGCAAATTTGGAGATACTACATTTAATCCCCTCGTCTAAATCATTAATGTACAGTGTAAACAGCTGGGGCCCCAGCACAGAACCTTGCGGTACCCCACTAGTCACTGCCTGCCATTCTGAAAAGTCCCCATTTACTCCTACTCTTTGCTTCCTGTCTGACAACCAGTTCTCAATCCATGTCAGCACACTACCCCCAATCCCATGTGCTTTAACTTTGCACATTAATCTCTTGTGTGGGACCTTGCAAGCAATCATAATTTAGAGCTTGTGGAATATTTGGAGACTAGGAGGCCACAAGATATTAAATTTAAGATTAACTGGTACTCGGCCTTGGACAGGACCAAGATAAAAATGTCATTTTAGGGAGCCAAACTTCAAAGAAATGAGGGATGAATCAAAATAAATGAATCACTAAAATATTTGTTGAGGAAAATGAGATACTTGTAAAACTATAATGCTGAAAATGCAAGGTAAGTATACCCAAGAGGAATAAATAGGCTAAACAATGCTATCCACAAAATGGATGAATAGGACAATTAGTATGGAAAGGATAGAATAAAAATAAAGGCTGAACTTTGGGAAAAGTACAAGAATCTACTGTACTAGAATTGGTTACAAGAGATTTTGGACATGCAAAAAGGCAAGATATCAAATATATCTTCAGCAAAAGAGTAGTTACAGAGCAAGTTAGAATCCTAAAAGTTAATGAAAGAAAGGAAGAAAGAAAGACTTGCATTTATATAGCGCCTTTCATGACCACCGTTTTGCAGCCAATTAAGTACTTTTGGAGTATAGTCACTGTTGTAATGTGGGCAACGTGGCAGTCAACTTGCACACAGCAAACTCCCACAAATAGCAATGTGATAATGACCAGATATTCTATTTTTGTTATTGAGGGATAAATATTGAAAGTGGCAGTGAAGCTGAGGAATGGAAAATTATTAAAATATGAATATGTTCTAGAAGTAGGTCACTACTAAATTGATATCCATTATACAGGTAGTAGTATATAGAATATACTAAATAACTCTAGTCAGTGTGACAGAAGGACATTAATCTAAGGGAACTGAAGAAGACAACTCTCCTAGGTCAGATGGCATGTATCCCAGCATGTTGAAGGAGACTAGGGAGGACATTTGTAGATCAATGGCCAAAGTCTCAATATTCAATGAGGTCAACAAATTTGGCTACAGGCTGATTTGAAACTACAGGCTGATTAGTTCATCAATATCAGGTAAAATAATGGAAATAATTTACGGGCAGACTAGAGTATCTGCCTAGCAATAGCCATGTTAGCCATGGTTCAACTGGTAAAACCCTCGCCTCTGAGAAGGTTGTGGGTTCAAGTCCCATTCTAGAGACTTGAGCAAAAAAAAAAATCTAAACTGACGGTCCAGTGCAGTACTGAGAGAGTACTGCTCTGTTGGAGGTGCTGTCTTTCAGAGGAGACGTTAAACTGAGGCCCCGCCTGACCCTTCAGCTGGACGTAAAACATCCCATGGCACGATTCGAAGACAACCAGTGGAGTTATCCCCAGTGCCTGGCCAATATTTATTCCTCAATCACCATCACAAACAGATTATCTAGTCATTATCACATTGCAGATTGTGGGATCTTGCTCTGCGTAAATTGGCTGCACGTTTCCTATAATACAACAGAGACTACTTTGTGATGGTGACAATATTTTCTTTTCAGTTAACGACCAAAAAAACACTGGAACTGTGCATGCGTAAACTTTATTTTGTTGACAGCAGTCACATCCTTTATTTTTTTTCTCCAAGTATTTAATTGCCTATAAAGCGTTTCGGGACATAGAGGTTGTGAGAGGCGCTATTTAAATGCAAGTCTTTCTTTGCTTTTTTAATGACCAGTATGGCTCAAGAAGAAAACCATTACAAACTTCCATAACTTTTAAAGTAGGCCGTGAAATTTCCCAAGACATCGTCCCACATGAAGGCCTGTCAATTTTTTTTCTTTTGTAGTTATTTGAGTTAAGATAATTAAGATTTTTAATGATGTAGTGAAGGAACCAGAATGAGCTTTGTTGTGTTCAGGTTTAGGGATCTATATAGGGCCTCAAAGCTATTCAAAGAGTGGTTGTGTTCTGCATTGGACTTGTGGGAGCTAACAGTTGCAACTAATGATGAGTACATTATTTCCATTTTAAATACTGGGTAAATTGGACAATTTAGAATTAAGGAATGGAGTTTAGAGTGAGGCACAATTCAATCAAGCAGAGTCAGCATGGTTTTATGAAAAGGGAAGTCATGTTTGACAAATTTGCTGGAGTTCTTTGAGGATGTAACGAGCAGCGTGGATAGAAACATAGAAAATAGGTGCAGGAGTAGGCTATTCGGCTCTTCGAGCCTGCACCACCATTCAATATGATCATGGCGGATCATGCAACTTCAGTACCCCATCTTGCTTTCTCTCCATATCCCTTGATCCCTTTAGCCGTAAGGGCCACATCGATCTGCCTTTTGAATATATCTAACGAACTGGTCTCAACAACTTTCTGTGGTAGAGCATTCCACAGGTTCACAATTCTCTGGGTAAAGAAGTTTCTCCTCATCTCGGTCCTAAATGGCTTACCCCTTATCCTTAGACTGTGTCCCCTGAATCTGGACTTCCCCAACATCGGGAACATTCTTCCTGCATCTAACCTGTCCAATCCCGTCAGAATTTTATATGTTTCTATGAGGTCCCCTCTCATTCTTCTAAATTCCAGTGAATATAAGCCTAGTCTATCCAGTCTTTCTTCATATGCAAGTCCTGCCATCCCGAGAATCAGTCTGGTGAACCTTCACTGCACTCCTTCAATAACAAGAATGTCCTTCCTCAAATTAGGAGACCAAAACCGTACACAATATTCAAGGTGTGGCCTCACCAAGGCCCTGTACAACTGCAGTAAAACCTCCCTGCTCCTATACTCAAATCCTCTCGCTATGAAGGCCAACATGTCATTTGCCTTCATCACCGCCTGCTGTACCTGCATGCCAACTTTCAATGACTGATATGCCATGACACCCAGGTCTCATTGCACCTCCCCTTTTCCTAATTCACCATTCAGATAATATTCTGCCTTCGTGTTTTTGCCACCAAAGTGGATAACCCCACATTTATCCACATTATACTGCATCTGCCATGCATTTGTCCACTCACCTAACCAAGTCACCTTGCAGCCTCTTAGCGTCCTCCTCACAGCTCACACCGCCACCCAGCTTAGTGTCATCTGCAAACTTGGAGATATTACATTCAATTCCTTCATCTAAATCATTAATGCATATTGTAAATACTGGGGTCCCACCACTGAACCCTGCGGTACCCCACTAGTCAATGCCTGCCATTCTGAAAAGGACCAGTTTATTCCTACTCTTTGCTTCCTGTCTGCCAACCAGTTCTCTATCCACGTCAATACATTACCCCCACTACCATGTGCTTTAATTTTGCACACTAATCTCTTGTGCGGGATCTTGTCAAAAGCCTTTTGAAGGTCCAAATACACCACATCCACTGATTCTCCCTTGTCCATTCTACTAGTTACATCCTCAAAAAAAATCTAGAAGATTTGAAAAGCATGATTTCCCTTTCACAAATCCATGCTGACTTGGACCGATCCTGTTACTGCTTTCCAAATGCGCTGCTATTACATCTATAATAATTGATTCCAACATCTTCCCCACTACCGATGTCAGGGTAACTGGTCTATAATTCCGTGTTTTCTCTCTCCCTCCTTTTTTAAAAAGTGGGGTTACATTAGCTACCCTCCAATCTATAGGAACTGTTCCAGAGTCTATAGAATGTTGGAAAATGACCACCAATGCATCCACTATTTCTAGGGCCACTTCCTGAAGTACTCTGGGATGCAGACCATCAGACTCTGAGGATTTATCGGCCTTCAATCCCATCCATTTCCCTAACAAAATTTTCTGATTAATAACAATTTCCTTCAGTTCCTCCTTCTCGCTAGAGCCTCGGTCCCCTAGTATTTCCGGAAGGTTATTTGTGTCTTCCTTAGTGAAGACAGAACCAAAGTATTTGTTCAATTGGTCTGCCATTTCTTTATTCCCCATTATAAATTCACCTGATTCTGACTGCAAGGGACCTACATTTGTCTTCACTAATCTTTTTCTCTTCACATATCTATAGAAGCTTTCGCAGTCAGTTTTTATGTTCCCAGCAAGCTTACTCTCATACTCTATTTTTCCCCTTCCTAATTAAACCCTTTGTCCTCCTCTGCTGAATTCTAAATTTCTCCCAGTCCTCAGGTTTGCTACTTTTTCTGGCCAATTTATATGCCTCGTCCTTGGATTTAACACTATCCCTAATTTCCCTTGTAAGCCACGGTTGAGCCACCTTCCCCGTTTTATTTTTACGCCAGACAGGGATGTACAATTGTTGAAGTTGATCCATGTGATGTTTAAATGTCTGCCATTGCCTATCCACAGTCAACCCTTTAAGTATCATTCACCAGTCTATCCTAGCCAATTTATGCCTCATAGCATCGAAGTTACCTTTCTTTAAGTTCAGGACCCTAGTCTCTGAATTAACCATGTCACTCTCCATCTTAATGAAGTATTCTACCATATTATGGTCACTCTTCCCCAAGGGGTCTCGCACAAGAAGATTGCTATTTAATCCTCTCTCATTACACAACACCCAGTTTAGGATGGCCAGCTCTCTAGGTGGTTCCTCGACATATTGGTCTTTAAAACCATCCCTTATACACTCCAGGAAATCCTCCTCCACCGTATTGCTACCAGTTTGGTTAGCCCAATCTATATGTAGATTAAAATCACCCATAACTGCTGTATCTTTATTGAACGCATCCCTAATTTCCTGTTTGATGCTAGCCCCAACCTCACTACTACTGTTTGGTGGTCTGTACATAATTCGTACTAGCGTTTTCTGCCCTTCGGTGATCCGCAGCTCTACCCATACAGATTCCACATCATCCAAGCTAATGTCCTTCCTTACTATTGCGTTAATCTCCACTTTAACCAGCAACGCTACCCTACCTCCTTTTCCTTTCTGTCTATCCTTCCTGAATATTGAATACCCCTGGATGTTGAGTTCCCAGCCCTGGTCACCCTGGAGCCATGTCTCCGTAATCCCAATTACATCATATCCGTTAACAGCTATCTACGCAATTAATTCATCCACCTTATTACGAATGCTCCTCGCATTGAGACAGCGCCTTCAGGCTTGTTTTTTTAAAAAACATTTTGTTCTTTTAGAATTATGTTGTAATGTGGCCCTTTTTGATTTTTGCCTTTGATTTCTCTGCCCTTCACTTTTCCTCATCTCCTTTCTACCTTTGGCTTCTGCCCCCATTTTACTTCCCTCTGTCTCCCTGCATAGATTCCCATCCCACTGCCATATTAGTTTAAACCCTCCCCAACAGCACTAGCAAATACTCTTCCCTAGGACATCGGTTCTGGCCCTGCCCAGGCGTAGACCGTCCAGTTTGTACTGGTCCCACCTCCCCCAGAACTAGTTCCAATGTCCCAGGAATTTGAATCGCTCCCTCTTGCACCATTGCTCAAGCCACGTATTCATCTTAACTATCCTGCTGTGCCTACTCTGACTAGCACGTGGCACTGGTAGCAATCCTGAGATTACTACCTTTGAGGTCCTACATTTTATTTTAACTCCTAGCTCCCTAAATTCAGCTTGTAGGACCTCATCCAGTTTTTTTTACCTATATCGTTGGTAACTAAATGCACCATGACAACTGGCTGTTCACCCTCCCCCTCCAGAATGCCCTGCAGCCACTCCAAGACATCCTTGACCCTTGCACCAGGGAGGCAACATACCATCCTGGAGTCTGGATTACGGCCGCAGAAATGCCTATCTATTCCCCTTACAATAGAATCCCCTACTACTATAGTTCTCCCACTCTTTTTCCTGCCCTCCTGTGTAGCAGAGCCACCCATGGTACCATGAACTTGGCCGCTGCTGCCTTCCCCTGATGAGTCATCTCCCCCAACAGTACCCAAAATGGTGTATCCGTTTTGGAGGGGGATGACCGCAGGGACCCCTGCACTACCTTCCATCCCCTGCTCTTCCTGCTATTAAACACGCTATTCACGATATCCTCAGCATCGCGGATGCTCCAGAGTGAATCCATGCGTATCTCCAGTGGATGTGGTGTATTTGGATTTCCAGAAGGCATTCGTTAAGGTGCCATATAAAAGATTACTGCACAAGATAAAAATTCATGGGGTTGGGGGTAATATATTCGCATGGATAGAGTAACTAACAGAAAACAGAGAGTCGGGATAAATGGGTAATTTTCCGGTTGGCAAACAATAACTAGTGGGGTGCCGCAGGGATCGGTGCTGGGTCCTCAACTATTTACAATCTATACTAATGATTTGGATGAAGGGACTGAATATAATGTAGATAAGTTTGCTGATGATATAAAGATGGGTAGGAAAGCAAATTGTGAGGAGGTCACAAACAATCTGCAAAGGGATATAAACAGGCTAAGTGAGTGGGCAAAAATTTGGCAGATGGAGTATAATGTGGGAAAATGTGAGGTTATCCACTTTGGCAGAAAAAATAGAAAAGCAAATTATAATTTAACTGGAGAAAAATTTCAAAGTGCCGCAGTACAGAGGTACCTGAGGGCCCTGGTGCATGAAGCACAAAAAGTTAGTATGCTGGTTCAGCAAATAATCAGGAAGGCAAATGGAATGTTGGCCTTTATTGCAAGGGGGATAGAGTATAAAAGCAGATAAGTCCCGCTACAACTCTACAGGGTATTGGTGAGACCAAACCTAGAGTACTGTGTACAGTTTTGGTCTCCGTATTTAAGGAAGGACATACTTGCATTGAAGGCTGTTCAAAGGTGGTTCACTAGGTTGATTCCGGAGATGAGGGGGTTGACTTAAGATAGGTTGAGTAAGTTGGGCCTATACTCATTGGAGTTCAGAAAAATGAGAGGTGATCTTATCGAAACATATAAGACAAGGCAGAGGGGATATTTCCACTCATAGGGGAAACTAAAACTAGGGTACAGTCTCTGAATAAGGGGCCCCCCAACTGAGATGAGGAGGAATTTCTCTGAGGATTGTAAATCTGTGGAATTCTCTGCCCCAAAGTGCTGTGGTGGCTGGGTGATTGAATATATTTAAGATGGAGATAAGACAGATTTTTAAGCGATAAGGGAATAAAGGGTTATGGGGAGCGGGCAGGGAAGTGGAGCTGAGTCCATGATCAGATCAGCCATGATCTTATTAAATGGCAGGGCAGGTCGAGGGGCCAAATGCTCTTACTTCTTAGGTTATGTTTATTTTTCAGAGTAACTGCTGCCAACGAACCGGAAACATAAATGTTAACTTTCATAAGCCAATAGAAACACAAATTGAACTTTTAATTTTCTTCTCCTGATGCGGCTCAATTTGGCAGCAGCGATCTCTATTTATCCATCCCTTCCACTCCTTTCTCTCTCACCAATGTATGGGACGTCTGGCGAAAAGGGATAGTATATATTTGTTTTGCGTTGTTTCTAAAAACTTGACATTGTTAGCTGTGGAGGTTACTTAAAGGCACATGGTGCATCTAAAGCACAATTAAAATAAAACTGATCTATTGTCTAGTGTCGATAAAATTGTATTCAGTCAATTGTTGGAACTGTTTTCTTTGTGATGGTGACAATATTTTCTTTTCAGTTAACGAACAACCAAAAAACCATGAACTGTGCATGAGCAACTACTTTATTTCGCTGGCAGCAGTCACATCCTTTATTTTTTTTACATGGGAATGGGTAAGTTTAAAAGCCAATTTGTGCTTGGACTTTGTGTGAGACTAAAGATCGATATAATATTCACTCGGTGAACTGTCTGCATCAAATGTAGGTCATTAGTTAGGTAGTAAGAATTGGAATGCACTGCTTGATTAGGGTGGTGGATACAGATTCAATAGCAACCTTCAAAAGAGAACTGGATAAATACTTGGAGAAAAATTGCAGGGATATGGGGAAAAAGTGGGACTAACTGGTTTGCTTGTCGAAAGAGCCAGCGCAAACTTGATGGGCTGAATGGCCTCCTTCTATGCTGTACTATTCTATAATTCTATTAAACAGCAAGCACCCCATAAGAAATAATGTTAAGACTTGGGGGAGTGGGGAGAGCTTATGGAATTTAGCATAGATCCCCTGGAGTCAGTTCTTAGACCTGATTTATATAAATGACCCTGAAATGGAAACCAAATGCAAGAGTGCATACACTAAAATAGGAAGAACTGATGATTCAGAGGATGCAGATAACAATTTGTAGAAGGGTTTGAAGAAGTTATGCACACAGCTGAAAAATGGTGAACAAAACTTAAGACTGACAAGCGCATACTATTATAAAATGAATGGAATAGAATAAATACAAGAAAACAGACCTGGGTCTAATCATGGTGGAAGACTTTGCTTTTAGTGAAGCTGAGCGTATTAAATCGCCTGGTTGCAGCTGATTGGATGAATTGCACAGGAGTAGTTACACCCACATAATTTTCCCCCATGTGCTGCGCCCAGGTGATCCAACATGCCCAAACATGAAAACCAAATAATCTGCCCAATCGGTATTAAGCAATGTGATGAGGCAGTTTAAAAAGCCAAGAAAATAACTGAGCTATAAAGATAGAACAGCGAGATGCAGGAATACAAAGGTTGTGCTAAGACTCTACAATGCTCAGGTTGAGCAGTATATGTTCAATTTTGATTACAAAAAGGAAATGCACGCATTGGAGAGAATGCAGACAAGTGCAGGAAGAATGTTCCAAAGTGCAAAGGTGCTTTAGAGATGTCGTCTTTGGGAGAGTGGGGGGAGGGGAATAGGAAGGCGCCACCAAGTGATACAAAATATTGGGCTGTAAACTGCGGTTACTCCGGGTGTACACAATGTGCGCATGTGCCCGAAGAGGCCCCGCAAGTTCTGGGTTTAGGTGCATGAAGCACATGCGCCTAAACCTGGCACTTGCGATCTGTCAAAATTTCTTGCCCAGCTAATGTCTTTAAAACTCTTACAGCTGGTAAAAGCATGTGTAATTAAGGCCTGCTTTTACCAGTGCAAGAGTTTTAAAAAGATAGAAAAAATAAAATTTCTTATTTTTATATTAAAAACCCTGTCTATGAAGGTACTATTTACTAATATTAAAAAGAATTAAATGTTCGCTAAAACATTTAATTTAATTCACTTATTTAAAATTAGTAGAAATTGAAGTGTTTATTTTATATATGTTTTTTTTGTTTTTGGAGGCATCCCCATTCATAGTAATGGGAGCTCCGTACAAATGGAATTCACCATTACTATGAATGGGAATATATGCATTGTGATTGGTGGTCCAGGCCCACATGATCCCAGATGCCTGTACACTCCTGGGATGCATGGGCCTCTGCGCTGGGCTGCGCAGCTAGGCCTGGGACCCGAAGTCTACGTTCCTCCGGGACCACCAGGTACTCGAGTCTTTTTTTGTGGTCGGAAGCATCCGCCCGTGGAAGCCTCCAACTGCAATTTTTGGCTATTGTTTAAATAATGTAAACCAAGAATATTTTTTTGAAGTAGAAGTGAAAACATTCGGGGATTTCAAAATTGAGCCAAGTGCTATGTTGGGAATGCTGGAACAGTAAAGGCATAAACTGCAGTGGGAAATGGCATTGTCATTCTATATTTTTATTATGTGCTGACAATACATATCATAAGAAATAGGAGCAGGAGTAGGCCATTTGGCCCTTCGAGCCTGCTCCACCATTCAACAAGATTATGGCTGATCTGATCCTGGCCTCAACTCCACTTCCCCGCCCACTCCCCATAACCCTTGACTCCCTTACTGTTCAAAAATCTGTCCATCTCCACCTTCAATGTACTCAATGATCCAGCCTCCACAGCTCTCTGGGGTAGAGAATTCCAAAGATTCACTACCCTCAGAAGAAATTCCTCCTCATTTTCGTTTTAAATGGGCGACCCCTTATTCTGAAACTATGCCCAGTAGTTCTAGATTCCCCCACGAGGGGAAACATCCTCTCTGCATCGATCCCGTCAAGCCCCCTAGAATCTTATACGTTTCAATAAGATCACCTCTCAGTCTTCTAAACTCCAATTAGTATAGGCCCAATCTGCTCAACTTTTCTTCATATGATAACCTCTTCATCTCAGGAATCAACCAAGTGAACCTTCTCTGAACTGCCTCCAATGTAAGTATATCCTTCCTTAAATAAGGAGATCAAAACTGTACAAAGTACTCCAGGTGTGGTCTTACCAACACCTTGTACAGTTATAGCAGGACTTATCTACTATTATACTCCATCACCCTTGCAATAAAGGCCAACATTTCATTTGCCTTCCTAATTACTTGCTGTACCTGCATGCTAGCTTTGTGTGATTCATGTACAAGGACCCCCAGATTCCTCGGTACGGCAGCATTTTGTAATCTCTATTTAAATACAGGTTGGACCTCCCTTATCCGGGACTCTCTTATCCGGCACCATCCCTCATCCGGCACCACTCCCAGCCACTGGGTGGCGCATGCGCAGAACTCGCTGCCAACTCTCCCAGTCGCTGGCCTGACCCTGCGATTCATCCCCCACCACGATCTCTGCCGCACTGCCAGCCCCGATATCCCCTTGCTCAGCACCTGTACCATCCAATTTAATCTGACCTGCCCATGTCCGGCAAAATCCCTTATCCGGCACAGGCCAGGTCCCGAGGGTGCTGGATAAGAGAGGTTCAACCTGTAATAATTTGCTTTTTTATTTTTCCTACCAAAGTGGATAACCTCACATTTTCCCACATTATACTCCATCTACCAAATATTTGCCCATTCACTTAACCTATCTGTATCCCTTTGTAGATTCTTTGCGTCCTCCTCACAACTTGCTTTCCCACCTATCTTTGTATCAGCAGCAAATTAGGCTCCATTACACATTAACAGGCCTTAAAATTGAAAAAAAGAGAAGAATGTTTATTTGCCAGAGAGTACAGTTTGTACAAAATAGATTTCCAGCTAAAGCAGTTCATGTTGCATTAATCAACACTTTTTTCCAAAAAACATTATCTGGACAAGTATCTAGTTAAGAATGAATTGAGCATTATAAGGATAAGTTCAGAAAGAGATGATCAAATGCTGTTGGAACATGAATCATGATAGATCGTGAGCTGGTAGGCCTATTGAAATGTCAGACTAAGGCAGCAATCTGTTTAAAGTGAGTAATATGTAGAACCTGAAAGGTTAGACAGGGAAATCAAGCAAAATTTTAGAATGCCTTTTGGTAGCAGGGGGTGACCGAGGAAAAACCTTTTTCCTAAAGAGATTCAATGGATTACAATTTCCAACTGTGAGTTTGGAGCAGCTACAGTGCTGCAGAACACCACTATCTCAACATAAGACTTTAGGCAACAGCCATTCACACTGAAGTCCAATCTGAAGCTCACCTTTCTCAGCAGCTCTCTGATCTTCTCAGCATCTTTTGCTGCATAGATGTGCCAGAGTGCACCTGCCTTCTCTTTGCTTTTGTGGATTCTTTTTTTCGTCATCTCATCCACGTCACCTTCTTCGATCGTCTTCATTACCTCTGATCATATACAACACAACCATGCATGATACACGGAGAACAAATTTGATTTATATAGCCTCTTAAGGATATTGATAGGGTAGATGCTGTGGGGACGTTTCCCCTGGCTGGGGTATCTAGAACTAGGGGTACAGTCTCAGAATAAGGGGTCAGCCATTTAGGACTGAGATGAGGGTAATTCCTTCACTCAAAAGGTTGTGAATCTTTGGAATTCCCAGAGGGCTGTGGGTGTTCAGTCGTTGAGTATATTCAAGTCACAGATCGACAGATTTTTGGATACTAAGGGAATCAAGGGATATGGGGATCGGGCGGGAAAGTGGAGTTGAGGTAGATGATCAGCTGTGATCTTACTGAATGGCAGAGCAGGCTCGAAGGGCTGAATTTCTTACTCCTGCACTTATTTCTTACATTCTTATAACACCTTTAACAGAGAAAACCATCCCAAGGCTCTTCACAGAAGTGTAATTAGAAAATGAAGCAGGAGGGAAGGGTGACCAAAAGATTGATCGAAGATGTGGGTTTTAAGGAGGGCCTCTGAGGAGAAGAGGGAAATAAAGAGATGGAGGGATTTAGAGAAGAATTGTAGATCATGGGGCCTAGGCCACCAACAGTGGGACGAGAGGTTACACAGCTGGAAAAGGTTACAGAGATGGGGAGTGGCAATGCCATGGAGGGATTTAAACACAGACAAGAATTTTAAATGGGAGGTCTTGGGGGACTGGGAGCCAATGTAGGTCAGCAAGGACAGAGGTGATGGGTGAGCAGGACATGCTGCAGGATAGGATATGGGCAGCCGAGATGTGGCTGAGCTCAAATTTACAGAGGGTGGAGGATGGGAGACCAGCAAGGAGAGCATTGGAATAGCAGAGTCTGGAGGTGACAAAATATGAGAGAATATGAGATTGGTAACTCAGCTCCGGGTCGAATAGAATGAGTGTAGCAAACATTATGGTTCAGCCCGAGACAGTGGCCAGGCATGGGGATGGAATTGGTGGCAAGGTTACAGAGTTAAAGACAACCCCACCACAATCTTTCCACTGTTTAACTGAATAAAAGCAGGGAAGTCTTTCAACAGTTGTACAGGGTATTGGAGACGGCCACACCTGGAATACCGTGTGCAGTTTTGATTTCCATATTTACAAAAGGATATACTTGCTTTTGAGGCAGTTCAGAGAAGGTTCACATGGTTGATTATGGGGATGAGGAGGTGGTCTTATGAGAAAAGGTTGAGTAGTTGGACCTCTACTCATTGGAATTCAGAAGAATGAGAGGTGATCTTATCAAAATGTATAAGATTATGAAGGGGCTTGACAAGATGGATGCAGAGAGAATGTTTCTACTGATACGAGAGACTAGAACTAGAGGGCAAAATCTTAGAATAAGGGGCCGCCCATTTAAAACTGAGATGAGAAATTTATTTTCTCAGAGGGTTGTGGATCTGTGGAACTCACTGCCTCAGAGCTGTGGAAGCTGGAACATTGAATAAATTTGACAGAAATAGACAGTTTCTTAAACGATAAGGGAATAAGGGGTTATGGGGAGCGGGCAGGGAGGTTGGACTGAGTACATGATTGGATCAGCCATGATCGTACTGAATGGCAGAGCAGGCTCAAGGGGCCGTATGGCCTACTTCTTATGAAATTGCGGCTCATCAAAGACCAGCAGTGGAGGGATTGAGACAGGAGGTGGAGAGGTATAACTGGGTGTAGTCATCATACATGTGAAAATGGACTCTATGTTTGTGGATGATGTCGCCATGCGGCAGCATATATATGAGGAAAAGAAGGGGGGTTCGGTGGGTCAAGGATAGATTCTTGGGGGGTTCCAGAGGTAACAGTGTGGTGGCAGGAAGAGAAACCATTGATAGTGATGCGCAGGCTACAATTGTATAGTTCGGAGAGAAACCGTGAGGACAGGTTGGAAGACGATGTGGTCAAACATGTTAAAAGGCTGCGGAAAGGTTGAGGAGGGATAATGCACTATGGTCAAAGAGGAGGTCATATGGATTATGGCCATTTAGGTTCTCTGGCTAGAAAGGAAACCCGATTGGAGAGATTCAAACATGGAGTTGCAGGAAAGATCGGTATAGTTTTGGGAGACAACATGTTCAAGGACGTTGGAGAGGAAAGGGAGATTTGTGATCGGGCAATAGAAACATAGAAAAATAGGTGCAGGAGTAGGCCATTCGGCCCTTCGAGCCTGCACTGCCATTCGATACGATCATGGCTGGTCATTCCTTCAGTACCCCTTTCCTGCTTTCTCTCCATACCCCTTGATCCCCTTAACTATAAGAGCCATATCTAACTCCCTCTTGAATATCTCCAGTGGACTGGCACCAACAACTCTCTGTGGCAGGGAATTCCACAGGTTAACAACTCTGAGTGAAGAAGTTTCTCCTCATCTCAGTCCTAAATGGCCTACCCCTTATCCTAAGACTACGTCCCCTGGTCTGGACTTCCCCAACATCGGGAACATTCTTCCCGCATCTAACCTGTCCAGTCCCGTCAGAATCTTATATGTTTCTATGAGATCCCCTCTCATCCTTCTAGACTCCAGTGAATAAAGGCCCAGTTGATCCACTCTCTCCTCATATGACAGCCCAGCCATCCCGGGAATCAGTCTGGTGAACCTTCGCTGCACTCACTCAATAAGAACGTCCTTCCTCAGACTAGGAGACCAAAACTGAACACAATATTCCAGGTGAAGCCTCACTAAGATCCTGTACAATTGCAGTAAGACCTCCCTGCTTGTATATTCAAATCCCCTAGCTATGAAGGCCAACATACCATTTGCCTTCTTTACCGCCTGCTGTACCTGCGTGCCCACTTTCAGTGACTGATGAACCATGACACCCAGGTCTCGTTGCACCTTCCCTTTTCCTAGTCTGCCGCCATTCAGATAATATTCTGCCTTCGTGTTTTTGCCCCCAGAATGGATAACCTCACATTTATCCACATTATACTGCATCAGCCATGCATTTGCCCACTCACCTAACCTGTCCAAGTCAGCCTGCATCCTCCTCACAGCTCACACCGCCACCTAGTTTAGTGTCATCTGCAAACTTGGAGATATTACACTCTATTCCTTCATCTAAATCGTTAATGTATATTGTAAAGAGCTGGGGTCCCAGCACTGAGCCCTGCAGCACTCCACTAGTCACTGCCTGCCATTCTGAAAAGGACCCGTTTATCCCGACTTTGCTTCCTGTCTGCCAACCAGTTCCCTATCCACGTCAGTATATTACCCTCAATACTATGTGCTTTGATTTTGCACAACAACCTCTTGTGCGGGACCTTGTCAAAAGCCTTCTGAAAGTCCAAATACACCACATCAACTGGTTCTCCCTTGTCCACTCTGCTAGTTACATCCTCAAAAAATTCAAGATTCATCAAGCATGATTTCCCTTTCATAAATCCATGCTGACTTGGTCCAATCCTGTCACCGCTTTCCAAATGCGCTGCTATTTCGTCCTTCATGATCGATTCCAACATTTTCCCCACTACTGATGTCAAGCTAACCGGTCTATAATTACCTGTTTTCTCTCTCCCTCCTTTTTAAAAAAGTGGTGTTACATTAGCTACCCTCCAGTCCATAGGAACTGATCTAGAGTCGATAGACTGTTGGAAAACGATCACCAATGCATCCACTATTTCTAGGGCCACTTCCTTTGAGCATTCTGGGATGTAGACTCAGGCCCCAGGGATTTATTGGCCTTCAACCCCATCAATTTCCCTAACACAATTGCAAGGATAGGGAGGTCAAGGATGTGTTATTTGAGGTGGTGGTAATGATGGCAGCTTTGAAAAGAGACGGGGATGGTAGCTGAAGAGAGGGAACCATTTACAACGTCAGCCAGCCTGGGGGCCAGGAAGGTAAGTTGCGTGGTCCTTAGTTTAGTGGGAATAGGGTGGAGGGAGCAGAAGGTGGGACTAAGAGACTCGATGAGCTGAGAGAGGGCAAGAGGGGAGATGAGAGAAACTTGGAGGATGTAGGTTCCGAGCTCGGGCAAGGAGGAACATGGAGTGAGGTTTGGATTGATGGGCACGGGGAAGTAAAAACAACAGAGGCAGCTGAACAGTTGGATTCAATCTTAGTAACAAGAAGTCCAAGAGTTCTTTGCACATTGTTGGAGCTGAGGGTGAAGAGAGAAGGGGATGGGAGTTTAAGGAGACAACTGGTATTGGATAAAAGAAGCTGGAGTTATCTTTACTCTCGAGGATGATCCTAGATAGCAGGCAGTTTTGGCAGAGGATAGACCCAATATAGTGCTTGATGTGGCCCAGCCAGGTCTGGCAATTGCTTGCCAGATATTCAAATCTGTGACCCTTTGGACTTCAGAGAGTGGAGATGAGGGCCATTTCTGGGAACAACTGGGATGGGAGACAGTAAAGGTTTTTCTGGGGTCAAAGGCATCAAAGGAGATGGTGACAGAATGATTCTATAGATCGACAGCTGCAGAAATATCATGGAAAATGAAGGGCTAGTAGTTGGATGTTTCAGAGTCCAGTTTAAATGACTTGAGTGGGAATTGGCGGGGCGGGGAAAGAGCGGAGGAGAAAGGTTTTTTTCCCCACGCACTGATGCAAAAGGAAGTGGGGTTGGAAGGGGGTAGGGAGATGTGGGATGGTGAGGGATGCAAGGTTTTAGATGTGGTCAGAAATGGCTTCGCCTGTAATCAGAACCTAGGGAGTATAGAGACCACGAGAAATGGCAAGGCCAAGGTGGTGACCTTTAATAGAAGTAGGGAAGTTTAATATGGAGGGAGGTTTTGAGAGTCAGGAAGGTAGTGAATTCAAAGGAGAGTGAGCAAAGGGAGCTGAGATAAAGATTGAAATCAGAGAGAATGAGGACTCACTCACTGCAGAGGCTAAGGCAGGAAAGGAATCCCAGCAAGAAACTCAGGTGGGCAGACAACAATGACTTAAAAGGAGGTGTGTAGCATGAAGTAGTCAAAGGAGGAAAAGGTACAAGTAGGGGAAGAGACCAAGGAATGATTTAGTTATAATAGCCACATCAACACAGCAGTTTCAGCGAGGAATGTGGTGGAAAATATCAGGAAGGGAGGCTTCAGTTAGGGGCAAGGTATCGCCACCACCTGCGAGCCAAGTTTCAGTCAAAGCAATCATCCACAATAGGGCAGTAAATGGCAAGGACCTGGTTTGAAAGTGAATGGACATGCTGGATAGAACAGCTGTCCTATCACTGACACAACTTTACCTGATACTAGACAATTAGTAACTGTAAATTGGAAGGTTGAGAATATTGCGTACAGAAGCAGGCCTGATCATTTGCACCACATCTTGCTATCTTGACTTGTTAAAAACACAACTGCTGCCATCAGCCACATTGGACAGCAATTGCAGATAGATCATGGATTGGACTCGGATATGGTGAACTGTGTGTTTCAAAATATTCAGTTAGCGATTCATGTCTGATCTTAAGCTGTAGAAGCACAGCAAGATAAAATTCTGATATACTAATACACTATAAATCAAATATTACAAATGGTTAAGCGATGAGCGATGCAGACTTTAAGTGAAGAGATCTGGTTTTATGCCTGATTTCCAGTATTTGTTTTAATTAGTCCAGATTCACCATTGCTGTTCTATACAATTTTGTGCATTCAATATAGTGAAAAAGCGCCACACAACGGCTAAATTGATTGTCGAATACAAATCTTGGAATTACAGAGGAAGTGTTATTGATTATAAATGGCTACTAGAAGTCTTTATCTGCATCAGTTATTCACATTATAAAACAAACACAGAAATTTAAATAATTTTGAGATTTGAATACAATAGGAAAAAATATGGAGGGAACCTTGACAGGATTCCCTTTAAGCTGCACGGCTGTCTGGAGGTCCTGCGCAGGCTGCTCACGGCTTTTAAACGGAAAAATATGCACATAATGGAATGGTCGTACAATCAAAAATTTTTTTTAGAGGGAACACTGAACCCTGCCCTTACCTCATTTGGCAACTACTGGGCTCTCTGACCGAGCAGATACAAACTTACTGTTGTACAAGCCTTGATATATACTACAATCCAGTCAGTATCTGTCCAGGTTTTTGAGAATCAAATGAATGAATGGAACAAATGAATGGGGAAAGGGGGTGTTAAAGCTTTGAGATATATCGATCAACGAGATTAGCCATGGTTTAACAGATGCAGCTATAAAGCACGCTTAATGTTCTGGAGAAGTTAAAGGTGTGACAGAATACAGCTTGTATCAAAATAAGAATGTTGAGAATTTACCCAAGATACAGATATGAGCCTCTCTGAATGTCTTGACAAAGACCGATTAAAGCTGAAAGTCCAATCAGAAATTACTGATAATCACACCAAAGTTAGAAGGTTGCAGCAAAAGGGAACATTGAACTCACAAGTAGAGCGAATGACCTGCTGCATGCCTCAAGCACAAGAACATTTCAACAAATACATAAAATGACTTGCTTATGTGGATGCAGAGATTGTTAGATTTAGTCAGAGTACGGCCGTTATTAATCTCAGTGTCGCCCATAGTAAAAGGTATTTGCAGTCTACTTTAGAAATGTGCCACCACCTCCTGATCTTATGAATAATGAAGAAAATAAACGTGAAAAGTTATTGCATGCCTCAAAAACAGAATGAAAATGCACAGACCTGATACTCCACTGTTATCTGTATCTGTGAAGGAGAAAAATCATGTAACTAAAACAATGAATTAAATTATCTAGCAAGCCTCAGCCACCCCGCCCCCCCCAAAAGTTAAAAAGCTATATACTTGGTTTAAGCTTGGTTAACAAAAGCTTCCCACCTAATTTTTAATTAAGTTAATTAATTGAGGGACCGTATGGCTTATGTTCTTAATTCACTCGACTGAGTATCATTCCAATAAGTATTTTAGGATCCTTAGAAGATTGACAATTCCTCCTCTCTCAAAGGTGCTGACATCTTGCTGGACTACCATGGTACAGTTTCACAGATACCAGTTGGTACCTCACCAAGGTGATGATTATTCTTGCATTTGCCTTGACGGTGAGTGTCAGCAAACTACACACCACACATACAGTCAAGAATGTCTATCCTGTCCTGACTGGGTCTACTACGATTTATCGAAAATTAATGGTTTCCAAATATTAAGTATCCAATTTGGATATCCTAGTTTCTCAGATGAACAAGTAGAATATAGAACTATAAAACTGAAAAAATCCCACAAAGAATATCCTTCTCCTTAACTCAATAAACATTTCACAATCATGATGGATTAATAAAACAACATTCTACAACGATGTACATCAGGGCCACTGATTTACAGTACAAGACAAATTCTGTTTTTATTAATTGGGATTCTAGGTTTTTTATTGGTGTTTTGGGGATTTAATTCAGCAATTCCATCCATTTTTCAGTAAAACTGTAAGTCAGTGACCTTGAACATGACAATGAAAATGATGAGAAATATGGACTCTTTTTTCCCCCCCCACAGTACCACAACACCACACAGTGAAATTGCAACAATATCCTCCAAATGGCACGATTAACTATAAATACTTTCAACAGATGGTCATGTTCTGGATTAGTGCAATTGTAGGGTTCGATTTTCACTGAAGATGCAACTCCGAAGTTGCAGTGAGGTGGTGCTGGGGAACATGCTTCTGATGAGGGGCGGTGGCACAAATCAGTCTTAGTCTCTGATTCCAAAAAAGTGCAATACATTTTATAGCCTTCAACGTGACATGGAATAAGACACAGCAGCCAGCTGTATTCCCAATTTTTAGTCCAGGATCTGAAATACCAAATATCTCAAATGCTCAGTTTTGCTGGGCAATACCAACACCAGGACTCTATTGATTTGACCAAATGTGCTGTTATTTTTGTTTTCTGGAAAACTTTCTGGAACAAACGTGCTGCAATGAGATTAGGCAACTTGATCTTACACTTTATAATCAAATCTCAGAATTCCAAACATGTCAAATCATGCTCTATTTACTTCCACTTAATTAATCCAGTTTTAATAGCTAAAAAAGCTCAATGATAACCTATCCATCCTGGGCAGAAGTATCAGACAGTGGTAACTGACCAGAACATAGAAACATGCTTAAAACCATTCCGCAACCTAGTTTAGGGGCAATTGACTCAATCATTAGCTGCACAACAAAATTAGCTCAAGACCTGCCCTCACTAGATAGTCCTTTAATTCCATAAAAATTTTTGTAGCATTTAATAAATCACTTTCTCAAGTCTTTATTGTACGAAGAATCAAAATATCTCAGATTTTTAAGTAGTTCTAATAATGATAACTTTTGAAACTATACTTTCTTGCAGTTCTCCTTCCCCTCCCAGTCCCTATTTCAAGGGACCAGGATAGCGTGCTCCACGCAATAACAACTTGCATTTATATTGCGCCTTTAACATAGTAAAACGTCCCAAGGCACTTCACAGTCGCAAAATTTGACACAGAGCCACATAAGGAGATATTAAGACAGATGGTCAAAGAGTTGGTTTTAAGGAGCATCTTGAGAGGGAGAGGCGGAGAGGTTTAGGGTGGGAATTCCAGAGCTTAGGACCTAGGCAACTGAAGGCACGGACACCAGTTAAATTTGGGAATGCGCAGGAGGCCTGAATTAGAGGAGTGCAGAGATCTCGGAGGTTTGTAGGGCTGGAGAAGGTTAGAGAGATAGGGAGGATCGAGGCAATAGATGGATTTGAAAACAAGGATGAGAATTTTAAAATTGAGGCTTTCCCAGACCAGGAGCCAATGTAGGTCAGTGAACACAGGCATGATCTGATGGGTGAACAGGACTTGGTGCGAGTTAGGATATAGTCAGCAGAGTTGTGGAGGAACTCAAGTTTACATAGGGCGGAAGATTAGACACCTGGAACAGCCAATCTAGGAGGTAACAAATGGATGGATGAGGATTTCAGCAGCAGATGAGCTGAGGGAGGGGCAGAATCAGGCGACTTTACAGAGGTGGAAGTAGGCAGTTTTGGTGATGGAGCAGATATGTGGTTGGAAATTTATCTCGGGGTCAAATACGACAGCAAGGTTGCAAACGGTCTGGTTCAGCCTCAAACAGTTGCTAGGGAGAGGGATGGAGTAGGTGGCTGGGGAACGGATCTTGCGGTAGGGACCGATGACAATGGCTTCGGTCTTCCCAAAATTTTGTTGGAGGAAATGCAGGCATGCATACAATAATACTCGACTACACAAAGATTTGAATTAAGAGATGCTGAGGCGGCAGAATAATAGCACTTGGTTATATGTCCTTGAAAATGTTGTTTGAAAGCTATGTCGACTGTTCTAGTAATTTGTTTTCATTTATCAGATCAGTTTACATCCCAGTTTAAAAAAAATAAAACTCAACTGGAATAGAAAATTACTTCACATATAATTATGACAAGTACTGACACATGTTAATTCTAAGGACCAACAGCTGTTACACAAGGTTTTGTCTCTTTAGGAAATGCTGAATAATGTAAGGCATTATTTTGCACGTGTAAAGCAGTCATGCATGCAGTGAAATCACATTGCCAGAATAAGCTACCTACCATTGAAAATTAAATTGCACATATTACTGTACTTACCCTCTTCATGGTTGTTCTCCCCTATTGGTATACCAACATAAACCATCACATTAACTGCATCAGACACGTCCAGATGGAGATTTGTCGTTCCAACTTTTCGATCTTCTGTTGTTATTAACCCTAAAGAAGACAGCACACTTCAGTTATTTTGAATTCGATTCTAGTGCCACATTCAATTAACAAGATCAACTAGTAAAAAGACCAGATAAGCTGTAAATATTCTTTGAAAGGAGTAACAAAATGGTGTTCTGGGGGTTTAATTTTCTTAAAATTAATTTTCATAACCAAGATTACTACTTGTTAATGTAATTTACTAGAAATGTGAAGTGTGAAGAGAGAAAGAAAGAGAGAGAGAGAGAGAGAGAGAGAGAGAGAGAGAGAGAGAGAGAGAGAGAGAGAGAGAGTGAAGGAAAACTGGTGTCGAGCAAGTAGAAAAATCTCACCAACTCCTATGTCTGCCCTTCTGTGTCCCAAACCCCTCCCCAAAACAATGCTGGAAGGTGTTTAAAAGCAATCAAGGTGACTTCCTTGGATAATTGTGGAAAAGCATCTGGTTTTTTCATGATTAAGATTAGAAACTTGCCTTTTATCTGTATGATTTGCAATGTTCTATGTTGTAGCACAATGTAATTTCTGAAACCAGCAACTATTTTGTGTTTATAGTATCTTCACTGATACTGTTGAGATCTGGCAACCAAGCAAGTATGTAAACCTGTAAATACCATGTCAAACCACTAGAGGGCTTGTCCCCTGGAGTCCTAAGGGATTCCACAATCCCTTGGGAGCACCTGTATGTAAGGAGGGCTCACAGGCTGGAGAAGCACTCAGATCTGTAATAAAGGACTACGGCCACACCTTACTTTGAGCTCGCAGTATCTAGTATGACTCTTTATTCAAGACATAACAACTGGCGACGAGATACAAATGACAAACCCCATCGCAATAATGCAGAGAACCGTGGGCATCCTGGAGAAATTTTCGGAGGGAGATGACTGGGAAACCTTCGTGGAGCGACTCGACCAATACTTCATGGCCAACGAGCTGGAAGGAGAAGCGAACGCTGCCAAACGAAGGGCAATCCTCCTTACCGTGCGCGGGACACCAACGTATGGCCTCATTAAAAATCTGCTCGCTCCAGCGAAACCCACAGACAAGTCGTACGATGAGTTGTGCACACTGGTCTGGGAGCATCGAAACCCGAAGGAAAGCGTTCTGATGGCGAGGTATCAGTTCTACACATACAAGAGACCTGAACACCAGGAAGTGGCGAGCTACGTCACCGAGCTAAGGCGCCTTGCAGGACATTGCGAATTTGAAGGACACTTGGAGCACATGCTCAGGGACTTCTTTGTACTTGGCATTGGCCATGAAGTAATACTTCGCAAACTTTTGACTGTACAGACCCCAACCTTGAGTAAAGCCATAGCAATAGCCCAGGCGTTTATCGCCACCAGTGACAATACCAAACAAATTTCTCAGCACACGAGTGCTGCTGCAAATACTGTGAACAAAGTAACGATGTTTTCGAATCGAAATGCACAGGGCAGGACTTACACGCCTGCAGCTGCACGTCTGCAGATGACTGAATCCACCATTAAGGGTGGTGAATACAAGGCCATTAACACCTTGTTGGCGCTGCGGGGGTGATCATCGCTTTCGTTCATGCCGTTTCAAAAGCTGTGGAACAATGGGACACCTTCAACGTATGTGCAGGAGAGCTGCAAATCCTGCTAATCCTGAAAACCACCATGTTGCAGAGGGGGACTGATCCACGGTGGATCATGACGAACCAGTGCCTCAGACTGAGGAGGCAGAGGTATATGGGGTGCACACATTTACCATAAAGTGTCCCCCGATAATGCTGAAGGTTGAATTAAATGGACTCCCAGTGTCCATGGAGCTGGACACAGGCGCAAGCAAAAAGACTTTTGACAAGTTGTGGTGCAGCAAGGCTTTAAGGCCAGTCCTAACTCCCATTCGTACTAAACTGAGAACGTGTACAAAGGAACTGATTCCCGTAATCGGCGGTGCTACTGTAAAGGTCTCCTACGATGGAGCGGCGCACGAGTTACCACTCTGGGTGGTACCGGGCGACGGCCCTACGCTGTTCGGCAGGAGCTGACTGAGAAACATACGCTGGAACTGGGACGACGTCCACGCACTTTCGTCCGTCAACGACACCTCATGTGTCCAAAACAAGTTCCCCTCGTTGTTCGAACCAGGCATCAGTAAGTTCCAAGGAGCAAAAGCGCAGATCCATTTGATTCCAGGGGCACGACCCATCCATCACAAGGCGAGAGCGGTACCTTACATGATGAGAGGGTAGAGATCGAGCTGGACAGGCTGCAACGAGAGGGCATCATTTCGCCGATCGAATTCAATGAGCGGGCCAGTCCGATTGTTCCAGTCTTCAAGGTAGACGGTACCGTCAGAATCTGTGGTGATTACAAATCGTTTCTCACTGCAGGATCAATACCCGCTACCGAAAGCAGATGACCCATTTGCCTAGGTCGTCTGCCTTCACGAAGCTGGACTTGCCCTCGGCCTACATGACGCAGGAGCTGGAGGAATCATCGAAAAGCCTCACCTGCATCAACACGTACATTTACAACAGATGCCCGTTTGGGGTTCGATCGGCTGCGGCGATATTCCAGAGAAACATGGAAAGCTTGCTGAAGTTGGTCCCGCGCACCGTGGTCTTCCAGGACGACATCTTGGTTACAGCTCGGGTCACCTGGAGGAGGTTCTTAGTCGGCTTATTCGTTGGGGGCTCAGGCTAAAACACTAGAAGTGGGTTTTCCTGGCACCTGAAGTGGAGTTCCGGGGTAGAAGAATCATGGCGGACGGCATCAGGCCCACCGATTCGAAGACGGAGGCAATCAAGAACGCACAGAGACCACAGAACGTGACGGAGCTGCGGTCATTTCTAGGACTCCTTAACTACTTTGGTAACTTCTTACCGGGTCTTAGCACATTGTTAGAACCTCTGCACTCTTTACTGCGTAAAGGAGATGAATGGGTATGGGGTAAAAAACTAAGAAAATGCCTTTGAGAAAGCTAGGAAGCTGTTATGTTTAAACAAATTGCTTGTGCTGTATGATCCATGTAAGTGTTTGGTACTAGCATGTGATGCATCGTCGTACGGGGTAGAGTGTGAATTGCAACAAGCTAATGAATTTGGGAAATTGCAACCGGTTGCTTATGCATCCAGAAGTCTGTCTAAGGCCGAGAGGGTCTACAGCATGATCGAAAAAGAAGCGTTAGCTTTTGTTTACGGGGTAAAGAAAATGCATCAATATCTGTTCGGGCTCAAATTTGAATTGGAAACTGACCATAAGCCGCTTATATCCCTCTTTTCAGAAAGGGGATAAATATGAATGCATCGGCCCGCATCCAGAGATGGGCGCTCACGTTGTCCGTATACAACTACGCCATCCGCCACAGGCCAGGCACAGAAAACTGTGCTGATGCTCTCAGCAGGCTGCCATTGCCCACCACAGGGGTGGAGATGGCACAGCTGCAGATTTAGTTATGGTAATGGAAGCTGTTGCATATCTGTAAAGCATGCACTCCCATGTTCCGCCATCAGGGAGCGCATCCCCTGAAGTCCCATGGGATCCCAGCATCCCTTGGGAGCACTGTATATAAGCCGGCCCCCAAGGCCTGTTCCTCACTCGAGTGTCTTAATAAAGACTGAGGTCACTGTTACTTCAGCCTCCCTGTGTGCAGTCTCATCTGTGTTAGGAACACAATAACTGGCGACGAGTATACAAATCCAACGCAAAGATGCAGCAAACTGCGGGCATCCTGGAGAAGTTCTCGGAGGGTGAGGACTGGGAAGCCTATGTCGAACGGTTAGTCGAGTACTTTGTAGCCAATGAGTGGTCCTCCTCGCTGTCTGCGGGACACCGACCTACAGCCTCATGAAGAATCTTCTGGCTCCGGTGAAACCCACAGTCATATGAGGAGCGGTGTACACTGGTTCGGGAGCATCTTAACCCGAGAGAGAGAGAGAGTGCTGATGGCGAGGTATCGGTTCTACACGTGCCAGCGATCTGAAGGCCAGGAAGTAGTGAGCTTCGTCGCCTAGCTAAGGCGACTTGCAGGACAATGTGAGTTTGATGGCTACCTGGAGCAAATGCTCAGAGGCATTTTTGTACTGGGCATTGGCCACGAGACCATCCTACGAAAACTTTTGACTGTAGAGACACCGACCCTCACTAAGGCCATTGCGATAGCACAGGCGTTTATGTCCACCAGTGGTAACACCAGACAAATCTCTCAGCACACAAGTGCTAGCAATGTTCATAAATTAACTGGAACTGTGTTTGCAAGCAGAAATGTACAGGGCAGAAATCACGAGTCTGCAACTGCCAGCAGGCCTCAGGTGACCCAGATGACTGAGTCCGCAATAAAGGATGAATGCAAGGCAATTCACACCTTGTTGGCATTGTGGAAGCTTCCATTCAGCCTATGTTTTGCAAGAGCTGTGGAACAATGGGGCACCTCCAATGAGCTTGCAGACGAGCTACAAGCTCTGCAAAACCTGCCAACCACCACGTGGCAGAGGAAGATCGGTCCATGGTGGATCAAAGCAATTTCGAGTCTGAGAGAGAGGAGGCAGATGCTGAAGTACACTGGGTGCACACATTTTTGACGAAATGTCCACCTATAATGCTAAATGTAAAATTGAATGGCTTACCCGTAGCCATGGAACTGGACACTGATGCTAGCCAATCCATCATGAGTTAAAAGATGTTTGAGACACTGGTGCAACAAGGCACTCAGACCAGCCCTGAGCCCCATCCACACGAAACTCAGAACGTACACCAAAGAGCTCATCACTGTCCTGGGCAACGCCATGGTCAAGGTCACCTACGAGGGCACGGTGCATGAACTGCCACTCTGGATTGTCCCAGGCGATGGCCCCCCACTGCTTAGAAGGAGCTGGCTGGGCAAAATCCGCGCTATCACATGTCAATGAGGCCTCATGTACCCAGGTTCTTAACAAATTTCCTTCCCTTTTTGAGCCAGGCACTGGAAACTTTTCCAGGACGAAGGTGTGGATCCACTTGGTCCCAGAGGCACGACCCATCCACCACAAGGCGCGAGCGGCCCCTCACATGATGAGGGAGAGAGTGGAAATCGAGCTGGACAGGTTGCAACGCGAGGGCATCATCTCCCCAGTGGAATTCAGCGAGTGGGCCAGCCCGGTTGTTCCAGTACTCAAAAGTGATGGCACGGTCAGGACTTGCGGCGATTATAAAGTAACTATTAATCGTTTCTCGCTACAGGAACAATATCCGCTACCTAATGCAGACGACCTATTTGCGACGCAGGCAGGAGGCAAGACCTTCACCAAGCTCAACCTGACTTCGGCCTACATGACGCAGGAGCTGGAGGAGTCTTAGAAGGGCCTCACCTGCATCAACACGCACAAGGGACTGTTCATCTACAACAGATGTCCGTTTGGAATTCGGTCGGCTGCAGCGATCTTCCAGAGAAACATGGAGGGCCTACTCAAGTCGGTATCACGCACGGTGGTTTTTCAGGACGACATATTGGTCACGGTCGGGACACCGTCGAGCACCTACAAAACCTGGAGGAGGTCCTCCAGCGACTGGATCGCGTAGGGCTGCGGCTGAAGAGGTCGAAATGCGTCTTCATGGCAACAGAAGTGGAGTTTTTGGGGAGAAAGATCACGGCAGACGGCATTTGGCCCACAGACGCCAAGACAGAGGCTATCAGGAACGCGGCCAGGCCACAGAACGTCACGGAGCTGCGGTCGTTCCTGGGACTCAACTATTTTGGTAACTTCCTACCGGGGTTCAGCACCCTCTTAGAGCCCGTGTGTGCGTTATTGTGTAAAGGTGAGAACTGGGTATGGTAAAAAAAAAAACAAGTAATTGCTTTTGAGAAAGCCAGAAACATTTTATGCTCTAACAAGCTGCTTGTATTATATAACCCGTGTAAAAGACTTGTGCTAGCATGTGATGCGTCGTCGTACGGAGTTGGGTCTGTATTACAACAAGCTAACGTTGCGGTGAAGTTGCAACCTATCGCCTATGCCTCCAGGCCAAGAGAGCCTACAGCATGATTGAGAAAGAGGCATTCGCGTGTGTGTTCGGGTAAAGAAAATGCATCAGTACCTGCTTGGCCTCAAATTTGAGCTGGAAACCGATCACATGCCCCTCATATCCCTGTTCGCTGAAAACAAGGGGATAAATACTAATGCCTCAGCCCACATACAAAGTTGGGCACTCGCGCTATCAGTGTATAACTATGCCATCCGCCACAGGCCAGGCACAGAGAACTGTGCGGATATTCTCAGTCAGCTACCATTGCCCACCACGGGGGTGGAAATGGCGCAGCCTGCAAACTTGTTGATGGTGGCGCAGCCCGCAGACTTGTTGATGGTCATGGAAGCGTTTGAAAATGATAAATCACCTGTCACGGCCCGCCAGATTAGGACTTGGACCAGCAAAGATCCTCTGCTGTCCCTAGTAAAAAAACTGGGTACTGCATGGGAGCTGGGCCAGCATCCCCTTTGAAATGCAAGAGCTAATCAAGCCGTTCCAGCGGCGAAAGGACGAGCTGTCCATTCAGGCAGACTGCCTGTTGCGGGGTAACCGCATAGTGCTACCCAAAAAGGGCAGGGAGACATTCATCTCGGATCTCCACAGCACACACCCGGATATAGTAATGATGAAAGTGATAGCCAGATCCCACGTGTGGTGGCCAGGTATCGATGCTGACTTAAGAGTCCTGTGTACGGCAATGCAGCGTGTGTGCTCAGTTGAGCAACGCACCCAGAGAGGCACTACTAAGTTTGTGGTCCTGGCCTCCCAGACCATGGTCGAGGATCCATGTTGACTATGCGGGCCTGTTTCTCGGTAAAATGTTCCTGGTGGTGGTGGATGCTTTTTCAAAATGGACTGAATGTGAAATAATGTCAGGAAGCACCGCTACCATTGAAAGCCTGAGGGCCATGTTTGCCACCCACAGCCTGCCTGAAATACTGGTCAGTGACAACGGGCCATGTTTCACCAGTGCCGAAATTAAAGAATTCATGACCCGCAATGGGATCAAACATGTCACCTCGGCCCCGTTTAAACCAGCCTCCAATGGGCAGGCAGTACAAACAATCAAACAGAGCCTTAAACGAGTAACAGAAGGCTCACTCCAAACCCGCCTGTCCCGAGTACCGCTCAGCTATCGCACGAGACCCCACTCACTCACAGGGGTGCCCCCGGCTGAGCTACTCATGAAAAGGACACTTAAAACCAGACTCTCGCTGGTTCACCCCAACCTGCATGATCAGGTAGAGAGCAGACTTTTGGGGGGGGGGGGGGGGGGGGAGGGGGGGGAAAAGAGGGAGGAGTGGTGATGTGTATTTGTAAAGCATGCACTCCCATGTTCCGCCACCAGGGAGCGCACCCCCTGAAGTCCCAAGGAATCCCAGCATCCTTTGGGAGTACTGTATATAAGCCAGCCCCGAAGGCCTGTTCCTCACTCTGGAATGTCTTAAAGACAGAGGTCACTGTTACTTCTCTTTGTGCAGTCTCATTGTGTTGGGAACACAATAGAAACATTCGAGAGTGAGCAGTCACCTGTTACTGCCCGACAGATTAGAACCTGGACGAGCCAGGACCCCCTCCTGCCCTTTGTAAAAAAAAACTGTGCTCCACGGGAGTTGGTCTAGTGTCCCATTAGAGATGCAAGAAGAAATAAAGCCGTACCAGCGGCGCAAAGATGAAATGTCTATTCAGGCAGACTGCCTCCTATGAGGTAATCGGGTAGTGGTGCCAAAAAAGGGCAGGGATATTATTTCATTAGTGATCTCCACAGCACCCACCCAGGCATCGTAATGATGAAAGCGATAGCCAGATCCCACATGTGGTGGCCCGGTATCGATGCAGACTTAAGAGTCCTGCGTGCACAAATGTAATACATGTTCACAGTTAAGCAATACACCCAGGGAGGCGGCACTAAGTTTATGGTGCTGGCCCTCCAAACCATGGTCCAGGGTCCAAGTCGACTATGCAGGCCCATTCTTGGGGAAAAATGTTCTTAGTGGTTGTAGATGCGTACTCCAAATGAATTGAATGTGTGATGTCAGCAAGCACATCCGCTGCCACCATTGAAAGCCTACGGGCCATGTTTGCCACGTACAGCCTGCCTGATATCCTTGTAAGTGACAATGCGCCGTGCATTACCAATGCCGAGTTTAAGGAGTTCATGACCCGCAATGGGATCAAACATGTCACACAGTCTAAGGATAAGGGGTAAGCCATTTAGGACCGAGATGAGGAGAAACTCGAGCGTTGTTAACCTGTGAAATTCTCTACTGCAGAGAGTTATTGATGCCAGTTCGTTGGATATATTCAAGAGAGAGTTAGATATGGCCCTTACGGCAAAAGGGATCAAGGGGTATGGAGAGAAAGCAGGAAAGGGGTACTGAGGTGATGATAAGCCATGATCTTATTGAATGGTGGTGCAGGCTCGAAGGGCTGAATGGCCTACTCCTGCACCTATTTTCTATGCCCTGTTTAAACCAGCGTCCAATGGTCAGGCAGAACGAGCAGCTCAAACAATCAAGCAGAGCTTGAAAAGGGTAACTGAAGGCTCACTGCAGACTTTGCTTATCCCGAGCCCTGCTCAGTTACCGCACAAGACCCCACTCGCTCACAGGGGTCCCTTCCGCTAAACTGCTCATGAAAAGGGCACTTAAGACAAGGCTCTCGTTAGTCCACCCTGATCTACATGAACAGATTGAGAGCAGGCGGCTTCAACAGAATACATATCATGATCGCGCAATGTGTCATGCGAAATTGAGATAAATGATCCTGTATTTGTGTTGAACTATGAACAAGGTCCCAAGTGGCTTCCTGGCACTGTTTTGGCCAAAGGAGGGAGTAGGGTGTTTGTGGTCACTCTCAAATGGACTCACCAGCAGGAAACATTTGGACCAAACCAAACTCAGATTTACGGACTATCCAGAACAACCCACAATAGACTCCACCTTTTTCGACCCTCCAACACACACACAAGTAGCAACTGAACCAGCGGTTGACCACGAAGCAGAACCCATCACCTGCAGCAGCCCATCAGGACTCACCACCCCCAACAACCCAGCTGCACAGCAGCCCAGTGAGGGCCCAACATACGACTCACCAAAACCAGCATTTGCACTGAGACGATCAACCAGGGAAAGGAAGGCCCCAGATCGACTCACAATGTAAATAGTTACACTATTGACTTTGGGGGGGGGGGAGGGGGGTTTGTTAGGTATGTAAACCTGTAAATACCATGTCTAACCACCAGAGGGCTTATCCCCTGAAGTCCCACAATCCCTTGGGAGCACCTGTATATAAAGGAGGCCTCACAGGCTGGAGAGACACCCTGAGATCTGTAATAAAGGACTACGGTCACACCTTACTTTGAGCTCGCAGTATCCAGTCTGACTTTTTATTCATGACATAACAATTAGCATACCTGTTCTTCATTACTAGTTAGTACTTTATGTCCATCATTTATGTCTGAGTGAATCACTGCTTCCCACGACAGCTGGGAATATCAAAAACTTCTCTTCCATAGGGCTCAATTTTCCCCAGTGATTTGCGCCGTTTTTTTGGCCCAAGTTAAAAAACCCAAGTTTCCCTGATCAATTTGCACCAACGTAACTCAGTTAGTTATATTTTTTTTAGGCCTTTTTTTTTCAGCCAAAGGGAGTGTAACCTGTCACCCGCGCCAATTCTGGCCAGTTAGGCCAGCTGAGGGTTACTCCAGTTCTTCTTAGGCCAGCGTATGTGACCTCCATAGAAAAACCTTCTGGTGAGTTAAGGAAATCGGTGCAGGTAAGCGCAACAGATGCCCAGACAACAGCAGGAGAGGTAAGAGAGAGGGATAGTAAGCCTTTCGGGTATAGTTAGGTGCGTGGACCTGGGGGGGCGGGGCGGAGGCCATTCGGCCTGGGATAGGTGCAGGGAAGCTGACCGGGAGGGCGCTCGGCCAGGGCTAGGTGGGGGACCGGGAGGGAAGAGGCTATTTGGCCTGGGATAGGTGCGGGGCAGCGGAACGGGAGGCCACTCAGCCAGGGCTAGGTGTGGGACTGGGAGGGAGGAGGCTAGTCGGCCAGGGCTAGGTGCAGGGGAGTGGATTGGGAGACCACTCAGCCAGGGCTACGTGCGGGACCGGGAGGGAGGAGGCCAGGGGCGGGGGAGTGGACCGGGAGGCCAGTCGGCCAGGGGCGGGGGAGTGGACTGGGAGGCCAGTCGGCCAGGGGCGGGGGAGCGGACCGGGAGGCTAGTCGGCCAGGGCTAGGTGTGGGACAGCGGACCGGGAGGCCTTTCGGCCTGGAATAGGAGCAGGGATCGGCACCAGCATTGGGGGTGGGGGGGGGTGAGGGGAAGAGAAAGCGACTTTAATAATTTAACGGAGGTAAGTTGCTGCAATGTATTTGTGCTTGTAAAGTTGCTGCAATGTATTTTAAGGTGCTTGTGAAGTCGCTGCAATGTATTTTAAGGTGCTTGTGCAGGTTGCGAGCTGGCTGTATGTTTCACTTTCCAGCCTCAGCCCGCATTGTGTCCCTGGTTACTGTGGCAACCCGATCTTTTTGGCGCAGATCATGGCTCCACCTCCAAAACTAAAGGACAGGCTAGACTGCACCAAAATGAAGAAATCAAATGGGGAAACTGGGAACATTTTTTTTGGCGTACCTGGGCTCAAAAAAAAGCATTGGGAAAAATTGAGCCCAAGGTTTGGAAATTAAAACATTCACAACATACTAGACTATGGTAACTATATTCACAAGACAACGTCCATGAGTTAAATTTTACACTTTAATGGAATGTACTAGATAATATACTGTGCAGGTATGTTCTGCCTGGATTTAATATTTATGCAATAGAAAGATTAGGCCAAATTTGGGGATTTTACATGATAGGAATAAAAGAATTCTGTTGGTATATTGAAATTCCAAGCTTGGATCCAAATCTGTGATCATCTGCACTGAAGCATACATAGGATTTTAAACCAGGTTTGTGGAATTAAAATGTTGACATTCCTGTGCTAAGCAGATAGAACATTTGAACACAACTTGTAATACTCACCATAGGCATTGTACATCTTTGGTCCTAGGTCAGGCCGCACAAAATAGTTTGGGAGTCTTGAAGCCAGGTTTAACCTCCCATCTCTCTTTGTGTATTCAGGTAGAGGGAGGTTATTCATCAAATCATCAAACCTGCAAAACAAGAAAGAAGCCAATTCTTGCGTCTGCAATACACAGAAGCCGAAGATGTCGGCATGAAATGCAAATTTCATTACCTGGTTGGCATCATGTCCCTAAAATCTTCACCCGGAGGCCAATCTTTGAGCTTCAAAACCATCGGCTGCCCTTCCTCAGACTTCAAACGTTCTGTCATACAAATACATAATTCAAATTAGACCCTAGGAATTTTGAACAAGTGGTCGTGGCTCTCCAAAAGTTTTATCTGTTTATCCCTATGAAATGGTCAGAATAGCTACTGTAGGTACGATCTTCCTCATTCATGAGTACGGCTCAATTTCAACATGCAGGTTATTATTTCATCATCCATAGTAGAAGGGGCGGGGGGAGAAACTACTGGGGCACCATCTCATCATGGAATTGACATCATACTTTTACAATATTAGCACATTCTAAGACTAGACAGACCAATGAAACTGAAAAGCACGAGGCATTACTCTTATTGTATTTCCTTGGCAAAACCGGTATTGAGAGGGTATGTAACTTTAATATTAATGTATCAATGTATCAGACTGGTCAGATTTATGCATATATATTTTATAGCATGCTGACAAGGATCCACCGGCTATAGTGACAGTTGAGTAAGTTATTGCACAGAACATTTATATAATTAGAGTAGCCCCCAAGTTTCTTTCATGGTCTAGTGTTAAAGACAGTAGTGTTAAAGAGTGCAAAATATATCCCTGGGTACACTAACTAAGGCCACAGATTGAATTTAGTACTTTATCCTGCTGAAGACAGCATTGTAAAGTGAAAGCATCAACTAGCAACTGATTTAGGGTTTTCAAATGACAGTGTGGCTCTTAGAATGAGTATTTAAATTTAAAACATATATAATCATAAAATGTGTATGTTTTACAAACTATTTGGTAACATACTGGTCAGATATCTCGAACAGGATTTTTTTCTTTTAACGAAGGCTGAACTGAAAGGTGTAGACCGTGATCAATGGGTTGGGTTTAAATTTTTTCCATCGTCCCTATTATTAAAGTTGCTTTATCCATCGCTGTGTCGTCCTGCAAGCTTATCAGAATTTTCTGGAGAACAATGGCTGAGGTAGAAAATCTCTAAGATATTACTTTATAGTACCATGTCTGGGGCAAGGATCTTAAGGTTCATGGTCTTCATACTCTGGGTCACTCATATATGGAAGCTATCCTACCATCTCACTAGTAGGCATGTCTAACAAGCAGCACAGGACTTTCCTATTAACTCTGCTACACTCAAGGAGGAAGAAAACAGTTTCCATCACAGTTAGGAGCAGCATCTTAACACCAGCATCTGAATGATATCAGTTATTTGAGTTACCTACTCAGGCCATGACCTCATACACTATTTTACCATTGGAGAGCTGGCTGAATCATTACTCCTCAATTTACATTGAACAGTAGGCTCTGACTTGTGCTTTAAAAAAAAAAATCCTGAAATCGTTTTCCAGGTTGATGTTAAAATCAAAATTTCAAACATTCATCCTGTGTCCATGAGTGATTTTTAACTGAACCTAAATGTCAGTACAGTTATCAGCAGAGCTACAGGTTTACTGTGATCGCATAAATCAAATTAGTTGATTTATATATTCTGGGATTTTTGCTGGAATTTTGGAGATTACATTTATTGATCGTATTCATTTTCGATGAAAACAGAAAACCGGTGGCCTTGATCATCAGTTATGAGAAGACTGTACAATACTGCTCCCCTTTTGGTTTTCATGCAGAGACTTGAAATTACAATATTTAATAGGATTTGGAAAAATAATCCCTGTACTTACTTGCAATGACCTCAAAACCATCCCAGAAGTCCCGGACTTTCACATCAGAGATGATGGCACAATTCCTACAGTTGACCAGATCAACCTCTTGGTCCCCAAACTCCCGGCTGAATGCTTCAGGTTTCCAGAGAGTTGCATTCAGCTTCTTATGGACACCGGACACCAATACCGGCTGAGAAGGACAATACATTAGCCACGAGAAAAAGGTTTCCTAGGATTCAAGGCCCTCTTTACATCTTTCTCAGAACCAATGAGTATATCATGTACCTGAATTAAATAATTACTCATCAACATGGTCAGCACTAACAAAAATATCAGGCTAGTATACGGAGCTTGCTCCATGATTAAGCAGTCACGATGCAAGATTGAGAAGTTCCAAAAACTTTTACCTGCATGTATGATCCAATAAAATTTTTTTTTACCAGTGCAACTTTGGGAGGCTACATTCACAGCAGACAAGGATGAAGTAATCAGGTGTGCAAGGAGTTTTTAAAAAGGGAAAAGCCCAGGTAACTTTTCACATACAGAAGGGAAACTATACACTTTGAATTACAAAATGAAAAAGAATCCAACTTTCTTCTCCATGCATTTAATCTCTGCATAAAAATAGAATGCCATATTACTGCAAAAATCAGACAATGGGACTAAAACCTAGAAAGCTACGGCTAGATTGATATAGCAGTTGTCATACTGATCCATCAGATTAACACAATCATTCTCAATGAAACCATACGAATTAATCCATAAAGCTGCTTTACAGATTGGCCTCAACTTAGAAATTTGAAATGCTTAAACTGGAGAACTGTGCAATTATTGGAATCCAATTAGTAACATGAATAAGTAAGATGATTGATTAAGTGCTAAAGTTGAACTTCTGGTAACAGAAGTGTTATGATGGAAGAAAAACTGAGCCATGCTTCCAGAACAAGGTATAATGTACAAGGAGGACCAATTGACTAATAAGGCCTCAAAGTTTTAGATGGCCTTTTCCTGTTTGAAGAGATGGCCCATTGTGCGTGCAGAATGAAGGTGAATGGAGGAATCAACTGGATGTTTTTAAATAATTCCTTTTATGGTGCATTCATAAGCAATTAAGTGTGGCAGTGGATGTTTTTCTACCCACCACACCTAAAGTTACTTCAGTCTTTCCACTTCTATCATTAACAAGCCAGCCAGAAAATTATTCAAAGACTTGCAAGAGTGTATCTATTATGGGGGATCATTCTCAATATCTGCAAGTGTACCTGTCCCTGTTTCCAGCACTCCCTGAAGATCTTCCAGTTATTTTTGTTGCTGGGGTCTTGCAGGCAGAGCAGACGACCATCACAGAGCCAGCAGTGTTGCGTGTTCGGGTCAAGAACACTCATTTCCATTACGCCTTGCTTCTTGGTCTCCTTCAGTGCCTCTGTTGGATTCCCACTTCGCTTTGACGTGTCTGTAGACATTTTGTTCTCTACTACTGATGCAATTATGTGATCCAGGAAGTTTGGTAGGCTTCCCTTCCCCTTATCAGTCTGTGTTTAAAAAAAAAGAAACTATGGTAAACAATCAATGGCACTAGCTGTTATCAAAGAAGTCACCTCAAATGATACAGCTGTTCGTATCCGAGGTAGCCAGAATCTAATATTTTGGACCAGTAACTTTATAGCATATATAACAGAAGAATGAAAAAGGCTGTTAAGACGCTCGAGCATCTAGATCATTTTCATTTCACTTACATTTTGACACCAAGCCCATATCTCCTCTCATCCTTATTGAATAGGATATTTGCTCATTCTTTCCTGAAATACTTCTACTGATTTTACATTTACTGAATTAGGTAGCAGTCTATCCTATAAGCTACCTGTTCAGCAATTAGTCTTATTTCACTAGCTTTTAATTGCGTGTTCTCTGTTCAGCAGAATGAATTCTCCACCGATTACACCAGTAATTTTCTTCCCTATATAAAATGGCTCAATCATGTTGTCTCTTAATATTTATGTCCAAATGAAACAGATTTGCCAGTCTCTCAAATTGATTTAAAACTCAGCAGTATGTATTCCTGTTGCCTTTCTCTGAACCATTACTAATCTCTGCATCCTTTTAGAAGTATGGGGTTCAAGTTTCGGGCCGCGCCTAGAACGGCGCAGCCCCGCGAGTCACGCCCGTTTTCTGCGCTCAAAAGCGCGTCAAAAACTTATGGAGCAATTCTCCCGATTCGCATCAGCTTCGTTCCAGCTCGGCGCGGCATGTAGAGATCTGCGGGGGGCGGGACCAAAGCGTGGCGGCGATTCTGAGACTGCAGGGGGGCGGGGCTAGATCGGAGAAGACGACTTCGTGCCGGCAGCCCTGCATGCGCGCGCTGGAGCGTGCGCGCATGCGCAGTGAGACACAAACATTGGTACGCGGCCATTTTTAAAGGTAAATGAGGAAAAGTGCTGATTTGTTTTGTGGAGCTGTGGAAAGGCTTGAGAGTGAATTTTGGTGATTTTTTTGTGCCTGAACGAGTGCTTGCAGCAGCACTGTTGAAGAAATCACCTGTTGAAATCAGTGAGTGCTGCTTTTTGCTGCTAAACTTCCAGAACATGTGCTGCATAGGTGCATGCAAAATAAGAACTGTGTGTTTTGAAAAATCAGAGTGTCAATTCAATACAGCAATGGAACAACGTCCACTAAGAACAAAGAATTTCTTGTATGATGAAGTGGTGATATTAGTTAACGTAATTGAGCAGAGATGGCAGGAGCTGGATACCAGCAACAGAGGTCGCATAAAAGTGCCACCCAAAGAAATGAAGAAACGCTGGAACCAAGTTGCAGAAGATTACTGCGCAGTGGTGCATACCATGAGATCTGGAAGCCAGTGTAAAAAGAAATGGCACAACCTTGGTCAAGTAGTTAGTGTAAGTATTATTTTCATTTTTTAATGGAATTGTAATTGTAAATGTGACTATCTGTATATGTCCCACCCTGCAGAAAGACGCACTCTGTAAAAAGTTATATTTTAATCTTTGCAGAAGAAATTGGCCCACAACAAAAGGGAAAGAACTCGAACAGGATGAGGCATGCCCAATCTGCATCCACTGACACCCTTGGAACAGAGGGTAACTGCTATGGTGAGTTGTACATGGAAAAAAGCAATCAATCAGTGCAACACAAGCTGGGCCTGCACACGAGGGAGGTGTAAAATCCTGAAAATGTATCGTGGCCTTTCAAATCAACCTGCTGCCTGGCCTGCTATGTGTGAGAGTACTCATGCCACCCATCCTGCCCCCTCCTCTGCTGCTAAACATTTGACTGTTCGGATATACTTTGCAGATGATGATGATGATGGTGCCAACTCTGAAGACCCTGAACAAGAACCAGAAGTAGACGATCCAGACTGGCTGCAGGCGACGATAACTGAAATGTCTTTAGGGGAGACCTTCCAAATTAATATTTATGAGCCCACATTAGCGGGCATTAGAGAGTTTCAACTCCTTGCATAGGTTCTGGTTCCAACTTCCATGGTTGTGATTCCGATGTTGCAGGTCCCAGTGGTGCTGCTGCTGATATAATGGAGCAGTTTACAGCCAATGCCCCACCGTCCCAGCCCACGGCTCGCACTCGAGTGGTATCGGATGCAAGACCCAGGGCCACACCATCCCAGTCCACGGCTCCCAGTGTAGTGCTGCCGTCTGGAACACCGAGGGTCCCATCGTCCCAGCCCGAGGCTCCCAGTGTAGCAAGGCAGACCCAGGCAGAGGAGGAGATTAGAGACACGCTCTCCTGAGATGCAGCGTGCAACAGATGCGGCTCACGTTGTGGCATTGGGTGTGAAGACCAATGAGCTTACCCGATCACTCGTGGGCAGCGTCAGTGCAGTGGGTGAAGAGGCAACGGTACTGATGGGAGAAATAGCAGTAATGACACGGGAAATGAGGGAGGGAATGTCCGAGGGAGTGCAATCGATGGTACAGGCCGTCAGGGAGGGCATGCAAGTGGCGGCACAGGCCCTCATGGAGGTAGCTGTTGCAATAAGGGCACACAGCCCGGCCAATCAAATTACACCCCCATGAAGATGTGAACATTCACCGAGATGTGGATGAGAGATGGGTTGCAGCCTTTCTTTGCTGCTACTGTTCTTGATGTAACTGTAGTACCGTTTTTCAAATTGAAATTGTTTTGTAAGTTTTGTAACTTTACAATTTATAAGTGATCTTAGGGTTTTTCAGTGATCTTAAGAGTCATATTAAAAAGTAAAGTTTGATACAACAAATATTTTATTACACTAACGTTAACTTTTCAATAAAATATTTTTTCATTAAAACTGAATCACAACACAACATAGGAACAACTCCAAAAAATAAACATGTCCATGCGCAACAGTTGTTGCTGAGCCCTCAGGCTTCAGTAATTGAAGCGTTCACGGATGAGCTGCTGGTGCAGGTCTCGAGCAATTGTTAAAGGAGCACAATGGACGGCCCTCCTCTGACCTCGTGCTCTGGCATCAGGCAATTGCATGCTTTCCTGATCGTCATCATCATCCTTATCCTGCTTTTCCAAATTACTATCATCAGGCACTGGTCCCTCATGTGGGTCTTCTGGTTCCACTACCAGCTCCTGCTGCCTCATGATGGCTAAGTTATGCAGCATGCAGCACACAACAGTAAAGTGACCGACAATCTGAGGAGAGTACTGCAAGTGGCCTCCGGAATGGTCCAGGCATCGGAAATGCTGTTTCAAGATGCCAACGGTCCTCTCTATTATGCTGCGCGTCGCAATGTGCGCCATGTTGTATTGATGGTCAGCTTCCGTCCGTGTTACGCGTAGGGGCCGTCATGTGCCAGGTGGCGAGGCCTTTGTCTCCCAGTAGCCAGCTCTGCCCTTCTGGCTGCTGCACAAACATGTCAGATATAACGCTGTCGCGTAGAATGAACGCATCATGGGTGCTGGCAGGGTATCTCGCATCGACAGACATGATGTGCTGCTTGTCGTCACACACGAGCTGCACATTGATGGAGTGGAAACCTTTTCTATTCCTGTACTGCTCAGAATCCTCCACAGGTGCTCGCAAGGCGATGTGGGTACAATCAACGCAGCCCTGTACCTTTGGAAAGCCAGCAATCCTGGAGAAGCCCACAGCCCTGTCATGCATTGCTTGCGCAGTCACCGGGAACTTGAAGAAGTCATTCCTCCGCGCATTCAGTGCAGCTGTGACCTGGTAAACGCAGACATGTATTGCACATTGAGAGATGGCGCACACATCTCCAGTTGTAGCTTGAAACGATCCCGAGGCATAGAAGGCAAGTGTTACCTTCACTTCAACAGACAAGGCAGTTGGCATTCTGCTTCTGGGCTGCAAATCTGCTCTCAGCATATCACAGATCTCAACGACAACTTCTCTGCAGAAACGCAGCCTTTTGACACAATCAGCTTCGCTCATGTCCAGGTATGAACACCTGGCTCGATATTGCCGACGTGGACAAGGTCTCCTGCCTATGGGCTGTGACGTTCCTGGTGCGGTGAGCTCTAATCAATTCTCTCCTATGCAGTGAATTGATGGCGAACCATTGCATAACCCGTGGTGTTGATAATGCAGCAACCATACTTGAATTACAAATTTAACTTTTAAACTTGCTGCCTGGCTGTCCCTCCCGGTGCTTTGTACACCTCCCCTGTCTCCTGGCTGAACGGCCTGCAGCCTGTGTGGCCTGCCTGACGGCCATGACCCGCCCCTTTCTCCTGGCCGAACGGCCCAAATCACTGCGCAGTTCTGAAGGCTGCTGTGCTGCCGGTGTGGCCCGAACCGCGTCCCGCTCATCTCCTGGCCAAACGGCCCTATAAAAATAACTTCGCAGCTCGGGAGGCTGCTGTCCTGCTGCTTCAGACAGGTAGGAAAATTAAATGTTTTTATTATTTGCTTTATCTATCATTTATTATTCAGGGTTGCTCTTTATTTGTAGAAGTGAGACTGTTGAATGCTTGTAAAACTTAATTACTCCCCCCCATCTCTCGTTCTTTACGCCTGATTTGTAAGTGTAGGCAAGGTTTTTCTGAGCGTACAAAAATCTACACTTACTCCATTCGAAGTTAGCTTGGAGTAAGTTTTCACTGCCTAAACTTGCAAAACAGGCTTAAATGGCTGGTCACGCCCCCTTTTGAAAAAGAAATCTGTTCTACAACGAAACTGTTTCCCACTCCAAGAGGAAATTCTAAATCTGCCAGTTAGAAGTCAGAGTGAGCTCCTTACAGGTTTTGATACCAGCAGAATATCAAGGTGAAAAACTATTAATATATTTTTTTAATACCTAGAATTTCAAACATTACATTTCTGTTATTCATACTTACCGTTGATACAGATGTGAAGACCGATGGAAATGGAAGGCTAGTCTCAGCAGCTCCGCGCTGTAATTTCCCTGGGGCAGAATTTAGCAGATCCCTAAGGCTTGAGCCTTCTGTCTTGGTGGTTGAGGGGCCTCCAGATAAAAGACTGCTGAATGGCTCTAAAATGGAGGGAGGCTTGGACAAAGCATTGAATGAATTCAGTGCTAATGGAGGCCTGGAGTCTTGGCTTTGGCTCAGCACAGATCGCAACGAACTACTGCTTTCTGGGAAGGAAGGAAAAATGAAATGTTGAACTGATATAATATAAATCGACACGGATTAGAGAAGGCAACAACCATGGTCTTTGTCTATTATTAATGCTGGCTAACACTGGAATTACTACAAATGAAAACTTCCATAAGGACCATTTTCAGGTGTCCTGAATCACAGCCATTAGTAGAGGTGTGAAAGAGATACGAACCTTCACAAATCTGATCCAAGGATACATCAGATCTGAAAGGGAGATTTTGTCACTGCTGCATCAAGCTGTTACAATGTACTGTATACCGTGACCAACCATCCCCAACAATCACCCAATTAAATCTCTAATGAGTTAGGAGGCCAACTGACATCTAAAGGCCAGCGCTGCACCAATAACTCGCTTCAAAAAAGGTAAAGCTGCTTCCAGTAGACTGGTATCCGTGAACTGTGCTTACCTGATAAAGTGCAACATCCCCACTGACACCTGGGAGTCTCTGGCCAAAGACCATCCTAAGTGGAGGAAGTACATCCGGGAGGGCGCTGAGCACCTTGAGTCTCGTCGCCGAGAGCATGCAGAAATCAAGTGCAGGCAGCGGAAAGAGCGTGCGGCAAACCAGTCCCACCCACCCCTTCCCTCAACGACTATCTGTCCCACCTGTGACAGAGACTGTGGTTCTTTTATTGGACTATACAGCCACCTAAGAACTCATGTTAAGAGTGGAAGCAAGTCTTCCTCGATTCCGAGGGACTGCCTATGATAATGATGATGCTAAATCTAGCTCCAGTATCCTGGCAGCAGATTCATACACCCAGCTTTTTGTAGGTCTACAAGTCTGCTACTGGAATATGGAGCCAGATTTAGCAGTGCAAATATTGCGAGCTCATTTGTGGATGCCAATCTCCCATGGGAAATCACTGAAGCCATGGTCCCTTGAAAATGTTCTCGACATTGATAAAATCATGCATATTATATTAAGTTGTATCCTCTGGGAAGATGCATCAGTTCTTCCTCCTAAGAGGCAGAACATAATCATAACTAATAGTTCTTTACAGCGGGAGTCCTGTTCAACAGCATTTTAAAGGCCAAATTTGGCAGCAGGCCCAAGCCAATTCTGCATCAGCTTCACCCAATTGCTGTGACACATCACTAAGGTAGTCTACACTTCGTTATGTCGTAACTGTATCAAGTTTGTAAACTAAAGATAGCACAAGTTTAGGCATGATCTACATGGTAACAACTGGTGCCACCTCACTGGAGTAAGCCATCTCTACAAAGACAAAGGAAGTTGACTACATAAACTTGGCTTGTACTCGAGTATAGAAGGTGGCTATCTAATCAAAGTGCTTAAAATGACAAAAGGATTTGGTAGGGTAGATACAGAGGAACTATTTCCTCTGGTGGGGACATCCAGAACACGGGGGTAACATCTTATTAGCTAGATCATTCTGGAGTAAAATCAGGAAGGATCTTTTCAGACAGTAGTGGAAATCTCGAACTCTCTCACTCTCTCCCCCAAAGGCGGATGGTAGGTCAACTGATACTTTCAAGACGGAGATTAACATGTTTGGTTAGGGCAAGGGGATCAAGGGATATGAAGGAAAGATAGGTAAATGGAGTTGAGGTACACATCAGCCATGACTTGATCGAATGGTGGAACAGGCTCGAGGGGCTGATTGGCCGACTCCTATTCCTATGTTCCTAGGTGAGCCTAACGCAGGACATGGGCTCATCCCCTTGGGTACAAGATCTCAATTTGTGGTGACACCCTAGTTACCCACCATCAATAGTACGGATTCTTAGAGCTTACTTTTGCAGTAGAACTTGCCTCTCTGATGCTAGTTTCAATGCATACTGAAAGGCAATCCCATACAGAGTATGAGGTATTTTGAGTGACCACTGGTAATGATAAATGGATACCCACTTGCAACAATACTTGTTTTAGATGATCTTATATCAAATCAATGGACACGATCTTCAAAAATATTTTCAACTAACTTCACAAAACAAATGAAAACTGTGAAGTGGTTTTACAGCAGGAAGGAACAGTCTGATGGGGCAAAAAACATCTGACATCTCAGTCTCAGGAAGATAATACCATATGTTGAGGCGAATAGCAGATGCATTTCCCATCATCATAGGCAATCCCTCGAAACGAGGATGACTTGCTTCCACGCCGAAAAGGGATGAGTTCACAAGTGTTTCAATGAAGGACCCAGTATTCCGGATCCCGAACTACATCTCAAGGGTGGAAGATGCCGGTGCGTGGATTTTCTTTTTTTAACGTGTGGTGGCCGTTGCACACCAGCCACTACACAGGTTTGACAAAGTCTTGGTCCAGTGGCAAGGATTAACCAAGAAGACTGTAGACTAGCTCTGCTGCACAGACCTAGTGCACACACATATCGCAGTGTGGGCTGGCCCATGCTGCCCCTGGGCCCTCGCCTCTTCTGGGCCCCGAACTCTTGCCTCTCCTGGGCTTTGATCACATCCCTCTATGAACTCTTGCCACTCCTTCGCCCCGACCTAGCCACTCCTGCTGTACCTGCCCGTACTGCAGTCAGCCGTTGCTCTCCTGCAGCAGCACGCGCTGCTCCCTGTAGTGGTATGCCGCCGCACGCTGTTCCCTCTAATGGCCCAGGCCTGCTGATCTTGCAGGCACATTGAAGGGGAAGCTAGATAGCACACGAGGAAGAAAAGAATAGAAGGATATTCTGATAGGGTTCGATGAAGAGAGATGGGAGAAGGCTTATGTGGAGCATAAACACAGGCATAGACCAGTTGGGTCGAATGGCTTGGTTCTGTGCTGTAGATGTTATGTAACTCTATATCTGGAGAACATCCTTAATGCTATGATGTATTGAGGGTGTGGTGTGCTGTTGGAGGTAAAATCTTTCAGACAAGATGTTAAATCCAATCTTCATATTGATTGGGCAAATCAAATTGGCAAAGGTAGCCTTGGGGAAGAGTTCATAGTGTGTATTCGGGATGGTTTCTTAGAATACATTGTGGAACCAACCAGGGAGCAGATTGTTTTAGATCTGGTAATGTGTACTGAGACTGGATTAATTAATGATCGCATAGTAAAGGATCCTCTTGGGAAGAGTGATAATAGCATGGTAGAATTTCAAATTCAGTTTGAGTGTGAGAAAGCTAGGTCTCAAACTAGTGTTCTGAACTTAAATAAAGGCAATTACAAAGGTATGAAGGCAGAGTTGGTTAAAGTGGACTGGGAAAATAGATTAAAGGGCAACAGGATAGATAAGCAGTGGCAGACATTTTAAGGAGATATTTCATTACTCTCAGCAAAGATATAATCCAGTGGGAAATAAATATTCCAAGGGAAGGATGAACCATCCGTGGCAAATTAAGGAAGTAAAGGATGGTATCAAATTGAAAACAAAGGCATACAATGTTGCAAAAAATAGTGGAAGGCCAGAGGATTGGGAAAATTTTAGAAACCAGCAAAGGATGACGAAAAAAATACAATAGTTTGAGAATAAACTAGCAAGAAATATAAAAACAGATAGTAAGAGCTTCTACAGATATATAAAAAGGAAGAGAGTAGCTAAAGTAAACATTGGTCCCTTAGAGGATGAGACTGGGGAATTAATAAAGGGAAACAGGGAAATGGCAGAGACTTTGAACAAATATTGTGTATCGGTCTTCACGGTCGAAGACCCTAAAAAATCCCAATAATTGATAATCAAGGGGTTATTGGGGGGGGGGGGGGGGGGGGAAGAGGGAGTGTCTTAAAACAATCACAAGAGAAAAAGTACCACCAAACTAATGGGACAAAAAGGTGGACAAGTCCCCTGGTCCTGATGGCTTGCATCCTAGGGTCTTAAAAGAAGTGGCTGGAGAGATAGTGGATGCATTGTAAATGGGTCATTTTCATGTTGGCAAACCGTAACTAGTGGGTTGCCACAGGGATCAGTGCTGGGACCTCAACGATTTACAATCTATATTAATGACTTGGATAAAGGGACAGAGTGTAACGTAGCCACATTTGCTGATGATACAGAGGTAGGTGGGAAAGCAAGCTGTGAGGAGGTTTCAAAGAATCTGCAAAGGGATATAGATAGGCTACGTGACTGGGCAGAAATTTGGCAGATGGAGTATAATGTGGGAAAATGTGAGGTTATTCACTTTCGTAGGAAAAATAAAAAAGCAAATTATTATTTAAATGGGGAGATTACAAAATGCTGAGGAACAGAGGAACGTGGGGTCCTTGTACATGAAACACAAAAAGTTAGCATGCAGGTACAGCAAGTAATTAGGAAGGCAACTGGAATGTTGGCCTTTATTGCAAGGAAAATGGAGTATAAAAGTAGGGAAGTCCTGCTACAACTGTACAGGGATTTGGTGAAACCACACCTGGAGTACTGCATATAGTTTTGGTGTCCTTATTTAAAGGAGGGATATACTTACATTGGAGGCAGTTCAGAGAAGGTTCACAAAGTTGATTCCTGAGATGAAGGGGGTGTCTTATGAAGAAAGATTGAGCAGTTGGGCCTATACTAATTGGAGTTTAGAAGAATGAGAGGTGATCTTATTGAAACAGATAAGATTCTGAGGGGGCTTGATGGGGTAGATGTAGAGTGGATGTTTCGCCTCGTGGGGGAATCTAGAACTAGGGGGCATAGTTTCAGAATAAGGGGTTTAAAATGGAAATGAGGAGGAATTTCCTCTGAGGGCGTGAATCTTTGGAATTCTCTACCCCAGAGGTGTGGAGGTGGAGATAAGACAGAATTTTGAACGATAAGGGAGTCAAGGGTTACAGGGAGCGGGCAGGGAAGTGGAGTTGAGGCCAAGATCAGATCAGCCATGATCTTATTGAATAGCGGAGCAGGCTCGAGAGGCCAACCTACTCCTGCTCCTATTTCTTATGTTCTTATGTAAACTGAAGCCCCAACTGCTTTTTCAGGTAGACATAAAATACCTAATTGCACTATTTGAAAAGCAGGGAAGTTCCCCTGGCGTCTTGGTCAATATTTATAACTCAATCAGCACCACCAAAAACAGCTTAACTGGTTATTTATGGCATTGCTATTGTAGGACTTTGCTTCGCACAAATTGGTTGCTGCATTTGTTACAAGTGACTAGAGTTAAAAAATAATTCATTGGCCATGAAGTGCTTTGGGATGTCTTGAGGATGCCAAAGGCATTATGTCAAATGCTTGTTCTTTTCTTTAAAGGGGCTATATATTCAGTGATTTGCCCCAACTACAATCGAGGCTTAAATCTGCATTATGTGGGATGGAAGGATATCTAGATTATAAATCTGATGGTACGGATCTTGAATTTACTGGTATTGATCACAGGAAAAGCACCAGTGTTGCTCAATATGCATGGTATTAATGCTTTTTATGTTAGTTTTCACCAGGTCTTAATGGTATTTTTCCATTCAGTCATTTCCTTCTTTCACCCATACCATTTAATTTCTCCTCTTTTTAAAAAAAAAAGTATTTCTCCAGTTTTCTAAACTTCCTCAGTATTACTACAGGTTGGACCTCTCTGGTCCGGGAACATCCGTGGTTTGGCTTCGGTTTTCCACACTTCCTGGTTCTCAGTGATCAGTGCGTAACTGCCGCTTTGCGTGGGTGGCATCCCGGTTTCCCATGCTTACACGGAGAGAAAGTGAGGCCAGAGTTTCGTAGCCTGAGCCGGAGCGTGGCGGAGGCGTTTAGGAGCCCGGGCGCTGTCCACATGTACCAGTATTCCTAGACGCAGCTTGACCACCCGTGGTTCAGAAAATTCTCTGTTCCGGCACTGGTCAGGTCTCGAGGGTGCCAGACCAGAGAGGTCCAACCTGTAATTCAATTGTGGTGCTCAGTGTTTGCCACCTGGCGATAAGGAATGGGTACACCAGTGTAATTTTTGCAGGCTATTAATATCCTAATTGTGATCTGAATTCGCCCAATTTAGATCAAATTAGATAGATCTGTAACTTAAAAGCATCCCTTCCTGCATGCACATGATTATTAAGTCACATCCCATTATGAATTATCTGCCATGATGACGGTTACACAACTGCCAGTGTCAGGCAGCAACCACAGAATCAAAATATATTTGCAAAACTCTCCACCCACACCCCAAATAAAATGTGATCAGCATCCCATTTAATTACACCAATTCCAACAGTTGAATTATAAAGTGATAGAATGACACACTTCGGGAATATACTGGGCTATTAAAATATAAAAGGAACTTTACCTTTCTTCTCCTCCTTTGCTTTCTGAGTGGCCAGGTCAGCCAGCCAGTGCAATGCAGATGTCGTGTCTGCTGAACTCAGCATACCATCCTTCAAGGTGGATGTGGTGGAAACACCTTCATTGTCACTTACAAAGGTGACATTTTGGATACTGCTCTCACCCAGATTCATGTTATTGTCTTCACCAGCCTCACCGCTGCTGCTGCTGTCTGCAGGCTCTGGTTTTACCTCCACTAAACTGCCATCTGCCGGAGGTAACATCACGGAGCCTCCACTGTTTGCAGCCACTTCATTCGTAGCAAGTGCACTGGCAGGATTTGGAAGACTGCTTGAAAGCTAAAAAAAGAGCCCAGAATTTCAAATATAACTAAACAGTTCATTGTATCCCTTTACAAATGGCAAGACTGGTTTAAATGCATAGAAGTTACAACACAGAAACCAACCAGTCTAATGAGTCTGTGCTGGCATTTACCCTCCACATGTGCAAATAGTTCTAATCACATTTACACACTCCATTCCCATATCCCTTCATTCACCTATCCAATCCAGTCATTAATATTGACAGTTTCTGCCTCAACAACTAACCTGTAAGTGAATTCCTTAACCTCAAAGTTCTCTGAAGAAGCTTCTCCTGCTCTCTGTTCTAAATCTTGCATATTTAATCTTGCATCTATAGCCCCTTGTTCTTGACTCAACTACTGGAAACAGTCTGCTTCCATCTATCTTGTTGCAATCTTTTCAGAATTTTAAATACTTCTATTATATACCGTTCAGAAATCTGAGTTGTTCTAATGAAAAAAAACAACTTTTCAAGTTTTTCTTCATATTTGTATTTAGTCGTACCAGGCAGCAACCTCAATCTCCTCCCTGTAGTGTGGAGCCCAATACTGCACATAATACTCCACTGAGACCTTATTAAAGTTTTATAGAGGCTCATCACTACCTCTTGGATTTTATATTCTATATCTCGAGATAAAACCTAGAGCTCCAATAGCTTTTAAAAGAAACCAGACTTATGAACCTGAAGTTCTGACTTTGATGTCCGGTGAAGCTGTACACCCACATCCCTCTGCTCTTCCACAGCACCGAGCTTATTTCCAGAGTATAATTACTGCTGTTTATTTTAACCAAAATGCATCAAATAGAACCTTTACTTGATCTTAAAATATGAAATATTTAACAGAGTATTCCAAAAGTATAATTTCCTATCAGTCTTTGCACTTGTACCACAGTGACACACTTTTACCTCCTTTGTGATGCCATAATGCCTCATATTTTCTTCCCTAATCTATCACACGCATTATGACAACTTCTCGGTGTAAATACATTAGCGATCATTCCAACAGTTCATTCAATGCCTGGGTCTTTAATAACCTCCCTCCCAAGAATTCTGCTGTGGTTAGAAGATAAACAACTAATGTGAACAGCAAAACAATCACTTTATTACTCAGCCGAGTTTCCCCATATGTGGTATTTTGATATTGGAACCGCTGCAGGTTTATAACTGGTGTACAACCCGCCAATGCAAATCATGCAGAGATCTTCATATCATAAAAATGTAATTTCATAGGGACGCAGGAATATAGAGGACTATCCGACCTCTGCCAGTGTCCAAAATATACCACATCTTATGATACCTCTCATACCCCTCTATCAAATCTTTCTCCAGGTACATATCCGGCTTTCTCCAATTTTCTGATAGAATCACCCCCCAATGCCTCCATTGGAAGTCCATTCCCATACATACACTGCCCTCTACATTTTTAGTTAAATCTAAATTTGTCACCTGGGTGTTAGAATGACTGCTAATCATATTGACATTTAGCTTGTCTGTTCTCTAAGATCCTAAATACAGGCTACCCAATTTTAAAGTAGCCGGACTTGAATACAAGGTTCTGAATGTCAATTGCTATGATCAATGTAACATACCTGTGACACTCCATTTGGTGCTGCTGGTTTGGGCAGAGGCTTAAGCTGTTTGGTAATACAAGGACAGTTTGCTTTGATACCCCACTTTCCCCTCGTTGCATGGACCATGTCTCCAATATCATACAAAGCTGTTGATTAAGAGATGAATGTTTTCAGAAATGGTCAGGTCAGGCTATTTCCTTTTAAAGGCCCTGTTGATAGTCGAGGTATGTTGAACAATCACTTTACTCCTTTTAACTTTACTCTGTGCGATGTGCAGAATGCAATAAAGGCAGAGTGGAGAAATTCTACTGTGCCCAGAAATCATTCACAAGGCTGCACAACATAGTACAATTTAATGGCACTAACAACCAAAACAGAAAGGGCTATAGGATTAGATTTAATATTAGGCGCCTAGTATTACAACAGGGTGATAAGCTTGCTTTGCTACAGTTGAGTGCACACAAGATCGCAGATGCAGAGTCCCTGCACAAAACCTGGCTAGATGTGTAATGCCTAAATGAGCAGAAAGTGAAGATGGGTGCATTGTGGCAAGCCAACATTTCTCAACATTGCATCAAGGGGATACATTCACAAAATACATTTGCAACAGGTGAACATACTCAAGAATTGCTGATCTATTTCTAAAATGTATCTTAAAAAAGAGAGACATGAAATGTACAGATTAAACTTGTGAAGCCAACAGCAGCACAGAACTAATGATGCGACTTTATGCACAGCTAAATGGGGTCAATGACCTGTCCCAGTTCTTCGAGGGCCTGTATCTGTAGGTGATTTCTCCCCCAGTGAGATAATGCCAATTCTCATTAGTATGTGGCAGCTGAAAGAACGAGGAAGAATTGTAGGATCTGGGAAGCCTACATTCTATCCAATTATCCAGGCTAGAGTTACAGTAACTAGACACCCCCTACTGTAGATGTTAGTAGTTATCCCATATTGCAGAGACATGATTTCCTGCTTCACAATAATGGCTATATCAATTTAAGTTGTAATTATGTAAATTTGGCAACAATTCACCGACAATGATATGCAAATCAATTAATTCTCCATAAACTATTGATTTAGGTCAGGATGCAACAAAGCAGCAGGAAATCAAAATTCTCTTTTCCATTTCTGTGCGGCAGATTGATTGGCACCAGGCAAATAATAATAGTACCTGTACTAAATTGTTTAATATAAATAACTGCATGCTACTAGTGCCATAACAACTTAATAAATCTTTCACATTCCCCGCCCCCACACAAAAAAAGTTATTAACATTTCAGGGTGGGGCAACAAGAAAGGAACAGAAGAGAAACAGACTTTGCTGCCATCCAGCAGCTGCAGACAGTTTTGCATTTAAAAGAAGAAATTTCACTGCTTCCATTAAAGAAACTAATCACGTGGGGCTGCAGTTATTCAGATATTACCCCAGAATCCTTTACAACTCCCACACTCCAATTCCAATATCCTAAAAGTATAGTCAAGGAAAACTAGCTGTTTCTGCCAATATTAGCTTTGTAAGATAGAAAAATAACAAACTAGCATGTTGTCAGGTAAGCTCAAAGATTTATTTTATGCCCATTGTTTCTAATTTAAGGCACATGGCACTGGGAATTAGAAACTTTGCAAACAGACACAGAAACTAAGCATACAATTTGCAATTACCTGGATAAAACTATTTAACTACTGAAGCAGATAGGATAACAAATAGTTGGAGGGTGTGGCGACAGACATAAGTAATCTTGCTGCTTTGCAAGTATCAACAGAAATAGGTTTACAAATACGAAATAGTACTGATTTTAGACTAAGGAGAAGTCATTTAAAAAAAAACCCGCAATTTTCAAAAAAACCAACAAAGCAGCAAAAAGGTTAGTGTGCAGGTGCTTGATTCAGTGCGCTGCTGCATCATGACGAGGCATGCTCATGTTTTCACACATGTTTTCCACACATGGCCAGTTCCTGATCAAGTCAAATCAACAGGCAAGCAGTCGGGCAGTTAGAGGCTGCCTGACTGAATGCAAGAGAAATGGAGAAGCTCCTTGTAGCCAAATCAAAAGCTGTAAAGATAGAGGCTTGGGAATGGTGCATAGCACAAAGTGATTTAAATTTGTTTAAAGAACGCTGTAAAAATGCAAGCTGTTATGCAAAAAGATAAGCTCATCAGCCCCATGAAGGAGAAGTTTGTCAAAGTCCCGAGGAAAGGTAATTTCATGCATTTAAAGATCGTGTACTAACCAGTGCTGGGAATAATTTGCGTTGGCATTAGATTCTCTGGTTCATGGGTCTGTCCCTTAGCACATTTCAGCCAGGAGAAAACCTCATCTTCAAGACTGTCATCATCCACTGAGTAGGGGGGAAACAAAACAAATTGGACACAATACACCAAAAGATGAACAAACACAGAAATGTGCAATTGGTCATTTAATCAAGTTCAGAAGATTGTTTCTGCATCCCGTGTTTCCGCTTTTCAACTTCTCTGGCATTCTCATCATGTCTAGGTGGCAGATTGACTATACTGTAATATGAAAATATATTTTTACAAACTAACCCAATATCACAGCCAAAATATTGCTCTTCAACCTTTCCTCATCACTCACATGTCTTAAGATAGGATAACATGTTTGGCTGCCCATTTTGCGCACTGTCCATAGTGCTCGAGTACAGCAAGCAGAATTGTACCTATACTCTAGGTCTGGCCTTTAGTGACTTGTTCACACTCTGGGATTTCTATCATATCCTTCTGGTTAGCTTTCCCTTCTACTACCACACAATGCATTTTTGCTTTCATTAAACGACCCAACAATACCTCAAGATCTCTCTCCTGCAAAGTATCCCATAGCCCAGAGCCACTTAGTTGAGTTCCTTTCACTAATCTCAGTACTTTGTATTTGTCCATTATAAATGCCACACATCAGCCCACCTTCCTAACCTATTCAGATTATTTTTATATAGTTTATCCCTTCCCAATTGTATGAAAACACTCCCAGTTTGGTGGCTTCTACAGACAGCTTTGTTTCTGTCCCAAGCTCTAAACCATTTATATACATTGCGTAACGCCAACGGCCCCAGAACTGATCCCTGTGGAACCTGCCAAGTTGACAGACCTCCATTCACAACTACCCCTTTCTCTGGATTTTTAATCCACCGCAGAAGTTTGCCTCCTATTTCACGCCTTCCTACTTTATAAACTAGTTGCTTGTGTAAAACAGCATCAAAAGTCTTGTTGAAATATAAATACATCACATCCACCTGGGCCTGGTGCTTTATCTTCATCTAACTTCCTCAGCCCAGTGATTGCCTTTGGGGCAACTAGTTTCGCCCACTCGCTGGGTTGATGTGTTCGCTTATTTTGCCATTACCTAATACTCTCACGCTTATCTTCTGTATTAGTATCTGCATTTGAACTGCCATCTATGTCTATAATGTGCATCTAGCTTCTGAATCTTTTCTACCTCCGTCTTTATTTACCCTATTTCACCATCACTTTACTAGTTTAATACTGCCCTCGCTAACTTATTTACCATCTCTGCCAATATACTAGTACTGGTCTGATTCAGGTGACACCTGGCTCCCTGTACAGCTTCTATGTGTCCCAGTACTTTTTACAATGTCCTAGGAATCTGAAACCAACAATAACTTGCACGCATATAGTGTCTTGAATGTAAAAACATCCCAAGGCGTTGACAGGAACATTAACAACATTTGTCACTGAACCACCATAAGGAGATATTAAGAACGATGACTAAAAGCTTGGTCAAAAGAGGTAGGTTTTAAGGAGCGTTGTAAAGGAGGAGAGGTGGAGAGGTTTTGTGAAGCAATTCCAGAGCTTAGGGCAGAGGCAGTTGAAGGTACAGCTGCCTATGGTGGAGCGATTAAGTTCGGGAATATCCATTCTTCTATACAATTTTTCTAATCATGAGTTCACATTCTAATCTGTTTCTCTACAACTTGACCAGCATCCACAGTAAACCTCAGATCACTACCCTCAGGTCTTGCACTTTCATCTAGATCCGATTTCCCAAACTTGCTCTGCAAGATCCCCATCCTACTCCTTCCCATGATATTGGATCTGACATAAATCATGACTTGCAGCTGATTCCTCTCCCTTTTCAGAAGTTTTTCCACCATTCGGGTATATGTGCCTTACCCTGGTACCTGGAAGGCAACATACCGTTTGGGACTCCCAGTCACAGCTGCAAAACAGGCCTTCTATCACTCAGTTATGGAATGCCTCACAATAATTACTATTATTCATAAGACCAGTATTTCCCTTTTCCTTATGGGCAGCCCCTTGCTGTATGATGCTGTGGTATTGCTCTTAATTTCCCAGCCCTGTGTCTCCATGCTCGTCCTCACCATAGGCACCGAGAACAGAGGAGATTTACGAGGATGGTGCCTGGACTGGAGAGTTTTAGCTATGAGGAAAGATTGGATAGGCTGGGGTTGTTTTCTTTGGAACAGAGGAGACTGAGGGAGACTTAATTGAGGTGTATATATTTATGAGGGGCCTAGATAAGAGTGGATAGGAAGGACCTATTTCCCTTAGAGTAGTCAATAACCAGGGGCATAGATTTAAAGTAATTGGTAGAAGGTTTAAAGGGGATTGGAGGAGAAATATTTTTACCCAGAAGGTGGTGGGGGTCTGGAACTCTCTGCCTGAAAAGGTGGTAGAGGCAGATACCCTCATAGCATTTAAAATGTACTTGGATATGCACTTGAATTGTGGTAACCTACAAGTGGGATTAGGCTGGATAGTTCGTCAGCTGGCACAGACACGATGAGCAGAATGGCCTCTTCTGTGCTGTAAATTTCAAATGATTGAGAACTGGACAATTCCAAATTCTCAGACTTTTCCTATACTCTCTTGACTCCTCCTCTTTCTCTTCTCCCCACGCAGGCGGTTACCCATTCGCTTCCTCTTTTTCACTATTTCTCTCTGTGAGGCAATCACTTTCTGGAACACACTTTTCAGAAACCTTCCTGTTTGAGTGTAGCCAGATGGCTCTCGAACATCATAATTCCTCAACTGGGGCAACACACCATGCATATGAACTCCTCTTTGGTACTTTGCAGTACCTCCATGACATTCCATACACATCACTAGATTGTGATCCAAAGCCATTCTAGGCTTAATTAATTAGAACTAATTCTCACCCACCTGCCTGGTCTTACAAGTTTAAGCTCATTCTGTCTCAATATCAAACTCTTGTTCAGGCCAAGCTCGTTTTATTTTTTTGCCGCAGCAAAAACTCACCTCTTCAGTGTCATTCTCAGTCATCCGTTTGCAGTTCAAGAGCCTCTTGCTAGCACAACTTTATTAGACTTGATTCAAGGTTTATTGAATTCTGAAAACAGGGTATTTGAAGTAGTACTAAGAGCTGACCACATTATGGTTAAGATGTTTTGCCATCTCGCACTTAGAATGGAGAAGCAAGGCCACAGCATTGTCACTAAGTGTGTGTTAACTAATTCGGCCAATCACCTGTATAGATGCACAAAATCTAAATGTGGCTACCAAAATGGGCACAATTCTATTACAGTATAGAATGCAACCTCTCCAATATAATGGCTTATTTAGCCCATCTAATTCACATTTTTGCCATACCTTGTGGTGGTCGGCTCTTCCTCATCCTGTAGCAGTCGAGGCACACACCAAAACCACATTTACGACAGACCCAGTGGATGTTAAAGAGAGTTGTTTCACATGCATCGCACATCTCTCGAATACCACGTACGGCTCGTTTCCATGCCAGTTGTTCTTGAAGAAGAATAAAATAGTTAATTCCTCAATGGGAAATTAGATCAGAACACACTAGGCGCACTAAAATATTTACAAGTTCAAACATGGAGAATTTCAAAACATACAGCACAATTTGACATATTTAACAACGCTTTAAAATTTCCACCTATATTTCAGACATCAGAATCACTTGCGAATATGAAAGCTTCAAATAGACCCATCTTAATTTTAATTTTAGACAAGGACCAATCTGCAACCTTGGGCCTTAAGTTAAATACAGAGACACCATAACCATTAGATAGCTTGTATTGATAAGATTATTTAAATTAGATAGGTCAGGAAAGACAGGGGTTGTGCGTTTAAGTTGCATAATGGTACAACCAGGTTAGATGTCAGGAGGTTCTTCTATTTCCAGTGGATCGTAGACCCATGGAATAGGCTGCTGGCTCCTGCAGTCCTTACATATTCACTGCAAATCTTTGAAAGAGAGGTGCATTGGTTCCTGGCTGGGGCAGTGATCACAGTGTACAAAAGATAGGCGGAATGATAAGTAATATTAATTGTGGTCAAAATGTCCCCTGGATTAGATGTGATCGCTATTATGGAGGTCGGAGAGTATTTTTCCAGATGTTTTCTTCCTTAAATTGGTCTTGGTTTAAAAAAAAATTATTTTTGTTGCCTCTCCCAGGAGATCAGAAGGTTGCTAATGGGTGGAGGGTTTTGTAAATCATGATGCAGGACATCATGAGTGTATGGGGCAGGCTGGATGAACCAGTTTATCTTTTCCATCCATCATCTTTCGTATGCTCATATCATGCTTGTATACGCACGGTATTATATGTGCATTTCTTCAAAATTCCAGATTTCTTGTACTAGTTCACATGCAATGCTTAAGATCACTGAGGAAAAACTGTATGTCAGGATTAATGAAGGGAGAAATTAAGGCAATAGAAATTGTCTCCTTACACCCAAGTTCATGAAATCAGCCATAATGTTATTTCCAAAAAAACATCAGGATCACATTCAATTCATCCATCACACAAAATATTTTAAACAAGGCATTAGAAAATGCAGCCGACAGAACCCAGAACCTGACTCCATTAATATCACTTAAAAAAAAGTTTACATTTCTCCTATTTTTCCCACCATAATTCTACCAATCCCAGTCAGCTTATGGATACAACAAATCTACTTCATGGCAGTTTGCCAGGAAGCATGCTTGAGTACTGTGAAGGAACTTGTGGCTCAGTTCTCCCTCCAAGTTGATGAGCAAATTCTTCAGGATACCGAAGTATGACTGCTAGTAGAAATTGGAGAGTCTAGTGCCAGTCTTACTACCACGCAGATAGGGAGGGCAGATAAACTAGGAAGAAGTTGAAGTTTCAATGTTACATCATCCAATGCTATTTACCTTTTCTCATCCTTTGAAAGTAATTCGATCTCCATAAATAAACTAACTTTATTCTTCATTCCCTCAATTTCCATCACCTTAAGATGAATGTTACAAAATAACTAAGGTACTAAACTGTGATGAGTTCGAAGCACCTTAGAACCCAGAAGCACCATAAAGGAACGTAATGTGTCAGGTCAAAACTGTAATGCCCTGTAAATAAGAGTTGAGAGAAAGTACAATTTTAAATGGGGTGCAGGAACAGAGAGATCTGGGGGTGTATGTACACAAATCTTTGAAGGTGGCGTGACAAGTTGAGAAGGATGTTAAAAAAAGTATAGGGGATTCTTGACATTATTAATAGAACTACAAAAGCCAGGATGTTATGCTAAACCTTTGTACATCACTGGTAAGGCCTCAGCTGGAGTAGTGTGTTCAATTCAGGACACCACACTTTAGGAAGGATGTCAAGGCCTTAGAAAGGGTACCAATGTGATTTACCAGAACGATGCCAGAGATGAAGGACTTCAACTGGAGAGACAGTAGAAGCTGGAATTGTTCTCCTTGGAGCAGAGGTTAAGACGAGATTTGACAGGTTTGATAAGAGTAAATAAGGAGAAACTGTTTCCAGTGGCAGAAGGGTCTGTAACCAGAGGACATAGATTTAAGGCGACAGGAAAAGAACTGGAGGTGACATGAGGATTTTGTTTTCATAAACACAGCAATTTGTTATCATCTGGAATGGACTGAATGGCCTCCTTCCGTTCTGTATCATTCTATGGGGGGGGGGAAAGGAGAAAGAGAGACATAGGGCTGGGCTGGATCGGATCGGGACCAGAGAGACCGGGGCTGGGCTGGATTGGATCGGGACCAGAGCTGGGCTGGATCGGATCGGGACCAGAGAGACCGGGGCTGGGCTGGATCGGATCGGATCGGGACCAGAGAGACCGGGGCTGGGCTGGATCGGATCGGATCGGGACCAAAGAGACCGGGGCTGGGCTGGATCGGATCGGATCGGGACCAGAGACACCGGGGCTGGGCTGGATCGGATCGGATCGGGACCAGAGAGACCGGGGCTGGGCTGGATCGGATCGGATCGGGACCAGAGACACCGGGGCTGGGCTGGATCGGATCGGATCGGGACCAGAGAGACCGGGGCTGGGCTGGATCGGATCGGGACCAGAGAGACCGGGGCTGGGCTGGATCGGATCGGATCGGGACCAAAGAGACCGGGGCTGGGCTGGATCGGATCGGATCGGGACCAGAGACACCGGGGCTGGGCTGGATCGGATCGGATCGGGACCAGAGACACCGGGGCTGGGCTGGATCGGATCGGATCGGGACCAGAGAGACCGGGGCTGGGCTGGATCGGATCGGATCGGGACCAGAGAGACCGGGGCTGGGCTGGATCGGATCGGATCGGGACCAGAGAGACCGGGGCTGGGCTGGATCGGATCGGGACCAGAGAGACCGGGGCTGGGCTGGATCGGATCGGGACCAGAGAGACCGGGGCTAGGCTGGATCGGGACCAGAGAGACCGGGGCTAGGCTGGATCGGGACCAGAGAGACCGGGGCTAGGCTGGATCAGGACCAGAGAGACCGGGGCTAGGCTGGATCGGGACCAGAGAGACCGGGGCTGGGCTGGATCGGGACCAGAGTGATTGGGGGGAGGGGCAGGGGGGAAAGCACGAGGGGATTAGAGGGAACTCAGGGAAGACGGTTCACGTTCTTCCAACCCCACCCCCTTTAAACGTGGGCCGGGGGGCGCGAACGCGGGCCAAGGTAGGGGTGTTCTATCCTGCCTGTAGCTGCAGTCAGATTGACTCGAATTATACTTTACAAAGTCACAGAAAACTTGGGCTGGGTGGTTCTAATTACACATTCCAGAGAAACTGCCTTATCCTCCAAGGGGACCAATCAGCAATCAGGTCATGTGATCATGGAGAGCCAATCAGAGCATTTTGTAGTGCAAATAAGCATGTCCTTATAAAAACAGAAAATGCTGGAAATACTCAGATCAGGCAGGGCTCACATTTCAGGTTGATGACCCTTCATCAGAAAAGTTAGAGGTGTAACAGGTTTTTAACCAAATGTAGGGACAGGGCCTGGGGGGGAGAGGAAGGAACAAAAGGGAATGTCTGTTATAGGGTAGAAAACAGATGAGATTGAGACACAAAAGGGATGATGGTGCAAGGCAAAAGGAGATGTTAATGGGACAAGTTAAGAAACAAAAGACAAGTGTAGATAGGGTGCAAATTGAAATGGCAGAATCATCAACTGCTGCCATAGGATAAGAGAAAAAAACAGACAAAGACAATATTGGGCAGGGGTTACGGTCTGAAATTCTTGAACACGATGTAGAATCCAGAAAGATGAGGTGCTCTTCGAGCTTACGCTAAGCTTCATTGGAACAGTGCAAGAGGCCGAGGAAGGAGATTCAGAGTGGGAGTGGAGCGGAGAATTAAAGTGACAGGTGACGGGAAGCTCAGGGTCACTTGCCTTTTGTTCTTTCCTCCTCTTCCCCGCACCCACTTTCCCTGCCTCTGCACATGCTTAAAACCTGTTACATCTCTAACTTTTTCCAGTTCTGACAAAAGGTCATTGATGTGAAACAATGACCCGGATTTTGCAATTGTAATGACTGCAAAACTGTCAGCGTTCATGGTCATTGCCCCGTGAAACTGACAGCAACTTCTGGCTTCAGCACATGTGCAGTTCAACACGGAAATCCAGACATTGCTGTCAGTGATACCCTGCTCCTCCACACATGGCAATCTTTTTGAAATCACCGAACTGACGACAACTTCAGCTTTTACACTCTAAATTAGGGTTTTTAACAGCGACATTAATGAGGTGTAACTGGGTTTTTAAGGGCACACTAAGTCATAATTACTGCTGTACAACCTCTCTGGCCCTGAAAAACTAATTTTATATTTGTGGAATGTCAATTATTTCCATGATGATATAAATTCCATATTTTTTAATAAAAATTAAGAAATTTCAGTTTCTATCTGAATCCATTTTTATGTCTCAATCTTTATTTCACACTCGAAAATTTATTAGAATTGAAAGATTATCAGTGCATTTTACTTCCTGGTCTGCAGTCTGAGAATTCTGCAATGTGATTGGCCGCTTAGCTTGCTTGATGATATACATCACTGTTGCTGGACACTGTCGATCCCCTAGACGGCGCCAGAATCAAATTAAGGCCGGGAAAGGTGAAATCGATGCCACAGAGATCACTAGACATCTTTGTCTGTTTATCTCATGAATGGCTCAAAATTACTGTTTATTTAATTCAACTTTTGACAATTGGCAACATTTTACTGCTACTATAAAAGACGATGAACACATTTGGTAATTTTGCTGATAATATAAATATATTGGCTGACATACTAATTGTCCTCAGACATGATTGATGCATAGGGAAAACCTCATGTATAAATGCAGAAACAATAAATAGGTTCATTGTTCACTCAGAGCACACTGCAGACTATATTAAGCACTAGGTCATGCTATGAATCACAGGGGAGATAACTGTGTTAGGCACGAGAAGGACATCGGGTAAGAGCCTAAAATGTAACAGTAGACGTACCAAGAGTCGAATAAGCGTGGCAGTTTTCAGTCAGTTGAAGAGCAATACAAAAAAATTAAATTCTGCATCTCACTTAGCCAAATATTATTTGGTAATGAGTATACCCAAAGCTTTGTATCGAAAATGAAAACAGTTACTCAGACTGGGAATAGATAGAACACTAAAGGCTCTATAAACTGTTACGGTATACAAGAACATAAGAAATCCGAGCAGGGCCATATGGCCCCTAGAGCCTGCTCCGCCATTTAATACGATCATGACTCCGGTCTACTTCCCTGTCCGCTCTCCATAACCCCTTATTCCCTTATCGTTTAAGAAACGGTCTATTTCTGTCTTAAATTTATTCAATGTCCCAGCTTCCACAGCTCTCTGAGGCAGCGAATTCCACAGATCCACAACCCTCAGAAGAAATTTCTCCTCATCTCAGTTTTAAATGGGCGGCCGCTTATTCGAAGATTATGCCCTCTAGTTCTAATCTCCATCAGTGGAAACATCCGCTCTGCATCCACCTCGCCAAGCCCCCTCATAATCTTATAAGTTTCGATCAGATCACCTCTCATTCTTCTGAATTCCAATGAGTAGAGGCCCAACTACGAAACCTTTCCTCATAAATCAATCCCCTCATCCCCAGAATGAACCGAGTGAACCTTCTCTGAACTGTTTCCAAAGTATATCCTTTCGTAAATATGGAAACCAAAATTGCACGCAGTATTCCAGGTGTGGCCTCACCAATACCCTGTACAACTGTAGCAAGACTTCGCTGCTTTTATACTCTATCCCCTTTGCAATAAAGGCCAAGATTCCATTGGCCTTCCTGATCACTTGCTGCAACTGCATACTAACCTTTTGTGTTTCATGCACAAGTACGCCCCAGGTCCCACTGTACTGCGGCACTTCACAATCTTTCTCATTTAAATAATAACTTGCTCTTTGATTTTTCCTACCAAAGTGCATGACCTCACACTTTCCAACATTATACTCCATCTGCCAAATTTTTGCCCACACATTTAGCCTGTTTATGTCTTTCTGCAGATTTTGGGTGTCCTCCTCACATATTGCTTTTCCTCCCATCTTTGTATCGTCGGCAAACTTGGCTACATTACACTCGGTCCCTTCCTCCAAGTGGTTAATATAGATTGTAAATAGTTGAGATCTCAGCACTGATCCCTGCGGTATCCCACTGGTTACTGATTGCCAACCCGAGAATGAACCATTTATCCTGACTCTGTTTCCTGTTCGTTAGCCAATCCTCTATCCATGCAAATATATTACCCCCAACCCAGTGAACTTTTATGTGGCACCTTGTCAAATGCCTTTTGGAAGTCCAAATATACCACATCCACTGGTTCCTCTTTATCCACCCTGTTCGTTACATCCTCAAAGAATTCTAGCAAATTTGTCAAACATGCCTTACCCTTCATAAATCCAAGCTGACTTTGCCTGCCCGAATTTTGCTTTTCCAAATGTCCTGCTACTGCTTCTTTAATAATGGACTCCAACATCTTCCCAACCACAAATGATAGGCTAACTGGTCTATAGCTTCCTGCTTTTTGTCTGCCTCCTTTTTTAAACATTTGCAGTTTTCCAATCTGCTAGGACCTCCCCAGAATCCAGGGAATTTTGGTAAATTACAACCAATGCATCCACTAGCCCTGCTGCTACTTCTCAAGACTCTAGGATGCAAGCCATCAGGTCCAGGGGATTTATCCATCTTTAGTCCCATTATCTTATACTGAGAATCACCTCCTTAATGATTGTGATTGTGTTAAGTTCCTCCCCCCTATAGCCCCTCGACGATCCACTGTTGGAATATTATTAATGTCTCTACCGTAAAGACTGATACAAAATATTTGTTCAGAGTTTCTGCCATTTCCATGTTCCCCATTACTAATTCTCCGGTCTCATCCTCTAAGTGAACCAACATTCTCTAGCTACTCTTTTCCTTTTTATATACCTATAGAAACTCTTACTATCTGTTTTTATATTTCGTGCTAGTTTGCTTTCATAGTCTATCTTCCCTTTCTTAATCATTTTTTGAGTCATTCTTTGTTGGCTTTTAAACGCTTCTCAATCTTCTGTCCTCCCACTAATTTAAATTGGATACCGTCCTTTATTTCTTTAGTTAGCCACGGATGGCTATCTTTTCTCTTACGGCCTTTTTCCTCACTGGAATATATTTTCCTTGGGAGTTGTGAAATATCTCCTTAAATGTACACCACTGTTCATCAACCATCCTACACTTAATAATCTATTTTCCCAGTCCACTTTAGCCAACTCTGCCCTCATACCTTCATAGTCTCCTTTATTTAAGCTTAGTATGCTGGTTAGAGATCCAACTTTCTCACCCTCCATCTGAATTTGAAATTCAATCATGCTATTGATCACTCATTCCAAGGAGATTCCTTACTAGGAGATTGTTTATTAATCCTGTCTCAATACACAGGACCAGATCTAAGATAGCCTGCCCCCTGGTTGGTTCTGTTACATACTGCTCAAGGAACCCATCCCTTATGCACTCTATGAACTCTTCCTCAAGGCTACCCTGACCAATTTGATTTGTCCAATCAATATGAAGTTTAAAATATGAAGTTTAATAAAGAAATCCTTATTGGTCAGGAAATTATGTTAGGGAAATTGATGGGACTGAAGGCCGATAAATGCCCAGGGCCTGATAGTCTGCATCCCGGAGTACTTAAGGAATTGGCCCTAGAAATAGTGGATGCATTGGTGATCACTTTCCAACATTCTATTGACTCTGGATCAGTTCCTATGGACAGGAGGGTAGCTAATGTAACATCACTTTTTAAAGAGAGAGAAAACAGGGAATTATAGACCGGTTAGCCTGACATCGGTGGTGGAGAAAATGTTGGAATCAATTATTAAAGATGAAATAGCAGCGCATTTGTAAAGCAGGGACAGGATCGGTCCAAGTCAGCATAGATTTATGAAAGGGAAATCATGCTTGACAAATCTTCTGGAATTTTTTGAGGATGTAACTAGTAGAGTGAATAAGGAGAACTAGTGGATGTGGTGTATTTGGACTTTCAAAAGGCTTCTGACAAGGTCCCACTCAAGAGATTAGTGCGCAAAATTAAAGCACATGGTGTTGGGTGTAATGTATTGACATGGATAGAGAACTGGTTGGCAGACAGGAAGCAGAGTCGGAATAAACGGGTCCTTTTCAGAATGGCAGGCAGTGACCAGTGGGGTGCCGCAGGGTTCAGTGCTGGGATCCCAGCTATTTATAATATACATCAATGATTTAGATGAAGGAATTGAATCTAATATCTCCAAGTTTGCAGATGACACTAAACTGGGTGACGGTCTGAGCTGTGAGGAGGATGCCAAGAGGCTGCAGGGTGACTTGGACAGGTTAGGTGAGTGGACAAATGCATGGTCCCCTAGTCTGAGGAAGGACGTTCTTGCTATTGAGGGAGTGCAGCGAAGGTTCACCAGATTGATTCCCGGGATGGCAGGACTGACATATGCGGACAGACTGGATCAACTGGGCCTGTATTCACTGGAGTTTCGAAGAATGAGAGGGGATCTCATAGAAACATATAAAATTCTGACGGGATTGGACAGGTTAGAGGCAGGAAGAATGTTCCTGTTGCTGGGGAGTTCCAGAACCAGGGGTCAGTCTCAGAATAAGGGGTAAGCCATTTAGAACCGAGATGAGGAGAAACCTCTTCACTCAGAGTGGTTAACCGGTGGAATTCTACCGCAGAAAGTTGTTGAGGCCAGATCGTTAGATATATTCAAAAGGGAGTTAGATATGGCCCTTACGGCCAAAGGGATCAAGGGATATGGAGAGAAAGCAGGAAAGGGTAAGGTCGAATGATCAGCCATGATCTTATTGAATGGCGGCGCAGGCTCGAAGGGCCGAATAGCCTGCTCCTGCACCTAATTTCTATGTTTCTACTACACCCACCAGTGACTTTTTCCCTTTGTTATTCCTTATCTCCACCCAAACTGTTTCAACATCCTGATCATTTGAGCCAATATCGTTTCTCACTATTGCAGTGATTCCATCCCTTATCAATAGAGCTACCCCACCTCCTTTTCTTTTCTGTCTGTCCTTCTGGATTGTCAAATACCCCATAATATTTAATTCCCAGTTCTGGTCACCTTACAACCACGTCTCTGTAATGGCTATCAGATCATACCCATTTGTCTCAATTTGTGCCATCAACTCATCTATTTTGTTACAAATGCTATGTGCATTTAGACAAAGTGCCTTTAAATTTGTTTTTTTTTTAAAACCCTTTTTTCCTTCTCGTTTTCTCTCTTTCAAATTCACTTTCTTTATTTTTGCTTTCTAATTCCAGTTTTACTCTCCTCCCTACTGAATCTTTTTTCAGGTTCCCATCCCCCTGCCAAGCTAGTTCAAACCTGCCCAACAGCACAGGCTTGTTTTTTTATTTGGAGAAAGCAGCATCAAGACCTCAAACAGCAGGTGGAGAGCTGAAATCTGTACAGTTCCCACCACTTACACATTCTATCCCAGATAGCTGCCTATATCGGGCAAATGGTGCTAATCTATTTGCCATTTCCATAGGCATCAATTACAAAGGCACTGCATAAAACATATTCAGCAGGCCGGCTATTCTGGGCACTTGAAGTAGCTGTCTACAGTTCCCAATTACTTGTTAAGTTACTCACCGCTTGCAAGCAGGACTTTTGTTTTGAGCACTCCTCAATTTATTTTCCCTCATGGAAAAAATTGTTTCTTGAAGTTTAGCGAGAGGAAATTATGTTAGACGGCCTCAAGAACTCCTGCCACTGCTGGGAACCTTTCTAGCCGGCTTGCTGAGCTTCACACCTTCTCGTTCAGTTTTAAAACTAAATATTAAATGCCGAGGAAGTGCTTGTAAAATGATCTGAATACAGAAACACATTTTGATAATGTTACTGTCTGCTGCTTTTATTCATTTTTTGTCAAGTGCTGTTAAATTAAATTTTGATATTCGGGAGGCAGTTCTGGCTTCAACCTCTTGCTTCTCGCTCTCTTTTCCCCTCTACCACATCACTGATGAGGATTTTAATCCATCAATTGCCCTCCCCCCACAGAAAAAGATTTCCATCCGAACACTCCCCCATCTGAGAAGGATTTTACCCATCTCCACTGAGCAAAATCATAGCGCTCAAGCCCTTCAGAGCAGTTGGCTACATTTCCCGTACCTACTGGCTGCCCTCCAATGCCCAGTGACTAATTTCCCCATATGGGCTGCATCTATCCTACTTCAATTTCTCCTCTTGTAGTAACCACCCCCCACTGTATTTACCAACTGCAATCTCCATTGGCTGTATTCTTTGACCCAGCCATCGCTTATAGCGGTCAAATCATGTTCGCACCCACTATAAGTGGTGGAGACTGTATATGACCATTGAACTTCTTACATCTGCGTGCACTTAGTAAATTACATATTCTTACTTTCTGTATCATTAATTTTGTCACACATTCTGACCCTATGAACAATTGCCAAGACCTCAAGTCACACATAAAAGTCATCATCATCATCATAGGCAGTCCCTCAGAATCGAGGAAGACTTGCTTCCACTCCTGAAGTGGGTTCTTTGGTGGCTGAATAGTCCAATACGAGAGCCGCAGACTCCGTCACAGGTGGGGCAGACAGTCGCCGAGGGAAGGGGCTGGTGGGAGTGTTTTGCCGCATGCTTCTTCCGCTGCCTACGCTTGACCTCTTCACGCTCTCGGCGTTAAGACTCGGAGTGCTTGACGCCCTCTCGGATGCACTTTCTCCACTTAGGGCAGTCTTTGGCCAGGGATTCCCAGGTGTCAGTGGTGATGCCGCACTTTCAGGGAGGCTTTGAGGGTGTACTTGTAACGTTTCCACTGCCCACCTTTGGCTCAGTTGCCATGAAGGAGCTCCACATAAAGCACTTGCTTTGGGAGTCTCGTGTCTGGCATGCGAACTATGTGGCCTGCCCAGCGAAGCTGATCGAGTGTGGTCAGTGCTTCAATGCTGGGGATGTTAGCCTGGACGGCGACACTGATGTTGGTGCGCCTGTCCTCCCAGGGGATTTGCAGGATCTTGCGGAGACATCGTTGGTGATATATCTTCAGCGACTTGAGGTGTCTTCTGTACATTGCCCATGCCTCGGAGCCATACAGGAGGGCAGGTATTACTACAGCCCTGTAGACCATGAGCTTGGTGGTAGATTTGAGGGCATGGTCTTCGAACACTCTTTTCCTCAGGCGGCCGAAGGCTGCACTGGCGCACTGGAGGCGGTGTTGAATCTCCGCATCAATGTCTGCTTTTGTTGATAAGAGGCTCCAGAGGTATGGGAAATGGTCCAGTTTGTCGAGGACCGCGCCGTGGATCTTGATGACTGGGAGGGCAGTGCTGTGCGGTGAGGACAGGCTGGTGGAGGACCTTTGTCTTACGGATGTCTAGCGCAAGGCCATGGTTTTATATGCCTCAGTAAATACATCGACTATATCCTGGAGTTCAGCCTCAGAATGTGCGCAGGCGCAGGCACGGCGTCATCCGCGTACTGTAGCTCAACGACAAGAGGTTGCTGTGATCTTGGTCCTGGCCTGGAGGCGGCATAAGTTAAACAGCTTCCCAATAGTTCTGTAGTTTAGTTCTACTTCAGCGGGGAGCTTGTTGACTGTGAGGTGGAGCATGGCAGCGAGGAAGATTGAAAAGAGGGTTGGAGCAATGACGCAGCCCTGTTTAAGCCCGGTCCGGACGTGGATTGGGTCTGTAATGGGTCCGTTGGTAAGGATCACGGCCTGTATGTCGTCATGGAGCAGGCGGAGGATGTTGACAAACTTTTGGGGGCATCCGAAACGGAGGAGGACGCTCCATAGACCAGTGTCAAAGGCTTTTGTAAGGTCGAAAAAGGCCATGTATAAGGGCTGGCGCTGCTCCCTGCATTTTTCCTGCAGCTGTCGCGCTGCAAAGATCATGTCCGTTGTGCCCTGTAGGGGATGAAATCCGCACTGTGACTCCGGGAGGAGCTCCTCGGCCACAAAGAGGTGTTTGAGGAGAACTCTCGCGACAACTTTCCCAGTGGCTGATAGCAGGGAGATTCCGCTGTAGTTGCCGCAGTCGGACTTGTTCCCTTTTTTAAAGATGGTCATGATCACTGCATCTCTGAGATCTCCCAGCATGCTCTCCTCCCTCCAGAGGAGAGAGATGAGTTCATGTATCTGCGCCAACAACGTCTCTCCACCATACTTTAGCGTCTCAGCAGGGATTCCATCCACTCCCGTAGCCTTGTTATTCTTGAACTGTTTTATGGCTTTTCCGACCTCGTGCAAAGTTGTGGTTTCACTGAGGTGCTGGCAGGTCGCATGCTGTGGGATGGAGTAGAGAATACTCGAGTCAAAGACAGAGTCTCGATTGAGGAGATCTTCGAAATGCTCCTTCCAGCGGGCCCCGACAGCCTTCATAGCGAGGGGATTGGAGTACAGGGGCAGGGAGGTATTGCGATAGTTGTACAGGGCCTTGGTGAGGCCACACCTGGAGTATTGTGTACAGTTTTGGTCTCCTAACTTGAGGAAGGATATTCTTGCTATTAAGGGAGTGCAGCAAAGGTTCACCAGACTGATTCCCGGGATGGTGGGACTGACATATCAAGAAAGACAGGATCAACTGGGCTTGTATTCACTGGAGTTCAGAAGAATGAGAGGGGATCTCATAGAAATGTTTAAAATTCTGACGGGTTTAGACAGGTTAGATGCAGAAAGAATGTTTCCAATGTTGGGGAAGTCCAGAACCAGGGGTCACAGTCTAAGGATAAGAGGTAAGCCATTTAGGATCAAGATGAGGAGAAACTTCTTCACCAGAGAGTGGTGAACCGGTGGAATTCTCTACCCCAGAAAGTTGCTGAGGCCAATTCACTAAATATATTCAAAGAGGAGTTAGATGAAGTCCTTACTACTCGGGGGATCAAGGGGTATGGCAAGAAAGCAGGAATGGGGTACTGATGTTGCATGTTCAGCCATGAACTCATTGAATGGCGGTACAGGCTCGAAGGGCCAAATGGCCTACTCCTGCACCTATTTTCTATGTTTCTATGAGTGTTTCCCTGTTCTTGGCCAGTAGTGGGGTGGGGCCTTGGAAGTTTGGACCGCAGGTGGCCTTGACTGCCATGAAGAATCCTCGCATATCGTGGCTGTTGGCCAGTTATTGTATCTCCTGTGCTTTCTCCATCCACCACCTGTTCTTTAGGTCTCGGGTTTTTTTGTTGGACCTCAGCCTTGAGCTGTCTGTAATGTTGTTTTGCTGCTCCCGAGTTGGGTTGTTGCTTGAGGCTCTGAAATGCTCTGCGCTTACGATTTATTAGTTCTTGTATCTCCTGCCCTTCACTGATTCTACTACCTCCATATTCAGTGGAAGCCCTGAGCATCCTTAAAACATTTTCCTCATTCCAATTCACTTGCAAGCATATTATTTTATAATACAAGCTTGTAAATGCATTTTGTTCTGTTTATACTGCTGAAAATTATTTTTTTGCAAATCTCAATATTTTCCTGCTGGTGCCATCCCAGCATCGCTGCAGTTGATCACCCGATCCTCTGAACGTTTTAATACTGGTGGCATCTACAAGTGCTGAAATGAAGTATTTTACCTCAGCACAATAAATAAATAAATGGATTCACTGCCGCCATTACAAATGCTCACTGCTAACCTGAATTTGAAACACGCACATTCAGGGCCAATTAAATTTTTTTAGGTTAAGCAGGGTTAGAGGACAGGGGATAATGGTACAAATGAGAGAGATTTGAAGGGGAGAAGACAGTGAGTAGAAGGGGAAATGGGGAGATGAAATGGAGGGGAATTCAAAAACCGGGGTGGGGGGTGAAAGAGAAAGAGTATAAGGGTCGAGGCATGGAACAGTCAGATATTAACCGGCTCCCTTTCCTCCTCCTCCTCCTCCCACCCAGTTTCTTTTTTTCTCCTCGTCTCGAATGGCAGCTGATCATTATTCTGCCATTCACACCCTATCTTGACTAATGTTTTTCTAACTCCATTCGAATTCAATTCGGCCCATCATCCCTTTTGTCTCTCTAATCTCTCCTACCTTCCACCCTGTCAAAGACCTTCCCTTTTGTTCTTTCTTCCCCATCCCCTTTCAGAATGTGTTCGTTCCGAACACACTCCAGTTCTGACAAAGGGTCGTCGACCCAAAACGTTAACTCTGCTTTCTCTTCACAGATGCTGCCTGACCCGGAGATTTCCAGCGTGCTCTGTAAAGATATAGTGCAATTGCTAGCACATTCCATCCAAGCAGACTGTAATGTGACCAGTGTACAAAACACTTCCATTTTGCAATGCAAGCCTTAACTGACTGCTAAAATTCTAATAACTCTCAGTTTGCTCCATCAAGCACATCATTGAAGGTTCTGAGAGTTGCATTGCTGAATCTACAACTTCTCAATCAGAGATAACCTAGCATGTGAACAGCAGTGATGGCTGTATTTACTGACCATCCGTCGGTGCCCTGAGGGTGTAAGAGTTAACCACTTGATGGAACTGGAGTAACGTGTAAGCCAGACTGAATATGGATGGTTAGGTCCCTTCCCTAGAGGGCATTATGACAATCCAGTCACTTTTTGCCTTCAAATGATCTGATTCATGGAATTCAATTTCACAACTTGTCCTGATGGGATCTGAATGTGTGTTGCTCCCCAGTATCATAACTTTGTCCAGGAACTGAATCGGTCAGCTGATATTGAGTGGCAGAAAACTGAAGAATCCAGGGAGAAAATTCCCACTATTGGTTATTTGCAGCCCAATTGTAAATGCTTTCTTTAATCATACATTCATGAATCTGCTATGAAAATCAGTTGTTTTCTCGGTCCAAATGTCAACTATGACTATTCTTGTAGGGGTGAAGGTTTAGCGAAAGCTTCCATACTAGGAACTGGCATGCTGCACAATCCATTGTCTTGACATTTTAGAACTTGGATGAATAATTCTGATGCATTTTATAATACATTGCTTAAAAGAATATTTAACTTACGGTGCGGTTCTACCAGAAGCATAGCTTCCTTCTCCGACATCACCAACTGACAGAATTGGTCACCGACATTTGCCAAAATGTACTTGGATGTTTCCAGATCAAGGCCTTCAGCAGGTGTACGTGATGGGATCCAAAGACTCAGGGCTTCAGCGTCACACTGTCTGGGGTTGAGAAAACCACCCACACGTAGGACACCAGTCCTTGTAAACGCTAGTCTAGAAAAAGAGTAGAACACTGTACAGTACCTCTACAAGATCGAATTTGAATATTTGAGCGTGGGGAAGATGTTTTCCAAGAACAACATTTACAAAAATGTGGACCCAAATCTGGATATCTTGTTCACGGAGTTTGTGAACCAGTATAAATTCTGGTAATTGCTAGTGTGTTTAATGTGCAACAGTACACTTGTCAACCAAGGTCCAGACAAATTGACGACTGTATTATGTACTGGATGGAGAATGGCCATATCCCTTTGCTTTTCTAATGTCGGGGAAAATAGAAATGAAAAACAATACAGATAGTTGACAGATTTTACAAACTCATCATCAGACCACAATTAGAAAGTGAATTGGGTATTGACTGTTCTAGGAAGCAGAACGATCTCTTAATAGTTGAAAAAATGAGTGGGGAGGAAGAAAACCGTATACTTATATAGCATCTTTCACATCCTCAGGAAGTCTTAAAACACTTCATAGCTAATGAATTACTTTTGAATTGCAGTCACTGTAATGCAGGCAAACATGACAAGACAATGGGCATGCAAGGTCCCACAAGCAGCAATGAGATGAATGGTCAAGTTAACCTCTCTTCATGACGTTGATTGAGAGATAAATGGTGGCCAGGACACTGGAATGACTCGCGTGCTCTTCTTCGAATTGTGTCAAAGAGTCCTTTATATCGACTTGAATGGGCAGGCAGGGCTTGGTTGACCTTCACATCTGAAGGATGGCACTAACAACAATGCAGCAATCCCTCAATACAGGTTAAACCCTCCCTTATTCGGCACCCTCGGGACCTGGCCTGTGCTGGATAAGGGATTTTGTTAGACGAGCAGAGGTCACGTGTTCTGCCATCTTTTACAATGGCCAGCACCCAGTGCGAGTCAGCCAGCCCAGATACAGATATCTCCGACTGCGCGATTCACCAACCACTTCCCCCACCCCGGTACGATCTCCAAGACTCATTGAAAGTAAAGAAGAGGTCGTTTCTTCTTGTTTGGCAGAGCGCAGAGGGCAGTGGTGAGCAGTGGCCAGCCCAGCCTCAGAGGGAGTGCAGACGGCAGCAGGGAGCGGAGGGGAGGAGCGGCCAGCCCGAAGACATGGCCCACCGGCCTGACGCTGGAGGGAGCGCTGATGGCAGCGGGGAGGGGAGGAGCAGCCAGCCAAGGACACGGCCCGCCCCTGCCAGGGCGGGGGAGGCAGGCCGATGGGACTCAGTGCTTAAAAAAAATAACTTTTATCAAGCATTTATTTATAATAGAATTCAAAATATAATAATTAGTAGTACAGGTTGAAACTCTCACCCTCCCTGCTCCCCGCCACAACTTGAATACCCACCCTTAAGGCCACTTAGGTAATCAGTGCCTTCAGAATTGGACCGAGGAAAGAGTCTCTCCATCTTCAGGAGAGCAGGGAATATTGATGAGAACGAAAAAAAATTATCTCTGCATGTGCCACCCGGGAATGGTGCCGGATTGGAGAGGTTCAACCTGTACTGCATAGATTATGCGCTCAAGTCCTGAAGTGGCTTTAACCCACAACCACTGTTCCCCTTAAACTGTGAAGGTGTGCGGCTATCTCAAGGGTGTCGCGCACCACACGTTGCAGGCCACGCAGTCCGGCAGGAACAGGCTCAGCGCACAGGTGCTTTTTAAAATCACGTTCCAGGACCCAGCTCTTTAGCCCCACAGGAGCGGACTACAGTGCGCAGGCGCCGATTCCGGCTCTCGCAAAAATGGGCTTTTCCCTGTCGCCTGGTTGATGCCATTGAGGTGCCCTTACCAGAAGTAGTGTCTGGTGTGTTGCAATGGGAGTTGAGAGTCCAGAGGGTAGCAGCTGGAGATCCAGTTACCATGGGAGCAAACGGCGAGGTGGCCAGCAGCCTGCAGGAACCCAAGCAGCCCAGCACGGTAAGGAGGAGATCCGACACCAGGCTGTGGGCCCGCATACTGTAAGCTCATTACCTGTCGGCTGCGCTCCACATGGCACTGGAGCAAGAGACTCTCCCAGTTTCAGTCTTGCAAATGTTTAGCTATGCTGGACAGTATTTTGCCGTTGCTTGTTGTCCTGTAAAATATGAAGCTATCTGGACAATCGTTCCATTTGTAGAAAGCGTTCTAGAGTTGTGAATACTTTCTGCCTTCCGAGATGTCGTGGATATCCTACAGGTTCTTCAGTAAGTGATTTACCATGATCAGGGTTAACTGTTAAGACTTGAGCTGCAATAAATTGGTGTGTCAGAGACTAAAAGACTCTGTTTCTCAGTTCATAAGAGACGCAGTCGGCCTATGGAAACTGTCGCCAAGCCATTTACGTGTAAAAGTTAAAAAAACTTGAACTAGAACACCTGCATCATCTTAATTAACAGTGTCATGATGCACCTACTGGGCCTGGCTAGGGCCGCTCCAGACCCTGGGGGTGAGTGGGTATCTCTGGGTACCTGGGGTGAGTTACAATATATTTATTTTTAGCTTAAGTTTTTTTAATTATCCCGATCTCTAAATGGAGTGTCTTGGTAAACCTCTTCGGGCAAAACTTTTTTTATGTTTCACATTTCAATTCATGCGATGCAATGCAAACAAAGATGAGCTGTAGATGTGTACCCCAAGGTCCTGAACTGGAAATGATGATCTGAATGAGTGACTGATTAAAGCTGAACAATATCAATGCGGGAGGGAGAGTGAAGCATTTTTTAAATCTTAAATTAGGCCACAGTTCTACAAGCGCTTTCACTCCCATGGAAAATGGTTTTTGGGTGCATTTCAATGAAAAAGTGATGATATAACCCAAGAGATAATTGAGGGTACTAAAGGCATGAGTCTCATCCAGGTTTATGTTTACACTGAGTGCACATTAACTCCAGCTTTCGTTTCTCATCACCTCCCAACAAATGTTGGAAACAAATTAATTGCTAATGTCTGGTGTAATAATAAGAAAACTTACCAGAACAAGTAATTTGATTCATCGTGTTTTCCTTCCACCAAAAATATACAGTCCATTTGTTTTTGCGATGAGACATTAAATCTGCTCCTGTGTTCAGATGGCTTAATAAGGGACAACCAGCACGGATTTGTTAAAGGAAAATCGTTCTAACCTGATGAGTTCTTCGATGAAGTAACAGAAAGGGTTGAAGAAAGTAGTGTAGTAGATGTATATATGGTCTTTCAAAAAGGCATATGATGAAGTACCACATAACAGACATATTCGGAAAATAGAAGCACATGGTATTAAAGGGCCGGTGGTAACTTGGGTACATAATTGGCTATAGGATAGGAGGCAGAGAGTAGTGGAGAACGGATGTTTTTCTGACTGGAGAGAAGTATGCAGTGGGGTTCCAGGGATTGGTATTATAACCATTACTTTACTTGCTTTATATATAAATGACCTGGACTTGGGTATAGGTAGCACAATTTTGAAGTTTGTAGATGATGCAAAACTTGGCAATATAGAAATTCGAGGATAGCACGTTTCTAGAGGTGATCACCCTGCAGTTTAAAAGTGTGCAAGCGGAGAGGAAATGGGTGACCACCAGATAGAAGAGGAGGACGGGGCAGGCAGCGCAGGAGTCCCCCCCCACCCCCGAGTCCATCTCGTTGTCCAACCAGTAATCTATTCTGAGTACTGGTGAGGGCAATGGTGCCTCCGGGGAGTGCAGCCAGATCCAAGTCCATGGTACCACGGGTGGCTCAGCTGCACGGGGAGGAGGAAGAATAATAGAAGAGCAATAGTGGTAGGAGATTGAATAGTCAGGGGAGCAGACAAGCGCTTCTACGGTTGCAGGCCGGTATGTGACTCCAGGATGGTGTGTTGTCTCCTTGGTGCCAGGGTCAAGGATGTCACTGAGCGGCTCCAAGACATTCTGGGGGAAGGGGGAAAAGAGTGTGAACAGCCAGAGGTCGTGGTCCATATCGGTACCAATAATATAGGTAGAAAGAGGGATGAGGGTCCTACAGGCAGAGTTTAGAGAGTAGGATCTCAAAGGTAGTAATCTTCCGAGTTATTGCCGGTGCCACATGCTAGTGAGTACAGAAATAGGAGGATAGAGAAGATGAATTGTGGGTGTTGTGTAATGAGGGGGGATTAATTAGCAATCTTGTTGTGTGAGGCCCCTTGGGGAAGAGTGACCATAATATGGTAGAATTCTTCATTAAGATGGAGAGTGACACAGTTAATTCAGAGACGAGAGTCCTGAACTTAAAAGAAAGGTAACTTCGACGGTATGAAATGTGAATTGGCTAGCATAGACTGGCGAATGATACTTAAAGGGTTGACTGTTGATAGGCAATGGAAGAATTTAAAGATCACATGGATGAACTTCAATAATTGTGTATCCCTGTCTGGCGTAAAAATAAAACGGGGAGGGTGGCTCAACTGGGGCTTACAAGGGAAATTAGGGATAGTGTTAAATCCAAGGAAAAGGCATATAAATTGGCCAAAAAAACAGCAAATCTGAGGACCGTGAGAAATATAGAATTCAGCAGAGGAGGACAAAGGGTTTAATTGGGAGGGGGAAAAGAGAATATGAGAGTAAGTTTGCAGGGAACGTAAAAACTGACTGCAAAAGCTTCTACAGATACGTGAAGACAAATGTAGGTCCCTTACAGTCAGAATCAGGTGAAGTCATAATGGGGAACAAAGAAATGGCAGACCAATTGAACAAATATTTTGGTTCTGTCTTCACTGAGGAAGACACAAATAACTTTCCGGAAATACTAAGGGAACGAGGGTCTAGCGAGAAGGAGGAACTAAAGGAAATCCTTATTAGTCAGCAAATTGTGTTAGGGAAATGGATGGGGTTGAAGGCCGATAAATCCCCAGGGCCTGATAGCCTACATTCTCTAGCTACTCTTTTCCTTTTTATATACCTATAGAAACTCTTACTATCTGTTTTTATATTTCGTGCTAGTTTGCTTTCATAGTCTATCTTCCCTTTCTTAATCATTTTTTGAGTCATTCTTTGTTGGCTTTTAAACGCTTCTCAATCTTCTGTCCTCCCACTAATTTAAATTGGATACCGTCCTTTATTTCTTTAGTTAGCCACGGATGGCTATCTTTTCTCTTATGGCCTTTTTCCTCACTGGAATATATTTTCCTTGGGAGTTGTGAAATATCTCCTTAAATGTACACCACTGTTCATCAACCATCCTACACTTAATAATCTATTTTCCCAGTCCACTTTAGCCAACTCTGCCCTCATACCTTCATAGTCTCCTTTATTTAAGCTTAGTATGCTGGTTAGAGATCCAACTTTCTCACCCTCCATCTGAATTTGAAATTCAATCATGCTATTGATCACTCATTCCAAGGAGATTCCTTACTAGGCGATTGTTTATTAATCCTGTCTCAATACACAGGACCAGATCTAAGATAGCCTGCCCCCTGGTTGGTTCTGTTACATACTGCTCAAGGAACCCATCCCTTATGCACTCTATGAACTCTTCCTCAAGGCTACCCTGACCAATTTGATTTGTCCAATCAATATGAAGTTTAAAATCACCCATGATTATTGCTGTTCCCTTTTTACAAGCCCCTACTACTTCCTGATTTATGCTCCGACCAGCAGAGTTGTTACTGTTAGGGGGCCTATAGACTTCACTAAGGAAGGCACAAATAACCTTCCGGAAATACTAGGGGTTCAAGGGTCTAGCAAAAAGGAGGAACTGAAGGAAATCCTTATTAGTCAGGAAATTACGTTCGGGAAATTGGTGGGACTGAAGGCCGATAAATGCCCAGGGCCTGATAGTCTGCATCCCGGAGTACTTAAGGAATTGGCCCTAGAAATAGTGGATGCATTGGTGATCATTTTCCAACATTCTATTGACTCTGGATCAGTTCCTATGGACAGGAGAGCAGCTAATGTAACACCACATTTTAAAAAGAGGGAGAGAAAACAGAGAATTATAGACCGGTTAGCCTGACATCGGTGGTGGGGAAAATGTTGGAATCAATTATTAAAGATGAAATAACAGCGCATTTGGAAAGCAGTGATGTAAATAGTAGAGTGGACAAGGAAGAATCAGTGGATGTGGTGTATTTAGACTTTCAAAAGGCTTTTGACAAGGTCCCACATAAGAGGTTCGTGTGCAAAATTAAAGCACATGGTATTGGGGGTAATGTACTGATGTGGATAGAGAACTGGTTGGCAGACAGCAAGCAGAGAGTAGGAATAAACGGGTCCTTTTCAGAATGGCAGGCAGTGCCTGGTGGGGTACCGCAAGGTTCAGTGCTGGGACCCCAGCTATTTACAATATACATTAATGATTTAGATGAAGGAATTGAATGTAATATCTCCAAGTTTGCAGATAACACTAAGCTGGGTGGCAGTGTGAGCTGTGAGGAGGATGCTGAGAGATTGCAGGGTGATTTGGACAGGTTAGGTGAGTGGGCAAATACATGGCAGATGCAGTATAATGTGGATAAATGTGAGGTTATCCACTTTGGTGGTAAAAACAGGAGGGCTGATTATTATCTGAATGGTGAGAGATTGGTAAAGGGGGAGGTGCATGGTACATCATTGAAGGTTGGCATACAGGTGCAGCAGGCGGTGAAGGCGGTAAATGGCATATTGGCCTTCATAGCGAGAGGCTTCGCATGTAAGAGCAGGGAGATCTTACTATTGTTGTACAGGACCTTGGTAAGGCCACACCTTGAATATTGTGTACAGTTTTGCTCTCCTAATCTGAGGAAGGACATTCTTGCTATTGAGGGAATGCAGCGAAGGTTCACCAGACTGATTCCCAGGATGGCAGGACTGACATATGAAGAAAGACTGGATCGACTAGGCTTGTACACAATGGAATTTAGAAGAATGAGAGGGGATCTCATAGAAAATAACATTCTGACAGAATTGGATAGGTTAGATGCAGGAAGAATGTTCCCGATGTTGCGGAAGTCCAGAACCAGGGCTCACAGTCCAAGGATAAGGAGCAAGCCATTTAGGACCGAGATGAGGAGAAACTTCTTCACTCAAGAGAGTTGTGGGCATGTGGAATTCTTTACCACAGAAAGTTGTTGGGGCCAGTACGTTAGGTATATTCAAAAGGGAGTTAGATGTAGCCCTCACAGCTAAAGGGATCAAGGGGTATGGAGAGAAAGCAGGAATGGAGTATTGAAATGCATGATCAGCCATGATCATATTGAATGGTGGTGCAGGCTTGAAGGGCCGAATAGCCTACTCCTGCACCTATTTTCTATGAATGCGTGGCTGGAGAGATGGTCCAGGCGGGAGGGCTTTAGATTCCTGAGGCATTGGGACCATTTCTGGGGGAGGTTGAACCTGCACAAGCCAGATGGGTTGCACTTCAACAGAGCCGGGACCAGTATTCTCGCGGGAGGGTTTGCCAGTACGGTTGGGGAGGGTTTAAACTAGCTTGGCAGGAGGATGGGAACCGGTGAATAGATTCAGTGGGAAGAGAAGCAAAGCTGGAGTTGGGCAGCAGAAAAGTAAGAACGTGAATTTGGAAGACAAGGGCTAGAAAATGGACAAGTGAGTTTGGCACCACTAAATGGTATATACTTCAATGAGCAGAAATAAACACTTGGGAGAACGATATTATAGCTATTACTGAGACATGGCTGAAGAAGGGCAGCTCAACATTTGTGGTTACAGGGGTTTCAGACGGGATAGAGAGGGGGGTAAAAAAGGATGGGGGGGGGGGGGTCACAGCATTAATTGAACAAACAATTACAGCTGTTGGGAGGGATGATATGTCCTCAGCGGAGTGTTTGCTAGCGCTGTTGGGGAGGGGTTAAACTAATATGGCACGGGTATGGGAACCCATGCAGGGAGGCAGAGGGAAGTAAAAAGGGGGCAGAAGCAAAAGGTAGGGAGGAGAAAAGCAAAAGTAGAGGGCAGAGAAATCAAGGCCAAAAATCAAAAAGAGCCACATTACAACATAATTCTAAAAGGACAAAGAATGTTAAAAAAACAAGCCTGAAGGCTCTGTGTCTCAATGTGAAGAGCATTTGTAATAAGATGGACGAATTGACTGCGCAGATAGCCGTTAACGGATATGATGTGACTGGGATTACGGAGACATGGCTGGGAACTCAACATCCAGGGGTAGAAACATAGAAAATAGGTGCAGGAGTAGGCCATTTGGCCCTTCGAGCCTGCACCGCCATTCAATATCATGGCTGATCATTCCTTCAATACCCCTTTCCTGCTTTTTCTCCACACCCCTTGATCCCCTTAGCCGTAAGGGCCATATCTAACTCCCTCTTAAATATATCCAATGAACTGGCATCAACAACTCTCTGCAGCAGGGAATTCCACAGGTTAATAACTCTCTCAGTGAAGAAGTTTCTCCTCATCTCAGTCCTAAATGGCCTACCCCTTATCCGAAGACTGTGTCCCCTGATTCTGGACTTCCCCAACATCGGGAACATTCTTCCCGCATCTAACCTGTCCAGTCCCATCAGAATCTTATACGTTTCTATGAGATCCCCTCTCATTTTTCTAAACTCCAATGAATAAAGGCCCAGTTGATCCAGTCTCTCCTCATATGACAGTCCAGCCATCCCTGGAATCAGTCTGGTGAACCTTCGCTGCACTCCCTCAATAGCAAGAATGTCCTTCCTCAGATTAGGAGACCAGAACTGAACACAATATTCCAGGTGAGGCCTCACTAAGGCCCTGTACAACTGCAATGAGTCCTCCCTGATCTGAACTCAAATCCTCTAGCTATGAAGGGCAACATACCATTTGCCTTCTTTACTGTTTGCTGTACCTGCATGCCCACTTTCAGTGGCTGATGAACCATGACACCCAGGTCTCGTTGCACCTCCCCTTTTCCTAATCTGCCGCCATTCAGATAATATTCTGCCTTCGTGTTTTTGCCCCCAAAATGGATAATCTCACATTTATCCACATTATACTGCATCTCCCATGCATTTGCTCACTCACCTAACCTATCCAAGTCACCCTGCAGCCTCTTAGCGTCCTTCTCACAGCTCACACCGCCACTCAGTTTAGTGTCATCCGCAAACTTGGAGATATTACACTCAATTCTTTCATCTAAATCGTTAATGTATATTGTAAAGAGCTGGGGTCCCAGCACTGAGCCCTGCGGCACTCCACTAGTCACTGCCTGCCATTCTGAAAAGGACCCGTTTATCCCAACTCTCTGCTTCCGGTCTGCCAACCAGTTCTCTATCCACATCAGTACATTACCCCCAATACCATGTGCTTTGATTTTGCACACCAATCTCTTGTGCGGGACCTTGTCAAAAGCCTTTTGAAAGTCCAAATACACCACATCCACTGGTTCTCCCTTGTCCACTCTGCTCGTTACATCCTCAAAAAATTCCAGAAGATTCATCAAGCATGATATCCCTTTCATAGATCCATGCTGACTTGGGCCGATCGTGTCACTACTTTCCAAATGCGCTGCTATTTCATCCTTAATGATTGATTCCAACATTTTTCCCACTACTGATGTCAGGCTAACTGGTCTATAATTACCCGTTTTCTCTCATGGTTGAGCCACCTGCCCAGTTTTATTTTTACTCCAGACAGGGATGTACAATTGCTGAAGTTCATCCATGTGATCTTTAAATGTTTGCCATTGCTTATCCACCATCAACCGTTTAAGTATCCTTTGCCAGTCTATTCTAGCCAATTCACGTCTCATACCACGAAGTTACCTTTCCTTAAGTTCAGGACCCAAGTTTCCGAATTAACTTTGTCACTCTCCATCTTAAGGAATTCTACCATATTGTGGTCACTCTTCCCCAAGGGACCTCGCACAACAAGATTGCTAATTAGTCCCTTCTCATTGCACATCACCCAGTCTAGGATGGCCAGCTCTCTGGTTGGTTCCTCGACATATTGGTCTAGAAAACCATCCCTAATACACTCCAGAAATCCTCCTCCACCGCATTGCTACCAGTTAGGTTAGCCCAATCAATATGTAGATTAAAGTCGCCCATGATAACTGCTATACCTTTATTGCACACTTCCCTTATTTCTTGTTTGATGCTGTCCCCAACCTTAATACTACTATTTGGTGGCCTGTACACAACTCCCACTAGCATTTTCGGCCCTTTGGTATTCCGTAGCTCCACCCATACTGATTCCACATCATCCAAGCTAATGTCCTTCCTTACAATTGCATTGATTTCCTCTTTAACCAGCAACGCCACCCAGCCTCCTTTTCCTTTTCCTTTCTGTCCATCCTTCCTAAATGTTGAATACCCCTGGATGTCGAGTTCCCAGCCTTGGTCCCCCTGGAGCCATGTCTCCGTGATGCCAATCACATCGTATCCGTTAACTGCTATCTGCGCAGTTAATTCATCCACCTTATTCCGAATACTCCTCGCACTGAGGCACAGAGCCTTCAGGCTTGTCTTTTTAACACACTTTGCCTCTTCAGAATTTTGCTGTAATGTGGCCCTCTTTGTTTTTTGCCTTGGGTTTCTCTGCCCTCCACTTTTACTTTTCTCCTTTCTATCTTTTGCTTCTGACTCCATTTTATTTCCCTCTCTCTCCCTGTATAGGTTCTCATCCCCCTGCCATATTAGTTTAACTCCTCCCCAACAGCATTAGCAAACACTCCCCCTAGGACATTGGTTCCGGTCTGCACGGTTTGTACTGGTCCCATCTCCCCCAGAACCAGTTCTAATGTCCCAGGAATTTGAATCCCTCACTTTTGCACCACTCCTCAAGCCACGTATTCATCTGAGCTATCCAGCGATTCCTACTCTGACTAGCACGCGGTACTGGTAGCAATCCTGAGATTACTACTTTTGAGGTCCTACTTTTTGATCTAGCTCCTAGCTCCCTAAATGCGTCTCGTAGGACCTCATCCCGTTTTTTACCTGTATCGTTGGTACCTATATGCACCAAGACAACTGGCTGTTCACCCTCCCTTTTCAGAATGTCCTGCACCCGCTCCGAGACATCCTTGACCCTTGCACCAGGGAGGCAACATACCATCCCGAAGTCTCGGTTGCGGCCGCAGAAACGCCTATCTATTCCCCTTACAATCGAATCCCCTATCACTATAGCTCTCCCGCTCTTTTTCCTGCCCTCCTGTGCAGCAGAGCCACCCACGGTGCCATGAACTTGGCTGCTGCTGCGTCCCCTGCACTACCTTCCTTGCACTGCTCTTCCTGCTGGTCACCCATTTACTATCTGGCTGTCTATCCTTTACCTGCGGCGAGACTAACTCGCTAAATGTGCTATTCACGTCATTCTCAGCATCATGGATGCTCCAGAGTTCATCCACCCGCAGTTCCCGTGCCGCAATGCGGTCAGTCAGGATCTGCAGGCGGATGCACTTCCCGCACACATAGTCATCAGGGACACCGGAAGTGTGCCTGAGTTCGCACATAGTATAGGAGGAGCATAACACGTGTCCAAGCAGTCCTGCCATAACTTAACTCTTAGGTATTCAATATTCAGGAAGGATAGACAGGAAGGAAAAGGAGGTGGGGTAGCATTACTGGTTAAAGAGAAGATTAACGCAATTGTAAGGAAGGACATTAGTTTGGATGATGTGGAATCTATATGGGTAGAGCTGCGAAACACCAAAGCGCAGAAAACGTTAGTGGGTGTTGTGTACAGACCACCGATCAGTAGTAGGGAGGTTGGGGATGGCATCAAACAGGAAATTAGGGACGCGTGCAATAAGGGTACAGCAGTTATCATGGGTGACTTTAACCTACATATTGATTAGGCTATCCAAACGGGTAGCAATACTGTGGAGGAGGATTTCCTGGAGTGAATAAGGGATGGTTTTCTCGACCAATATGTTGAGTAATCAACTAGAGAGCAGACCATCCTAGACTGGGTCTTGTGTAACGAGAGGATTAATTAGCAATCTGGTCATGCGTGGCCCCTTGGGGAAGAGTGACCATAATATGGTAGAACTCTTCATTAAGATGGAGAGCGACAGAGTTAATTCAGAAACTAGGGTCCTGAACTTAAAGAGAGGAAACGTCAATGGTATGAGACGTGATTTGGCGAATGATACTCAAAGGGTTAACGGTGGATAAGCAATGGCAGACATTTAAAAATCACATGGATGAATTACAACTATTGTACATCCCTGTCTGGCGTAAAAATAAAACAGGAAAGGTGACTCAACCGTGGCTAACTCGGGAAATTAGGGATAGTATTAAATCCAAGGAAGAGGCATATAAATTGGCCAGAAAAAGCAGCAAACCCGAGGACTGGGAGAAATTTAGAATTCAGCAGAGGAGGATTAAGGGTTTAATCAGGAGGGGGAAAATAGAGTATGAGAGTAAGCTTGTAGGGAACAGAAAAACTGACTGCAAAAGCTTCTATAGATATGTGAAGAGAAAAAGATTAGTTAAGACTAATGTAGGTCCTTGCAGTCAGAATCAGGTGAATTCATAATGGGGAATAAGGAAATGGCAGACCAATTGAACAAATACTTTGGTTCTGTCTTCACTAAGGAAGACACGAATAACCTCCCGAAAATATTAGGGGATGGAGGGTCTAGCGAGAAGGAGGAACTGAGGGAAATCCTTATTAGTCAGGAAATGGTGTTAGGAAAACTGATAGGACTGAAGGCCGATAAATTCCCAGGGCCTGATAGTCTGCATCCCAGCGTACTTAAGGAAGTGGCCCTAGAAATAGATGTATTTTTTTATTGGTGGTCATTTTCCAAAATTCCATGGACTCTGGATCAGAGGGTAGCTAATGTAACACCACTTTTTTAAAAAAAAGAGAGAGAAAACAGGGAATTATAGACCGGTTAGCCTGACATCGGTGGTGGGGAAAATGCTGGAATCAATTATTAAAGATGTAATAGCAGCGCATTTGGAAAACAGTGACAGGATCGGTCCAAGGCAGCATGGATTTATGAAAGGGAAATCATGCTTGACAAATCTTTGAGTATTTTGAGGATGTAACGAAGAGTGGATAAGGGAGAACCAGTGGATGTGGTGTATTTGGACTTTCAAAAGGTTTTTGACAAGGTCCCACACAAGAGATTTGTGCGTAAAATTAAGACACATGGTATTGGGGGTAATGTATTGACGTGAATAGAGAACTGGTCGGCAGACAGGAAGCAAAGAGTGGGAATAAACGGGTCCTTTTCAGAATGGCAGGCAGTACTGCAAGATCAGTGGTGGGACCCCAGCTATTTACAATATACATTAATGATTTAGACGAAGGAATTGAATGTATTATCTCCAAGTTTGCAGATGACACGAAGCTGGGTGACAGTGAGAGCTGTGAGGAGGATGCTAAAAGGCTGCAGGGTGACTTGGACAGGTTAGATGAATATACTGCATCTGCCATGCATTTGCCCAATGTGGATAAATGTGAGGTTATCCACTTTGGTGGCAAAAACAGGAAGGCAGATTATCCGAGTGGTGACAGATTAGTAAAAGGGGAAGTGCAACGAAGCCTGCGTGTCATGGTACATCAGTCACTGAAGGTAGGCTTGCAGGTACAGCAGGCAGTAAGGAAAGCAAATGGCATGCTGGCCTCCATAGCGAGAGAATTTGAGTATAGAAGCAGGGAGGTCTTACTGCAGTTAAACAGGACCTTGGTGAGACCACACCTTGAGTATTGTGTGCAGTTTTGGTCTCCTAATCTGAGGAAGGATGTACTTGCTATTGAGGGAGTGCAGTGAAGGTTCACCAGACTAATTCCCGGGATGGCAGGACTGACATATGAAGAAAGACTGGATCGGCTAGGCTCACTGGAATTTAGATGAAAGAAACAGGCTCTCATAGAAACATATAAAATTATGACGGGACTGGACAGGTTAGATGCAGGAAGAATGTTCCCGATGTTGGGGAAGTCCAGAACCAGAGGTCACAGTCTAAGGAGAAGGGGTAAGCCATATAGGACTGAGATGAGGAGAAACTTTTTCACCGAGAGAGTGGTGAACCTGTGGAATTCTCTACCACAGAAAGTTGTTGAGTCCAGTTTCTTGGATATATTCAAGAGGGAGTTAGATGTGGCCCTTACGGCCATGGGGATCAGGGGGTATGGAGAGAAGACAGGAGTGGAGTACTGAAGTTGCATGATCAGCCATGATCATATTGAATGGCGGTGCAGGCTCGAAGGCCCGAATGGCCTGCTCCTGCTCCTGCACCTATTTTCTATGTTTCTATGTTAGAGGGGCCATCAAAGAAGGCCATATGGGTTGAATTGAAGAACAAAAAAGGGGCGATCACACTATTGGGAGTGTACTATTAACCCCCAAACAGTCAGAAGGAGATAGAAGAACAAATATGTGGGTAAATTGCTGCGAAGTGCAAAAACTATAGAGCTGTAATAGTGGGGGATTTCAACTACCCTAATATTAACTGGGGGAAAAGTAGTGTGAATGGTAGAGAGAGTGCGGAATTCTTAAAATGCATTCAGGAGAACTCCTTTAGCCAGTATGTAACAAGCCCAACAAGGGAGGGGGCGGTTCTGGATTTGATTTGGGAGAAAAGAGGGGCAGGTGGAAGGGATAGTAGTGGGAGAGCATTTTGGTGCTAGTGATCATAATTCAGTAAGATTTAGGATAGTTATGGAAAAGGATAATGGTGAACCAGGAAAAAAATGTTCTCAATTGGGGTAAAACTAATTTTGCTGGGCTGAGATGGGATTTGGCCAAAGTGGACTGGAAATGGCTATTTGATGGTAAATCAGTGTCAGAGCAGTGGGAGATATTCAAGGAGGAGATCCTGAGGGTACAGAGCAAGTATGTTTCCTTAAAAGTAAAAGGATGGGGCTAACAAATCTAGAAGATAAAGATAAAGAATAAAAGGGAAGCTTATGACAGATAGAGAACTCAATACTTCAAAAACTCTAGAGTATAAAAAGTGCAGGGGTGCAATTAAAAAAGATATCATGAAAGAATGTTGGCAAGTAAAATCAGTGAAAAGCCAAAGATGTTTTATAACTACATTAAGAGCAAGAGGCTAACTAGGGAACGAGTTGGACCAATTAGAGACCATAATGGAAATCGTTGTGTGGAGGCAGAAGACGTGGGTATGATTCTTAATTAATATTTTGCATCTGTTTTCACAAAAGAGAGGCGCGACGAAGGAGGAGTGTGAAATATTAGATGAGATAAACAGAGAGAGAGAGAGGAAGTATTAAGGGACTTAGCTTTGAAAGTAGATAAATCCCCAGGCCCGGATGAAGCAAAGGAGGAAACAGCAGAGGCTCTGACCATCATTTTCCAGTCCTCTCTGGCTGCAAGTGTGGTGCCAGAGGACTGGAGGACTGGTAATGTTGTACCTTTGTTTAAAAAGGGAGAAAAAGATAGAACTAGTAATTACAAGCCAGTCAGCCAAACCTCAGTGGCGGGAAAATTATTGGAAAAAATCCTGAGGGAGAGGATTCATTTGGAAAGACATGGATTAATCAAGGTCAGCATGGACTTGTTAAGGGAAGGTTGCATCTGACTAACTTGACTGAATTTTTCGAGGAGGTAACCAAGAGGGTCGATGAGGGTTGTGCGTATGATGTTATGTATATGGATTTTAGCAAAGGTTTTGTTAAGGTCCCAAATAGCAGAAAATAAAAGCCCATGGGATCCAGAGCAAAGTGGCAAATTGGATCCAACATTGGCTCAGAGGCAGGAACCAAAGGGTAATGGTTGATGGATGTTTTTGTGACTGGAAGGCTGTATCCAGTGGGGTTCTACAGGGCTTAGTGCTGGGTCCCTTGCTTTTTGCGGTATATATCAATGACTTGGACTTGAATGTTGGAGGTATGATTAAGAAGTTTGCAGATGACACTAAAATAGGCTATGTGGTTGATAATGAAGAAGGAAGCTGGAAGATATCAATATACGAGTCAGGTGGCTAGAACAGTGGCAAGTGGAAGTCAATTCGGGTAAGTGTGTGGTAATGCATTTGGGGAGGTCTAACAAGACAAGGCAATACACATTCAATGGTACGACACTGAAAAGCGTAGAGGAACAAAGGGACGTTGGAGTGAAGGCCCACAGATCCCTGAAGGTAGCTGGCAGGTAGATAAGATGATTAAGAAGGCATATGGAATACTTGCCATTATTAGTCGAGGCATGCAAAACAAGAGCAAGGAGGCTATGCTTGAACTGTATAAAACACTGGTTAGGCCGCAGCTGGAATACTGTGTTCAGTTCTGGTCACCACATTACAGGAAAGATGTGATTGCACTGGAAAGGCTGCAGAGGAGATTTATAAGAATGTTGCCTGGACTGGAGAATTTTAGCTATGAGGAACGATTGGAGATGCTGGGTCTGTTTTCTTTGGAGCAGAAGAGACTGAGGAGAGACCTGATTGAGGTGTATAAAATTATGAGGGGCCCGGATAGAAAGGACCCGTTTTCCTTGGCAGAGGGTTCAACAACCAGGGGGCATAGATTTAAAGTAATTGGGGGAGGTAGTCGAGGAGATACTAGGGGAAAATGTCTTTACCAGAGGGTGGTGGGGGTCTGGAACTCGCTGCCTGAAAGGGTGGTGAATGCAGAAAGCCTCACCACATTTAAAAATTACTTGGATGTGCACTTAAAGTGGCGTAACCTACAGGGCTATGTACCAAGAGCTGGAAAGTGGGATTAGGCTGGATAGCTCTTGGATGGCTGGCGCAGACATGATGGGCTGAAATGTCCTCCTTCCGAGCTGTAAATTTCTATGATTCTATGAAATTGTGATGAGATGGTGGGGTGGCAATACAGGTGCAGAGTCAAGAATCCGGAACCTTCGGGATGGAGGTCGTTCCGGATTCCGCGATTTTGATCGTCTTTCTAATATCACAAATCCAGAAACACCCGAGCCCAGGTTCGGGTATTTTTGGATTTCAGAAAGTCAGAAGGAGGGGGGGGGCCCCCGCCGAGGAGCTGTTCAGGCTGGCGGGCCCCGTCGAGGAGGTGGTGTTCAGGCGGGGCCCCGTCGAGGAGGTGGTGTTCAGGCGGGGCCCCGTCGAGGAGGTGGTGTTCAGGCGGGGCCCCGTCGAGGAGGTGGTGTTCAGGCGGGGCCCCGTCGAGGAGGCCCGAAGCAAGGGCAGCGGCGGCGAGCGACGCAAGGCCTGAGGTCGGGCAGTGGTGGCACCCCCCCCCCAAGGTCGGCAGTGTCGGCGGGTCCGGATTCCGGAACACTTTACGGATTCTGGACAATCCGGCCACTGATCAGCCCGGATTCCGGATTCTCGACGCTGCACCTATATGACATTACTGTATATATGCTTTGAAGTGGTTGTTGTTGTACAAGTTGCCCACAAACAAAAGGGTCACTCCCTAAAGAGTTTGTGGCCCGCTCAGTACCAAAGGAAATGGAGGGAACACTGCCCACAATCTCCTGGCTCAGAGGCAAAAGCAAAGATGATTTAAAACCTCCAGTAAAAGTTGTCTGAAAAATTACTGGAGATACAGCTTTCGACAAACCTGACCACGGGTTACACAAGCAATGCAATTGCTCCAATTGTTCAGGTCCCCAATAAGGGTTGGACAATATACATGATTTAGTTTTATTTAAAATAAAAACCTTCAGAACATAATAACCTGTAACAAAACATATGGTTCCCCCACCAGCAATCCTGACACTACTGGGAAAGACCACGTTATTCCTCTGGTGTCGCACTCCAGTACAGGTGGGCATTACGTTTTTCCACAGTGCAATGAGAGAACATGGGGTTGCTTTGAGCTCTGCTGGCTTTTCTTGGAACCCCAGTGTCATCTCCACTGGCTCTCAAAAACAGTTACTTATAAAATGGGATTTCTAAAAGCCTTGTCTATGGATCTAATGGGAAGCCTGAATTTCTCAGTAAAGAGAGCTTCCGCTGTAATCACAAAAATGCTATTTAATTTGTTTGCCCTCAATAAAGTCAAGGTAAACTGATGAGCATTCTCCTATACAACCTTAAAAGCCATCAGGGTGTGCAAGAACAAAACCTCAAGAACTGATGGACATCATGATATTCAATCCAAAAATGAAAAATTGAAAACATAGCATACAGCACAAATAATCTTCAACATTAAATACTACATCACAGCCTTGTAATGTCTAATTTGCCAGCGGACTTACTTTCTGAAGTGGAAGAAACGGCAGGAGACTGTCGATTCATCATGATCTTTAAATTTTCGGTAACGTACCAAGCGGCATTCTCGGCACTTGTGCAGATGCGGCGCAACATTGATACAGGAGCCATCTTGCAGGAAGGATTCTCCAGACTGCTTCAGCTTTCTCACTTTACATACATCCTTCAAAACCGACTGATCAACAGAAACTGACGGAGAGAAAACTGAATAAGAAATCATAATTTATATAATGGAAGAAAAGCAGCCTTCATAGACAAATGTGCCCACCACTGTTAATACTTTTAGCCACTTCTTTTATATATTGGCTAGCCATTTCCCACTTGTCTGGGAAGAGCATCCCCTTTACTTTCAAATAGGTTATCTACCATGCTGGGTTCTGCTGAGCAATGCAGAAATCCAGTTGCTGCATTAGTGGAAATATAGAAATTGCAAGGCAAAAAAAGACCAACATCCATCTAGCTCGTCTTTACCATCTTCGCATGGTACAACAATAATGCGTTTGTTGACTAATCATCAATCTCTATCAATTAGTCTGCAACTGGACTGGATCAACTGGGCTTGTATTCACTGGAGTTCAGAAGAATGAGAGGGGATCTCATAGAAACGTTTAAAATTCTGACGGGTTTAGACAGGTTAGATGCAGGAAGAATGTTCCCAATGTTGGGGAAGTCCAGAACCAGGGGTCACAGTCTAAGGATAATGGGTAAGCCATTTAGGACCGAGATGAGGAGAAACTTCTTCACCCAGAGAGTGGTGAACCTGTGGAATTCTCTACCACAGAAAGTAGTTGAGGCCAATTCACTAAATATATTCAAAAAGGAGTTAGATGCAGTCCTTACTACTAGGGGGAATCAAGGGGTATGGCAAAAAAGCAGGAATGGGGTATGAAGTTGCATGTTCAGCCATGAACTCATTGAATGGCGGTGCAGGTTCGAAGGGCTGAATGGCTACTCCTGCACCTATTTTCGATGTTTCTATGTTTATAGACCCGGACACGAGGCGAGGAAAACCCCCATTGGTAGAAAGTTTTGGAAACCACAGGTCCAAAGTCACCAGTTCTTACTCAGCATGCTACACTTGCAATGTCTCAAATTACTCATATACTGATATTTAAGAGACTGGCTTCATTGTGTTAACTCTTCTGAAAGCGGCAGCACGTTCATAGACCCATTTTTTTTCAGTTCCCATGCCATTGATTTCCAGAATGGTTTTACTGTGGACTGCAGCTGACCAAGGAAGACGTATGCATCTCCAATTTGGCGGTACTACTAAAATATAAAAATGGCTTTTGCCAAGCTCAAGCTGCTTCTAACAGTAATCAAAACCCCAATACATGTACCTTACCCATTTGTTGTTTGTACAGATGCAGCGCCTAAAATCTGGAACCCTCGGGACCGAGGCTGTTCCGGATTCCGGGCTTTCGATTTGCTTTCTGACGTCACGAATCCGGAAACACGAGCCCAGGTTCAGGTATTTCCGGATTTCAGAACGTCAAAGGGGGGGGGGGAAATTCCCGCCAAGGAGGCGCTCGGGCGGGCCCTGCCAAGGAGGCCCCGAGGTAAGTGCAGCGGCGGCGGGGCGAGTGAGCAGCGGGGCGAGGCCAGAGGTCGGCAGGTTCCGGATTCCGGACGCTACCACTGATCGGTTCAGAGTCCAGATTCCGGAACATTCCTGATTCCGGAACTCCAGATTCTCGACGCTCCACCCGTAGTAATAGTTTTAAAGAAGGAAACACACGTGTTTAAAAACTCACCTCTAGATTTATCCTGTATGTTATTCTTTAAATCGCAATCAAAAATCAGCCACATTTTGAAAATTCTCCCATGGATGTGGGAAATATTCTTCTTGTTAAATAAAAATAGATTTCAGTACAAGAACTGCATGGAAAGTGATGGAGTCAGCTCTGATAACATCAGTAAAAGGTAATTCCTAAGCTGCATATGTGGGGTGCAGTCAAGGTACCTATTATTCTGCTGTTTTATTCGCAGCCGACAATGCAATGGAAACCTAACTGACTGTAAATGTGTGCAAGCGAAGAGGAAGTGGGTGACCAGGCCCTCCCAACTCTCAAATTATAAAAATAATTTCTAGCTTTTGGGAAATATGTGCAGGTATACAGATTAGCAAAGTTCTCTCCTAAATAGAACAGCTACAGTTCCAGCCAGGTAAAATCTAAGTGTCGCAGAATGGTAGCGGCATTAATTCATTCCAAATTAGCATTTGAAACGCTTAATGTGTCACAAAAAGCAGGCAGACCTGCTGCAGAATCTATATTCGCTTGCCACTGAAATTGGTTTGAAGTGTTACAAAATTCTATGGTGCAGTGTGTACTGAATAGTATTTATAGTCAACACTCGTGACCCAGAAACAATGCCACATCCAGAGGGAAAGAGTTTAAATTTGAGAGATGGGGCCTCCTTGTAAACAGCAAGATTCACATGGAGCTAGATGCAAACATTACTGAGTCTGATCACCCAAGCATAATGAATCAACATATGCAGCTGAATGCAGACTTGGTAAACCTCTCCAGACAGCTCAACAGATTAATCCAACACTCTTGCACTGACAGGTGCATTAAATCATTCTAGCCAGTACCCTCAATGAGACTGCCACCATATTTAGTGTTTAAATAGAAGTATTTCTGATAAACAAGAACCTTATTAAAAAATTCCAATTCTTTTCCCTCACAGCATAAATCCATCATTCTGGGTTTCCAGAGCAACAGGGTAATACAGTAGTAGCTCTGGGAGTCATCAGCAGAACCACCTTAAGATCTCCTCTGTAGCCGTGGCTGAGTTTGTAGCACTCTCACCTGAGTCACAAGGTTGTGGGTTCAAGTCCCACTCCAGATACTTGAGCACAAAAATCTAGGCTGACGCTCCAGTGTAGTACTGAGGAAGTGCCGAGGCCCTGCCTGCTTTCTAAGGTGGGCGTAAAAGATCCCGTGGCACTATTTCAAAGGAGAGCTGGGGAGCTATCCCTGCTGTCCTGCTGATGTTGATTGTGATATTTATCCCTCAATCAACATCACAAAAACAAATTATCTGGTCATTATCACATTGCTGTTTGTGCAAGCTTGCTGGATGCAAATTGGCTGCTGCATTTCATACATTACAACAGCGATTACACGCCAAAAAATACTTGATTGGCTTTAAAGCGCTTTTGGGCGTTCCAAGTCCGTGAAAGGTGCTATACAAATGCAATTCTTTCTTTTTAATGGAAAGTTGGAGGAACAGCTTACGTAAAAAAGGAGATATTCAAGGAAAAGGGGCTGAGGTGAGACTTAATTCAGCTGCACAAAATTGGTGGGGTCTGGAACTCACTGCCTGAAAGAAACCTTCATTGCATTTAAAAACTACTTGGATATGCACTTGAAGTGCCATAACCTACAGGGCCGCAGACTAAGAGCTGGAAAGTGGGATTAGACTGGATAGCTCATTTTCAGTCGGCACAAACATTGGCCGAATGGCCTCCTCCTGTGCCATAATTTTTTATGCTTCTATGTAACTTGAATGCCAGTTATGGGCCTTTGTTCCATTTAGGTGCCACCAGCACCAACCACATAGTACTCCCCAACATTATAAAGGCAGAGAATCCTATGCCTCCAATGGCATTTGATACCTGACTCTTCAACTGTCCTAGAGTGGCCAGAGGCAGCAGATTTGTAACTCTGTGTCCACACTTACTGGTGATACTGGTAATCAAAAAGAGAAAGTGAAGCTCACAAGGTTCTCTCCTTTCACCGGCTGATATGACAAGTTTTTTTCCGCAGGGTAGGAAATAATGCTAAGTTTTATGTACCTCATGTACACCGGCAGTGAAATTTTCAGAAAGGTATTGATGGCAAGACCCGTAAAAGGAAGAATTGCAAATTTTTCACTGCATTGGTCCATTTAAAAAAAAAAGACAATGAACTTGCTAAAATGCACACTTTACCATTAATTATTAATGAAGTCATTCTGTGGTCCTAATAAAGAATACTGCGACGTCTGGTATAACTTCTGGAAATACTGGTCTCCAGTCTAACAGAATTGAAACATCATTAGTTCTATGGACAAGTTGACAGTCTAATGGAATGTCAATTGCTGGTGCCAGAATGGTGTACCCATCAGTACACAACTTCCACAGGTGCCTTTTACTTAGTAATCAAAAACAACAAAAGGAAAAGGATAACTCCCTTCACCACACCTATTGCAAATTCAACTACTGAATTACTGAGGTTGCAGGTCTAGAAATATTTCACAGTTTTACTTTTTTATTTATAGTGTTGTAAACTCACTTTTTGGTGGTCTTCCTCGAGGCCGTCCTCTCCCACGCCCCCGTCCCTTCCCTATTTGTTCTTTATTCCTTTCGCCGTTTGGCTCTCTCTTTTCATGCACGTAAGATAGGTAACCTTTTAAAGCAGTTTTTGATTGCAATCGCATATGCACCTCGGAATCACTGAGGTCTGATAAATCACTGTCTGAAGCAGAGTCCGACTCCTGCTTGATACCCAAGCTCCTTTCATCCAAAGAAAATCGCCTCTGGTCAAATTGGGACTGTTGACTAGATGAACCATCAAGGCCATTATTAGATGGACTGATGGCAAACGGGGCCTGTTGTTGCTTGCCAGAATGGGGACTGTCTGAGAAAGCACGCAGACGTGGATTGTCTGGAGTTACAGAACTAGAAATAGGGTTGGAAAGGGTACCTGAACTTTGATCCCCAGTTGGGCTAGTGGATAAAGTTGGCATCTCAATATTGGTTGCAGCAAATTGGGTTTCTGGAGAGTCTGGTCTAGTAGGGCCCAAAACAGCTGTCTTTTGAGTAGAAGAGGAAAAGGGGGATGAAAAGGTCTTTGGAAGCTCAGTTTTGCTGCTGCCAACATCTAACGTCATCTTTTCAGGCTTCTTCCAGTTAATCAACAATGGGGGCTTCACAATAACTGATGCGGGAGCAGAAGCCGCAGGCCGTATTAAGTCACTTCTGAACAGACTTGAATGTGACCTGTTAGTGGGCAAACTATCTCCATTTCCCTTTAGATCTGCAAACCCAAGGAATGGATTCCCTGATGGAATGGTAGGCATTTCCTCCTTCAGAAGATCTGGTGGTTGAACTGATTGAAGAAACTGGAGGCTTGAAGCACATCTTGGAAAAGCTGGAGTTAGAGTTGGCATTGCTTCTGCAGCCCCAAGAGGATTCTTTCTCTCAGCATCTTGTCCATGTTTACCTCCTACATCCAACCCAACAGAAATACCAACTGCCTGCATCATACCACTTTTCTGACCAGTGGCACTGGAAGCCATTTTGAAGGAATTGAAGCTGAGAGGGTCATTGGATAAGCTTTCCGAAATTTCAGTGAAGTAGTTGCTCTGTGGAACATTCTGAGGCATGCACTGGAAAAACAAGTTATTCGACAAGCTGCCCGAGTCCATGGAGATTTTGTTTCCAGCTTTATTCCCAGATTCATCAGTCGCATTCCTGCCAAACCCAAATCCAAAGGGTTTGTTTTCTTGGACAAATGTTCCATTTGTTCCCTCGTTACCATTTCTCTTTGGCTCTTCTGTTAGGACTTGATTCTTATCTGATATTTGAAGTGCACTGTCTTCAGTTGAAGCTCCCTCTTTTAGAGTAAGGCAAGGATCTCCAAACCATTTCTTCAGCGGTTCACTAAAATCGTAACAAAAAGGTACTCGCATTAATAAATAAAGTTTGAAATTAAATTAGCAGACTATAGGTACACTAACATTGCAACATTAAAGTGTTTGAGAAAGCTACGAGAAAGTTCATCAAAAGGGCTTCAATTTTTCAAAACTCTTATCAAACCAATAATCTTATTCAAGAAATGTATGCAGTTGTGAAATAAAATCAAAAGCTTTGAGCACCTACTTAAATATAGGTAAACACCATCTTGTGGGTTTCCTTAAAGGATAATTATATTCCACCGTCGAGAAACTTTCATACGTAGTTTCTGAGTACACAAGAAATAGGAGAAGTAGGCCAGTCGGCCCTTTAAGCTTCCTCTGCCATTCAATAAGATCACGACTGATTTTCTAGCTCAACTCAATCTTCCCCCGTTATTCTCACCTTGATTCCATTAGTATCCAAAAATCCATCAATCTCTGTCTACATTATACTCTATGACTGAGCAGCTACAGTAAAGTTTATTCTTCAATCTGAAAATTATCAGCACCGGTGCCCTCATACCCCTACACTTGGAAACAGCCAGGCAAGTCTAAAATGAAGGTACATTCCATCTCAGCAGTGCTCAGAGCAAAAATGCATCCGCGACAGCATAATGGTTTTTGTTAATTGCATGGCAGCACGCCAGGCTGGAATACCCAAGAAACTTCCCAGTTTCCCCACAGGCTGTAATTTTTGGCTTGCATCATCAGTAACAGTTTGGTACACTGACATCTCACAAATGACTGCTAACTGTTCATTTAAATAGCAAGGAGTGATAGAAACATGGTTAGAAAATGACTGAGATTGTGGGTAAGGAATAGCAATGTGGGGGGGGGGGGGTGGGAGGGGTCCAAACCAATCTGGATGATTCACCCTTATTTGTAATGTTAAACCTCAAGATTTAGAGAAACAAGAATAAATAAAGACTGCCTGTGTAGTTGGTTTTGTTTAGATTTGTTAAATCTAGAGTTCCTGCCATTATGAACATTGTCTTTAAATACTGAAGCTACAGCAAAGAACTGACTGGGTCACTATCAGCTTATCCCACAGCCTGCACCTCTTACTCTAGCCTCCTTCAAGTAGATTTAGTGGGACATGGGGCACTGGCACCAACACTGGGGAAAGAGGGAGTTATTCCATTGGGACGGGCGCCACTTGAACTGAGCTGGAACCAGTGGCCAAGCGAATTGTATAGCTAAGGCAGTAGACAGGGCTTTAATTTAATGAAGAGGGGGGTGGGGAATTCACGAAAGAGTAAATTTAAAAGCAGCAAGAGAAATGTCAAGGCTCTAGAGCAGAGCAGAATTCAGGGTAAAAATAAGCGGAGTGGGTCAAGAAGAGAGAGAGAAACAAATATAATCATCATCATCATCATAGGCAGTCCTTCGGAATCAAGGAAGACTTGCTTCCAGTCTTAACACGAGTTTTTCCGTGGCTGCACAGTCCAATACGAGAACCAGTCTCCATCACAGGTGGGACAGATAGTTGTTGAGCAAAGGGGTGGGTGGGACTGGTTTGCCGCATGCTCTTTCCGCTGCCTGCGCTGGATTTCTGCATGCTCTCGGCGCCGAGACTCAACAAACATAATAGGGTATCACTGACTACGGTGACATCAGGGAAGAATAGAAAAAAGTCAAAGCTAAAGGCACTATATCTGAATGTGTGAAGCATTTGCAACAAAATAGCTGAATTAATAACACAGGTAGAAATGAACTGGCTTGATCTAATAGCCATTAGAGACATGGCTGCAAAGTGGCCAAGGTTGAGAACTAAATATTCCAGGATACTGCACTTTAAGAAGAGATAGGCAAAATGGGAAAGGAGGAGGGATAGCCCTGATAATAAAGGATGAGATAAAGACAGGAGAGAGAAAGGATCTTAGTTCGGAAAATCAGTAAGTAGAATCAATTTGGGTGGAGCTAAGAAACAGCAAGGGGCTGAAAACATTGGTCGGAGTTGTTTATAAACCCCAAACAGTAGTTGTAGCAGAGTATTAATCAGGAAATTAGAGGTGCATGTAACAACGGAAATACAGTAATCATGGGGGACTTTAATCTACATATAGACTGGGCAAACCAAATTTGCAGTAATAGTGTGGAGGGCGAATTCATATGTATACAAGATGGTTTTCTAGATCAGTATGTTCAGGAACCAAATAGGGAACAGGCTATTTTCGATCTATTATTGTGCAATGAGAAAGGGTTCATTCATAACCTTGTAGTAAAGGGGCCTTTAGGGAAGACTGATCAGAATATGATAGAATTTTCTATTGAGTTTGAAAGTGATTTAGTTAAATCCAAAACTAAGGTCTTAAAATCTACACAAGCAAACTATGGAGGTATGAGGAGAGAGTTGGTTAAGGTAGATTGGGAAACTACATTAAAAAGGTATGACGGTAGACAAGCAATGGCTAGCATTTAAAGAATTAATACATAATTTACAACAAAAATACATTCTTTTAAGGCACAAAAACCCCACAGGAAAAGTGATCCAACCATGGCTAACAAGAGAAGTTATAAAGATAGTATTAGATGAAAGGAAGAGGCTTATAATGTTGCCAAAAAGAGCAAGTCTGAGGATTGGGAGGATATTAGAATTCAGCAAAGGAGGACCAAGAAATTGATTAAGGGAAAATTGAATGAGAGTAAACTAGCAAGGGACATAAAAACAGACTGGTAAAGCTTCTATAGGTATGTAAAAAGGAAAAGATTAGCGAAAGTAAATGCGGGTCCACTACAGGCTGAGACAGGAGAAATTATAATAGGGAATCAGGCAGTGGCAGAGAAATTAAACAAATACTTTGTCTTCATGGAAGAAGACACAAAGAACCTCCTGGATATAGTGGAGAACCAAGGATCTAGCGAGAATGTGGAGCTGAAAGAAATTAGTAAAAAAATACTACTGGAGAAATTAATAGGACTGAAAGCCGATAAATCCGCTGGAGCTGCTGGCCTACATCCTAGGGCTTTGAAAGAGGTGGCTATAGAGATAGTGGATGCATTGGCTGTCATCTTCCAAAACTCCATAGATTCCAGAACGGTTCCCACAGATTGGAAGGTAGCTAATGTAATGTTGCTATTTAAGAAAGGAGGGAGAGAAAACGGAACTACAGAGCAATTAGCCTGACATCAGTCAAAGGGAAAATGCTAGAATTTATTAAGGACATGGTAACAGGGCACTTAGAAAATAATAATAGGATTGGGCAGAGTCAACATGCATTTATGAAAGGGAAATCATGTTTGACAAATCTGTTGAGTTTTTTGAGGTTGTAACTAGTAGAATAGATAAGGGGGAAACCAGTGGATGTGGCGTATTTGGATTTTTAAAAAAGTATTAGATAAGGTGCCACACAAGAGGTTATTAAACAAGATTAGGGCTTATGGGATTGGGGGCAATATACTAGCATGGATTGAGGATTAGTTAACGGACAGAAAACAGAGAGTAGGAATAAACGGGTCATTTTCGGGTTGGTAAGCTGTAACTAGTGGGGCTGCTGCAAGGATCAGTGCTTGGGCCCCAGCTCGTCACAATTTATATCAATGATTTGGATAAGGGGACCAAATGTAATATATCAAAGTTTGCTGATAATACAAAGCTAAGTTGTGAGGAGGATGCAAAGAAGCTTCAATGGGAAATAAACGGGCTAAGTGAGTGGGCAAGAACATGGCAAATGGAATATAATTATATAGGGCCCCGGTGAGACTGCATCTGGAGTAGTGTGTTCAGTTTTGGTCTCCTTTCCTAAGGAAGGATATATTTGCCATTGAGGGAATGCAACGAAGGTTCACCAGACTGATTCCTGGGATGGGAGGATTGTCCTATGAGGAGAGATTGAGTAGACTAGGCCTATATTCTCTAGAGTTATGATGAATGAGAGATGATCTCATTGAAACATACACAATTCTTAGAGCTTGGCAGGGTAGATGCAGGAAGGATGTTTCCTCTGACTGGGGAGTCTAAAACCAGGGGTCAGTCTCAGAATAAGTGTTCGGCCATTTAGGACTGAGATGAGGAGAAACATCTTCACTCAGAGGATGGTGAATCTCTGAAACTCTCTAGCACAGAGGGCTGTGCAGGTTCAGTCTTTGAATATATTCAAGACAGAGAGTGATAGATTTTTGGATATTAACGGGATCAAGGGATATGGGGATAGTGCAGGAAAGTGGAATTGAGGTAGGTCAGCCATGATCTCACTGAATGGGAGAACAGGCTCGAGGGGCCGAATAGCCTACACCTGCTTCTAATGCTTATGTTCTGATGACTTATCTGGACATAAATCCTCTAGTTGTGACTATAAAGAGGAGCATAAAAATAGGTCATCAGTTTCTAAAAGGACTTCCACAAGTTTCCACAGACGGTGCGTATGGATAAGATTATTTTGTTTTTAAACACTTCAGGCTTCTTTTTAAACCCAGAGCAAGAAGTCACATACGAGACAGGTTCCAAGAAAAGGATGTGAAAAGCAAGTTAAAGAATAGGAAAGCCATCAGTAACTATGATGTTTTGCTAACAAGGACATTGTGTTTTCTCTTCTGGTGAAATGAGGCATGGTAGGGTGGTTTTACCAGCAGATAAAACCCAACCCAAAAGACTCAGCCATTTTCTATGGTGCAAAAGGCAGAGACAGCAACCAGTAAAAGAGGTTATGATCAGGGAAATCAAGAGAAGCAGGAAAAATTTATTAAATGCTTCCTTGACTATTTCTGGATATGCAGTAATAAAAACCCTAATAAAAACCTTACTGACATGAGTCTAATCAAGATTCTATCAAGTGGCAACTTAACATTGAATTGCACAAGTTTAAATATTTTTCTATTTGTAAATGACAATAGACAGAGTTACAAATGAACCTAAAACATTGAGAAAAGACAAGAGTACCAACAAGCATTATGCAGATTGTGTGAACAAGACTCCCAAAACAAGCACTCTACTCAGAGCTCCTACATGGCAAGCAAGCCCCAGGTGGGCAGAGGAAACACTTCCAGTTCACCCTCAAAGCCTCCTTGGAAAAAGTGCAACATTCCCACCGACACCTGAGAATCCCTGAAGCAAGACCGCTCAAAATGCAGGAGAACAACTCGGGAAGGCACCAAACACCGAGTCTCTTCGCCGAGAGCATGTGGAAGTCAAACACAAACAGCGGAAGGAGCGCACGACAACCCAAGCACCCCACCCACCCGTCCCTCCAACCACCATCTGCTCCACCTGCGACAGAGACTGTAGGTCCTGCATTGGACTCAGTCACCTGAGAACTCATTAGTGTGGAAGCAAGTCATCCTCGACTCCGAGGGACTGCCTAAGAAGGCGACCAGGTTTTCCTCACCCTTTAGCAGTACCACATGCTGCTGCCTGCTGTCCTGTTGATGAGGACAGGTCCTTTGAGGTCCCCAATGCTGATGTATTTCCCAAAGGCTTTTCTGATCCAGGAGCAGGTGAGTTGGATGTCTGTAGATTTTTACCTCCCTGAAATTGAGAAACAATAGTTTGGAAATTGAAATGCATAAGTAAAAGACCATTGAGAGAGACAAATATTTGTAACTTGCAATCTGACCAACACTTCTGAATTAAAACAATCAGAAAATTTTCAAATTTCTTACACATCTAACAGAAAGGAAATAGAATGACTCAAAAGTTAAAACAAAGAATAGAAAATGTCATAAGTATCAAAACATAGATGTTTGAGGTCTTCCACACTGCTATTTTCACAAGGGGCGGAGAGAGAGCACTTGAATCAGAATTAATGATCTATGCATACTTTATGCTCATTTAATATTCTTTTGGAAAAAAAAATATTTTGGGAAGGGGATCACATACAACATACCTTTATAAAAAGATTATAATTGACCCACAACATAACAGTTTACGTGGAATAAATAGAACAGAAAGACTGGCAAAAATTAAGACAGCAGATCATCTGTTTTGGATTAAGAACATAAGAAATAAAAGCAGGAGTAGGTCATACAGCCCTTCGAGCCTGCTCCGCCATTCCATATCATGGCTGATCTTTGACGTCAACTCCACTTTCCCATCAGATCCCCATGTCCCTTGATTTATCAATCGCAGTCTTGAAAAGCAAAAATAAAGGACTTGCATTTACATAGCGCCATTCACGACCACCAGACATCCCAAAGCACTTTACAGTCTATTTTTTTTTTGAAGTGCAGTCACTGTTGTAATGTAGGAAATGTGGCAGCCAAATTGCGCACAGCAAGCTCCCACACAGCAAGGTAATAATGAACAGATAATCTGGATTTTTTTTGCGATGTTGATTGAGGGATAAATATTGCCTATGACACCAGGGATAACTCCCCTGCTCTTATTCGAAATATCACGGGATCTTTTACGTCCACCAAGGGATGTCATAAACGTTTAGTACTGCACTGGAGCGTCAGCTTAGATTTCTGTGCTCCCTGGAGTGGGACGTGAATCCACAACCTTCTGACTCAGAGGCAAGTGTGGCAACCAACTGAGCATCCACAGCCTTCTGGGGTAGAGAATTCCAAAGATTCTCTACCTGAGTGAAGAAATTTCTCCCCCTTAGTCCTAAAAGAACACGTCAGTATTCTCGATCAGGCCAATATCCTCAGCATCAAAGCACTGACCACACTCGACCAGCTCCATTGGGCGGGCCACATTGTCCGCATGCCCGACACGAGACTCCCAAAGCAAGCACTCTATTTGTAATTCCTACATGGCAAGCGAGCCCCAGGTGGGCAGATGAAACATTTCAAGGACACTCTGGGCTAAGACCACCCGAAGTGGAGGAAGAGCATCCAGGAGGGCGCTGAGTACCTCGAGTCTTGTCGCCGAGAACATACAGAAAACAAGCGCAGGCAGCGGAAGGAGCGTGCGGCAAATTAGACTCCCCACCCACCCTTTCCTTCAACAACTGTCGTCCCACCTGTGACATAGACTGCAATTCCCGTATTGGACTGTACAGTCACCTGAGAACTCACTTGTAGAGTGGAAGCAAGTCTTCCTCGATTTCGAGGGATGGCCTATGATGATGAAAAGACTGACCCCTTATCCTGCGACTATGTCCCATAGCTCTAGACTCTCCAGCCAAGGGAAACAGCCTCTCAGCAGCTACCCTGTCAAGCCTCCTCAGAATCTTATTATGAATCAATGAGATCATCTCCCATTCTTCTAAACTTCAGGGAGTATAGGCCTATTCTACTCAAGCTCTCCTCATTGATTCCTGGTCTTCCTCAATTCCAAGGGACGGCCTATGATGATGATGGGTGTAAAAGTCCCAAACTTTATTTCACTTTCAGTATCATTTTTAAAACGCGAGGATAAAAGCAGCTGTCTGGTTTGCTCTGAGAATTTTGGCTGCTTAGACAGCTTGTAGACATCACCGCAGCTCTTTGCTGGGAATCCCCATTACACAACGCTACAATTAATTGTACATTGAGAAAGGCAACTTCTTGTCAGAGATTATGGGATCTCTGTGGGCAGCTTTCTTCAGGGCCAGCGGGGAGCGCCTTTGCTTCGCTACTGACTGCAAATTGCGGGCCTGTGTGTCCGCCTCTCAGCTTACTTCCCCACCTAGCTTTGTATCAGCAAAATTGGATACATTACACTCAGTCCCTTCATCCAAGTCATTAATATAAATTGTAAATAGCCAAGGCCCAAGCACTGATCCTTGTGGCACCCCACTAGTAACAGCCTGCCAACCTGAAAATGACCTGTTTATTCCTACTCTCCATTTTCTGTCCTTTAACTAATCCTCTATCCATACTAATATATTACCCAGCCCCATGAGCCCTTATCTTGTGCAACAACCTTTCATGTGGCACCTATCAAATGCCTTTTGAAAATCCAAATATGCTACATCCACTGGTTCCTCTATCTACCCTGCTAGTTAAATCCTCAAAAAACTCAAATTAATTTGTTAAACAGGATTTCGCTTTCATAAAACCATTTTGACCCTGCCTAATTATATAATGATTTTCTAAGTGCTCCAAGCAATGGCAACTGCTTATGCATTGAAAATGGTGGCCTAGACTACGAAGCCACTTGAATTGCAACGGGATAACTCTGATCAACGTTCCCTTTAAGCTGCACGGCCGCACAGCATTCCAGGGATCCCGACCAACTGGCCTGCAATCTATTCAATGCAAAAATTGTGAACGAGTGGTATTTTGAAGGGGCAGTGCGCCAAAAATTAGCATCGACTCTGCACCTTCAAAATGCCATGAATCATCCAGTGCAGTGCTGAGGGAGTGTTGCACTGCCAGAAGTGCCGTCTTTCGGATGAGACGTTAAACCGAGGCTCCGTCCACCCGCTCAGGTGGACGTAAAAGATCCCATGGAACTATTTCAAAGAGCAGGGGAGTTATCCCCGGTGTCCTGGCCAATATTTATCCTTCAATCAACATTATATTTAAAAAAACAGATTATCTGGTCATAATCACATTGCTGTTTGTGGGAGTTTGCGGTGCGCAAGTTGGCTGCCGCGGTTCCCATATTACAACAGTAGCTACACTCAAAGTACTTCATTGGCTGTAAAGTGCTTTGAGACATCTGGTGGTCGTGAAAGGCGCTATATAAATCCAAGTCTTTCTTTCTTTTTAACATTCTATATCAACACAAAATGCCAAAAGTAAACAGTCCAAAGTTTTAAAAACAGCTTTGCTCCTTCAGTGCGGTACTGAGGGAGTGCTGCACTTTCGGAGGTGGCATCTTTCAGATGAGATGTCAAACAGAGGCCCCGTCTGCCCTGTTAGGTAGACAGAAAAGATCCCATAACACTATTACAAAAGCAGGGGAGTTCTCCCTGGTTTCCTGATCAATATTTATCCCTCAACCAACACTACCAAAACAAACTATCAGGTCATTATCACATTGCTGTAAACAAATTAGTTGCCACATTTCCTACATTACAACAGTGACTACACTTCAAAAGTACTTCACTGGCTGTAAAGCGCTTTGGGACGTCCCGCAGTTGTGAAAGGCGTTATATAAATGCAAGTTTTTCTTACTTTCTCTCTGTTCATTATACATTGAAATGCAATATTAACCATTGCCCCATTAAGTTCTCATTTTATCGTAGAAAGACTTGGATCTTGCATACTGGCATCCCACACTCCTCTGGCATGATTTCATGCTATTTTGTATCTACCCTCCATGTTGCTCTGGATATATTTTTTTCATTCTTTTTTAAACTTCTGCACCCATCAAGGTGGGGGATGTTTAGTGTTGGGGTATGAAACAATTTGCATTTCAGGCAGTCCCAGGTCAAGTATGACAAGATGAGATGTAAAGCTATCCTCTATTCTGCCCAAACAAGGGCCCTCAGCCCCAACCTCAGGAAAAACCTCGACAGCTCTTGATAAATGCTCCATTTCTGCACGACACCAACCATAATTGGACCTGACTGAGTGACATAATTAGTGACCAATTGGTGGCAGTTGCCCACCAGGATAGAGGCGCTCGTCACCATTTTGATTATGATGGTCCCAAGCACTTCATACGAGACCACGATTTACACCACTTCCTCAAATCCAGTATACTGTACTCAAGTTTACAGTGCTGCCTCCTCTAGACTGAGATGACTAAATGCAGTTGGGGTGACTGATTTGCCAAACATTTCCATTCTATCCACAAGCGGCCTTCTACACTGCCTGCTCCAGATTAACACTTTTTTTCCACTGGACACGGCAACCCTCTGGCCTGAATACTGACTTTAGTAAATTGAAGACCTTATCGATAGCCTTCATAGCTTTTATTGGTGGATCCCAGTGATATGGGGTTTGTCGGGACACTTGGGATGGATACTCATGCTGGATTTATTTTTCTATTTTTGGGACTAGACTTTCACAGTCTTTCATCTTCTCAGTTTTTCCTTGGGTATGCCCGAGTACCTTAGCTACACTCATGTTTGTTTCTCGCCGTCTTCAATTTCATTCATGCTCCTTGTCTGACCAACTGTCCGTGTCATTTTAAAGGGACATATTAACAAAAGCTTGAATTTATATATGTTCAACATAGTAAATTTAAAAGCAGCAAGAGAAATGTCAAGGTTATAGAGCAGAGCTTTGGGTGAAAATAAGCAGAGTGGTCAGGAAGGGACAGAGACAGTAATAAAGGTAATAGGGTATCACTGACGAAGGTGACGTCAGGGAAAATGTTTCAAAAATTCATAGCTAAAGGCACTATATCTGAATGTGCAAAACATTTGCAACAAAATAGATGAAGTAATAGCAGATAGAAATTAATAGGTTTGATCGAATAGCCATTATGTAGATGTGGTTTCAAAGTGGCCATGGTTGCGAACATACATTCCTTTAAGGTACAAAAACCCCACAGGAAAAGTGGTCCAACCGTGGCTAACAAGAGAAGTTAAAGATAGTATTAGATCAAAGGAAAAGACTTATAATGTTGCCAAAAAGAGTAGCAAGCTTGAGGATTGGGAGAATTTTAGAAGTCAGCAAAGGAAGACCAAGAAATTGATTAAGAAAGGGAAAATAGAATGAGAGTAAGCTCACGAGAGACATAAAAACAGTCCGTAAAAGCTTCTACAGGTATGTAAAAAGGAAAAGATTAGCAAAAGTAAATGTGGGTTCCTTACAGGCTGAGACAGGAGAAATTATAATGGGGAATAAAGAAATGGCAGATAAATTAAACAAATACTGTGTGTCAGTCTTCACGGAAGAAGACACAAAAAACTTCCCAGAAATAGTGGAGAACCAAGAGTCTAGGGAGAATGAGGAACTAAAAACAATCGGTATTAGTAAAAAAAAAGGTACTGGAGAAATTAATGCGACCGAAAGCCAATAAATCCGCTAGACCTCATGGCCTACATCATAGGGCTTTGAAAGGAGGTGGCTATAGAGATAGTGGCTGCATTGGCTATCATCTTCCAAAATTCCATAGATTGGAAGATAGCTAATGTAACCCCGCTATTTAAGAAAGGAGTGAGAGAGAAAACAGGGAACTTCAGACCAGTTAGCATGAAATCAGTCATAGGGAAAATGCTAGAATCTATTATTAAGGATGTGGTAATAGGACACTTAGAAAATAATAATAGAATTGGGCAGAGTCAACACAGATTTATGAAAGAGAAATCATGTTTGACAAATTGGTTAGTTTTTTGAGGTTGTAACTACAAGTCATCATCATCGGCAGTCCCTCAGAATCGAGGAAGACTTGCTTCCACTCTAAAAATGAGTCCTTCGGTGGCCAAACAGTCCAATACGACAACCACAGTCCCTGTCACAGGTGGGACAGATAGTAGTTGAGGGAAAGAGTGGGTGAGACAGGTTTGCTGCACGCTCTTTCCGCTGCCACGCTTGATTTCCGCATGCTCTCGGCGATGACTCAAGGTGCTCAGCGCCCTCCCGGATGCGCTTCCTCCACTTAGGGCGGTCTTTGACCAGGGACTCCCAGGCATCAGTGGGGATGTTGCACTTTATCAGGGAGGCTTTGAGGGTGTCCTTGTAGAGTTTCCTCTGCCTACCTTTGGCTCGTTTGCCGTGAAGGAGTTCAGAGTAGAGTGCTTGCATTGGGAGTCTCGTGTCTGTCATGCGAACAATGTGACCTGCCCAGCGGAGCTGATCAAGTGTGGTCAGTGCTTCAATGCTGGGGATGTTGGCCTGGTCGAGGACGCTAACGTTGGTGCGTCTGCCCTCCCAGGGGGTTTGTAAGATCTTGCAGAGACATCACTGGTGGTATTTCTCCAGCGACTTGAGGTGTCTACTGTACATGGTCCATGTCTCTGAGCCATACAGGAGGGCGAGTATTACTACAGCCCTGTAAGACCATGAGCTTGGTCGCAGATTTGAGGGCCTGGTCTTCAAACACTCTTTTCCTCAAGCGGCTGAAGGCTACACTGGCGCACTGGAGGCGGTGTTGAACCTCGTCGTCAATGTCTGCTCTTTCCCATACCTCGGGAGCCTCTTATCAACAAGAGCAGACACTGAACTACAGGTACAACGTCTCAAATCCAGCAACCTCTGGACCGAGACCATGCCGGTTTTTTGGATTTTTCCGGATTTCAAACAAGAAAATCAGTAGCCGATCTTAGACTTATTTGAATGGATAAGAGAAACAAGGAATACACGAAGTAGAATAAAGTTTACTATTGAGGGTCATTTGGGAAGGCTTGGACCGATCGCACGCTATGCTGATAATTAGTTGCGGCCGGCCGGATTTTGGACAATAATTCTGGATTTTATTTTACTGAATATCAAATGGGGTTCTCAAAAATATCCGGTTTTCGGACACTTCCGATTTTGAGACGTTGTACCTCTGGTAGAATAGATAAGAGGAACCAGTGGATGTAGCAAATTTGGATTTTCAGAAGGCATTCGATAAGGTGCCACACAAGAGGTTATTAAACAAAATTAGGGCTCATGGGATTGGGGGTAATATACCAGCATGGATTGGGGATTGGTTAACGGACAGAAAACAGAGAGTAGGAATAAACGGGTCATTTTCGGGTTGGCAAGCTGTAACTAGTGGGGTGCTGCAAGAATCGGTGCTTAGGCTCCAGCTATTCACAATTTATATCAGTGATTTGGATGAGGGGGCCAAATGTAATATATCCAAGTTTTCTGATGGGACAAAGCTAGGTGGGAATATAAATTGTGAGGAAGATGCAAAGAGGCTTCAAGGGTATAATGTATTTAACCGTGTGTAATCTGCATGACACCTGACCACCAGAGGGCCCACCTGTTGGGAGTCCCAAGGGATCCCAGCATCCCTTGGGAGCACAGTATATAAACAGCCCACCCACAAGGTACCTGCACTCTGAAGTCTTATTAAAAGGAGCTAAGGTCACAGTTGCTCATTGTATACAGTACTCATTTTCATCCTTTATTATGAGTGTACCAACTGGCGACGAGGCAACGATCAACCGCGCGAAAATGCAAAGCACAGTCGATATCCTGGAGAAGTTCTCAGAAGGGGACGATTGGGAGGCCTTCGTGGAGAGACTCGACCAATACTTCGTGGCCAACGAGCTGGAAGGTGACGGGAACGCTACAAAATGAAGAGCGATCCTCATAACTGTCTCTGGGGCAACAACCTATGGCCTCATGAAGAATCTCCTGGCCCCAGCAAAACCGACAGAGAAATCCTACGAAGAATTGTGTATGCTGGTCCAGGAGCACCTAAATCCTAAGCAAATCGTTTTGATGGCATGGTATCGGTTCTACATGTGTCAACGATCGGAGGGCCAGGAGGTGGCAAGCTATGTCGCTGAACTAAGGCACCTCGCAGGATATTGTGAGTTTGAGGGATTCCTCGAACAAATGCTCAGAGACTTTTTTGTACTGGGCATTGGACAAAACTGTTGACTGTAGAAACTTCGAATCTAAGTAAAGCCATAATGATAGCCCAGGCATTTATGTCCACCAGCGACAACACCACACAAATTTCGCAGAGTAAAGAAGTTTCGGCCAGTACTGTGCATAAAGTAACATCAGTCTCGAGCAGAAATGTACATGGCAGAACATACACGCCAGCTGCTGTGGCTCGACTTCAATTGACCCAGAGTCCGCCATCAATCGTTAATGAGAGGCAGCTAACACCTTATTGGCGTTGCGGGGGTGATCATCGGCCCCATCAATGCCACTTTAAGCACTATGCGTACAATGGTTGCAGAACAATGGGACACCTCCAACGAATGAGCAGGCGAGCTACAAACCCTGCAAACCACCACGTTGCAGAGGAAGATCAATTCACTGTGGATCAGGCTGAATTGGAGACTTGTACGGAGGAGGCAGAAGTGTATGGGATACACACATTCACTACAAAATGTCCACCAATAATATTGAAAGTGGAACTGAGCGCTATTCCTGTATCTATGGAACTGGACACAGGGGCAAGGCAGTCCATCAGTAAAAAAGCCTTCGACAGGCTGTGGGGCAAAAAGGCACACATGCCCATGTTCAGTCCCATTCACACCAAACTAAGGACTTACACCAAGGAACTAATCCCTGTAATTGGCAGTGCAGAAATCAAAGTCTCCTATGATGGAGCAGTACATGAACTCCCACTGTGGATTGTGCCAGGGGATGGCACCACGTTGTTTGGCAGAGGCTGGCTGGGAAAAATCCGCTGGAACTGGAATGACATCAGAGCGCTTTCGTGCGTCGACAACGCCTCATGTACCCAGGTTCTGAGCAAGTTCCCATCGTTGTTTGAGCCAGGCATTTGAAGCTTCCAGGGGGCAAAAGTGCAGATCCATTTGGTTCCCGGTACACGACCCATCCACCACAAGGCACGGGCGGTACTGTACATGATGAGTGAAAAAGTGGAAATCGAGCTGGACAGGCTGCAACGTGAAGGCATCATCACGCCGGTGGAATTTAACGACTGGGCCAGTCAGATTGTCCCAGTACTCATGGAGGACGGCACGATTAGAATTTGCGGGGACTATAAAGTAACGATTAACCGTTTTTTGCTGCAGGACCAGTACCCGCTACCCAAGGCAGACGACCCATTTCCGACCCTGGCTGGAGAGAAGACGTTCACCAAGCTGGACCTGACCTCGGCCTACATGAAGCAGGAGCTGGAGGAGTCTTCGAAAGGCCTCACCTGCATCAACACGCAACAAAGGTCTGTTTATCTACAACCGGTGCCTGTTCGGGATTCGGTCGGCTGCGGCAATCTTCCGGCGGAACCTGGAGAGCCTGCTAAAGTCGGTTCCTTGCACAGTGGTTTTCCAGGACGACGTACTGGTTCCAGGTCGGGACAACATGGAGCACTTGAAGAATCTGGAAGAGGTTCTCAGTCGGGTGGATCACGTGGGACTCAGGTTGAAACGCTTGAAGTGTGTTTTCTTGGCACAGGATGTCGAGTTTTTGGGAAGAAGAATCACAGCGGACTGCATCAGACCCACAGACTCCAAGATGGAGGCCATCAAGAACGCACCGCGACCACAGAACGTGACGGAACTGCAGTCGTTCCTGGGACTCCTTAACTATTTTGGTAATTTCCTACCTTGGTTAAGCACCCTGCTCGAACCCCTTCATGCGCTACTACGCAAGGGAGACGACTGGGTATGGGGGAATTCACAAGAGGCTGCCTTTAAGAAAGCCAGAAATCTGTTGTGTTCAAAACAAACTGCTTGTCCTGTATAACCCTTGTAAATGATTAGTGCTAGCTTGTGATGCGTTGTCATATGGGGTCGGGTGTGTGTTACAACAGGCTAATGAATCAGTGAATTTGCAACCACTTATGCATCCAGGAGTTTGTCCAAGGCCAAAAGGGCCTGCAGCATGATTGAAAAAGAGGCTCTGGTGTGAAACTGACCACAAGCCACTCATATCGCTGTTCTCTGAGAGCAAAGGGATTAATACCAATGCCTTTGCCCGCATCCAAAGATGGGCGCTCCTGCTGTCGGCATACAACTATGTAATCCGCCACAGACCAGGCACAGAGAACTGCACAGATGCTCTCAGTCGGCTGCCATTGCCCACCACCGGGGTGGAAATGGCAGAGTCAGCGGACTTGCTCATGGTCAAGGAGCCATTTGAGAACGAGAAGTCTCCTGTTACGACCAGCCTTTACTGTCTTAGGTAAAAAAAAAACTGTGTCCTCCATGGGAGCTGGTCCGGTGTCCCAGTGGAAATGCAGGAGGCGATTAAGCCGTTCCACAGACGCAAAGACGAGTTGTCCCTGCAGGCGGACTGTCTATTGTGAGGCAATCACGTGGTCTTGCCCAAGAAAGGCAGAGATAAGTTCATATGTGAACTGCACAGCACTCACCCAGGCATCGTAATGATGAAAGACATAGCCAGATCCCATGTATGGTGGCCCGGCATCAACTCAGATTTAGAGTCATGCGTGCGCCAGTGCAACACTTGCTCTCAGCTGAGCAATGCACCCAGAGAGGCACCACTAAGTTTGTGGTCGTGGCCCTCCAAACCATGGTCGAGGATCCATGTAGACTATGTGGGCCCATTTCTAGGCAAAATGTTTTGGTTATTATGGACGCCGACTCATAAATGGATTAAATGTGCAATAATGTCAGTAAGCATGTCCACGGCCACTATTGAAAGCCTACGAACCATGTTTGCCACACATGGCTTGCCTGATGTCCTAGTCAGCAATAATGGGCCGTGCTTCACCAGTGCTGAATTCAAGGAATTAATGACCCGCAATGGGATCAAACAGGTCACATCTGCTCTGTTCAAGCCCGCATCCAACAGCCAGGCAGAACGGGCAGTTCAGACCATCAAGCAAAGCTTGAAACGTATTTCGGAAGGCTCCCTGCAGACCCGGCTGTCCAGAGTGCTGCTCAGCTACCGCACCAGACCCCACTCACTCACCTGGGTTCCCCTTGCCGAGCTGCTCATGAAAAGGGCGCTCAAAACAAGGTTCTCTCTTGTCCACCCTGATCTCCATGATCATGTGGAGGGCAAGCGGCATCAACAAAGTGTGTACCATGACCGCGCAAATTTGTCACGCAATGTTGAGATCAATGATCCCGTGTTTGTGCTCAGTTATGGACATGGTCCCAAATGGCTCGCTGGCACGGTCACAGCCTAAGAGGGGAGTAGGGTGATTCAGGTAAAATTGGTCAATGGACAAACGCACAGAAAACATTTGGACCAAATCAAATTGCGGTTCACCAACAGATACGAACAACCCGAAGAGGACACCACCAACTTTAACCCTCCAACACACACAAAGTGGCAACTGACATCATGGTTGACCACGATGCTGAACTCCTCATCCCCAGCAGCCCGGCAAGGCCAGCTGCCCAACAGCCTAGTGAAGAACTGACCAACCCACTCACACCCGCATTTGTATAGAGATGATTGACAAGGGAGCATAAAGCCCCAGATCGTCTGACCTTATAAATAAGTGTACTGTTGATTTCACGGGGGAGTGATGTAATGTATTTAACAGTGTGTTAACCTGACCACCAGAGGGCCCACCTGCTGGAGTCCCAAGGGATCCCAGCATCCCTTGGGCGCACAGTATATAAACAGGCCACCCACGAGGTACCTGCACTCGAGTCTTATTAAAAGGAGCTAAAGTCACATTTGCTCATTGTATACAGTACTCAGTTTCATCCTTTATTATGAGTGTACCAAAGGGGATATAAACGGGCTAACTGAGTGGGCAAGAACATGGCAAATGGAATAGAATGTGGAGAAATCTACTTTGGTAGGAAAAATAGAAAAGCAGGGTATTTTTTTTTAAATGGTGAGAGATTGGGAAATGTTGATGTTCAAAGGAACCTGGGGTGTCCTTATACATGAATCACAGAAAGTTAACATGCAGGTTTGGCAAGCAATTAAGAAAAGCAAATGGTATTATTAAAAGAGGATTTGAGTACAAGAGTAAAGACACCTTACTGCAATTATATAGGGCTCTTGTGAGACTGCACTTGGAGTATTGTGTACAGTTTTGGTTTCCTTTCCTAAGGAAGGATATATTTGCCATTGAGGGAATGCAACAAAGGTTCACCAGACTGATACCTGGGATGGGAGGATTGTCCTATGAGGAGAGATGGAATAGACTCGGCCTATATTCTCTAGAGTTTAGAAGAATGAAATATGATATTGAAACATACAAAATTCTTACAGGGCTTGACAGGGTAGATGCAGGGAGGATGTTTCCTCTGGCTGGGGAGTCTAGAACCAGGGGTCACAGTCTCAGAAAAGGGATCGGCCAATTAGGACTGAGACGAGGAGAAACTTCTTCACTCACTGAGGGTGATAAATCTCTGGAATTCTCTACCACAGAGGGCTGTGAAGGCTCAGTCTTTTGCGTATATTCAAGACAGAGATTGATAGATTTTTGGATATTATGGGCATCAAGGGATATGGGGACAGTGCAGGAAAGTGAAATTGAGGTAGAAGATCAGCCACGTTCTTAATGAATGGCAGCGCAGACTCGAGGGGCCGAATGGCCGACTCCTGCTTCTAATTCTTATGTTCTAAACGTCCCATGGTGCTTCACAGGAGCCGACACTGAGCCACATAGAGATATTAGGACAGGTGACTGAAAGCTTGGTGAAAGAGGTAGGTTTTAAGGAGCATTTTAAAGGAGAAACACGTAGACAGGCGGAGAGATTTAGGGAGTGAATTCCAGAGCTCAACCCCTAGATAGCCAAAGACAAACATACACTTTCATAATAGATTAATACACCAAACAGATTTATTCTGAAAGTCATTTATAGAAGCAAGCAGTTAAATGAAGCCAGTCCAAAGAACACAATAAATTCAAGCCAGATTACAAAATTACACAAAGAACTTACAGTCCCTGTTCCAAAAGAACAAAATTCTTAGATCTTGGTTGTACTTACTTTGAACCCACTTCTGTGATACAAAGTTTATGGCCCTGAATTTGCAGTTGGAGGCTTCTCGTGGGGAAATGTTCTGATCCACAAATAAAGTGCCCGCGTACCTGGGACTCACAGGAAGAGGCTCACGTATCTGAGGGGCGCACGCAACGCATCTGGGATCACGTGGGCCAGCCCAACCAATAAAAGGGGGTCCCCCATTGATGCTTATGGGGATTCCGTATGTATATACGGAATCCCCATAAGCATCAATGGGAATACCCCACAAAATACATCTACATATCAAATTTTTAAAAACATTAATATTTAAAATTAAAATGCTATTTAATTAAATATTTAAAGCAAAAATGTAATTAAAAAATGTATGTTTGTTTTAAAGTGGATAAAAATAAACTTATATTATTGTACAGGTATTTTTTAATGTATAAATGGTAATTTATTTTTATTTTTTTTAAACTCCTACGCTGATAAAAGCAGGCAGGCCTTACGCCTGCTTTTACCAGGTGCAAGAATTTCATGGACATTCACTGGGCAGAAGTACTCTGCGCCAGCGGATGCCCTTTTACCGGGGATACGTTGGATCGGTCAAGAAAATTCTTGCTAGATCACACGTTTTGGATTTTCGCATGTGCGCTTTTGCTGGCAAAAACCCAGAACTTGCGCGGCCCTTATGGGCGCGAGTGCATCTCGTACGCGCCCGTAGTGGCCGCAAATGACAGCCCTATCTATTCAGTGTTTCCATTAGCCTATTTGTTGACTAGAATAGGATTCCACTCAAAAACCTGGAAATGGGGCAATAGTTATACTTTAAATACATATGCTATGAAATCTTTACCGAGACAAAGGAGTATCAAAGTGAATCTTTTGCAAGTAAATAAAGTTGCCGTCAAAACAGAGTGCAAAGATACAGGAATTGCCTGATGATTACACGCAGGATAAAGCAACTCTTATAAAAGAGTCATTATCCGCTGTCCCCCCTCCACCCCATGATGAACTGGCCAGCACCCATAATTGCACTTATCTGTGATATCTGTTCAACAAATCCATTTCAACAGAGGATTACATGAGCAATACTCTAGCATTAAAGCACCTTTGCGAGAGGTAAAAATCAATCTTGCAATTCTATCCATTGACAACTTAAGGTTATCCCATCTTATTAATTAACTCTCAGATTCAGCTTTTGCACCACTGCCTACATCATCCTTACATTCTCGAGCTGTGAAGGAATCTTTGATTAATGTTTCCACTCCTCCCCTTCTGTGACTAGTATGTCTGGGTATGTATGGAAAGAGGCATAATTAGTCAGTCTGTAACTAATGCAGACAAAACAAAGGAACAGGTTGGAGTTGTGTGAACATCTCCAAGTAACCCGCAGCCTCATTGAAAACATGGAAAACATTGCTTTTAATCCAATATTTTCATACAACTATCAATGAGGCGTACTGCCAAAAAGCAATCATAAAATTGTTACTTACATCAAAGTTTGTGAAAGACGGATGATGCGAGTCGAAAACTCGCAAAGTGGACTGCATGTGATCCTGTGGTGCTTGGAAGGTGCTTGGAATCACCGAAGCGCATTGAGGACTTTCAATTTGTGGCTCAGATGATGTATTCTGCAACTTCTGTTGGGATACTGAATTAACAGCAAAGTTTTCTTTTATCCCATGGTCAGATAATACAGTCCCTAAATAAACTTGCATGTCTGCATTTGCAGAATCTTGGACAAGATTTGAAGGCTCCAAGACCGGTACTTCAGAGGTTCTGCCTGAATCAGTTGATAAACCCTTCTTGCTCTGAGGATTCAGAGTCTCTGCATTGGAAAATGGCACTCCACATGGCCTGGGGGCAGCAGCACCAGCTATCGGGACGAAAGGCTTCCCATGTATTGGTTCATCCTGAACAACTAAGGTCCTGCCATTCTCTTTGGTATAGGTGGCATAGCGCAAGCCTGCTTGTGACGGAGGTACAAAGCGAGATCGATCTGAAGCACTGTCAGCAGTTCCCCAGGCTAAATCCCCAATTCTCTTGGAGTCGAAGCTTCCTTGCTCCACATCAGGTTTTTCACTCTTTGGCAGATTGTGGCCATTGCCTCCAGCAGCCAAGCAGCGCACACTGCTGCTGTCAGGCTCCATTGCGTCTGTATCTTTCACCTTTTTTTGTACAGGTTCATTCTCTCCATCAGATACATTCTTTCTTCTACGATTATCCTTACTTTTATCTATGGAGAATACACAAATTTAGTCCATACACAAAAATACAACCAGACAATGTCTCTACTTCAAATCAATCCACAAATATTGACAAACATTTTCTAATATGTTCAGAACAGATTAGATCCAACAATAGGTGTCTTATAAATCAATTGTTTTCTGGGAAGTGTGGATCAAATTTAATCCACAACTGAAATTTGAGAACTCACTTAGAAATTCAATATTACAAGATTACTGGGGCTTCCTCATCGTCACTGAATCATGAATAATATAGTCCCCCCTGCTGCTAATCTGTTTCAACTCCACAGCTTTCCACATATATACTAAAAATAATGAATTCAAATAAATTATGCATGCAAGGGAAATTTAAAATACTTCACGAGACAAGATGAAATGTGTCAGCTGTGGCTCAGTGGGTAGCACACTCGCCTCTGAGTCAGAAGGTTGTGGGCTCAAGTCCCACTCCAGAGATTTGAGCACATAAATCTAGGCCG